>NC_140124.1:107998763-108598763 GCF_964035555.1 Netta rufina
CCCCTGCCTACCCACAACATCTGTGGAACAATGACAGTGTTTTAGGCTCTCCCAAACTTAAATTATCAGGGCTAATTTTCTGGAAGAGATCATTGGAATCAAGTGCCAATGGCCTATATTAAATACTGTCTTATGTGTAACTTTACAAATGTAAAATACGATATTCAATATTCCCCCCATATCCATCCATCTTTCGGTTCATCAGGAAAATGTTACTCTCTAGTACCAGCCAGCATTTACCTGGTGCGTGGATGTGCTCCGTGCACACTCACCCGTCTGTTGCTGCTGCAGCTCTGAGGGGACTTCTCCCCCTTTTACCTTCTTGCCTCATGAAGATGGTGTCAGCTATTCACCAGCATTAAAAAACACATGGTGTCTAGGGGTGGATCAGGACTAGGTCTCCTTCCCACAGCCACCTTGGCTGGGTGTTTCTCCCAGGAGGTAAAACAAAGCTGAAAGGCAGCTGAGCTGCAGTGATGTCTCAAAAAAAAACGGAGCAAAAACAGGAGTTTCCCCAGATGTTAATGCAGGCAGTACACCTGAGCACCTCCTTTTCAAGGCAGACAAATAATTTTGTTGTGCAGAATAGGCTGCAGCTCCTGCTGTCTTTTGAAACCAGCCAAGCCCCATGGTCACCACAAGGACTTCTGCAGTCCCAGGGGAGGCAGCGAGGGGCAAATAAGGTGGTGGACCTTGGTGTAGGACCACGTCCCTCCCAAAAGGGCTTGCACGGAGCCGCTGTTTTGACCAAGATGCTGTGCAGGAATCTCTGCTGAAAACGGAAGGCAAAAACAGAAGTGAACTGGTATCTGGAAATAGCAAGGGTTCCTCTACTGGCTGCAGCAGTCAGCTGAGGAGGAAGGTCAGCAGAGGACGGCGTGGCGCTGTTTGCAGATGACATGGGGATAAGGGAGAGAAGGCAGAAGGCACTGAAATTTGTTCATCAAGGAGTGAAGGAAAGTCCTAGAAGCACAAAGAAGAGGAGAAGCTAATGTGCCCTTAAAGGACATTTAACGTGGTATTGCTGACATGTCATCACAGCACCGGCACAGAGCTATTACATGGATCACTGCAGGGACAGGGTTATGGTGCCCTTCTCTAATCTTGCTGGATTTATTTCATATTTAACTTTGCCGTTGAATTCCACCTTGTATAATGTTTAGTTTTGGGATAAGTACTACAACGCTCCATTTCTTTAATTCTGACCTGGCAATAGGGACTTTTAATCTCACCTCCTGTACACTGTACACTTTTTTGTCTGAAAAATAACATAAAGTCTCTTTGAACGGTATCCTTTGCTCTTTCTTAATACTTTTCATGGCAAGTTCAAAGAGCACTTTTCTGTTCTCAGATACTCAGGGTTTTTTTGCAGGCATTTTGAAGTTAGCAACCTTTCTGCCCTTTACAGAAGTTTCCATTAACAAACAGAGAACAGAGTCAGGTGTGATGCAAATGCTCAGTCACACACCATAAACACTGAATATTCCAAGATATTGTTGAAGTGAGCAATTTATAAAGAGGTGCTAAAACCTAACCTAGATCTACAAGAGATGTTGTAGAGTGATGCTGCATAACCAAAAACATCAAATTTTGCATTCTTTGTACATAGAAGAAAAAGAAAGAAAAAAAAGAAAGAAAAAAAGAAAAAAAGTCTAAATCCACTATTGGTTATAAACACTTTATCCTAAGTTTCTTCTTAATATAGTATCATTGGCACAGTCACAGCCTTCCACAGTCCAAAATATAGCAGAGCCATCCTCATTCCTCCTCACCACAAAAATGTGTTTTCAATAGTAAGCAAAAAGAAAGTAAAAAGGAGCAGTATCTAAAACATGCTACTGTAGTCTGAAAGATTATGGGGGAAAAAAAAAGAAAAAAAAAAAAAAAAAGAAAAGAAAAAAAAAAAAACTTTTAAATGATTGGTTCTTATTGTTGGGTTTTGGTGGGGTCTGAGGGGGTGCTGAGACAGGGTGAGAGCCTAAACTGTAGGTGCTGCAAACACCTGCCTAGAAGCTGGTGGGCCCTGGCCTGCCCAATGTCCTGGGAAACCAGACTTCCTAGGGATGCTGCTGGAAGAAGGAGTGTGCTGGAAGCATACGTGGGCCAATAGCCCCACTTGTTGAGGACACCTTGCCAGCAGCCATCACCAGTTCCCATCCATCACGTCCTCTTTGGTTGCAGTAGGAACAACACCTCAAAAATACCTGCACCAAGTTCTGCCTCTTCTTGTATCGGTCCCATGTGCTTGATGTCCCAACACTGTCCTAGTAGCTGCTAGAAAGATTGTGTTATCAGTACAACATAAACCCTGGCTGAGATATACAAACTATGCTCTTCAAGCATAGAAGTGATCTTGAGCTCTTCATCTGTATGACAGCGGTGGCTTTAATAACCCCTTGAATTGACTCAGTGTTTATATATTTCTTCCAGAACACTCACTTCTTGATTTTGAAATGAGCAGTAAGCTGCTTACTGCTTTCTGCTTATTGACATATATCAAATATCACGGATAAAATGCAGACAAAATGCCTGTGGTGGTTGGGGCAGAATTCATTACTCTTGCAGTAGTCCTTAGCATCTTCTGGAACAGAAGGTAGATTGCTTTTTTTTTTTTTTTTTTTTTTTTATTTCTATTTTTAATATATCAAATCCATGAGAGCAGGGGGTTATTTGCAATCCTATCTGAGTAAATAGCTCAAAAGACAAAAGGTAATTGCTGAATGCTTACCACTGTGGTAGGGAAAAAAAAAAAAAAAAAATCAGTTGTTAATGGTAAGCATTTGTCTCCACCATTTTTGTACTGTTATGCCTTGTGGGATGGGGAATGTGCTTCGTTAGGGATTTCTCTTAAAAAAAAAAAAAAAGTAAACCATGTGCACAGTCAGTTCAAGGTTTTTACCTCAGAAATAATTATGTCCATAGCTACACACTGCCTGTTAGCTAAATGTCATTCAAGGTCTTCCTTGAAATCTTAGAAGCATAAGTAATACCAGATTAGCTAAGTTCCTGAAAAGTATTTTGAGGGTTATTCTTTAAAGCAATTAAGGTTGTGTGACATGGCTCATGGCAGAGAGAGGAGAGACTGAAATCCTAAAGGAATAAAGCAGCCTCCTCTTTCTATTTACTGCAGGAAAGCCTGTGTATTGTTAAGCGCGGGGCTTGTGTATGTGAACGGGAGCCACATGTACACCCAGAAAGAGTGCAAAAATGAAACATGATTGGGGAAATTACTTCAAATGGTGCCCACACTTCTGGGATCTCTGGGATCTCTAAGATTGAGAGTAGGAAGTGGATAAGCTGAGGTTCAAATTCACAGTGAGACATATACGCAGTTCATAAAATTCACAAATTCAGAGTGTTATAAAATAAAGAAACTAAAACACAGGAGTATGGGTGTACAAGGAAATGTATTTGGTACAAGGTTCCTTAAATGTAGCTGCCAGTAAACAGGATTTCTACTACAAACAAAGAATCATATCCTTAGCCAGCCCTGTATTAAATTTAGCAGTTCTCAATTTCATGGACAGGGGCTATATCCCCAGGAATCACTCCAATAAAGGGTTCCCCCAGAAACTGGGAGATGATCCAATTAAAGAAGCCTGGAAAAAGGATAACTGCTTAATGATAGAAGTAACAGAGAGCATTAGGAAAAGAGAAACGAAGACTATGAGAGCACAGTGTATGAGAGAGAAAGCTTCATTTTCTCATTTGAGTAAGGTGAGGAGAATTATACCTGTCCTTATGGTGAGTGGAGTCCAGGTCCCTGGTATCAGGCTTGGACCTACTTGCTTTCCTTCATTCCTTCTTTTCTGGTACTTCTCTCTGTTGTTTTGTGCAGACCCCATATTTAAATAAAACAAAACAAAATAAAAATTTGCATTGATTCTTAAGGAGTCTTTTTAGATGTACATCTCTTATCAAAAAGCAGCTCTGAACTTGAAGGCTCTGTTTGGGGCAGTACCAGCAGAGAATGATAGACTGCTCTTAATCCCTGCTGAGACAGGGGAGTGGTGGATGGGAATACAGGGGAGGTTCCAGAGAGCCATCGCCTTGGAAATCCCTCCCATGGCAGCTTCATCGAAAGCTACCAGTTCTTGTTAGCTTCCTATAGGTACTGGCAGATCCACAGGGACTTTATTATCATGCTTGGAAGAACTGCGTAATGATGCATCTCCATCCCATGCTCATCACAGGTAGCATCCCAGAGATGGTCTGGGAGAGTGTGTGATTGATTCAGAAGCATCTGAGACTGACTCACCTTTAGGCACAGCTTGGCAAGTCTTTCTGCTTATCCTTTCTGCTTAACCTTTGCAGCTTCCAGTCTGACCTTCTGCTTCAGCCAGCATGGCTGTGAGTCGGTGGATTAGTGCAAGCTGGGGGCTCTGAGTGCAGCATGATCCCATGCTAGATCAGCCTATGGACAGGGCAACACTTTGTGAGGCTTTGCTGTTGGTAAATTAAATGTTGATTGTGTTGATTATGTTAATGTGCATGATTATCGCTCTCCTAGAGCTCTAGTGTTCTTTGAGCAGGGACTTTTGCTGAATGAAAATCTGTATTAGATATATTTTATATTTGTCCTCTGTTAAGATACATGTGTATTTTGGCATGGGCTGCATGCAGGCCCACCAGGCCCCCCATTGGCATCAGCACGCCTTCATGTGGCAGGTACACTCCTGAACAGGCCGAACAGGCCGAACACTTTTATTACAATAGGCACATACCCAAAGCCAGATCTGGATCTATTTCTTCTCTGCTACCTGCGTGGCTCTGTTGTCCTTAGCAATCTTCTCCAGGCATGGGTGAGACCAGAAACAAGACCCCTGCTCTGTCAGTGAAATGGACGTCAGGAGCAAGGCTGGTGTGCTAAACCAGACACGTGATTACCAGAAGAAATTACTTGGCAGAAGTTGAAGCACCAGACATGCAGAAATGTTTGCTTTGAAATTCCAGAGACTTGACTGTCCCTTTGGTTTTTCGGAATGCTTTGATTTAGTCGTGTGGGGTAGAAGCAGTCTGTAACCTTGCAAGGGCACTGGGAATACTACCCCTTGTGCAGCCATGGGATATGTGAAGCGAATTAACTGTCAGCAAGCTTCGGGGAGACAGCAGATGTATACGTGGTTAAGAGAAGTTTGGCTGTCTTATGAAATTTATTTCCACCACAGGATCAAAAGCAATTATGTGTATGAAATATATAATCCTTGGATGGGTAATGTATAACAGGGCATAGCAATGTAAGTGAGGGAACAGCGAATCCATTGCATTCAAATATCTGAATAGTTTCACTTTTAATTACTTGAAAGCAGAAGAAAAGTAGGCTCCTACAATTTCCGTGAGTACAAATTATTCATGCCCATAAGGAAATCAAGATTTGGTGCAGCTAAAATAACCCATTTTTATGATTAATTTTCAGAAGTAAACATTTACAGCCAACTTTTCTTGCTTTTGGGTGCAGCTTGCAGGACAACCCTTTCATCAGGCAAAGTAACTGTTGAGACAAATCTAGTTGCTGTCCTTAAGTGCCTGTCTGATTTGCTCATGTGGCAGTAGTTACAGGTGCCTTGCTTACATTTTCTGCCTCTTCTTGTGTTATTAACTCAAATGTGAGCTTAGTTTATACCTCCCAACTCTGAGTCTCAGAAAAAAAGCAGTGGAGCTGGATGCTGTTCCCACGTTGCTGGGGGGCTCCCACCCTCTTGCACACCAAGGAACATGTGTAGATTGTTAATGTGCATGCTATAAATTGTTAATGGGACTTGCAAGAGAGGAGAGAGAAAAAAACACCTAGCTGAAACTTCCTCATAATAACTTCAGTAATTCAGTCCTCTTGTATGGCTTTTATATATTGTTAAATTATATATTAATATATATTAAGTGTTTCCATTTATTTTTCACTCTTGATATTTTGTTTCTATGATGATAAAGAATAAAAATAGGATGAGGGGAAAACACTGAAGCTTTAAAACTGAGTGTTATAAAAGGAAGGGAAACTGAACAATGCCATAAAAATGGGCTCTTCTTCCAGCTTTGGAGAGATGCTAGATATTTTTAAATTAGAAATTTTAAAATATGTTTGTTTGTTTTTTTCCACTGGGAAGTCACCTGATTCTTTCTGATTTGCTGGTGGGCTGCAAAACCTTGTGAGCCATATCAAGACAGCCCAACTTCTCCAATGATCAAGCTAAAGGGCACAAGAAGCCTGCTGAGCAGGGGACCAGCACAAGCCAGGCTACAGGGGAGACTACCTTTTATCTGAGATCACTCATTTGACGTGTTTTGGGAGATCTTAGTGAAGTACGTTTTGCCGGATGGAAAAAAAGAATAGGTAGACTATAATTGTTTTTGATTTGTTGACTCTAGGCTTGTTGGTGAGGCATCTGCCCATATTTTGAATCTCCCTTGGTTCTTACTTAGTATTGCACTTTAAGCACATGTTAAACCATGGGTGAATATAAAACATGCACTTTTAAGAGGTTTTGAAGCATGGTAAGATGGGAGACAGGAGTTCCCATAAGGTGTTTGCTTTTTCATTAAGTAATGAAAAGGGATTTTTTTCACTGAAACTGAACAGCTTATTTCTGGTGAGTTGGGTCATCATGGCTGTCTCTGGGAATACTGTGAGTCCTCTGAAGATGCAGACTGCAGGCAACACAGTTGAACTTACCCACAGCTGAAAGGGAAATTGCATTTCATACATAATTCACAATGCACTGCAGTGATTCCGTAAGGTCAATATCTGCTGTTAACTTGGAGGAAATCAGAGCAGGAAGAAAGGAGTGTTTGTTCTTGCTGATCTTTGAGAGAGCTGTCTACAAACTGCTGATTTCAATTCTACAGTGCTACACAAACACCAAAGTGAGCCCTTCTGCCCATCTACAAGCACTGCATCAGACGCAGATAAACTTTGCAGCTGGAATAGGATTTCTTTGTCTTCGGATTTTCATCTCAAGGCTCAACAAAAATACAGACAAGGCACAAAATACAAACAGGAATGAGTTTGTGCAGCAATGAACTAGAGCTTTTTAGCATTGGGATTCCTCCTGTCTAATTGGCCATCCAAAATTAGTCATCTGGGCCTGCACAGAGAGGGAGGGAGACACTTCCAAGGGGCAGTTCAGCGCCTCCGAACAGAGCCGGTTTAAGATGGGAGGGATATGTTATTTGCTCAGAGTGCTTATTTTGTCTAGGCTTTTATAACCATTTACACACATTCTTCCAAATTTGTTCTCTTTTTGTTTTTTGGAAATATTTTCTAAGTGGATTGTGAGGACTTTTTGTGTTGGGCTCGGATTTCCTTTAGCAGCGAAGACCTCAAATTAGCTGAGTTGATAACCCCAGCCAGCATGCAGGAGTCACATAGCTGGGATGTTGAGAAAAATAGTGCCACAACAGGTCATGAATACTGTACTGGAAAACTTTAGGCATTTTGTGCATACGCAATGCAGAGAGTAGGCGCTTACAGAGAGGCTTTATCCATCTGGATAAAGAGTGCAAAACTTATTCCATTGCTACATGAAGCTAAAGCGCACATGTACATGATGCCAATGATGGCGTGATGCACTGAATTCCCAGACAGAAATATGGTGTCCCGAGAGTCTGTAAGGAAGGAGGAACTTAACTACAATCATGCCAGGTTGCTGAATGCTGTGAGAATGGGGAGTGCATCTGAAAGGCTGGGATGTGAAGCAGAGCTGGGGAGGGGGCGGAAAGTTTGGAGAAAAGCCATGGAAGAAAATATAATGAATGTTTGTACTACAGAGAGAGACGTGGGCATCTGGAGGTAAAGGACTTCTTTTTCATACAGGCAGCATGTTTTTGCTTGTCTATATCTTTGTTTGAATGGAAAACCATTCAGGAAAAATCCGTACAAAGTCAGGAGAAAGATGTGTGTGAGTGAGAGCAGGGAGAAGCATTTCTGTGAGAAGTGCTCACGTGGCCACATGTGGTCTAACAAAAGCTGAAAAGGCAGCAATTCTCTCTCTGGATGCAATTTGCAAACCATCATTAATTAGATAATGCTGTCCCCTTCTTTTTCAACTAGTTTAAGCTGTAAAAGAGTGTAATCCATTGAATAATAAATATCCTTATGTTTCCCTGAATGTTCTTTTACTACATAATGATGCATGTCAAGAAGAAATCTGCGGTTCTCCTTGAACATCTCCAAAGTTGTTTAGATTTGCCTTTTTAACAAGCTTTTAATGTAATAACTACAGAGTAGTATCATAAGGCAATGTTTCCCAAACTGCATGAGCTGCCAGGCCCTGTAGGTGGTTTGCAGATGGTCTGGAGACCATATTAAAATAATAAAGTCATAAACTGGAGAGTTAAAACATGGGTGATAAGAGCACCGAGTAGGCCACAAATGAGTGTTAGGAATTTCATCTACAAACACAAGGCCTCTTGCAGACAGGAGGACCTACGAGTTTTCACTGATTTCTCTGGTGTTCTGCGTGGGTCAGCCTTTGCACCCACCAGAAAAAAAAAAAAAAAAAAAAGTAATAAGATGGAAACACCTGGAAAGGCAACATGTAGGGGTGTCTGCTTTATGCCACTTTGTAGGGAAGGATTTGAATGTATTTGAGCAAAACCAGCTTTCCATAAGCACTGCATGAGTGGTGTCCATGAGGGTGCATCCAACCTGCATTGCCACTTGCAGCAGTTTCCACTTTAAAAAGCCAAATATTTTCAATCTTATCTGTATCCTTAAATGTACAGCAAAGTGTATTCACCCAGGTCCAGTGTCTGCCCTGCCTCCAGTTTTGGCTGCACAAGAGAGTTGTGAAACCCATTAAGGGGGAGCGAAGGATGCTCTGCATTACTGGGACAAGTGTCACTGGAATGATGGTGATGTAGCTCTGAGCATTTCTGAACAGCCACAGTTAAATTTTCACACTGTGCATAGCCTGCAAATGATAAATATCTTCAAATGCTGGTTCTTATTTCAAATGCAAAGCTGTTATGTTTTCCTGAATTCCAAAGGGAAATATTTATGCTGTGCAAATTACCTTTTTAACCTCTAAATGACTAATATAATATTTATAATCTTTATATTCTATTCAATAGCACATCAAAAATGACATGGATGGGTGTGCTTCTCCTCTCCAAGGTTGTGCACTAAAACGAACACAAAATGGCTACTTTTCATTACACTTCTTAGTGACTAATGCATTCAGGCTACAGCAGAAAACAGGTCTGTATCTGCATTCTGCTAACAACAGCTCTCTTCTGAGCAGCCAGACAAAACCCCAAACCTGCATACCTTCAAATTCTGGGACAGAAAAACTGTGGGTTTGGTTTTATTTTCTAAGAGAAGCTAACCTGCATAGAATTGCTGTTCTTTTTAGCCTATATTAGACACAGATGATTAGTCTGAAAGGTAAAGAAAATTCTCTTCAAGTAAATGAATCTATTCATACTTAGATGAGCTATTCTTCTGCATTGGCAACCTGTGGAAATGGTAATCTAATCATGCCACAGGACTAGTATCCAATATGCTGAAAGCTTGTAATTCACAGCTCAAGGGGGATGTGGAAGATAGTTGAGAATGCAGTAATTATAGGGTTGGTGCTAGAATGAGCAGTGAAATAATGTGTATTATTTTGTTCATAAGCAGGATTTTTTTTTTAGCCTATAGCAAGCAGGTTTGTGAGAGCAACCGAGCTGCAGGTTTTTTGTCTTTGACACAAAGCCGTAGGACATCTGGTGCTATTAACTATAATTCCCTCTGCATCCCAGTAACACCTTTACAAAAATATATGCACACGCATGTACATTTACCTTAAAGTTGATGAAAACTCTCTCCATTTCAGTCATGGAAAAAAAAGATTTCTGAATATCTCCTCCTAAGTCAGGCTGTAAAGTAAAGTGCTAGGAAGTAAAGCTCACTGCAAGGGATCTCAGTTGTATTCAGACCAGTTAATACCGAGGACACCAACCTCTTCCCTTCAACCTGTGGTGTCAAAATAAGCTAGCTTAAGCTAGGATGAGCTGGACAGCTTTACCCTCAGCTAAAGGGGCCAATAGGACTGGCCAAGTCATTGAAGATCTTCCAATAGCATCTAATTTTTGATTTTTTTAGCCCTTATTTTACTGCAAGTTTTATGTTGATGTTTTTGGTTTTGTTGTTGTTGTTGTTGTTGTTTTGTTGGTGGTGGTTTTTTTTTTTGGTTGGTTGGCTGGTTGATTTTTGTTTTTTTAGTTTTTCATCTAATCTAGGGGTGTTTTGTGGTCTGTGTCAGATTGGATAGTGCTGCAAGATCCTTTGGGACTTAACACATATTGCACGGAAGCTATGGGTAGGCCAAATAATCCCTAACAGTGTCATGCGCCTTAGAAGCTGAGAGTGCTACCCAAACAGAGCACGTTGTAAGAAACCAGAGATGTAAAGTGTAGCTCAGGAGAAAGGCATGCCTTGAAATCTGTTGCATCATATAAGAAAAGAACAAAAGAAAAATTCAAAGGCAGAGTTCAAAATGAATGTAGCTTTGTGTGTATATGCAAGGGTGTCTCTGTTCACATGGCAGTGTGTGTTCAGACAAGCACATGCACACAATTATTTATTGTACCTGTGGATCCCTCTTTCTTACACCTTGCCTACCTGTCACCCACCCTATTGCGTACTGTACAATGTAGAGTAAGATTTTCCGAATGCATTTCCAAGAATAATAATACCCGTATTGTTTTTATTAGAAAGTTGCTTGTGCACAGTAACAATTCTTCTTGCCTCTGTCTCATCTGGCAAAGTGCAAAATAACGTTGTGCAGACAGGAACATGTGTTAATGATGCAAACTGATGTTAAAATTGTCACGTAGTATGAATTTCACACATGGCAGGCTGTGGAAGCTCACTGCAAGCTCAGTTCTCGACCAAGATCAGCAAATGGCATGCAGCAGTCTGAAGAATGTGAAAAGAAGCTTTTTAAACCCGTTTTTTTTTTTCTTTTGACAACATCTAATTTATGGAGGAAGGGAGAAGCTGGCTCACTTCTCCTTAGTCAGGCTAATGCAAAGATCTATAAGATCTTCCTTTTAACGTGTATCTCTGCAAGTGAGCAAAATAAAGGTCTTGAGCATTTCAGAGCAGCTTAGGACAATTTTAATACTGAAAGCTCTTTGACTGTAATGTTAACTTAAATTACGGTGAATAGTTTCTTCCATCCTAGAGGACTCCAACGTGTTTAACAGACCTGAGGCCATTTGTTATGTGCAAGTTATGAAATGTAGATCATTAGGGGTATGCTTTTCCAACCTCACAATTTAAATTTTTATAATAAGAAAACTGTTCCTATATTTTTTTCTTGAATTATGTACAAATATTTTTTTTAAAATGGGGGGGTGGGGGAGAAAAAAAAAAAAAGATTCTCTAGACCAGTGACTTTTTACTTGACACCATGGGGTTAAAGAGAAATTGCTCAGAAGAGGAAAATAGGGAGGAAAAATATAAAAACAATTTTGTCCTGTTGAGATGACGCTTTTCTCTTGATAAACAGGTCAAATCAGCGGGTTTCCAGTCTCAAAGAAAACTGCTGCAGTGGCCTACTTGGCTGTTAATACATAGCACATTCAAGGCATCTATAGAAAAGTCAACTGAATGGGATAACAAGGAAAATATGACTCATCCACAGTCCTAAGTGCTAAATTCAGGAAAATTATGAGGAAGACCCTTTTTCCTTTATGAGTAGATTTCACTCCTGGTGTACATCAGTTGGGCAGCAATTTTATACACAAAAGAATGACATTGTGGATGTAATAAGCCACCTTTGAAATTATTAAAATCTAATTGTTGACACTTTTTCAATCATTCTGCAGGCAGGGAAGGCTGTGCCCTCAGGCATTTTAGATAGAGGCCAGTTCACCTGCACATTTTGTTGCTGTTTTCTTCACCCAAGGTATTCAGCCAAATCACCTTGAATATTGCCTGTGTTAGTCTAGTTGCCCCTAGTTAGGCCAAAAAGACCTGCCTAGCACCTTGATAGACTCCAGAGCAGACAGAAGCCATGGGAGAAGACTGTGGGTTTATCATGCAGCAGCCTTCTATCTTCAACAAGGTCTTCTCTAACTTTAAATTCTCCAGAGTGACTACAGTTACTCCAGAATAACTATTCGTCTGGATACCCTTAACCCCAAATAAAGTGAGAGTGCAGTGATTCAATTTAAAGCACTTCCAAAATGAATAATAATAATAATAATAATAATAATAATAATAATAATAATAATAATAATAATAATAATAATAATAATAATAATAATAGCTATTCTGGAAAATGTCCAAGTAGCCTTAAATGTTTCTCCCAGCTGAGTACAGTTTAGCTGTGGATGATACCACTGTCACCTACAGCTAGGCACAGTCTGGATATCCTCTTAGATCCCACATGATAAAAAGTAAATATTAATATTGCTGGTAACAAGAGCTGGCTGATTTACTCACTGGAGTTGATTTTAATCTTGAATTTATAATTTTTCCCAGTTACCAAGTTGTTTGTGAAGAGTCCTCATTTTCGCACATGTATTTGTTTATCATTTGTTTTCAAACAATTAATGAAAAGCAGACACTGGCTTGTGGATTATTTGTCATCTGTCCATTTCAATTATTTGCATTTTTTTTCTGGGTGATTGGTATTTGACACTGATCCTGCTCAGACTCTTTAATTTGATGTGAAAAACAAATAATGAGTAAATACGTTCTCTACGATGTTAACCATGCAGATAAAAGTGCTGGTATTAAGACAATCAATCTTCAAACACCCGTACAAACAGAAATTGAGGTCATATAAAGGTTTGCAAGCAAAGCAGTATGGGCATAGCCAAACAGAACAGCCTGAGTTGTACCATGTTGTTGCCTGTTGCTCTGCTGAGCATCTTTTTTTTTTTTTTTTTTTTTTTTTCTTGAACATTCACAGCTATTTGTGTCAGTTTATCTCTTTTCTTAATCAACTCGTTTGGACATGAAGATTCAGACCTGATTCTTTCCCTTTCTTTCACATCCCATATGCCTATGGGAGCACCATGGTACAGGTTTAAGTGACCTTCTGATTCACGGTGAGCCAGCAAAGTTTACGAGGCTGAGATTTTGATTACAAAAGAAACACCGTCTGTAGGAGGAATAGGTGTGTGCAATAAAAGGGTCTTATTAGAAGGATAATTAAAGAAGAAGAGCTTTCAGGCTTGGGCAGAAAAAAAATAAAATAAAATGGAGCTTTGGTTAAAAATTTGATCCAGCCCCTTCACTGCATCTTATGCACTTTGAGGCGTGGAGGATTTGCAATGTGCGTGTGAGATTGTATGGATTTGCAGGATTCACTTAGCTGGCGTTTGCTGAGACTTTGTATTGGCCCTGTGATCTTTAGAGAGCACTTCAGTAGTTGAGAGATTCAAAAGGTCTGAATGCTTTGAAGTGCCAAAACTCATGTGGGTGTGTTTGCTTTCTCTCTTTGCGTACTAAATAGATGGCCTGGGTTTACCTTTTAACTAAGACAGCACAAAATGCATCTTTAATTTTTTACAATTATGGAAATTAAGAAATGCTAGAATTATTGTGTAGTCTAGGAGCTAGGGAGAAGGGAGGTTTATCCCAAACTGAGACCACGAGCACTAATTTCAAAATCTCTAGCTAAAGGAAATTGCAATAGAAAGATAAATCCTACTTGTGCTTCGGAGATAAAAGTTTACTCACATTGGTCCTTTACTGAGGCAATGCTGCTTTGTCATTGTGGAAATTATGTAAAATAAGCTTCTGACTTTTGCCACTGGAATGAATTCAGCCAGCAGGGTTTCGGGATCATGTTCTCAAGTTCTAAAATTTCCACTGTTACTAAACTGACTTATTTTTAAGTAAGTCAGAGTGAGTAAGATAGAAAAAAAAAAAAAAAAAAAAAAAAGGTGTTGGTCATCAGATGCAGCCGGTGTCCCCAAGGAAGTTGTGTCTGACATCTCCTGCAAACTGTGAATCAGAACTTCTTCAAGGCTTCCTTTACATGCATTTCTTTAATAAATGCAGAAACATGTGGAAAGATGAGAATGTCTCTCACATCTCAAATAGCTTGAGCCTGGTCTGTCCACATCCATGTGTGTCAGGGCCACCATCTTTATTTGTTGAAATATCTGGGTGCTGTCCTGTTGCTAGTTCAGGACTCCCAACGAGACATTATTTTTGTTCAGATTTACTGAAATGCATCTTCATACTCTATAGTAACCTGTGCACTTTGGTGAACTGTACATGAGATGTCAACAGTTTGTGTGCTGGACATTCAGGCTGATCAATAAGAATTTTTCATGCCAATCTAGTATTTTGAGCTGGTTTGTTGCAATATCAGCCAGGAGTCTTGTCATAAAATGACCAAATTGATAAAAGAATGAGGTCACCCACAGTGATCTCGAGCCTGTCACTGAGCAAGGTCAGAATTTCTTAATCTGAATGCAGGCTGGGAAGATGGAAACCAGATTTTAGTTTGGATATTAATTCCTCTCAACACAGAATACATATTTCACATGTTCTTAATATGCCTTGTTCACCAAATTATTCAGTTTTTCCTAGGTTTTGAAAAATGTTAATGTCCTCAGGCTTGAGTCAGTTTTGCTGTTTTACCTGAAATAAGGCCAAAGATAGGTATAATTTCTTGTGTAAAGCCCTTGTCTACATTTCCTCATTTGACAGTGAATGGATTTACCCCACAGTGCTAGATCTGCCCTGCACAGATGTCTTCCAAAAGGTCATCTGATAACCTTACCCAGACCACAAGGGAGGCAGAATTTTTCAGCTGGGTCATAACTCTCTGTCTCAGGTGACAAGTTACTCTTTTGCACAGACTGTGGTTTTAGTCATAACTTTCCCTCTTTCATTCCTTCTTCCTGCTGCAAGCATCTCTTCCTTTTGGTTTTGGGCAACTCACTTGTTTTTGACATTCCTACTCAGAGTGGGACACCCCACGTAAGGGAAGTTTGCTGAAGAATGTAGTACTGATTATGTAAAAACAAGTTGGTACTCCCCTGGCTGAACAGATAGTCTTGCTCAATATCTAGGTGATACTTTCCTTCCTGAATGCTGATTTTCTATTTTTATTATTAATTCTCTATAAGAAAAATAGAGTGCGTTGTTAAACCTGTGTGGGTCTTTGGAGCTATAGCAAACTGCATTGATAATAAAAGGATATAAAACAATTCCTGTGATGTTTCCTGGCAATTTATAGCAACTAAAAATGTTGTTCATGTTGCTTTTATTATCACATTCTTCTTATAGTTTGTACTAGTTTTTATTTTCTTTGCCAATTGTGTCAGTTTCTTTGCAACTTATATCTCACTAAAACACAGTAGGCCTTCATTATTGCTGTCATCCGAATAACTTTTAAATCTTCACCTAACTATTTAATATAATCTTGCATATCAAGCAGCATAAAATAAAATTCTCAAAGCAAATTGAGAGGTAGACTTTTGAGACACTGAGAGGGCACTAAAAGCCTTGATGCAGGCAAAGACTGACCAAAAAAGCTTAAGTATACACTTTTTTTCTTAAGATGGGTTCTTAAAGAGATTTAAGTCCTTTGCTGGATCAGGTGACAAAGTGCTTTGCACTGTGAGGAAGCAAAACCTATGCTCATCAGCACAGTGAGGTAGTTTGTTAACAGTGTAGGTGGCTATGACACCAAAAATAGTAAATTCCATCACATACAGGTTGTTTTACACATATTTGAATAGCCTTTGTCAGAGCAATGACTTTCTGGATTGCTTAAAAGCTTCTGAACAGCCTTAGGGTTGAATAACGTGCAAAACTGGTGTACCTACATTTCTGTACTAGCTGTATATACCAGTCCCATAATGACTGAAGGAATATAACTGTCCTGTATGTATATACCTGCTGTATAGTGCAGAGCTTTGAAAAGTTCCTTGTTTTACTGTATCTTTTAAAATAATACCAAGTGTAAAAGTAAGCAAACCATGCAAGAACAAGACAATTCAAGCAGAGCAACCCTGACAACAGATTTTGACTGAGAAAGTTAAAGAGGGCTTTTAAATTCACAGATTTTCATTAGGTTAAATTAACACCTGTACAGCTTTCAGTGTATTCAAGTGGATGTAACTGATAACAATGTGAAGTGTGTTTGCACACCATGGCATAAAAGGAAATCAATTTAAAATCAGTTAACTGATACAGTTAATTGTGATAAACTCATTGAATGAATCACTCTTACATCCTCTGCATTTATTTATTTTTAAATTAAAAAAAAGACCTTTTCAATCATATCCACATATAAACATGTCCACATCAGGGGTGGATTTGCAGCAATTTAAACTAATTGATTTCTAAGACAATTTGGATGCATCACTAATCAAATTCTGTGAGAGCAGCTTGATGCCAATGTGTGCAATGATACAGAATTCTGCTTACCCTACTTTAAGTTTATTAAGTATTTGGAAAACCACTGGGAGTAAAAACCAGTAGAAGCTTGTTTTCTTGCTAACATCAGCAGCAAACAAAGGTGCATTTCCAGCCTCAAGAAGAGGGAACAATTTTTACAGTCATTTTTCATTGGACAGGAATCACACTTTGAAGTGTCAATACTCCAGCCAAATACTGCCTTTTCAGAGTTAGTTCGGTGAAGACTGTGATAACAAAATCCTTGCAGTAATGTTGAAAACAGGGATGTCCAACTATGTTAATGCCTAGCTAGCTTCAATGCTGCATGATCAGATTACTTTAGATAATTGGCTTGCCTGATTCTCCTCAAGGTTCACAGGCTAGTTTCTGGGATTCACAGATTTGGAAGAGATAAGGAGAATCCTAATTATTCTCTAATCTGATCTCCTACTTGACAAAAACTGAGCAACTTCACCCCGCAACTTCTCCACCAAATTTGTGACTGACAAGCTCCTGCTAAAATTATTGACTGCTGAACTTGGTTTGCTGATGGTCGGCTCCATTGCCATGGGTTGAAGACTGGCAGCAGATGATCAGGAAGGACAAAATGCAGTGCTTCCCAGTGAACAGCAAAGAGGGACTCAATGCATAATCCCTGCTTCTTGGGAGCTTTAGGAACATGTAGGCTTGGTCCTGACCATGCACCTGCCCTGATGTATCTCCAGGTTTGACAGGATTCAAGTCTCCTATATATTGGCTGCTCAGATATTAAATATTCCATGTGTAAACAAAGGGAAACTATTTATAGAAGAATACATCAATATGCTCATAACCAGTCGTTCCAAATATTACATGACAATTTTGAGAAATACCACCAACAGTAATATACTGAAGCAGAATGGCAAAGGTGGGCTCCACTTTGGTAGGCTCACTGGGTAACTACTTGCTGAATGAGCTACTGATATAGTCTGGAAATGAGGTTCGTTTACAGCTTGGGTCAGCTTTTCAAGAACCCAGATGCAATTCAAAAGTGTAAGTAAGTGGCAAGTTTTTAAGTGATTAGCCTCAAGAACTTGCAGCATGCATCTACAGCCCAAGTCTTTACATTCAACTGCTCCTCAATATTTTTTTTTTTTTTTTAAAGTAAGTTTTTCAGACTATGTTTGGATTTGAATCTTTTGATTTTAATCTTCCTAGCTCAGGTGGACAAATGCTTGTTGAAAAAGTTCAACCTCCCCCCCAAGTTTCTGAAAATACAGGCTTTGGTTCTTGCTTTGGTTCTTGCATTGTGTTTTTACTTAAATAGCTGCTTATCTGTATATGTCTGCATTTGGTTAGTGCAACTCCATATTAAATAATAATAATAATAATTAAAAAAACATTTTGCTTTATTAACAGCATTGCCAGAGGGAAAGGGATGCAAATTCTGGAATTTCAGTGTGCTGCAGTAACACATAACAAAATGTTATATCAAAGTACCAGTGAAGTAGCTTCCTGGAAAATATATGGGAAAGGGATCCAATTTCATCAAGCTGCCTATTATTATATTTATTTACTGTTACACATCCTTGATCTTAGTGGGATGAACTACCATATTTCAGATAGTTTCCTCTGTTCTCCATAGATGCTTTTTATAAAATGGATGTATTGATATTCTGAAAGTTTATGAATTTCTCACCGTGGTGATTTGATGGCATGCAAGTTCTGAAACACAAAATATTTTAAGTGTTCTTTTTTATCTAAAGCTCTAATGCTTCTTGTTTTCCATGACTGCTCTGAAAAAAAAAGGGGGGGGGGAGTGTGAAGGATTTGGTGAACTATTTAAGTGCAGAAAACATTTTAACAGTGCAGTAGACTTAGTTTAAGCTATAAATCAGACAATGGTTCCCTGTTTTTTTTTTTCTCAGAAAAAAAGGAAACGTCGTGCAGATTAAAAGAGTTGGCAAATTGTATGTTAACTCAGAAAGACCACACTGCTTACTGTTTTTTGTGTTTTTTTTTTTTTTAAGTCCTCTCCAACATGTTTCACTGAATGTAGAGGCTGATGTTGTGTATCAGATAGCTTCTACCATTACTGTTCTAAAGATTGACTCTCTGAAGCTCTCAGAGAGTGTCTGTCTGGGTCAGAATCATATCACCTGTGTTGTTCCTGGTGTTGTTTTTCCAGATGCTTTGTTGATAACCAGAGTTTAAGGACAAGGCCAAAATAGTTTCACTTCTGATTTTCCTCTCAGCCTGAGTTTCAATTTGAGATGCTGTTCCTGGGTTGTTGATGGGTACCTAACGGCATCACATCACATGAGCCAACAGCCAGGATCGAGCCCTTCAGTAAAGTACCATCTCCTTGGGCACCATGCAATTTTGTCTGCTGGAGACAGCTGCTGGAAGCAAATGCTGCTGCCGTCCCCTCTGGTCACTTGATGGTGTAAAAAGGCAAGGGGGATCTTACATGTTAACCAAAATGAGGTGGAGGATTTGCAGTTCAGAAAATCTAAAGCTGAGTCCTAATTGCTTGACCCCAGTGAAGATCATGTTTTTTAAGAGTAAAATATTATAAGCCATCCTAGCAACTATCCACTTGGGCAATGACTATCAGCTTATGTGAGATGTTTTTCCAGAGCTTCAGCTGTTTACAGACTTCTCTGTTTGAGGCTGAATGAGCTGAATTACTGAAGTTGTGCACCGTTAGCATAATGGTAAATTTTAATGTATAGAGAAGTTCAGCTATGGCTACATAGTAGAAAAAGTGAAGTGGGTCTCATAGGAAGCCCACATGCAATGAATTTTGTCTGTGCATACATAATTTGTGGCAATATCACAGTGATAAACGACATTTAGCAGACACCTTTGGCTGCGTCACCTGTTCTCTGTGCACTAATTCAGCTTTCCTGGGATAGCAATTAAACTTCTGACTGGCATCAGCAGCTTCCAGCAGCAGTCATTAGGAGAAAAAAAAAAAAAAAAAAAGAAATCTGATAGAGGAGTATTCACTTTTCATCCAGTGACTGTGCACATGCAGATTTTTTAACTCCATCTCACTTGAGATACTGGATGAGCCACGGTCAGTCATGGGTTTCAGGAGCCCCCTTACTGCACCAAGCTGGAAAGCCGAAGGCACCCTACCTGGGAGCAAAAATGTCCAGACTTCTGAAATGGCCACCAGCACAAGCTTTTAGACCTCAGGGTGGTTGGGGTGTTATCTCCTAACGCTGTGGTGCTACTGTGTGCACTGAAGACAGTTTACATACTTTGTATAGTTTTCTGCAGGATTTTAGTTACCAGTTATGCCTGTTTCCAAAGCCAGCGTATCTTAGGCTTTTGTCGGCTGAGATATATGGCTTGGCAGTAGTGGGGATTGCATGGGGAAATAGTGGGGAAAAAGCATGGCATTGGCAGAAGTCCTGATGGCGTGGTACAAAGATTTCAGTAGCTCTCATTTGGGATAATGACATCCGTAATTCACTCCAGTATTATTCCCTTGGGCAGTCTTGAACTTCTTATGAAAATCTTTATTTCAGTTTAGTTTTAGTGGTAAATCTCTGTTTCCTTAGAAGCCATCTGCTACCTGAGAATAGCTTTTTGATTAAGAAAACAGATGCCCCATTTTCATACCAACTTTTTGCATGTGCAAATAACAATACAGAGTCTAAAACACCATTTCCAAGCATTCACACCCCTACCCCCCTCAACCTTAACAAAGCAGGGAAATAGGTGCATGGTAAGGAGAATAACAGCTCCATTTGAGCACACCTAGCCAAATCAAGCCCCACTCCTCTGCATGGGGAGCCCAGGAACTGCAGCTCAATGTCTCAACTCTGCATGAATGTGCCTGCATCCCTGCTTTGTGGTGCAGCTGGGTGAGATGCGAGTGTAGTGTTGTAACATACCGTTTTAATAGGCATTAAATCAGAAGGATTAAGTCCATCTGTACACGATTGAGGACCTTTTACCTTGTACCTTATTACTTAATTGTGTACACACTGTGTCTTTTGCTGCTCTCTTCAAACTGTGGAAATAGTCATTTTTCTCACGAAAAGAGCCATTATTTTAATTGACTTTAAATTTGCGCCCTCGTTTATTCTTGTATTCGTTAACTATGTTTACATGAGCCTGCCAAATCAGAGATGGAAAGATGTTGCTCACATATCTCATCACCTGAACCGCTCAAAGCACTGTGTGAATTTGATCTCTTTGCAAATGTTAGTCTGCCTTGGGGTTCTCCTGAGCACCCATCCACCAAGCTAAAACTCTGGGTTTGCGTGCTGGTGTTTGTTCCTGAGGGCTCATCTCCCTAGCGAGCGTGTTTAAACAACTGAAGTGCTCTTACAATGAAACATTCAAATTCAGGCCTTTATTATTATGCAATCTGGGATTATTTTTTTTTTATCATTAGACTTCCTTCTGAACTGGGTGGTTGACACTCCCTGTTCCAAATTCCTCTCTCATGAGCTAGTTGTTTGGAAATACTGGCTAGGAGGACAAACACCGTAACTTTTTTTTTCCTAATCTGGAGAAAGTGCTTTTTCACTAGGTATTTGGGATTAAACTGTAACCCAAAAGCAGGCCACAGAAATAGGATAAAGATCAAAACAGAAAGGAGAGCATTACTGAGTGGGTTGATACAGCTGGGAAAGATGGGAGTGACTCAAGGTGCTTCAGGAGTCAGAGTTTTCTTGCAAATGATTTAACTTGGATCAAACCTTGCCCTAGGAGAGGAATGTATACCTGCTCTGGCAGCAAGTGTGCTCTGTAAAATAATACAGAAAGCTACTCTATGTTGTGACAGACTGAGGATTCATATTCACATTTGCTATTAAGAAAAAGTTATTTCTGATTAACTCCATGCCTAAGCAATTATAATGACAAATGAGACTCCTTTGACTCGACTCTCCAGTCAGATCAGTCTGAGCAGGGAACCTCGCTCCTTGATCCATGTCCAAGAATGTATTTATCAGGGAATTATAGAGCCCTTTAAATTCACTTCCTGGTGTGAATTAAACTAACTTTCAAGTGCAAAACCCCTTGAATGTTCCCTGTGTGTGAAGTGAGGATTTCCCTATCTTCTCTACGCATCCCGTGATCCTGTAATCTTCTCCATCAGCATCCTCCCACGCAGCAGTCCCCCTCCAGAGCTGGATGGAAGCACTTCCCCCTTGCCTGCAGGAACAGAGCACAAGGCGAGGTCCTCCTCCTGCACCCACCAAACACTCAGACCTCGGCTGCACAAGGAGAGCACTGGGGTTTTGTCCTTTTCCTTGGAGAGTACTCCCATTCTTCTTCAGGCATCCTAGCACTGAAAGCACCGTAACCAGTTTAAAACCTGTCAGGTCCTTCAGGTTGCCATGTCACACGTTGCTGGGCTCTTGAAAGAGCTCCGGAGAAACCTGATGCACCAAATCCTTTTTGTTGCAGTGCTCCGGCCGCTGGGAGGGCGCAGCCAGCTCCGACACTGAGCGAGCAGCTGCCTCTGACTGCAGCCCGAGCATTGTTTTGTTGTCGTTCCTGCCAAGGAGTGGCAGGAGCTTGCATCGTTTCCAGTAATGAAGTGCCTGGGGTTCTTTTATGAGTTGCACACTCTGCTTCTCCGGAGCCGTACAGTACGTGCTGCGTGACTCCAGGAAACCGAGGATTTGTTTTGACTTGCTGAAACAACGTTCGCTGTTTCTCTTTACAATTTCACCGTATGAGTTGTCAATCCTCTCCCCCTCTTACGAATAACTTCAGACTTAATTAGCTGAGTGCAAACATCTTTCACTGCCATGTGGATTAGGCTCCTCATCGAGTGCGTTTACCAACAGAATGAAAGACAACTTAATCGGGGGGTTCTGTATTTGTACTGCAGTGTCCAGAGTGCTGGGTAGCTGTCGATAAACAGTTGCTATTGACTCTCTCACTCGTTGTGGGTGACCAGCAATGTGGGGACTAGCCTTGTTAAGGCTTGGTTTTTATTCTTACAGCCCTCTCTCCGACTTAAGAGCACTTTGGGGGTCTCATTATCATTCCCCTATCTGCTAAGTAGGATAAATGATGCCTACCTGCCTTGCAGGGATGTCCTGAAGGTGCTGCTGTCTCCTCAGTAGTTCCACAATGACCTTACCAACTGTATTTTAAATGGGGCAATTAATACTTTGCTGAATTGCAACGTAGCATGGCTGTAACAAACCTCTGTTTGGAACAGGATCATCATGGTATTACCTGGGTATATGAGTGTGTAGTTATAAGCTTTGAATTCTTCAGTGGTGAATTTCAGTTTGCGTCTCCACCATTCGGAGAACATTTCTCCAGACCATGAGCCACTTGGGGCATTTCTGGGATCCTATTGCCCAGCCACAGCCTCCACAATTCTCCATAATTCTGCAGCAAGAACAGATGATTTACCTGAACGTGCACAGTCACCACAAGGGCTTTTTGGCAGCATCCATACCCATGAAGAACTGCATAAAATTCACAATCTTCTTTGTAAAATTGTCATCATTGCTGTTAGTTCCATGGATGCCTTTTGTCATAAGCACATTAAAAAAGCACCTTTAACCTCTATAAACTATTCACTTCCCAGGAGTCAAAATTTGACAAGTTCATTTTTAGCCGTGTATTCTCTCCAAGATGCCGTGGTTTCTGTTTGATTCTTCAGAACTGAATCATAGCTTCAAAACCCTCGCTACCTTAGCAAAATACTCTTTTTCCATTAGCATTTAACGTGTTTAACATGGGTTCAGACATGTTATCAGAAACTTACACCGGAATCCTTAGAAAAAAAAAAATCTTGTGTGATTTCATGCCCTGGAAACACCTTTTACACTGTAAGTATTCGTGCAGGTTTTGGGAGATATGAGGCATATGGATCTGAGCTAGTCAAATTAATACCATAATGGCTTCTGGCTCAACAAGCACGTACAGTGCAAACAGAGAGCAGAACAGCTGTAGCAGACTTACCTTTTATGTGGGTGGCATAGACGTCTGCCAGTTAAAATGAATCATTTCTTGCCATATGATTACTGTTAATAAGAATTTATGTTAACGTGTTTGTGTCTGAACTTTGCACAGGTTAATGCCTGCATTTATTTGCTTAAAAAATAGAACATATCATCATTGGTTTTTGTTCTTAATGGACTTTCTTTCCTCATTTGAAAGCATTCCAGGACTTCAGCACTGCAGAGCTGCCAACTATCCCTTAAATTAAGATGTTTTTATCTCCATGAAGTGCTTTCTGCATGTAATTCTGTAAACACCAGCCAATAGTTTCTAATGTGGGAACCTCAAACTATACTTCTAAATCCATATAGAAGCATTTACAATGACCTTCAAAATATGAAGAGGAGTCCTTATAAACTTTTTTTGAAGTCTCTCTTGTTGCAAACGTTTATACTTATGCTTTTCTTTAAGTAGTCCCACTGACAGGCTTTAGCCATTGGCTTCATTACATTAACTCCTTTTGTGTAAAATTAAGCATTTTTCCTAGAAACAAAATGTTACATTTATTATGAGACATATCAACAGCAAAATGTTGTTTTAAACATGCCCTCCACAGCTTACAAAACATTTCAAAGTACCTGAGAAGTCTGTGCAACAAGTGAGCAATTTATGGCATGAAATACACAAGTTCAAGCATGACGAGTGTTAACAGTCTTTTACTTAGGATAGCTTTGGGATGTGTCTCTGAACAAAGAAATGCAGTTTTAAAATTATTTAATAAATAAATGTATAAGTAAATACAGTGGGACAGGGTAGAGAGAGAAAAAAAGAAATTGCAATAAAACTGCATGAAGTACACATTAGCTGGTTATGTGATTGGAGACTGATCCTTGCGTGTCCTGTCTGGAAGCTATGCCCAGAACATACATTTTGGTGGAATGACTTGTTGACTCTACTGGTTGACTTAGAAGAGTTAGCAGCAAACAGGCTGGAGAACACAGTCCTAAAAGGCTAAGGAGGAACTTGGCAAATAGATCTTTTCTTTCCCTCTACTGTGAGAGGACATGAGTAGAGGACACTGATAAGTGGGGTATTTCCATAGTGTTGTCACTGGAGCTTTTGGGGGCTCTTTGGCTAACAGCATTCTCCTTACTTCTGTTCTCCTCATGCTTACTGGTGTCTTGAGATCATATTTGCATACATTTTCCCTGCAACGTCAACAAATCAAGAACTCTCATATGTTTTTCCAGTGTCATCCTGCATTACCACCTATAAGAAGACACCGCCTCCAGTCCCACCAAGAACAACCACCAAACCATTTATTTCCATCACGGCCCAGAGCAGCACAGAGTCTGCCCAGGATGCATACATGGATGGGCATGGACAGAGGGGAGATATCATCAGTCAGTCTGGACTTAGCAACTCCACAGAGAGCTTGGACAGTATGAAGGCACTAACAGCTGCCATTGAAGCTGCTAACGCGCAGATCCATGGCCCAGCAAGTCAACACGTAGGAAACAATACTGCCACCGTCACCACCACCACAACCATTGCCACTGTTGCAGTAGAAGACAGAAAGAAGGACCACTTCAAGAAAAACAGATGCTTATCTATTGGAATACAGGTATGGTACATGACTTGGATTATATGTGCACCACTGTTTGGGGTTTCTACACTTGTTTTACTGCTTGTTATACAATGTTTTGTGTGTTTTTCTTGTTTTCCTGACAGGTGCCTATGTAGAATTTACAGCAGCTTAATCATGCCACATGGTACTAATGATGTTTTACTAATTTATCATAAAAACATCAGACGCAAGGATTTGTTTAAGTCTCCTTGCCACTTGTTATTCAGCTCTGTTAAATTACACACATGAGCACTAATCTATGAATCATAACACAGCAGGGGTCAGAAAGGCATGAATTAAATCATTGAAAGGGAATGTGTAAAACAATGATTTACATTACACTATCACCCCAAAAATATTTTTGTCCAGCCTCACTGAATTAATTGTCACTGCTTATTCATGCATTTCATAATGACTGGTGGCCGCTTGAATGAGGCAGCATTGTTCCTATCTCAGACTCAAGAGCAGAGGATAAGTCCCTTCTGATTTGCCCTTGTTAAAGAAAATTACGCTTTTTTTTTTTTTTACCTCTAGTGGAATGAAATGAGAAAACTAACCCTGCCAAAGTTGACTTGTATTTACAAAAAGGAGAAAAGCAAACAAACTAAACCAATTTAATCTGCTATCTTAATTAATCTTTCCCATACCCACCCTCACTTCCCCCTCAAAAATAAATAAATAAATAAATAAGAATGTGCATAGAAGGCCAACTATCTGCTTGTAGGATTAGCTCTTGCAACAAAGTACTTGAACTTACAATCAAGTGAGAATCAGCATAGGTTTTGATGGGAGATGAGTCCCAAACAAACAGAATAGCAATCCATAGCTTATCGGCCTTCCCAAAAAACATTATTTTTTTCCTGCAGATGGAAATTGTGTTTACAACCTCCTCTGTGCCTGGGCAGGCTTATCTGATTTGCAAAGCCTAAGAATTTACCATGAAATCTCTGCATCTGCCTGATGAGATGGGAGGCGCTGAACAAAACTATGTCATCCCAGGGGCAGCTCCTAGAGAAGTGGTGTCTTTACTCCTTTTAACTTCTTCTTGGGAGGGCAATGGTTAACTATTGCCTGTGGGATCAGTTTACTGTACCCTTTCTGTGCTTCACAGCCATTTGTTTTGGATATATTCTGAAAGAAGGACTTCTGAAAGTTCAGTGTTAAAGGCAGGGGCAAGATCCAGGTGGGATAAGGATAAAGGAAAACTCTACTATTTATTCCTATGCCCAGCCAAGGCAAAGGTTCTCTGTTATTGTTGTGATCCCTTCTTTCACTGAACAAAGCAACAAAGACCCTTTGCAGATGAAGTAACAGGTAGAAAGAAATAATTTCCACATTCGCAGAAGCCCAAATGAACAGCTGTAACGTGAACCAGGGTTCCAAAGACACCATTTCCCAGCTGTCTCTTCCGAAGGTAGTGTTGCTGCAAGTAAAGAATGCAGCTTTTGAGAGTCACGGGAGACCCAGTTTCCTGGCATTTGAGGAAAACATAGTCCCAAACACTGTTCAAGCATTTGAAAATCTCCTGCTAAAATTCTGAAACTTAGAGCTGACGTGCATAATCACAACCCCTCCATGAAAGGTGCGTGGGGATGGTCAGCCTCCCTCTCCTGACTGCAATGGGAGCTTCACTCAGCCTTAGACTGAACTCAGAGCAGGTAAACATCTTCATTATAGTTTGGCTCATCTCTGTGGAGCAGTGCAAGCCACGTTAGACTGAGGTTTGCCTCCTCCTGTAATAAATAAACCGAACATGCACTTGTGGTGAACCTCCTGGTGTGTCCTCTGCACCTCTCAGTTGCTCTTAGGTCACCACAAGCCTTTGCTGTAAATCTGTTGAACAAACAAGCAAAGTAAAACAAAGAGAAACCCTACCATCAAAACGGTTAACTCTCTCTGTCAGTTATGTTATTTAAGGTGGAATTAGGTCCCAAAAAGCTTCAACATCAAGTAAGTACTTTACTTCACTGAACAGTTCTGAAACTCCTTGATCACATTTCCTGCACAGGGCTGTTGAATTTGCTCTCAATAGCAAGCCAGTAGAGGAGATGCTACCTACATCTGGAGATCTTGTACATCTGGGGTCAGAGTAGGTTCACAGGTCACTGTGGTCCAAACTTGCTGTGGTTTTTTTGTGTTTTTGTTTGTTTGTTTGTTTTTTGTTTGTTTGTTTGTTTGTTTTGGTATGACTAGCAATCTCATATATAGCACCTGGAATTAGGAACTACACTGGCTGGACCCAGAAGTTTGTGATTTTTCTCAAAGGTACATCAATGGTTAAACTTTAATGCTAAGTGAGCATTAAATGCTGTGAGCATTTAATGCTGTGAGAACTATTGGTTCTCACAGAGGCAATATAAAGTTCCTGCTTGTGCTCCTAGGGACCTCCTGTCTGCACAGTAGAGCAGCAGAGAAAATGCCTCTGATATCTACTTTCTTCATATCCTACCTGTACAGTGCTCTGATTCAGGACACTGACATTTAAACAAAGTAAACTCATCATTTTGACATGACTTACCTACATGTGCAGGTACAAACTAACAGGTGAAATCAAACAAATGGTGCAGCGCAGCAAGCAGTGTTCCAGCTGCTCTGGCAAATCTGAGCATCCAGTCTCCACAAAATACTGGATAAACCCCACCTGCATTTCTCAGGCCTAACGTTGTCTTAACAGAAATACTTTACAGATTAACAAGAATGAGTAATATTCACTAATATGAACAGACACTGCATACCAGAGATAAGATATCCAAGTGGATGAAGGTAGTTATGGTACAAGCCATATGCACAGACACTTAGTAGTGATCGTGCATAGAAATTGTAAGCAGCCAGGTGATATCTCTGCCAAAATACATTCTAATGAGCTGCGGTGCTTTGTTGTTTTTTGTTTTGCTTTTTAAGGTTGATGGTGCTGAAGAATCTGCCAAATCAGTTGAAAACAAAGCAACTAGTAAGTTCCAGTCCATAGGAGTTCAAGTTGAAGAGGAGAAATGGTGAGTGAAAGTTAATAGTGTTTTCCTAGAGTAAACAGTTGTGCTACAATTAATTTTTAAGAGTCCCAGTTCCTGCATGGCAACATAAACCTGCTTCCCCGCTGAATCATTAGGTCATCCAGCTGAGAAGCTGAGACTTACAAATGTCCTGGCTCTTGTTTGTCAGAGGTGATTTTTCAGGAGCAGTGGGAGAACCGGAGAAGTTTTGCTCACACCTGGCTATAGCATGGCACAGGAGCAGCCACTGGGCACTAGTGCTTTTCAGCAAGAGAAGGGGCACCTTGCAGCCTCTCCTGAGAAAACCTGCGTGCAGCAAACCTGAGCTGACAGCATTTGGGCCCTCAGTCCTTCCCTGGCCTGCTGGCTGTGGTGTTGGTTAGAGGAGACGTACATTTTCATGCCTTTTTGTTCCCCCTGTACATCTGCTAAAAATACTCAAAAATAACATGTTATCTACACTATTTTAAATTCAGTGAAATATCTCTGTAAAGTAGCAGAGTATTTTCCTGTGGCTTCAAAAGGCTAAAGTAATTTCAGTAAAAAAGAAATGTGATTTGCAATGACCCTGTCAGGCTGTTACCAAGTTCCTCATTAACCTGCTAAAACATCTCTTTCTGGCAGACATTTCTTTATGCCTTAGACCTCAGCCCCATTTACCCACAGCTCTTCTGCCACTAGATAAATGAGCACATTAGAATAGATGCTGAAGGACCATTTCCCTCCAGCCTGAGCACAAAGGCAATAACTATCCCAAAAGCCCAGCCCTCCCTCACCACCACCC
This sequence comes from Netta rufina, assembly GCF_964035555.1. Classification (NCBI taxonomy): domain Eukaryota; kingdom Metazoa; phylum Chordata; class Aves; order Anseriformes; family Anatidae; genus Netta; species Netta rufina. The sequence goes on from NC_140124.1 coordinate 108,027,431, forward strand.
ACCACCACAAAAAAAAAAAAAAAAAAAAAGGCTGTTTGTAAATACCTTACTTCCAAAGTCCTCTCTCTATTGCTGTTTTTATTGCTGCAGAGAAAAAGGTAAGATTTGCCTGTGAAGGTCTGCCCTGAGGAAGCATTATTTCTGCATTGCCTCATGGCAGCTGTGTTTGGGGCATTTCTTGCAGATAAAGTTGAGGTTGCTGCTGTTGGGAGCAGATGAACAAGCAGCAATCTATCATGGACTTTCAGAAGTGAACAGGCAGATAAAGGACAGCCCTTAATCCTCAGAAAATGAGTGTACTTAAGAAACAAAGGGTTTATCAGCACAGTTTGGCACTCGTACTCCTTTTTTATTTTTATTTTTTAACACAGCAAAGCACAATGTATTGATTATCTGTTACAGGAATGGAATTGTAAATACAGTGCCTTCCTCCCTGCCCCTGAGCCCTAACTGCAGAACCTCCGAAAAGCTCTACCAAATTGAATCCATGACAAATGAGTGTTTAAAAAATTATTCCAAGATTCAGAAATATTAAATAGACATAAACTAAAAAAAGAAGAATGACACAGCAAACGATATAAATACAGTAAATTGATCATGTTTTTGTGCCAGTCAAAGCTATTAAGTGCACTGTTCTAAAGCAGGAAATCTCTTTGCTTAATGCACCAAAAGCCTACCATACAAAATTTGTTTCACTCCTCTTCTTAGCTTCCTGTTCTTTCCTCCCCCTTTCCCTCACCTAATGTGACGGTCCTTCTTGCCCTAAGGAGTCTTACCTCCTCATGTCCTTTTAATTTTTCCTGCTTCTGTGCTTGGACCAAGCGAGCAAAAGATTTTGCCTCCATTTCTTGATCCAAGTGGCTCAAAACCAGAGCATCTTTGGAGCACCGTATATCTCTTCCATCTTCCACCTCAGCTCAGACCTTTCATTAGCCCTTCACTCTCTGCAACCTGGGCTTCCTGCCAAGACAAATGACTGAATCCTCCTCCTCTTGCACTGCTCAAGGGATAAATGTGCCTACCGCTACCTGACCATATTATAACTTGATCCATCACTGCTGTTCGTCTTATCCTTCGTTCTTTATTCTGTCTGTTCTCAATTCTCCTTTTCGTACCCATCCTCTAAATGCAGCTCTAACATTTCTAGTATTTACAGAGTTCCACAGTCCAGTCCTTCTCCTGGGGGAAAAAATAAAATTAAAAATAAAAATAAAAACAAAAACAAAAATAGCATACATTTATTTCAACAGTGACCTCTTCCTGCTGTTACTCTTATCTCACCTGATCTCCCTCATGATGCTTACAAAACCCCAAATAAAATGTTCCACCCCTTTCTTCACATGACCCATCCCTTCCAGAGGCAGTTTTGAAAGGTATTTCTAACAAAACTCAGGGCACTTCCACTTCAGTTTGTCCTTTCTCTCTACCTCGGGCTCCTTCTTGACCTCAAGGGACCACCTTCCCTTCTTCACTTACAGAAGATAATTGAATTGTTGGAAGTCAACTGTTTCTACTGAACCAGAAAAGAAGAAGCCATATATTATGCCAGCCCAATTAGCACACATATATCCTTTTTGAACAAGGGGCACATCCCTTCAGCTCTCAGTCCCATAACTCTTTAATTACTTAAAATCTCTTGCATCTTGCTATGTGTGCCACCACATTTCCTCCCCTTACATCTTTACCCCGAAAATTATCTTGCTCATTGCTCCTAGTTGTACTATCAGCTGGTTATTTTACTTGGTTTGCCATCACAAGAATTTATGAATGCTGAAATAATGGTAGTTTATGGACTAAGGACATCTGTAGGAGACTAAGACCATGGGTGCACATTCCTCCTCCATCTTCTCTGGCTTCTATGGGTCTGTAAAGTGTGGTACACCACACCATATCAAATGAAATGTTTTGAAGTGGTGATAAGGTAATATTAAACAAAACAAAACAAAACAAAACAAAAAATCTTCTGTATCTTTGGGAAAAAAAAAAAAAATCACTTCTTAGGCTTTTGTTACCATATGAGGCCATATTTTTCTCTTTTTTCATTTAGGTTTTTGTTTTTGTTGACATATTGTCCTGAAAAATAAAATACACAAATTTTAGGGTCTTCCCTCCACAGTGGGCCCATCATAAGCTCTAATTCAAACTTCTTAACTCTAGTTTTTAGGACATGACCTTCAAATCTGTATTTTAGCTAAACTAAACTGGGACTGATCTTTCCTTGATTTTTGATCTGCAGCATTTTATGGCTGCATGCATTCTCCACAGTGGGAGCCATTCAACTGAGAAATTCTATAGGATTTTGGTAACATGAAACAATAATAAAGGATTATAGTTTCGCCATTAAGACTCTCAGCAATGAAAAAAGCCTATGTTAGTGGGAGAGGGGGAGGTGTAGGGCAAAGAACATGACACTGTAGCTTGGAGATGTATGGCCAAAGATCCTGCCATCAGGATGTTTTGTTTTGTTCTGCTGAGGGTGGCTTCCAGCTTAGCGGACAAACCCACAACAAGAAAGAATATAGCCAATAGGTAGAGTGAGGCAGGTTTAATCTAATGTATGAGCCACTGACACTTGCCATGGGTCAGTTGGTTTAGAACCGACATCTTTTCTGGGTTTTGTGTTTTGGTTTTTGTTTGTTTGTTTAGGAAAGAAGTAAGTTCTCCAAGTTGAAATGTAAACATGTTTTTCAAAAGAAAGCAAAAGAACATTTAGGAGCAGAGAGTCAAATGCTAACAAGTGACCCCGTTGTTGCTGTTCAAAACAGATCTAGTGTTGCTCTCCATACTGGTTTATCCAGTCTGAGGTTTCATGGCTTTCTGCACCTTAGGCCAGGTATCTGCTGTAGTTCTCTGAAGCTGTAATTATTACACCTTGTGCCTGCAGGGCACAACTGAATACAAAAGGACCAAGCCTGAAAGCAGAGAAAGAAGGAAGCCTCTGTTTTTAACAATTACCAGCAATTTCTGAACTCTTATTTTTTTAGGTAGACCTGTGGATGCTTTGTATGTGTAGAGACAGTGAAAACTTAAGTATTAGCTTCAACAGCTCTCCTGTGGTAAGGAGCTTTAAGTGAGAGCAAAACAAAAAGGACACATGTGGGACACAAACGGTATGTCGCAAGAGCAAAACATCCTGGAAGTGAGCGAGGAAACTATGTCAGAGGCTAAGATTACCATCTATTAGGTGGCTTATGTAGATGTGCTGGAGGTAGGCAGATAGTGGATGCCTTCCTGTATTTCCATGTCATTCAGCATACATTTCCTTGGGAGTATTTTTTTAATTTTGAACTGATGCTATATTCTATTGCCAAGTTGTTTTTCTTTTGAAGACAGATAGGTTACACAATCCACTGCCAAGAATCTGTCAAACAAGCCTGTAGCATACTATAATATAGATAAAACAAAGGCAAAAGAAAGTAGGTCATTCTGTTTTATTTGTTGAGCAGAGTCTGGTTTTGGTGGTACTAGCTCATAATGAACCCAGTAAGAGTATGGTAAGAGTATGCTCCTGAAAGCTTTGAAATGTAGTGCCTCCAGCAGTACATCCTCTTGGCAAGTAGACCTCGATGTTTTCACATTTGGGATTTGGTGTAGGCTGAAAAGCCAGGGTGTTCTCTGAAACTATAAATGGTCATCTAAAACAGAAGCAAATCACAATCTATGGCACTGCAGAAAGCAAGAGCAGGAGTGAGTGTGGAAGTAGGGTCATGGAGAAGGATCCAGCCTCCCTCTGTGGGAGTTGCTTTTCTCCTGCTTTTCTCACTCTGGAAGGTGTGGAAGAGGACACTGTACTAATACCTTGGCTCTTAGCAAACCCAGACTAAATGACTGAAAAGAGGTCCTGTGTGAGCAAGGTGCCGGTATGGGCACACATTAGTGTGTATGTGAGTGTGCAAGCATGCACTTCGGTGATGGGGATAAGGGATTTGTCAGGTTGGTAGCCAAATTCAAGCAGTATTTAAAAAAAAAAAAAAACTCACACAGACTGGACCAAAACCTTTTCACTGTAAAGTCAGCCTAAACCTCAAGTCTTTCTAACCATTAATACCAGTCTAACAGCTTTCTCTGCCAAGGACCGGTAGCAGATACTCATGAAAAATTTAAAGGAAAGTGTGCAAAGGAAAAGTGTGAAGGGTGTGTATAAGCAGTACTTAATTACAATTACACACTGTGTGAAGAAGTACTTTATTTTTGCTAGATGTAAATCTTCAGGCCTCTAAGCCTTACAAACAGCTACCTTCCTCCCTGCAGTTCCTGCCCTCAAAAATGGTGAAATGCCACCTAGTCAGGATTTCATTGCACTCTCAGCCTTCCTCAGCCATCTCTTTTGTAAACTAAGAAGTGTCTTTCCTCCTGTGGGAGCCATACCTTATCGCCAATTATCCTTGTCCTCCCTTTTGAACTTTTTCTGCTGTATCAGTCCATAGCAAAATGCTTCGCTCTGTTTGTCAAAGGATAAATACTGCCAAGCTGCAGAGTTCTGCTCACTCAATATTTTTCGGTTTGCTGGTGCATATCATGCAAAACTGCAGCAACACAGCCCATGGCTTCTGTGTCACTTAACAACCACATGTTTCTAAAGAACTGCAAGCAGCAGCTGCTGCATTTTTTATTTTATTTTATTTTATTTTATTTTATTTTATTTTATTTTATTTTATTTTATTTTATTTTATTTTATTTTATTTTATTTTTGTATTCTAGACCATTATAAAAAAACACAATCTATTTGTTAAGGTTTTCCAGCAACCAATTTGGCTGAGAAGATACTTGGAGCTTTCTTCTGCAGAGGAATTGGTCCTTTTTTTTTTTTTAACTGAAGAACCCTTCCTGACTCCTGTTTTGCTTTGCCCTACATCAGCCACCATTAATATCTTCTACCAGCAGAACTTGATACAGTGCTCCCTGAAGTCTGCTGCACTGTTCCTTATGTATCTGGATGAATCAGGTATATAGCACCTGAAATTCTCCTTCAGCATCCTTCCATCTGCTCCCTCCCCAGCTGCAGACTAAAGACACTTGCCCAAGTGCTGTCAGTCATACTTGTCTAATCAGCTGTTACTCTTCAGTGGAAGACGGAATATAAATGAAGGGAAGTTTAAATGGTTCTCAGCTCTGCTGTCACCAAGATTTTCACTGCTGCTCAAACTCAAGCTAAAAATAGCACTGGTGAGGGCAAAACAGCCAAAATATCACAGAGAAATGGGTCCTAACACTAGTTTCAAGAGTAAATGTGAGATTGTGAATAAATTCAGACTGCATTATCAGCTGCCTGAGTGTGGTGGCATCCTGGATTAGTAAGAAGGGTTGGGAATCTGTCACCATTCAATTCAAAACTATGTTAATTCTAAATATCATTGATTTAAGTAACATCTATGTTAATTACTTTTATGGTTTTACCTTCTTTATCTCCTTCCATCATGGGGCAAGACAGATACCTGCCTCACTTGAATTTTTCCTGTGTTCCTCAGCATATCAGTTTCTAGAGCTACACTGACTATAATTATTTGCCTGCATCTTTTCCACTCAATCCCTTCACAATTTACTGCCTGTCATACTTGCTCTCACTTGCCACCCCCTACACTGCATTATGTGTCTTTTACTCCTCATACATCCCTCTGCTCCTTCTCTATCTGCCTCGCCACCTCAGATTCCTTGGACTGCAGAATTTGGGGTGCTGCTTACTTAAAGAAAAAAAAAAAAAACACTCAAACACAAACCTCCAAACCTCCCATGCTTATGCCTTCACCCTTCCTGGCTTTCCTGCAATCTCACAGGGTTTTGCTGTCTGCCCTCAAAGGGTCCAACATATGGAAGTAATGCAAGATGAAAGGAGGCTATCTACAGGGTAGCAGCCATCATGATGAGGGTAACACGGACAGTAACTGAGAAAGTTAACTTTTGTGGAAAAGAGCCTGTTTTGAGACCACGGGTTGAATATGGAAAATAAAAGGTCTTAACACTGGGAATGGGTGCTAGAACTGAGAGCTGGCACTGGTATTTGCAGAAGCAGGAAATTAGCAAGTACGTAATTACGATGAGCAGTTATGAAGAGGCAATACAAAATACTTAGCTGGGCTAAAACTTACCTTCTTTATAAATGTAATGTACACTATTAGATAGTAGACTCATTGATTTTATTTTCTTGTCAATCTCATGTGAATGATTTTTGAAATATGACTTGTGAGTTCAGGTGTACAACTTCAAAGGGGGGTGAGTTTTAGAAGTTGAAAGAGCAGCCACTGCTTCAAATCAGGCCCTTTTAACCTTCCATGAATTGGTGACCTAAAATCCTGAGCCACCAACACTTTTAGCTATCTCCTGGGCTAGCCTCTGGCTTTGTTAAATGACACAATTAGGGGTGCTTGCCTCAGTAAGCAGTGAGCTTGCATTCAAAAGAGAGAGATGTTTGTTGGCTTGCAGTGAGAAAAGAAGTCTATGCTGATCATTTCAAGAAAAAACAGAATGTAGCACTGAGAGCCATGACTGCTATTCTTAGGAGGAGAGGCAGAATCTTAATAGGTCCTTTCTTACCTAACTTATCTCATGCCACCTAGCCAAAGCTTGCTAAACATGTTGTGTTTGTGCCCTCCAAAGCTTTCGCAGGTTTACACGATCTAATAGTGTAACAACAGCCGTGCAAGCAGACCTGGATTTCCATGAGAACTTTGAAATAATCGACCCTCAAGAGGACAATATGTGTTCTGGACAAATGTCAAGACAATTTTCCCGAGATGCAAGCACCTCTACCGTTAGCATACAAGGGTCAGGAAACCATTACCATGCATGTGCAGTGGATGATGACTTTGACACAGATTTTGATCCATCCATTTTACCTCCTCCTGACCCCTGGATTGACTCTATCACTGAAGATCCTCTGGAGGCTGTTCAAAGGTCAGTGTGCCCACGAGATGGCCACTGGTTTCTGAAGCTACTTCAGGCAGAGAGAGATCGTATGGAAGGCTGGTGCCAACAGATGGAGAGAGAAGAACGGGAAAACAACTTACCTGAGGACAGTAAGTAACTGACTACAATAATATTGCAACTAGAAAAAAAGTATTTAATATAGGCCAATCTGACTCCTGTGAATTCTGTATCATTCCCTGTCTTACTTAGCTAATGAAGCTATGGTCGTGATTCTCTAAAGGACTGTATGCATGTATACAATAATGTGTATTAAAGTTGACAGGGAATGCAAATGCTCAGCACTTCTGAAACTCAAGAGATAGTAGCTTTTAGGATTGCATACTTTAATGGATAATTAGGAGATCCTGAATAGGGATCTTGCAGTATTGATGTTTCATAACTCTTCCATTTGAAATCACTTCTCACAACCTTAGAGTATAATTTAACAGATTCTGGTTCCTTTTCATTAAATTCATATTTTCACTGCCTTTTTAGAAGGTAATTTGCATCAGAGCCTTCATATGCATCTCCCAGCTGAAACAAATTACAAGTTTTGCTTCTAAGTTGTTGTCTCCCCTCATGTCTCTTGCAGTTTTCACTCGTTTGACCCTCCTGGTAAAAAAAAGCTCTCCATATTCTGTGATAAATGCACACACTCATGCAACCTAACTCTTAGTTGTCACCACTACAAGACATATTACCCCACCCATAAAGTAGTGGGAATGACACTTTCCTGTCTAGTAAACCTTCACTAGTAAGTAGACTTGGGTAGTTTATGCCTTATATATTCACACTAATTAGGGAAGAAGAGGTGAACAAGTGGCTCCCTGTCCAGCATTTTTTCCTCCAGTAAAACAGATCTTTTTTTCCATTTATTTCCATTACAAAGAGCAGTATTATTGCTAGCCATCAATTTTTGGACATGTGTAAATCTGTGGGCTGCGGAGCATGTTCCTTGTGAATGACGTTTTCTCAAATTCTCAGAGGGAGCTTCTAGAAATCACTAATGAGCACCTGAATATCAAAATTTCATTATTTTATAATTCTGGGACACCTAAATGTATTTTCTTGGATATAGCAAATACCACTATTACAACCCCAAAATAAAGTCCTACCAAACTCCTAAAACTCCTACAACTGGAGCTCCTACAACTTCAGCTCCAGGATTCCTTCTACCAAAATTCAAATTCATCTGTAATTCTTTTGAGGTGTGAAGGTTTTGATTTATGAAAGGAAAAGGATCAACACTGACAAAAAAATGTAGGTTTTAAATAATTAGTAATGGATAATCCATTTCTGCTGAAACTTTCCATTTGACCTAGTGTAGGAAATAACCATAGAGAAGTTTGATTTAAATAGTTAGACATTACTGTAAGCAACTGGAAATTGACTTCTAATGGAAAGTATGAGATAACCTTAGCATTTACATTAACATGTACATTCAGTTTTTCTATTTCTACAAAATTTCTATTATATAATAGGTTAGCTATTTCCTCTGGGGGAAAATACAGAAGGATTAACCTTCAAAGTACAACCAGATTCCCCAAGTTTTAAAGTATTTTAATCTCATTTTTAATTTACATTATAAATACATTCAAAAATCTCATTGAACATGTACCAGAATGCAAAGGTTTTCTTTTGTTACTATGTGAGAAATAAAGCCATGAACTAAGAGAATTTAGATTGAAACTGATGCGTGAGTACATAATAAAATAGGAAATGACAAAACATTTGGAAGTCCAAGCCACAAAACCCACTGGCTTTCTCTTTGCCACAATGACCAGCAATAGTGGAAAGGCCTACATATTTTACTTGTCCACTGAAGGAGCTATTCACTTTAGGCAAAGGACATGGATTTTGCAGGGCTGATACATGCAGAAAGTGTATGTCTGTGTGCAGAATTTTCTCCCTTTGCTATATGATCGTTTGAAAGCTCTTTTAACCGTCAGTGAGAGAAGTCTGTTGTGAGGGAGATAAAGGCGTAGCCGGGCTGGCTCTTACCAATGCCCCTCATAGCACACACGATACGTGTCCCGCAGGCTGTTCCCCCTCTGGAGTTTTCTGCCCAGCACTTCTCCTGGAAGCAGGAGGAGGAAAAGGGTCGCCTACGTTGCTCAGCCCCTGCTGAGGCACCAATCCTGGCGTGATGCTGCTGGCCACTCCGGCATGGGGCAGCTGCCTCCCGCAGGGCTCGGCACGTCCCGCTCTACCTGGTGCCAAGGAGAAGCATATGGTGGGGCCACGCGGCCCGCTCGGCAGCGCCAGAAACAAAAGCTTGGTTGTTACAAACCCAGCCCCAAATTATGCCTTTTTTATACATCTACAAACTTTGAAGAGGGGGAGAGAAGAGGTGCGTGCGGCTCGGTGTAGCTGATGAAACACAGCCAGGGCAGGGAGCGCATCCTTTGTTTCGACCCGCCATCCGCAGCGCGTGTTTGGCCAGATAACCAAATAATGTCAGTGTGCGACGAGTGAGGCTTTCTGGATGCCGCGGCAGCTGACGGAGGGCTCTCTCCCCTGGCGCTCCCCGTAAAGCGATCCGCACTGCCTGCAGACAATGCGGCCCTTGTGCGAAACAGCTGTCCGGGGGAGCCGGCTCGCTGCTGCTTGACAGTAGCTGGTGTGTTACGGGGAGACGTGGGGTATTATCTAGCTAGGAACGAATCTGCCAGATGGGCCCGAACGCTTCGAGCCAGGAATGGAGTCTGGTGCTGTGTATAAAAACAAGCTGCGGGGCGGTGGCTGCCTGCTGAAATGCCAGTATAGGGAGAAATACGGCTCCCCCCGCACCCTAAATTATTTATTGTCTGGTATATTCTGGTCTTATCTGAAATCATTTTCTGATAAAATTGTAGCGTGTGTAACAGGCAGGTGAAGAGCACTCACACTTCAGGCTAGGGTACCTGATAAGGCTTCTGTGTGTTTTATTGGTATAGGGGTGTTGTCTGCAAACTCCAGTGCTCTCATTAAAAAAAAATAAATTAATTAGTTAATTACAGATGTGAGGCTAAACACACTATAAGAATTGATTGAAGCTTTGGATCAGGCCTCAAGTGAAATCAAGCATTTGCCTTTTGTTTTGTTTTGTTTTGTTTTGTTCTCCTTCCCCTCCGCTCTCTCCACCCACCTCTGCCCAGCGAAATGCTGTTCAGTCAGAGCCTGGCTGCTGGCGTTGACGACTTTTTGCTTCAGCCTCCCCAGCAATTAATGCATACAGATGCAGCATTAGCAGCAACAGGTCTGGCTCGCCTCGCAGCGCTGCTAGCAGGCAGCAGCTGACCTCTTTATTTCACAGCGGCATAACCCCACAGCTTGGCCTGGCTTTTGCTGGATTCCTTCTGTTGTTTGGGATTTGTGTGGGGCATTCGGGTCTCCGACAGAGCCGGCAGGCTAGCTGTGAGCACTGGCAGGCACGCTTCCCTTCCGTGCAGTGCTGTAATGTAACTCCCGTGCTGAGATAACCATCGAAAGCAAACAGCGGGCCTGATTCACCACAAGTCTGCCATGGTATGGGTTTAGTGGCAAGGAGAGGCAGGCTGGTGAAGAAACACCTGAAATGGAAAACCAAGGCTCTGACAAGACATGTCGCTCACTGCCTTGTGTGTAGGTTGTACTCCCCTGGACTAGCCTGCAAGCAGAGCTTGGCTCCAAATCTGTGAAAACCTTCAGACTGGAGTCTAAATTCGGCCAATTCTAGCAAATGATACGGTTTGTGTGCTTTCTGCTGCTTTGTTTTGTTTTGACTGCATCCCCAGGGTGGTAGCAGGACATCCTGATCACAGCAGCCTCATGCAGGGACAGCCACAAGCCCGACCTACAGCCCCCAGCTGCCCACCTTTGGTCACACACCCTATCCGCCCTCCTCCTCCTGCTCCCATGTTCACTTCTCCCTGGAAGGGACTTCTCCACACACCGGCGTTTCTCCTAGGAAAGCCAGCTCCGGGCCGGCAGCCCTGCCGGCGTCCAAAGGCTGGCAGAGAAAAAAGAAATCCACAAGCAGTGAAACGACGTAGCTAGGGAAAAAACGTGAAGTGTGCTAATAGAAGCCAAGTAAGTCGGAGAGCACATGGAAACTGCTTTACTCCCAGTGAATAGCATTTACTCATGCAGACAGCCCTATTAATTTCAATGAGATCACTCCCATAAGTAAATATGACTCAAAGCAAGGACTGCCTGCTCCAAAGTTTGCTCCATTTGGCTGTTTTCTCCTTAATAGCTGGGCTTAAAACCTGAGCAGTAGCCTTAACTCTGAATTTCCTGGCTTTTGTCATGCTTGGCGTTATTTAAATGTAGCTCTGTCGGGATGAATAGGCTAAAACGCTGGTCCATCCTGGCTGGGAAATGGATTGTGACAGCTCTATGGCAGGGTTGCTTCATATGCACAGTGCGCAGCTAACATCTGCAAGGCAAATGTCAGCCCGGGTGCCTGCCACCCCTGCCACTGCTCCTGACACTTGGTCCTCGCCCTGCGGCCAGCCAGGTGTTGTCCCACCAGGAGCACCTGCCAGCCACAGCCCTGCCTGCCTCCTTCCTTGCTCCTTAGGCCTCCAGGGCATGGTGGCAAAGTTGAAATGCAAAGAGATTGGTTGGTGCTTTAAGACCCAGAAAGGTGGTCATTCCTCCAAAACTCCCCTGGCTCCTATATGATGACTTTTCACATCACTTCGGTTTGCTTTGTTTTAGCTGTTTTCCGCATTTTTGTTTTCCTTGTGACATACACAGTCTCCTTCCAAGGCGGGGCAGGTGACGATATCACCAGTTCTTTGCTTGCATTTTAAATCCTTTTCATTTCTTTTCCCATGAAAACTTAGGGCGGATACTTATAACAATACCATCCCACAGTAGGTCCCATGCAATTTTTAGAACTAAGAGAAGCAACCACGTACTGCTTGAAAAGCACATAGTCTAAGTTTATACTTCATTATGTTTTAAAAGGGCAACAGGCTAGGGGCTAAGGGACACGAGGAAATTCCCCGGCATATGTCTATCCCAGAATCACTTTCTGTGGCCTCTGGTCTGCAGCAATAATAGCAAGGAGGCACTCCAGATGAACTGAATTGGATCAAAACAGCTGTAAAAAAAGCAGTTCTTCCAAAATAGACATGACTGTCTATTTCTTAAAAGTCATTACAGGAGATAACTGGATTTACAAGGAAGAGAGGTCAAAGCAAAGCAAAAAAATAAATCAGTAAATAAATAAAAATCAGACTGTGAAAACAAAAACACTGCGGTACACGCTTCTCCCCCTGGGGACGGGGTGACAGCAAAGCATATGATGGATGTTAATAACATTGCTTCATGCATTACTGGAAGGCATTCAGATCCGACGGTGCTGAGTGTGCTGGATAACCCTGTTTGGAAAAGAAAGCAGGCATGAATAACATTATATAGGTGTTTAAATCTGTTATGATTGCATCTTGATGGGTTGGTATTCTTTGCTGTTACTTGGTTTTATGTATTTTGTTGGTATCCTATTAGCTGAAAACATCGATTTGAATGTTTATATGTATTTGTGCTGTTCCCCTTGCTCTCTCTGGTTCTTTTATGATGCATTTTGGATGGAATTTTGCAATTCCATTTACTTTTTCAGTGTATGGCTTCAAACCTCTCAGGATTTTCTGCTAAGAAAGTGTCGGGCTGTTTCGATTTTTTATTTTACTACACCTTGGCCTTTCTCTTTGGCACTGGAGGTTTTGACTGAGTAAGAAAACTGGGCACTCTGCCTCAAAACACTAAAAGCAACACGCGTCTGGAAACAGAGCTGTGGCTATTGATAAGGCTTTGTGCCTTCTGGAGAGATTCCTTTCAGTCTTTCACATTCTTTGTCCCCCTCCCCCCCCCCCCCCTTTTTTTTTTTCTCCTAACTTCCGTGACAGAGTTGGTTGTTGACTGGTTGCACATTAACAGACTGCTTGCTCTGGAGGGGCGAGGAATCAGTGACACTTGACTAGATACAGCCGTGGCTACAGCAGAAGTGGCAACAATAGGGAACAGCATCAGCATGCATCCCACAGTCAGCTGGGATGATGGTTTTTCGGCAAATAGCCAGTCGCTAGGCAGCCAAGGACAAGGACTTCCTTCTCCCTCCGCTGAGATCTCTGAATATTAAGCTCTTCTTCCCCCAGAGGAAGGGGCATGCTCCCATCCACTGCCAGCAAGGTGTGTTTAAATCTGCTGGTGCTCGGGATGTGACCGCCGCTCGGTTAGTGCAGGTTTCCAGGAGGATCCTGTCTCATCTGTTTTCCCCTCCCGAGAAGCTGAGAGACTGTTTTTCTCCCCTTCCCAAGTCTTGGGAAGCGTCAGAGTGGCCGAGCTCCAGATGAGGCAGCTGTTCCCAAATATACTCAGTGGGAAGAGTTTTCATAACAATGGGAACCACATGAAAGCTCGCGGAGAAGCTCCTCCTACTATTGAAGAGCCCTTTCAGTTGAGTGGTTTGCATATTGGGTTGCATAAATGACTAGACACACCAAGGGGTCCATTTTCAGTACTGTGCGCATAGAATTAGACACGCAAGCCTTGCTAACAATAATGAGAGTTGTGTGCAAAACTCCCTGCGCAATATGCTGAAAATATTCTGCTTGGTGGATCTTCCAGCTCACGGCGATTTCCTGGCAGCGCTGAGCCGAGTTCTGGGAACAAAATGAAAGTCTGGGCTCTGTGTGTGTTCACAGAGCTCTTTCCTATAGCTCCCCCCAAAAATGTGAAAAGACTCTCTCCTGCCCCCACACACACACTTTTTTTCTTTCTTTCTTTCCTTTGTATGTCTAGCGTATAAATGAACTCCACATCCCACTTTTCCTTAAGGAGTGAGCTTTAAGGCTGCTGACGGAAAAGCCATTTGCCCTTAAGGAGCAGAGCACAGATTCCCCACTACTGTGCGTCTGGTTTCGCTTCGCGGTGGGTGTTTGTGCCAGCTTGCTTAGCGTGTGATTCGTGAGCGAATCCCTGGGAGATGCCTTTCTCTTACCAAGCCTTGCACGGCCGCATTCTGGTCACACAATGCGAACACGTGTTGCAGCTGGTCACAGGACTGCAAGACCCCAAAAAAGAAGGGCTTTTTTTCTTTTTTTTTCTTTTTCTATTTTTTTTCCTTCTTTCCGCTTTTCTTTTCTTTTTTCTTTTCTTTTCTTTTCTTTTCTTTTCTTTTCTTTTCTTTTCTTTTCTTTTCTTTTCTTTTTTCTTTTCTTTTCTTTTCTTTTCTTTTCTTTTCTTTTCTTTTCTTTTCTTTTCTTTTCTTTTCTTTTCTTTTCTCTTTCTTTCTTTCTTTTTTCTTCTTTTCTCTTTCTTTCTTTGTCCCTTCCCTTCCCTTCCCTTCCCTTCCCTTCCCTTCCCTTCCCTTCCCTTCCCTTCCCATCAAAATACCCAGCAGTATTTTCCAGTGGAGCTCTGACACCTTTGTGATAGGTTTTACACAAAAAGTAACTGTGCCTAAGGGATGATGCAAAGAGTGGGAGTTTAGGACTAGTATCTCTTCGAGCTCTGCCAGCAACTCACTCACCCTGAGCAGGCCACTTCAGGTCTCTTTATTTCCTGTCCCTCCATCACCACTGTGGAATTGTCATGGAAAAGCTGCTGTACTTATCTGATGTCTGGGACAGCGGGTACTGCAAGGATCTGTGAGCAGAAGTGGTGAAAATGATGACACAATGGTTGCCATTCATGGTTTTCACTGAAGTGGTTTGTTGTTTCTTTGTTTGCTTTATTTTATTTTTAATTAAATTAAGTGAAAAATTAAATATCTTTTTAACCAAAGAATTGGGAGATAGAAAGTTATTTCAGCTGGCAGGGAAAGGGAGGAGACCACCACTAATCCACCCTCTGTACAGAGCTGCTCCAGACAGCGCAAGGGACAGGCTAGGACCAGCGAGGAGAAGAGGCCAGGGTGTGAGCGCTCCCTGAAGAGTGTCTGGGTACCCGCATTCAACAGCGGAAGCCACTTCTGATACTGCTCATGGGGGAAAAAAAAAAAAAAAAACAACTCAAAGGGTCTGGATGAGATTTATCTGTGTGTATTACAATCCTCAATTCCTCAATCCCTTTCCAGGGCTCACATCAAGCAACACTCAGTTAAACCTGAAAACAAGGCATCACGTTGACTGCACAAGATGGCAGAGATGCTGGTAGAAGCAGTGTTTTCCGAACTGCGTGCTTGATGACAGTTTTGGAAAGATGCATGCCATGCTGCAGGAAGCTGTGTTTGTGTTCACAGCCTGAGCCTGTGTCCCGGTGTTGTTCGGAGGTGCAATATCTTGTGTGCTTTCTATGCAGGGTGCAAAAGCTTTTGATCAGTCACACCTGTACTGCGATAAAAGTGCTCTGTGCCAGCTGGAAGTTGTTTCACTGAAGAATGAAAGGCAGCTGTACCAACAGATTAATATTTTGCCAGTGCAGGCTGACCTGAGAGCCCTTGCAGCCTGCTTTGGCCTAGTGCAGATCTGCCATCAGTATTGTCATCTTGCTAATAACCCATGTCTGAGAGACAACACTCTTTAGGAAACCTAGTGCTGGTTCCTGCACAGCTTTCTCTTCTCATTTTGTAGGCTTTTGGTTGGCTGCAGCAAGGAGAACACCATGACTTATGCCTCTTTTTTTCTCTCAGTTCTAGGGAAAATCCGAACTGCGGTGGGCAGTGCCCAGCTCCTTATGGCCCAGAAATTTTACCAGTTCAGAGAACTTTGCGAAGAAAACCTGGTATGTAACTTTTCTGATAAATACTGTTGTGTAACTCTTACTGCCAGAGGAACTGTCTCTGAAGACAATCACCTGAAGCAGACCTTTTCTGACTAGCAGGGTCTACAACTTCTCCCAGTAAAGGAATTGGTATGAACTGGGGAGTGACACCGTCAAACTCAGTGGAGTCAGCATGAGTTTTGCTAATAGTTTAAGATCCTTAAAACAAAGAAAGGCAAAAAGCTTTGGGTGAGATATCACTGAAGTTCTGCAGCTAGATCTGTCCCTTCACCCCTGAGTTCAGGTTGGTGTGGGCATGGAGATTTTTGGGTGCCATCTTGGGGTCTGTCAGGGTGGACCAGAAGTCTCACGTAATCCTAATGCCGCCTCTATTCAGCAAGACAGAAATACCAGGAAATCAGGCCTTGAAGATTGGTGGCTGGTACTCCAACACCTCAACAGCAAAAGAGATAAAAGTAATTTTCCCAAGTGCTAAAAGGGCAAAGAGCCAGTATGTTACAATAATTATTACTGTATGCAACTGGTATATGCTACTGCTATTATTAGTAGTATTTGCTATTTTTATGCCATTAGTAGTGGTGGTATCACAATGATATTCCTGATGATAAATATTTCATACCATGTATCTAAAACAGTTGTCCGTAAAACAGCAGCACTTCCAAAAGTTTTTCTACTTTTTAATTAACAATCCTGCACAATAGATACATTTAATTCTTAGTTTTGGTATAAATTCCTAGAAGCACAGAAATCACAAAGTGTTATGCTCTGTCATCACAAAACAGGGAAAGCAAACCCTGCGGTACTCAGCACAATGAGGTGGCTGTCTTCTCCATTTAATGCACTCTTGAAAATCCATACCCAAACCAGAATCTGCCTGCAGTGAGTGAAAGTAACAGAAATAATTTCTTTTTGAGCAAGCCTTCTGATTCTTAGTAGGAAAAAAAAAAAAAGTGGTTGTGCATCTCTGTAAAGCCAACAATGAGCAACCTGCCCAAGCACTGAAAAACTAAGAATGCAGATATAATCTCTACTCTCCTTATGCATCTGAAAATATATACTTTAGTTTTCTACAGTTGCTGCTTCGGCGGTGTAACCATGCTACCAAAATCATTTGTCAGTGTTGAGGTGAAAATCACAAATAGAAGTATCCTAAGCAAAACTTAGGATATTCTCAGGTTTGTTGTTCCTGAGGTGAAGAAGAAAACCTAAGCATAAAGTGACACTTGAACCAAGTAAAACAACGTTCAGGAGGCTAATAATAATTTATGTATTTATACACTTCGCATATGCCTACTGTGCATGCAAAATTTCCAGAGCTAGGAGCCTCACTACATTGGGCTCACTGGGCAATGAGGATTCCTCTTGAGGCCCATGAGCTTGAAGGTGAAGATGAACTGCGCCCACTTGCAAGCCCTGCATGGCGCATCCAGCATGATGCAGCTGATATGTATGGTGCAGAGAGAGAGGTACCGTGGCTGTCCTGCCTCTCTCAAGGCCCAGGGCCCACCAGCTGTGGGCCAGCAGTGTGTCTGGCATATCACTCTTCCCAAAAATGAGCCTGAAAAAAAAAAAAAAAAAAAAAAAAATTGCTGTGCTTCTATGTGTTTTCTTCAGAGCTTTTCATCCTGCAGAGATTATTCTTGTAAAAAAAAAAAAAAAAAAAAAAAAAAAATGGCCTGAGGAGTATGACAAGTGATTTTACCTGAAATGGTGGCTTTTTGTAGGCTTTAGATTTTTAGATTCGGATTGTGTGGGAGAAGTGTTTGTGCATCTGTCCATCACTGTGTGTACATGCAGCAACAGTATGCTTTCACAGGTCCCAGTGTTCCTGCAAGCATCAATATCGCGGGGAATCCTTCCTCGTCAAAGTGAAGAGGAGGCTGGCAATTGATTTCAGTGTTATCAGGATGACACCCTTGAACCCACTGGGTGGTGTCCACAAGCCCATGGGGGCACAGTGGCTTGATGCTGTCACAGCCCCTTTGCAAATAAAAACCCAGTCAGTGCTCGCTGTGGTTTCTCTCTCATGTCTCCTTGATGGCTCTCTCTGCTGAAACTGCTTTCCTAGCAAGATTCATAACCATTTGCACAAATGCTTTACATTAAGAGGTACTAAAGCCCAACTGTTGTTTTTTTCTTCTTCTGTTGTACAGAATCCTAATGCACATCCACGGCCGACCTCCCAGGATTTAGCAGGGTTTTGGGATATGCTGCAGTTGTCCATAGAAAATATTAGTATGAAATTTGATGAACTTCATCAGTTAAAGGCCAATAATTGGAAACAGATGGATCCTCATGACAAGAAGGTAGAACATTGTAGATTTTGTATGCTTCATTTAAAACCCTGCACAAATACTGGACAAATTAAATAGGCCTCTGTGTTACAGCGTTGACGTTAAAAATGTGAAATGAAGCTCATATCAAATTAATTTCATTGTAATGACAATGTTTACATAATAATCATCTGGGATATTATCTGTAATATGTTTCAGGCATATTTTTAAACCAAATCTGTCTTTGTGAATCGGATAATGGGAATGTGGTACTTTGTTAAGCTTTACATTTAATCATATTAGACGATCAATCGTTGGAAGGAACTGCCTTATATATTGATTCTTAAAATTAAATAAATCACATTTACGGTTCATATTATTGCATATAGCAAGAGTTCTAGGTTGTGTTACTGAAAAAAATAGGGAAGCACTGTAACCATCACTGACTTTGGTAACCAGATTACAAACAGAGCAATATCAAAAATATGCCTTCCAAAATGTCACATGAAAGAATTTCCACATCTTTTTTGTTGTTGTTGTTATTGTTCTTTTTTAGTTTGTTTGTTTGGTTTGGTTTTTGTTTGTTTGTTTGTTTTTAATGGATGATTTCATAAACAGGTCCACTTGGCTGGTAGTGCTGTTTATCCAAGAGAGCATAAAAATCATCTGGAGCTTTGGGGGTTTTATTTAAATGTAGTCTTCTTCTGTCACCATGAAAAAACAAACACATCTCCAAGTGTGAGCCACATTTCACTTCCCATTCTCATTCAGCACCATTGCCTTATTTTTCTCCTCACAATCCACATCAAGACGAACAGCGCTGGGGTGAGCCAAAATACACAAATGTTTCAGCAGGTACTTAAAGGGCAGGTCTGTTCCTAGAGGAACCAACAGTCTAATGCCCTGCTGTGCTCCTGTAGGTATGTAATTTGATGGCTGACTCTCTGTTAGACTTTCTGTGGCTGGTCTGGTACCAATGAGTAGAGCAAGCAGGTAGGGATGCCAGAAGGAGGGGGACAAGACCTAGAGGTACAGTGGCTCAGCCAGATGTCTGGGCCCCCCGAACTCATGGTTAGCTCGCTCCCAATGACCAAATCGGTGTTTTGTTTTGGACAGATAACAATAACGATAATGAACCCCGTTAATCTTGCAGCAGGAAGTTTGCAAAGGCAGTGCTGGTAGCACTCTCCCTCCTCCGGTCAAGACTAAATACTCATTCATTCCTGACTTAGTCGTGCCATGCTCACGCCATTTGTGCACACCTAGTGTTTTGTAGGGGGATGCATGGGAATGTGTTTTCCTAGCCCGAGGTACTGAAGGCAAGTCATTTTCTTATCTTCTTTTTTTTATTTTTTTCCCAATATCTGTCGGAAAAGGAAGTTAAAAACACCAAATGTGCATGCACAGAAACGCTGGTGTATGGTCTTTCGTTAGCGTATCTAGTCGAGCGGGTAGGCCAAGTGTTTTTAATTGTGGCAGTAAGAAACAAGAGATTTCCTTAAAAAGCTGTGCTTTTTGTTTGCTTCTGAAAAACATTTCAAAGAATTTCCAACAAAAAGAAGACTATAATGGGTTAAAGGAAGTTAAGTAGTGCTGAAGAAAGAGACCTATGGTAGGCAGGTAAAGATTACACATTTTAAAGAATGACACTGACTGTGTTCCTCGTTCAGTGAGCATTTGTCTATGATTATAAATGAAACAGAACATTTCATTTCTTAAAAAGAAAAAGAAAAGAAAAAACTTTCTGTGGAAATGATATTTGCAATCGCCTTTGGCCTTTGCCATTGGGTCCTTTTTAAGCAGCATAGATTAAGCCTTGGATGGAGAGAAAAAGCAAAGTATGAATAAGTGTAACTAAGCACCTTTATCTTTCAAGCCGTGGACGCTGTTGTGATCAGCATGAGAGAAAACGCAAGGGCAGAATGGGACCTTTGTAGTGTGATAAAATCCCTTCGTTCAGAGGCCGTGTTCACAGTTGGAAGGGGATGTAACTTAAAAGACAATCTAATTAACTTGACAAAGTCTTTGTGGACGCCTGAAATTCAGACCTGAATACACTTTTCTTTTTCAGGAAAGATCCCGCTCTGATTTTTTTTTTTTTTTTGTACCCACGCACCAGGCTGTACATAAAAGTCCTCCTTGTCAATCGCGTATCTGGAGCTAGCCACCACCGTGATGATTAATGCATGTTCTCTTCATGGTGTTTAATTTTTTCCTACCAGTTTTTCAAGCTAGAGCTGGCTGTAGTGTGGCATGCCTATTTAGCAGGAGGCCAGGGTTTATATCAGCTTGCACAGGCAGACCTGAAGCAGGGGACTTGGGAGCAGGCTACTAAGTTTCTATGAAATATGTACGTGAATATCTGGTTTTGTTGTTATTTTTTTTGATGGTTATCACCCTGAAGCACCAACCACATGCAGGCAGCTAGCTGACTGCCGCAGGTGGGATGCCGAGCCCACCGCGTCCCATTGCTGCTGCAGGACCACCTCGCGCTGCCTCGGTGCCGTTTTTGGGGGGCGAGGTGATGTGCACATCTCGGCCCCGTCCCGGCGGTGCCGGCTGCGGTCAGCCGGGCTTGTTAACAGAGCTGCAGGAGCCGGGGCCCCCCGGGGTCGCGCTGCAGAGAGCAGGATTTATTCCTCAGCCGCGTGAAGCGGTGCCGGTGGTACGAGGCCGCGCCTGAGACGCTCTCCTCTCTAGCTCAGTTTCTAGCCAGTTCACTGAAGACAAAAGGGCAGATAGGAGCTAACAGACCGTAGGTAAAATGTGTGTTCTAACTACTGACGCGTCCTAGTTTTTCCCGCCTTTCCCTGAGAAGCTGTATAATGCCATTAACCTTCTGCTTTGATCAGGAGAGAAGGGTCCCTCCTCCAGTGCCAAAGAAGCCATCGAAAGGTCAGGTGCCGCTCATCCGGGAACGCTCTCTGGAGAGCTCGCAGCGTCAGGAGGCCCGGAAGCGGCTGATGGCTGCCAAGCGCGCGGCGTCCGTCCGGCAGAACTCAGCCACCGAGAGCGCCGAAAGCATTGAGATATACATCCCCGAAGCCCAGACCAGGCTATGAAGGGATCCGACCAGGAGGACTCTCTCTGGCAAGACAAGTCTCCTGTACAATCTGCCCCTCTAGGCTCCTGCTCCAGGTCACCACCACCGAGTATTTGTACCTCCTCCTCTCTCTGCTCTCTCCCCCTACCCCTCCCTCCCCTCTCTCTGTACGCAGTCCCGGTGACCCCGATGAATCCCACCGCCGTGGCGTAGTTGTCGGTCCTCCAAGAGGTGTCCTCTAACCACCCTCGCTTCCTGAAGGTTTGCCCATGTCATCACGATGCTTTGTCACACATGTACTGATGCTGCCACCTTGCCTCATGTAAACGAGTGCGATCCTCTTTCTGTTTGAAACCAATAAACGCGGC
The DNA here is from genome assembly GCF_964035555.1 of Netta rufina. Lineage (NCBI taxonomy): Eukaryota > Metazoa > Chordata > Aves > Anseriformes > Anatidae > Netta > Netta rufina. The sequence continues at coordinate 108,048,712 of NC_140124.1, forward strand.
GCTCAGACTCCCATGCACACGCGCTCCTGTACAGTAGGCGCTCCATTTAACCCACTCACAACCTTTAGTTGATCTAAAGCTAGCCTGTTACCTAGTGTACAGCAATATCAAACCGCAGGGGATTTTGGAAATTTCAGTCATGCAGGGTGATCCTTTTGGACTCTGCCGTCTTCCTCATAAAAGATGAAAGGAACTATGACTCGGATTCCCCTCTTTTTATTACTTTTTTTTTTTTCCTAAAGTAGATGGCGCACTTTATTCTAAACCTCTGAATCACACCTTCTCACCTGAATTTAAGGAGTCACAAAGGGGGGGGAGAGGTTGGGGCGGGAGCGGGGAGGGGGAGGTAGAAACACAGAGCTGGGGGTGAAAAATGGAAGCATATCCTGCAGGTGAGATGGCAAGGGATAGAAAAGATCCTGTGGAAAGATGCCTGCACACTCACAGCTGCACAAACTGCCTCATTTTTATTTCATCAATCACTACTTAAACATTTCAATCAGCAGAAGATTGTAAATTCGATCTTCCAGGGAAATAATCTATTTTGAAAGGCAATAAAAGAGTGAAAAGGAAGGAGATAAGAAGCAAGGACAGTTGAAGATAATATAAAAGAAGGATTTTCTTGTCCAAGTATTAAGAGTTTTTAAAATTGTACTGTATTGTCAATTCCTCTTGTATTGTATTGTATGGATTATATTGGTTAAAAAAAAAAAAAGGCAAAAAAAAAAAAAAAGCTTGGTTTTGTTGATGTCTTACTCTTGGTGGGACTATCCGATCTCACATGTACACACAGCCACACACCAACACCTGTAAGCGAATTGTTGTACACAGAGCCTGCGATGCTTCTCCAGGCAAGGCTTTGCTTTATCCACAGCTGGTTGTATGCTACCGTGCAGACTGCTTATCACCAAATGGTCCGTTATCTAGGAGTAAGTTTCTAAATCAGTCTCCTCCTAATAGTATAAAGTACCCATCGAACAAGAACAATAAAGTATTTTTCACAAGTTACGGGATCAATATGAACTTAATTTCTTTCCACGACAAGCTTTCCTACCCCCGCTTCTGCCATTGTTTTGCAATCACGAAAAATATGCATCCCAAGTAGCTCATTAATACCGGGGGTAAATCACAGACAATAGGGCTGGGGAGGAGCGGGAGCGGTCGGCCCTGCTCTCTGGCCCCCCAGCCGCCCCCCAGCCACCCCCCAGCCGAGCTGGGGTCTTCTGCCCGCTCAGCTGCGGGAAGCTCTTGTGCCAACATGAGGAAAGCTGTGCCCCATGTGCCAACGACAACAAGGTGTGGGTGTGCGCACGCGTGCCTCCCTGGCACCTGCTGGGGATGGCAGAATTGGGGACAGCGGGTTTGGCCAACATGGCTGTGCCCGGGGTCCCAGGGTGGTGCTCTCCAGACTGCTCTGTGGTCCCCATCCATCACCTGAGGCACCTGGGAGAGGAAGGCGGCCTTCTGCTCCTGCTGGGGACAGGCTTAGGGACAGCCAGCCCCATGGTGGGGCATGGTGTGCACTGAGGGCAGCAAACCAGCGCTGGCTTTCTATGCCCTTAGCTGTTAAAAGCTGGCCCAGCCTCTGCGACTTCCCACTGCAGGGCTGGTGAAATCCTGCAGCTCGCGTTTTCAGAGCATTGGAAATTGTCATCGAAAAATGAAGCTCGTGCTAAAAGTATTCATCGAGGTCATGCCAGACAGCTTCTTTTCCTACGACATCATAGCCAGGTGCTAATTTAATTTTACTCAAGAAAATAGGAGAGGTAATAGGTTCTGGCACCAAGTATTTTCACGAGAGCATACTAAAACCACTAGAGAATTTGCTACCTCTCAAAGCCATTGATATCTGAGCTATGTCTTTATAAACAGGGCACAAATACTTACTGCTGTGGTTTACAAGATAAGGGCTAATAATTTAATATATAAAAGACTTTTAACTAGAGTAATCGGAAATCCAGTGTAACCCTAGAGTGCTTTGTGTTATAGGAGCTTTGAAAGGTTTGACCCTCTCAGCGTTCGAATACCCGTGTGTTTGCTAGTTTTGAAACACTTCATCTGACTTTTAGCAGCAACGAAACTTCACCGTGTTTGCAGTATATACTAGTGCCAACTGCCACTTTTGAGCATATAGTCATATTAAGTATTAATTATTTGGAACTCATTTGTACTGAGGTATACAAAGCTGTATCCAGGTGAGAGTCCACATTCACAGATGTGTTTCAGATTATTTAGTTTTGTGGATGTTTTATGAAAGATGAGTTAAGATTTTGGTTGACAAGTGGCTACAGAAATTTATATCTAGCAAGTGCCCCCCTAAAAAAAGCAGAAAAGGGAAGACTATCTAGTCTTGTATATTATGAATTATTGTATTTGTATATCACAGAATATTTTTCTTATATATTTTAAATATTCTTAGCTGAATGCCTGTTAGATCATTTGGCTCTGGAGAGAGAATTGCAATGTTTGCTTAGTTTTTTAGCAAAAGTTTAAAAATAAAGCCAAGACCGGTAAATATAAAATATAATACTTCTGCCCCTAGAATGCCACGAGTTAACCACTTGACTCATTTACCAGTACTAATACACAAATAGTATATTTGCTGTATCATCTGTTTTTGTAACTATTTGTTTTTAGTCTAACCTGCCCAGTGTATATTAAAAATGCCTATATTCTGTTTCACTTTCGTACTAAAGTATTTTTTTTTTTTTTTTTTTCCTTGGGGAAATTTTAGAAAAGGTTGGTTTTGTCTCCTGCTTCAAAAGTTAAAAAGAAAAAAAAAAAAGTATTTATTATATTTTTTGCAGATGTTTCCATGAAATTCTCATAATCTTTTTGTAAAGAAAGATGAAGAAATGGATTAAAGATTTTTAATATTTGAAAAGGTAAATAGAAATAATTTATTTGTAATATATTTCAGTTTATTTATTGGTGTTCCCTTAACGCTTTGATGTGCACTATCATTTTAATTTGAACTGTATCTTTGTGAATTTATTGGGTTTTTTTTGGTTGTTTCTTTTTTCAATTTTTTTTTTTTTAAGGAAAAAGGTCAAATACATATTTTAAGTAACTGGAATGTAAATCACTGGCCTACCTGCATTCCCAAATGCGATTTTAAAAATGTTTTTGATTTGAAACAAAAGACACAAATTTGAAAGCCTTTAGACAGAGGAGAGTGTTTTTATGGCTTAATGATTTGGGTTTTCATAGGATTATCTATCTAGTTTGTGTGTGGACAGGAAAATGTAAATAGATGAATGTTTCCCATAATGTAAAAAGAGCAAATTAATAAAATAATTAATGCACTGCTTGTAAGAGCTGTGGGTTTTCAATACAAATTCACTCGCCCGGAACCGCCGAAAGGCTTCACTTGAGGTGGCTGAGGATAAAGGCCCGGCCAGGGGCCTGTTTCGCTCCTAGTGCTCAGAGCCCAAGACTGATCCTGCCAGGTCTTGGATGCAGAGCCGCGCTGCTGGCCCTGGCAGTGCCCTCAGCACAGGGCTCCTCGTGGGCCAAAACCTACCATCATCCCACCCCTGATCCTCAGGAAAACCTCTGAAGGCACTTCTGCACGGGGGCTGGCCAAATCCCACCAGGGACGGCAGATGTTGGGCGGGCAGTGGCCAACGAGGCCTGGAGCAGCTCTGCGCCACTCAGTGTTTCGCCACACCGTGCTCATCCCCAGGGATGGCCAAAATATCTCTGAGGTGTTGAGCAGAAGTGGCTGGGCTTCCCTTCACCCTGCCTTCTGGCTGGGTTTTTCCCAGTTGGTGTAATAATGACAGTCACCAAACCCTGTAGCAGTGTTTCCAGATGGTGTTACTGCTCTCGGCTGTACCAGCAAATGCTGGCATTTTAGCATATTTCAGTCTATACGCCTCACAATCGTACGAATAGCATGCTAGCGATCCACCATGTACCATTTGTCCACTCTTGAGACCCAGGGAGATCAAAAAGATTTGTGATCTAGAGGCAGCAAAACTTCAGCTAAAAGTTTTACCATATTTTACTACTGAGATCTGACAGTGGGATCCCTTCATCTGCGGGAATTCAGTCTCCCTGGTCGCTCATAAACTGACAAACTAGGGGTGCCCCCACTAAAAATGTCTTATTATTTAAAAACCTTCCTGCAGTGGCTGGTATCGTTCTGCAGCGAGGCCACATCAGAGAGCACGAGATAGCAGACGTGTTACAAACCCTTGTCTCACCGGAAGAATGGCAAAGTCCAAGCTGTGGCTCATAGCCCTGCCTTTCATGCCTGCTTAAGGTAAACTTTATCCTTATTTATACTCAGTGTTCCCTTCCAGCTCAACGTTCCCTCCAAATGATGAGCCTTCCCCCACAAACACAGCTTGTTGACGCTTTTGATTGCCAAGGTTTGTTCTCTCATTCTTCGGATATTTATTTTTGCAGCACGCAATAGGCAAATAACACATTTTAACCATCCCTTTGGAGCATGCTCGCCCATCGAATCTGCTGAGTCTGTGCTAACTTAGACAGACGATATTTTTTGATAGCAATTCATAATACTTGGGAGTGGCAGTCAGCCCACGAGGTTCTCCTTCCCCACTGTGCATCAGAAGGGTCGGGGTCTGCCCGAGCAGCACATGATGCACAAGGGGACTTGCACTGAGCAAGCCTGCCACCAACACCCACAGTCAAAGCCTGCCTGTCCCCTTTTCCTTTAGTCTGATGCCACGCCAAAGACCCCCAAAAAATTGCTGTCCTGCCATACCAAGCTCACTGACAACCTTCATTCCTCCCTTCCCTGTGCTGCCAATACAGGAGGGAGGTTTTCGCAGTGCCTCTGCTCCTGCTCAGCTACCGTCGTAGCAGGCAAGGTAGCTGCTGTCGCCTGATTCACCAGGATGCGTTCGAATGCCAGCTGCAAAACATGACGTGAGCGGCCTTTTCAGCCAGCGGCCAGGCTTTCCCACGCTTGGGTCTGATCAGCAGGCAGCACCCTTTTGGGTCATACAAACGAATACAGCCGGTCTTCTATTTCTCTGTGAGTCACATGCCCAATCTGCAGCAAGACAAAGAGACAAGGAAAGGAGCAGGGCTTCCTGGTAATTGTGTTTTTCATGGTTCTCTTCACTGATCCGGTAACAACATAATCATAGAAATTAGAGCCAGAAAAGCTCTACTGGGGCATTGTGTGAACATTGTCAGTTCAAGATCGCTATCTCCCAAGTTGTGGCAGGTAAGTCATCACCTCACCGGTGCTGCTCCACCCAGGGGAAGGAAAAAAAAAACACACGAAAGGGAAAAAATATAAAGAGAAAGAGAGAAAATAGAGAAAGAAAACAAGCAAACAAAAAAAACAGCCTGAGCACAGCCATCACCTCTGGTGGATGAGCCCTGGTGCAGAGGCCTCCATCATATCTGCTCTGTGTTGAGCAGTCCCCGTGGTGGGGTGCCTGGCTTTTTCTCTTTTCTAGCCAAGCAGAATGGAAGCAATTATGGATTTTGCCAGCTCTATTCAAAGAGGAGAAATGCTGGAGTGCTTCAGTGCTGCCGGAGAATCCAGAGGTTGCCCAGCCCCAGAGCGTCCCCAGGAAGCTGCTGCTCTGCAACGTTTTAAAGCTGTCAAAGGTTTGCACATAGGGATGGGCCTTGCAAGGAGTTAAAGCAGTAGAGCAGTGAGAAGGATGTTTTCTGGGTGCCGGGTAGCTCGCGGAGGCACGATAAGTCACTTGTGCAAACAGCTGCATGCTGAGGCACAGGGTTCAGGCTGGAGGCTAGAAATTGGGAGCGTAGATGTGAAATGGCAAAAGGCAACCCCTTCCTGTGCAACTATCCCATTTCCTCAGCGGGATGCCAAGCCTACCAGCTATCCCTGGCTTTTAGCTATAAAGAGAGAATTATCAAAGGCATGTCCTTAATACAGCGTGGCTTATTTTTCCTATTGTACTGGCTATCGGTGCTCAAAATTGCAATCTGGAATTGCTTCACAAGTGCGTGTTCAGCGCTGGATTGCTGTGGTCCTTGAACCAGAACTGTAATCATTCCTTCTTTTGTTGTGTATGCTCCAGAAAGTGTGTAGCGGTGAGATGTTAATGCATTGCATGAATTGGGCTGTGCTATTTGTCATCCTCTAGCATGTCCTTTTTTCTTTTTTTTTTTTTTTTTTTTTTTTTGGGTGGGGGAAGGTGGTGAAATAAGTGTTCATGGTAACAAGTCAGGGTGCTCCAGTTGTTTTGCTGGTCTTAGGAAGAAAACTTTCCTATCACATGGAAAAGATAAAATAAAATACTGAGACTTCTTCAATTTGTAGCTAGGTCTGGCAAATCACATCTACCCTTGCCCTAAGGGGAGATGGAGATATCCATTCCACCTGTGTGTGTGTCATTCCTCATCTCTCTACACAACCACTGACAGTGAAAGGTAAAAGATTGACACTGTCCAGGCAGTTCACAGGCGATGCAGCAAAACTGCCATGGCATTCAGCCTTGCTACTGGGGCAAAACAAGCACGGACAACACAGGCTGTGGCACTGAGAGCTGCAGCAGGGAGTCTCACCAGTGGCCCTAGGGAAGGAGAAAGTGGAAAGAAGAAGGATGGAGCAGAAGAGGGTGGACACCATCATTAAAACTGCAATAATTCAATCTGTGAAAAAAGCATTTGCTGTTACAGTCTGTAGCAACAGCTGAAGAGGAAATTCCTTCCCATCATGGAGCAAAATTTCGTTAAATAGTTTCTGAGTATCTGACATCCCTTCCCAGGGCATCAGTACCACCACGACTACTATGTACACCATGCAATTTGCAAGCCTCAAACGTGTTGGGGCAGCATCATACTCCCAAGCAGCTCCGTAAACCCCAGCTGAAGACACAGGAGATGTAAGTCCCTGGACAACACCAGGGCTTGCACAGGGCAGGGCTCCATCACACACAGCTGAAAAGACACCGATTAGAGGAGGACATGGCACAGGTTTAACACAAATAATGTGAGTTAAAAGTTCCAGGTCAGTTCACGGCTGTCACTGCTCTTGTGTAAGCCCTCATGGTGGGAAAGAAGAGTCTGAGTCTTGTTCCCATCTCACTAGCAGCTGTTTTAACCCAGAATAAACACCGGCCTTTGATTTTAAGTGAAGTTTCGCAGTTGTGATTGCAGTGTTAGGAAAAAAAAAGGAGACTTCGCCCCAGAATAATTTCCAGTTGTAAAATTTGGCTGAGGCATAAAGATGATCCTTTAACTACTTCAACAGAAAAATGTTTCTCTGCCAATGTCCAAGTGATCCCAAAAGAGCTGTGCCTAAAGCACCTGAATTTTAAGTCACAGTCCTGCATGACAGGGGCTGATGGCCTTGCTCAGTGCCCTGACTCACCACATAGTAAATACTGCTGAGATTTAAAGAGATGTAAAAACCGGTGCTTTATGCCAATGAAGCTGTGTATCTGTATAGAGCGAATAACATCTATGATAACTAGGGAGCATATGGCTTGACCTCAATGACTACGAAATATTGTTTTGCACGATTAACCTAATGCTTCAACTGACAGAGAGAGTTTCCTTTTGTTTACATCTTTCCTGGCAATAGCATCATGACGACTGCAGTCTGGCTGCAGGAATGCACAGGGAACTGGGAACCCAGCCACACATTAGCAAATTGCAGTGTACTCCCCTCACTTCTTGTCCTTTGTTTAATAGCCACGTGCTTGTCTCCAAAAGGGGGAAAAAAAAAAAAAAAAAGAAAGCTATGTGTGTGCTGTACAGCATTTCGCCGTGATGATTTGTGGCAGCCAGCTTCTCCCAGGCAATGTCGAGATTCCAGGTAGGAAGCAACCCCCCGCTGCATTTGTCCTCTCAGAACAAAAATATGTCTTAGCAGTGAGCGGCTGAAAATAAATACAAGAAACCAAGCCAAAACAAAGAAAACCTGTTGAAGCACGCAGAGCTTGTCGTTAGAGCGTAATCCAAGCAGATTTTGTTTGTCAACATTTGCGTAAGTCAATATAACGACAGTCTGAAATGATCTTTAACTGGAAATGTTTTCATGTCATGCAGCACGCATGAGCTTAGTGTTAATGGTCCGAGGGCTTTCTAAGTGTCAAGCGACACGGGTGCTGGCACAGCAGCTCTGCTTGCCTCTCTGCTGCTGCTGCAGCAGGCACGGCCACCACCGCCGGGCTCCAGCAGCTGCGTCACAGCAGGGATGCTGCTGGCTGCAAGCTTCTTCCCACGGCACGCTCCTCATCGCACTGTGAGCAGACATCATGCTGGAGGAGATGTGTGTTTTCTCCAAACCTTGCACTGATCCCAAGTCAGAAACCCCACCAGAGCAGGTGAAGGAATCTGCTTACACACCAGTAATTGCACCCACCTGGGAGAGAGGTTTAGCACTCAGATGATCCAGCTTTTATTCAAGCCTCTTTATACCTCAGCTCTCTCTCAGGTTTTTCAGAAGGCAAGATGAAATTCTGCTCCCACACCTCAGGAGCCAGTACATTATATTTGCTCTGGACTTTCAGCATTGTAACTGGGAGCAGAAGTTGGATCTGATTTTTAATTCCTCTCTCAAAAGGTCAAGGAAACATGAAACTGCAAAAGCCTAATTCTTCTCTGTGCCACATTTGTGTAAACCCAGAGGGCAACATGGCAATGGTATTTTTAATGCTTTTTTTTTTTTTCTTTTCCTTTTCAATACAAAAAGTCCTTTGCACATCTGCTGACAGCTCACACAGTAACACACTTATTCCCACATTGCTCCTTCTAAGAAGTTGCTTCTGATGAATATTGACAGCACCTAAGAGGGCTCCAGCCACCACGGCGCAAGCATGGTGAGTGGAGCAGGGACTGAGCAGTTGTGGCACAGTCCTCAGCATCACTGGGGGGTTGGCTCTTGTGCCCCACAGCCACAGTCCACGGTATTGGTCACACACATGCACGGTTGGGGTTAAATTATGAACATCATAAGAAGGTATTCAGTGGGGTTTAATATTCCTACTAGTGCGCCTCCAAAGACCCAGCTGGAGAGGCTGCATTGTGGTGGGCTGAACACCGTGTGAATGTTGATGGTTTGTGTCTCATGGTGTTTGCTAAAAGAAAACTCACCTGCTGTGATCTTGTTATTTGTCTGTGGAAATGGCTTGTATGATTTAAAGCGTCGTAATTGAGCGTGTTTGTTCTTTTATCACTACTCGGAGAGCGATTGTTTTACAAAGAGATGTGAAGGCAAAGTCTTCCGCCTAAAGACTTCATCAACCTGATCAGGAAATAGTCGTCCGATAAAAACCCCAAATCCAACACTTTTTCTGCAGCTGTAGTACACTACAATAAAACATGGCCTCACTGTTCTGCCAGCCCTTGCCAGGTAAGAGTGATTCAGCACGAGCAGGGCAGGACATCCCCTTGCTTCTCCCGAACAGGAACATGTTGTCCCTTAAACCCAGTCTGAGGAAGTCAGTAGCAGAGACGTACTGATAACACGTGGAGATACGTTAGCAGCTGTGGAGGAGCCCGCAGCGGAAACCAGGTGAGTTAATATTACACACCTATATGGCAGGGGCGGGCACTGCAGAATGGCTTTTGGCCCAGCACCAAGCTTCAGAAAACACTGCAGGCCAGCTCCCTGCTGGCGGTATCACGTTCGGGAAGGAGGTGACAGCTTCTACAGCTGAGAGTGTCGAGCTCGGCTGTCCTTTCCTCTGGGTGAGGACAAGGCCCTGGGAGCTGTGCTGCACCACCACGCACAGCCGGGCCACGCTGGGCCACCATCTATCAATCAAGCACACACAACTTCTTCGGACTTCAAAGGCAGAGTTGGAAAAGGCTCATTATTCCCAAGAGTGCTCCCAAGATTTATGTACTGTCACCCATCCGGGCAGCGAGGGATGTTTGCCCGTACCTGGTGTCAGATGAGTTCAGGGAGCGGCAATTACAATGCTTGCGCAGTCGAGAACGGCTGCTGGCTTGTTGTGCCTCCTCACTTCATTGCCAGCACAGCTCACCAGCGGCAAAAATAAATAAACGCATAATATTAATACTAAAACCACCACCCAGATCCAGACCTTCCGAGGTGTGAGCCCAAAAGCATTCCCAGCATCCCCCTTCTCCCCTGGCCATTGCAACCCTCCATTTCATAAACTATTAATGCTTCCCAAAACCTGCAGCTCATCTGGGGAGGCTCAGGGTGCTGGCCCCCTCTGGAAAATCTCGTAACTTTTCACACCACCCCACACACGCACACCCCGTGGGGCCATCGCCAGCGGGTCCAGCTGTGCTGCGCAAACACCGCCGTGCCCTTTCTCCCGGCACAGCAACAGCACAGCCCTCGCTCCCAGCTTGCCAGAGGGCTGCTGTGGACACGAAGCGGCAACTACAGACGCTTTCCCAAGGTCTGGTTAATGTTTCAGCACCTACCCATCACGGATTGTACTTTGAGCCATGGGCAGCATGTTGTTGGTGATCCTGGCATTTATACTCGTGTTTCCACCAGTTGGGTGCCTTCTCTCTTTTTTTTTTTTTTTTTACAAGCAGGTCGACAGGAGAGATCTCGTGTCATAGTAAAGCGCTTGGTCTCCACCTACTTCAGTGAAAAACACTCTGCCATCAGCATGACTTTGATTTCCGTGGACTTTGGGGCTCTTTGCACCTGAGAAGAGGCTGAGCCATGGATGGAGGCTCTGAGCTCAGCCGACAGTGCAAAGGTCTTGTTTTCCTTGTAGTGAAAAGGTTCAGGGCCGGGCTTCTGTTTTAAGTTCTTGATTATCACGGTAAATCACGAGGAGTTGTAAAGTACATAGAACAGAGATTGCACGCTGGTTAAGAATTATCGCTGAGGTGAAAAAAACAAACAAAGCCAGCACAACAAACTTGCACCCAGTTTCGGTAGCGCTGCCCCACATTCCTCTGCAAGCTGTTCTGCACCTGTGCAACACTCACAACCTAGGAAAAATGATGGAGCCTGCCCTAAAAGCAGGTTGCATCCTCAGGCATGGCATGGCACAGCTGCCAGAGGAGTCTTGTTGGTGTAACCAAGCAATGGAGGGCTCATCCTGCTCTCTTGACAGCTTTCTGCAGGTCCTTCAACGTGCAAATTAAAGCAAGACAGGTGAAGTACCAGAGTCCAGTGTCTTGTCACTCATCTTGTGCACCAAAAATAATAAAGGTGAGGGAAAGGATCTGGTTTAAGTGCTACAAAGTGCGGTTGTTGTGAACACAGTGATGGATGCACTCCTATGCTATACCCAAACTGTCTCTCATGAGGGTTTGCAAAATCTTTTGCAAATCTGGGAAAGAGGAAAACTCCCATTTTGCACGGAGTGAAAGTCCTGCCTGACAGCTCCCCAGCTGCGGGTTGTGCCCCGCTGTGCTGCTGCTGCCTCCTGCCTTGGTCAGGCTCTGGCGCAGCCTTGGCTCCCCTCAAGGTTCTCAAAGAAATTGTTTTGTCTCTTACTGTCAGATTCACCCACCCACGTGCAAATATCCCTTAACCGGCCAAAGTCATGGGGATTTAGAGGCAAAACATGAACACTGCAGTCCCTGTGGCTATTTGGAGAAAAAACACAGCCAAAGAACCCAGCTTGCTGACTCTGCTGGTAAATGCCACCAGTGTTCATGAAAAGAGCTATGGAAACCTCCCAGCACCCAAGGATTGCACAACCAGGCTATGAGCAGTTCGCAGACACAGACACAGCAGGAACAGGAGCCCTGGGAACTTGCAGAACAGTGACATGGGAGAGCCAGGTTTGCCAAACCATCCAGCCATGATCCAGGAACCAAAAGCTGCAGCAAGAGCCATCTCCCCCCCAGCCCACCAGCCCTGCGAAGCATCCCCTTCTCTATGCATTTGCGTAAGTGCCTGTACGTTTCCTGCAGTCCCTGGGCAGCAGATAGAGCTGTGCTTTGACAATTTACGTGATCAAAGGCAGATTACGCTGCTATCACCGGAACAGTTAAGATTTTACACATTTTTAGATATCTCTTTTTACAGATCAAACCCTGATGTATCCCAAGGAAGTGAGCTCAGACAAACCACAGAGCCGAGGAGTGGGAAGGACCGCGTTTTAATTCTCCTTATCCCTAACTGAAACGTTTGCTTCTTTCCGAGGGCTTTGTCAACACCCGTAGGTGTCCTCCGGTACCAGGCAGCACTTTCTGGCTGCCTTTTAAAATCCGCAGGGCTGGGCTCCCAGGATGCCTCGCAGTGGGGGATTTCCTTGGGAGGAAGCGCATCCCGCAGGGAGGGAGGCACAGCGAGCTCTGTCTCATCCTTGCGCAAGCGATGCACCGGGGCTGCAGCTCTCCCCATGCCTTGCAGGCAATCCCCGGCCAGGAGCACTTGAAGGAGGGCTGGGGCAAGGCTAGGGTGGAAGGCAAATCTGCAGGGAAACAGAGGGGCTGAAAGCAAGTTCCCTCCAGGTTCAGCAAGCACAACAAAGCGGCTAGCGGGGTCACGTTTCCTGCCTCGGCAGAGCCGCCAGCAAGTCATTTTTTGAGGCAGATGCAGAAAGTCTGACTAACGCGGGCATCAGCTGATCTGTGCTGCCCGCCTCGCTCGCTCGACCCCGTGGGAGGAAACCTGAGCTTTCCGAATCACCCTGCTTGGAAGGAAATTTCTCAGGGCGGAAATACCTGCTGCTTACGGGTGTAAATAGGAAAGAAAATGATGCACGCACAACCCCAGCCCCCATGGATGCTGCTTGTTTAAATTAGAGGGAGCTCAAGAAACTGTTTGCTGACCAGGGGACCCACACCGTTCCTGCTGCCCCCAGGTTCCCAGCCAGGTTAAGGAGCAAGTGGGAACTCTCCCACTGAGAGGCCTGTGTCCCCATTACCTCCTCCTGGGGTCCAAAAGATAGTAGGGGGTGCCACCCTCCCTTCAGAGGGTGGCCAGGACCTTCCCTCTTGCCCCCATGAGCACAGTAGGTGAGATGTAAAACCAGATGTCTCACAGATTCAGCACATATCTATTAATTTACTGACCAGGCAAGGAGATGAAGTTGGCTGAAGCTGCTTGTGCAGGAGCAAGGGGGTCCAGGTGGAGGGACTGGTAGCTTTACCACACAGTATGTGCTTTGCAGATGTAAATCTCTGAACTACGAGGAGATATTTACAGGAGGTTTTCCCATGTATCACCAGCTAAAGGAGAAAAACTTTTGAGGAAGCCTTTGTAGAAAGTTGGCAGCGTATCACTGAAAATACCTTGGCTGAGCACAAGCCAGCTGAATTGAACATGAAGAATGAGTTACAGCAGCAACCGCCTAGGTAGCATTTAATACGATAACCTGAACTAACCTTTAGCTAAGGTTGGCAGAGGAAAGTCTGCTTCATACCTCACCTGCTGGGAAGTCCACCTGGGGAAGCTTCTCGGTTCTTAAAAACACCCGATGGATTTTATTACTAATTGCTCTTCTTTTAGGCTTATGTCTGCCACAGCACAGAAAGCAGAAGCTAGAAAAAAAAAAAAAAAAGCCAGACTACACAGGGAAGATGTGCGTTCTCTCATGAACAGAAGTTGATTCGTTTGCATCAGAGCCAGATTTGTTGTTGTGGTTAGTTTAGTGGACTAGCAAGGATGAGATGACTTTCCAGGCAGTACAAAACTAGTCAAAATAATCTCTAACCTACTTAAATGGGCTACGCATAGCATTATGTAAGCACTGTCAAGTCAAACGGATAGAGACGATAGAGGGAGAGTTCAAACAAGGAATTATACTAGACGTACAAAAGAAAACAAAATAAGACATTCAGCACGAGGTCAGGCAATCAGAACATCGAGGCTAGAAGAGGAAGTGAAATTACAGGCTCTGGCAAAACAGCTGAATGCTTACTCAGTCAAATTGCAAAACTGTTGTGATCCTTACCATCAGTTGTGTGTCTGCTGTCCAGAACTTCTTCCAAGGCAAGTTACGCACAAAAGCAAGCTGGAGGCCATCATGTGCTTCCCACAATCAGTCGAGTGATTTTTTTTTATTTTTTTAAAGTAAAAAGTAGTTCTAGTTAAATCTATAAGCTGGTGGCAATTTATGATCGAGAATGTCTTTTCCAGCAGCAGCTTCTAGAAGAGAGATGAAGAGGCTGAAAGCCCCTAGCCAAACACTAAAATGTATTCACCAATAAACAGAAATTAATTTTGCTCCTGCAAAAGACCTAGAACACTAGAGGCAAAGTTGCAGTAGGGAAAACTACTCAATTTTACGCTACAACTAGATAGGACACGGATAAGTCTCTCTGGCCCTACTTGTTCATTTGTAGTGGCGGAAGCAGGAGCACACTTGAGGAATTAATTGGGAATTATTTCCTTACTATTGATAAAGATTAACATTCTCCAAAAGTAGCTGAGCTTTTCCAGTCCATGAAATACTTTGGTTTCTCTTCAGATCGTATAAATATGATTCTGTATGCCACTGATGGAGGAGCTCCAGGAACCTCTGCCTGGGCAGCATTTCCCCAGCTGTATGACAGCGATGCAGAGACTCAGAGAAGCCATGGAAACATAGGTACCTGCTGCAAAACCCACAGCACCAGACTGAACTGCTCTTGCCACCGTCAGGTCAGTTCTCTTCGTCGTCAGCCAAATGATTTGATGAAAGGCTCACAACAAACACCACGTGCAGGGATCGTAAATGTGCAGGCAAGTTCCTTGCTGCGAGAGCCTCACGCTGCCACACACCTACCAGCAGGGCTCACTGCCCAGGGCTGGCTGCAGTGAGAGGAAACAGCCACAGCCCTGGTCTGTGGTCTTGGAGAAGTTGTCCGAGCACTGATGGGGACAGGCAGCTGCCAGCTGTGCACAGTCAGCCCAGTTTTGCACCCAGCTAAGTCACAGTTTCAAAGCCCTGCTACCTGCACGCACGTCTACAGGTTCCTTACACATCGGTGCAAGCAGCTGAACATGCAACACTCACGTGTCTGTCAGTGGAAACACACGAAATCTGACCCAAACCCTGCTCTCCAGCGGTACAGTGAGGAGCTGGGAGACAGCTGTGGCCTACTCAGGCCTGCACCAGCCTTGGCAGCTGGGATTCATGTTAGGTAGAGGGGCCACACGGCAGTGCTACGCCGAGGTGTGCAGTTCTGCTGTTGGTGCCTACCCCAGTCTGCAAGCTGGCACGGCCAGCCTGGTGACACTTGCCAGGGGTAGTCCCAATGCCAAGGCCTTCAGAAAGCTTTGTAAAGGTGAGCTGGAAGCCAAGTGAAGCTGCAGTTTCAGAGGGAGAGGTGAGCAAAATTGCTGAATGCTACAGCTTTGTGCTGTCAGCAGCCACGGGTGCAAACCTTGGATGGAGAAGGCAGTCAGAGCGTTGGCTTGGTAGTGCAGTCATTATGACTTTTTTTGCTTTTCTGTGTTCACAGATCTCCAGGCACTCGTTGTCATGACAGAGACCAGAGCAGACAGTGAATGGCACACAGCACACGTGGATGTAATTACCACGTCTGGAACAGCGACAGCTTTAAGTGACGTTTTGCTAGAGAGAGTGGCTCGTCTACGCTCTTTCCCCTTAGTCCAGACACGGGAGCTGATGGAGAAGAGCCTGCTAACCTAGGGAAATGGGACAGGGACGTAAGAGCTCAGGCAGTCACTGAACAGGAGACTTAAAACAAGTCATGTCCTGAGAAGCAAACACGCGCTGTGTTGTTTGTGCCAATAATCCCTACTTGGCAAAAGCCACAGGGAAAGTTGACAACTGCAATACGCCAAGAGGAGGAAGAAGAAAAAAAAAAAAAAAAAAAAAAGAGAGAACTGTAAAAGAGCTAGGAACTACTACAGGAACAGCTCTCAAGTGTTAACAAGAAAAACGTCTGGTGAAAACACACCTTGACGGGGGGCACAGAGCAGCCTCGGTGCTGTTGGCTGTTTGCTGAGGGCTGGTGGGGGGCTCCAAGAGGCTGTTTCCACTTTCTTCCTCTCCCAGAGGGAAACCATGATCGCCGTCCCCCACCACCCCCCACACACAGCTATTTCACCAAGCCAGCCACATCCCCAGCTTCTACCTACTGTCTTCTGCCACTCCTTTCCTGCTGAGCTTAGCACCCGTACCCCTGAGATCTTTCCTCCCCAAGTACACAAGGCCAGCTGCAGCTCTTTGAGGGTTTTATGGACACACACGTTGAGTTCATGACAGAAGCCAGGAGGTGTGTGTGCAGTGCTGCAGCCCCCCCTCCGCCATCCCACGAGGTGCCTCCCCCCCTGCACGCACACATGGGGAAATGCCGGCCCCAAGATCCCCTCCTGATAGTAATCATCTTCGCTTCAAGCAGGGATTTATCACACACAGCTGCCAAGTGGTGTTTACAAGACGCAAAAGCCAGGAAAACAAGGTTGACTAAGCCTGCGTGCGAGCTGTCTCGGCTGGCGGAGATCTGTCATACCTCCTAGGTCACTCAGGCTCTTCCCGGCCACACGCTCCCCAGCACAGCACGGCACTGCTGTCACAGGCAGCCTTGGATTTGTTAGCTGTTGGGACTCCTGCTCATTCTGGATCCCAGCTCCGCCTGATGTCCGAAATCTACCTTCGATAATTTTTATCTGGAGCTAACTTCAAGTTGCAGCTCTGAAAGAATAGATTCCGGCAAACTTCAATAGCCTGAACCAAAACTATCAGTGCTAGATTACAGGAAAGCAGAAACTGCCTTCTGATATTCTTTTAGTGGGTACTCGGTATGAGTCATTTTCTTCCTCCAAGTTAAATAACACCTGAGGGTAGAGAAAAGCCATTTCACTGTGTGCCAGGTGCTGCCCTGCCAAAGGGGTTTGGCTTATGACTACATACAGCTGAACTCCTAGATGTAGCCTTAACACAAGAAGTAACTTTAAAAAAAAAAAAAAAAAGAAAAAAAAATGGCCTAAAGCAAAACTGGTCACAAGTGAAATCCCCTGGAAAAGTGTCAGCAAAATGGAAATACAGCATTCATAGGAGGGGGAGGACTTCGGTTCTGTTACACTAACGTCACTTTGTGTGGGAGAATGGCGAACGAGATAACAGCAGCGGTAACAGCAGCGACCACAGGCTTACTACTTTCAATGAAAAACTTGAATGGCAAGGTTTTCTTCCTCATCCTATTTCCATATTTGCAGCTGTTCTGTCAGCTACAGAACTGGTCAGCTCAAAAAGCAAATTCCCTCCTCCACCCCCCCCCAAAAAAAAACCACTGATTTTTTTTTTATTTATTTCAAATGCCATAGTAAAGAATAATTATCTCTCAGAATGCCCTTTGATGTTCTGGTCCCCCACTTTTACCCCTCAGCACACTGGCAACCTGCTTTTGAACAACAACAACAACCAACCAAGAAAGAAGAAAAGAAAAAAAAAAAAAAAAGAACTCACAAGGCAAAAATATTTGCTTGAGGTTGTTTTTTCTTAGCCAGTGCCTGAGGCATGGGCATAGAGTGTTGCAACAAATTCTTCATTGCATGTGGACAAGAAAACATCTGACAAACCTTTACCAAAGATGATGCTCCATTTTTGGGTGTCTAGCACCCTTTGAGAGCAAACATCTATACTGCAAAAGGATTTCTTCAACTTCCCCCACTTCTCCCTCAACACTGACCCCATAGATGCACAAAAGCCTACTCTGATTAAAAAATATATATATATTAAAAAATGTGCCTAGGTATTCCAGAAAAAGTAGTCTAGAAGCACATTATGTCTAGTCAAAGGGAGGGGACTTGTGTCTCTTCCTGAATTCACACGCTTCACCTTTAAGATGAAGTATACAGCCATATCTGGCTCTGCTCAGAACTATTTTTTTTCTAGCTTTATTTCAATATTTTTTTTTATTTTTTTTTTAATTCAGAACCTGATTCTATATTCATACGGTTTATGAGGACAACCCTGTGTTGTTACTAAAGCTGGTGCAAATGTGAATAAACCAGATTTGTTTTTTGAAAAACAAATAAATAAATTGAAGCTTTAAGGAAGGAATAAATTGAGTAAAACTCCAAACAGTACTCTAGAGAACAAAGTTTTCTGCCATCAAACACAATAAAGGGCACAGCAAAAACAAACAGAAGGCACACATCACAATATACACATATTGCAGTCTTCTACTCATAAAAATATCCCCACATTTGCCAGCTCTCCTGCTTTACAAAACCCTCCCCCAGTCACCCAGGCAGACAACTGGCTTGTTTTTAAGGATTAGCAGGAACCAATTTTTCTTCCTAGACATCTCATTTCACTGCTGTTAGAAGGATGAGGGTGGGTGACTGCCATTCAGGAAAGCTGAAATGCCAGCTGCAAGCCTTCACATTTTTCAGTAGCTAAAGTCCTTTTCTGAAAAGTAACTTGGAATCCATTGGCCAGAATACACCTGCATATAGCAGGGATCCCTTCTAAATCTTTGTCACTGACTTGTTTGGTGTTTTAAGTATCTCAAAGACCTGGCTCCCAGAACACAGCTTTCAACCTTTCACCCTCTCCTATTTACTAGAATTAAAGTAAATTGAAATCTTGCCATTGGTAGCCCAAGAAAAGGAGAAGTAACACCTCCCCTCTTGCCCCCCTCAAAATTTGTCATAATTGAAGCCTAGAAAGCTGTATCACAAAGACCCCAAGCCTTTTCCTGGCCTCCTTATTTCATCCTCATGGGGACATACTCCTGAGCTGTCACATCACCCAGGTATTTCTAGGAGCTAAAAAGCTCAAACTCTTAGAGGGGCCTAAGGCATCCCCCTGAAATTTAATGCTAGTTGACTACACAGCTCCCTTTGGCCCCATTAGAAAGGTCAACACAGCAGAACACTGTCAGGTACTTTGAGCCCACTTTTCAACATTCCTTTGAACATCTGGTTAACAGAAACTGCTAGTGTAATTCTCTAAACCAAACAAAGTCAGTATGAGGTCAAAAATATTTCTCGCTTCCATTTATTTCAAGAGGAAAGCTGTGTTTTCTGCGAAGCTTGTGTTCAACAAAATACTCTGTGTGCATCCATTTTTAAAGAAAATATTTTATTACATTATGGGAAAAAAAGCATAATCATCCAAAGTTCGTATTGTTAAAAAAAATTGAAAATTTACTTTAGACAGCGTGTCGGTATATTCTGTTCCGCATGGGAATGGTAAGAAGACTCTATATCATTACTAGATATTGCACAGTCTGAAAGAAACAAAAACAAATCACATGATCTTGGGAACCATCTCACATTATGAAAAACCTACAAAGGAAACATTAAAAAAAAAAACAAAAAAAAACACACACAATCCTTTCTTTCTACAGTAGCTTTAAGTTTGTAATTCTTGGAATGACCATATTCCACTGAAGACGATCTCAGTGACAGGAAGCTTCATTTCAGCAATCCCTTGTGCAAATAAGATTAATAAAAAAAAAAAATAATAATAATGCAGTTATGTCTCTTGATATTGTGTGGATGGCAATAACCACACAGCTGTTAGATCCCTGCCTGGAAAAAAAAAAAAAAAAAAAAAAAAAAGATGGGGAAAGAGAAGGAAGGGGATTTAGGCCATAAGTTTTGCCTGCAACTCCATCTCTGCCGCCCTTTTGAGTGCAACATCCACCAGTAGCTGGAATCCACTGAAATCCTGGTTAAGGTCTGGTGGGGTTGGAGGAGGAGTGTTAAAGAGCCCACTTTGCGCGTTCACACCAGGTCCCAGTTTAGAGGCGTCCTCATGGTAGGAGAGGGAGCTGTCTGTGAAGGCGTTGGCCGGGGGCTGCTGCAGTTCCGTGGTCTGGCCTACGTCAGCTGGCTGGCAGAAATGGAAAGGGGCATCTTTCAACGCAGTCACAGTGGTGTGGCAAATCACCGAGGGCCGAGCCAGGACCGAACCCGGGGACGCAGGCTTGGAGGAGGACACAGTCTTGCTGAGCGCGGCGGCGGCGGGGAGGAAGGCGCTCTCCTCCAGCAGGGGAATGAAGGTCTTTGTGCTCATGGAGGACTCCACCAGGCCACCCTCGGGAAGCTTGGTCCCTCGCCGCGAGATGGTGAACTGGTTTGGGTCTTTGCCATCCTTCCTCAGCATGTCAGGTAGGAGCCTGCGGCGTGCATTGATAAACCAGTTGCAGACCTGGGAATACAAGGACATCTTAATTTCTACCTTCATTCACTTCCAACTATGTGCCACTACAGTCGTTGGGTTAGATTAATGACTCCCTCCCAGCAGTTTGAGCAGTTTCCTCAACCGCAGAACAAAGGAGGCCATGGGACAAGCTCTGACACGCCTGGCTAAGGCCTTTCCCTTGTCCCCGCTCTACCCCCAGCTCCCCGGCTCCTTCTGCGGAAAGCCCCAGGACATCTGAAGACGGCCAGCCTCAGCCCAGAGGTTTACCTTTTAACTCTGTGCACACACATTAATCTATTAGCCATTGTTCCCTGCGCTTAGGTTAATTAACAACAGGAAAACCTTTTCTCTCTGAAGAGGGCCACTCCTCCCACAAATAGTTACTGATTTTCCTTGTTCAACTGACTGTGTCGACAGACATAACATGAATTACCTCATTTAAGTTTGTCCTTGTTTAAATATCAAACCAGTTTCCTGGGCGATACAGGATAGTTTATAGTTTAACGTCTTTTTTGTGTTTACTACATGAAGGTTTTCTTTATGATGTTACACAAAGGAAATTTTACTTCACAGCCAATTACGGAATTTGTACTAACGAACTAATCTGGAAAAAATAAAGCCCAGAAGCCAACACAAGCACTCTATATTTAGCATCACGCCAAATCAGGGCTTGCAGAAGTCTTCCTACAACTACCTTCTCACGAGGTGGAAAGTGGCAATTGCTCACAGCACTTCTACTAAAGGGGATCATGAAAGACAAGGATGTTGCATCCAGGGGACCTCACAGTTGCCAGCGGTATAGCCTCAAGGTGAGAATCCAAAACCAACCACATAAAAGCCTGATCGCACCCATGCTAATGCACTTGAGTAGCTCTATCCATACAGGTTGTTCCACTAATCTTACTGGAAGTCGTCACGCACATAATTATAAATATTCTTGTTCTACAGGAATGAGCCTCAAGTTGCAGTTTTAGAAGCAAGGAGTTATATACTCAGCTGTGCATCGATCACCATAAAACCTCTGTTGACAAACTAATCCCTTCTTCTCACAATATATTACCTTATACAGACACTTTATGTCTTTTTGGCCCCAATTCTGCGAAAATTAGCATTCGTGTTCAAATTCATGACTGTCTGTTCTCCCAAAGAACTAATTTTATTCCCAGTAAACAAAGATCACCGTAACACACAATTCATCTGGATTTCTCCTTACAACTGTCAGGAGAAGAGTGAGTACTTATTAAAAAAAAAAGGAAACGTTACAGAGTATAAATACTTACATCACTGACTAGACAACAGGTAAATTAAGAAGAAAACAGTTCCTTTAAACAAAACAAAAAAGACTGCTTTATTTGAATACCTGTAGTGTGGAAAGGTGTGTTTGCCGGGATAACAGCACTTTTTCTTGCTCTGAAGGATAAGCATTGTATCGGTGCTCATATAGCCAGTCCCGAAGAATCTGGACAGACTCCTTGGGCAGGTTGCCACGTCTCCTACGTTTGCCTGAGCCAGCAGATGAAGAAAGATCCAGTGGGACATCCATAGTGTCATCGTCCTCTGTTTCGCTGCCTGATATTGCAACTACACCTGCAATTACAAAAAGGAAAGCACCATCAGCCTCCTACCCCAGTCAACTATTTAGCTCCAGCGTCTGATGTTTCAGACACTTCTTATTACGTTAACTAACCACCTTTACCATCAATCATGGCACAGCCTTTATAGGGGATTTATCCTGTAGTGTTAACTTGTCAAGCTGTAGCTTTTCTGTCAGTTGAACAAAAAGTAGTACCAATGCGACATTCCTAAGGGAATTCTCTGTAAACCCTCATTTTCTTGTTCCCTTAGCAACCTTTTATCTGCTGCATGTTATCAGATGGCTTCTATCTAACGCCAATATTGTCCAAATTTGCTTGCTATGGTATGCATCCAACACTCTTCTCTTGAAGGATAGCCAGTGGCTGGGCAAAGGGCCAACAGACAAAAACTGAAAAACCATACACCCAATTCAAGCAATGGGTTATTTAATTACTCCTTAAAATGCTGATGCTTCCCTCATGGGAGAGAGGGCTTGTAGATTTTTATAAATTAATAGCTCATTCCAGAACTATTAATAACAACTAATGGAGCAAGAAAAGAAAAAAGGGAGAATTGTGTCTGCCTCTATCCTCATGTAATTTTCTGTTAGTTTAAAAAAATAAAAATAAAATCAGGAAAATGAAAGAACCAGGTGTATAAACTCAGGTAGAAGTCCACTAGTATAACCAAAGATGGACTTCTGAAATTTAATTGCAGTTCAAGCTCAATCATTCAAAAATAAAAAAATCATGTACCACTTTGATTGCATCCTCTTTATTTTTCCCCCAACTTCAGGGTTTTAATCTCATATTTCACCCTGTGGAAGTGCATGTTCTGTGTGCTACGCTTATTACAGTCTCCGGGTTTACAAGTTAACTGCATGCCTTTTTCTTTCACAACACAAAGAAAGAATTTCAGAAATTGATCATCACTTTCTATATATGCACCACTCTTTACTGCTTCACTACTTGAAGATATGTTAAGAAAATAAAGTAAATACAAGTACTTAACAGCCAGTAGCTAAGAAGACTACAATTCTACTCCTTTGGTATAGGATACACAAGTCACTGATGAAGCAAGTTATACCTTAAAATACACAGAAAACTTTAAACACTCACCAGGTAAAGCTCACCAGTAATTTTGAAATCTTACAAAACTACATATAAATCTATGTAAGATATCACACATTTCAATTAGTGCAATCCAATACTAACTTCAAGTGAAAATAGACTGGTTTTCAGAAGCCTTCTACAAAAAAAAAAAAAAAGTACTAGAAGCCCATAATAAGCTTTGTTTCAAACTTGCATTTCATGTTGAGAAGGGAGGGAGGGAGGGGGAGGAAGAAGGAACTTGCTCATTCATAACAGCAAAACTGAAAACACTAATAGTAAAACCGAGTTAAATGTCAGAAGTCAAAATTTTATGTGGGCAACTACCCATAATTCAAAGGTTCTGTTTAAGGAAAGAAAGTCAGCCCTGAAATATAAACCATGTGCCTGTGAAAGTGTAAAACTACATGAAGCTATTAAAAAAGAAAAAAAAAGGAAAGGAAAAGAAAAGGAGAAGGCTGTATGTGAAAGTTTTGCTCCACACTTCCCGATGTGTGTGGGGGAAGGACCTCTTCCTCCCCCCCTTTTAAACTGCAGCCAATGCTGACATGGTGAATTATTCTTTCTTCCTCCTATGTATGAGTAGCTTCAGTATCATTACATTTAGTTTAAGTTGTCCAGATTTCAATGCATGTTTTTGACATGCAAGGGTTCCCAGTAGGATGATCAATCTGCAAAGTGTCTGGCACGGTTACTTCAGTAACTCGGTATTGTTTTCGTTCTCTCAGTTGCTGATTTACGCCCACTGACAAACACCAAACTGACATAACGTATTTTTCCTGGGATGATTTGCCACAAATTATCCAGTCGTGGGGCAGGAACAATAGGGAAATATTTAAGTGCCCAACACAAGATAAACCCTCTAAATTAGGTAAACAGGTTCTTAATTCACGTAGAAAGTATGTCAAGTTTGCTTTAAAGGATTATGAGCAAACTCTTTTCTGTTTGTAATAGCTTCATGCAAAGTGCTGTCATGCTTGCAATCTAACCTGAGAACACGCCTTGCACAACGGGGTCCTGGAGCACTTCTTGGAACAAAGATCACTCGCAGACAACGTGATGGCTCTGCAAAGCAGCTTCTAAATCGAGTGCTAGAACTAGCTAAAACTAGCCCAGATTATTCAATGTTTTCAAGTGTGCCGTTCTTGTTTGTCAGAAACTAGAAGCGTTGCAGCACTCCAGTGGGTTGGGTTTTTTGTTTGTGTTTGAATTTAACAGGCAGCGAGACAGGACTTTGGAAGACAGGGACAGGCAAACAGTGAAGACTGGAAGTAAGAAGGGAGAGGAGCCAAAGAAACTACTCCTATGAGAAAATGAGGTGTCTCACAGCTTGTGAGCCATATTTCCGCGGCGTAACAAGAAGTCCTCCAGACATGCATCACCACCCCACTTGACACGACCTCTCTGGGACCTAACGCACAGCTGAAGCACTCCACTGGAGCTTCGCTGAATTAGAGAAAACCGCCTCGGCAGCGAAACTCGGTACAAAACTGTTGCTCTCTTCCACCTGAAAAAGTGGCGAAGTAACTGCCCTCGAAGCCAGCAGCATGAAAAGCTCTCTGTGTTTTGCAAACACCATCTCCTGCCTCGGCACTTGTGAAGTAAAAGTTGCCGTCTGACTAACCGTAGCTTACCTAGCAAGGAATGAGTCAACGGCGGAGCTGCCCTTTGACCGGCTTGCTCGGTGTGTCAGGTTAATTGACAGGGTGAGCTGGTGACACAGAGCAGGTTCGGGTTCAGCAGGAAACCCAGCGTTACAACTTCTCATTTAAATAGAGCAGCAGCCCTCTGAGCTGCTCGCAGATACTCCCGCGGCGCAGCGACAGGAAGTCCTGGCTACAAACCTCGCACGGCCCCAGCTGATATTTTTTTTTTTTTTTTACTAGAGCAGGAGCCACGTTGCTGCTGTCAAGGCTCTGTTTTCATTAAAGCATTCCTGCTGATTACAACCCAGCTTTGTTTTGCCTCCGTGTTAGTAATCAGGCTATTCGTTGCTGGTTTCCTGTTTTAACAGGGCCCAACTGAAAAGGTTTCTGGCCGGGCTCCACCACTGGACCATTGGCTTACTGTTATTTACACCCAGAATAAAGGCCCGCGGACATGCCGAGTAGCCCCAGCTGACCTACTAATTTATGTCATCTTCAAAGCAGGCTAGCGTCAGGTTACGCTCCGTCCTCTCCTAAACATGTTTAATCTAAACAGAAGAGCTGCTTTTATAGGACTAAACCAAAGCAGCACGAGTTTGCTCGCAGAGGTCTCAGCCCCAGGTCTCTGCTGCCACAGACAAGTGGCCCATGCCACCAACGACCCGAGGACTGCACGATCAGCAGCCCTCCTTAATAAATTACTTTATCCTCCTGGCTTCCCAGCTGCAGCCATGTACATGACTGAACACCCCGTTGCACGGTATCACAGCCCAGAGACTTTACGTGTCCTCCTGTAACCAGCTCAGGGCAGATTGCACCCAGGGTCCTGCACACGATCCTGAGCCCCACACCCAGCCGTGAACAGTTTGGGGAAAAAAGTATGGCAATGACTGAAGCTGGTTTCAAAATAAACTACTACTCCTTCAGAAGGCACGCTGAAATACTCAAGGGGGAGGGCAAAGCATTTGGAGAGGCTGAGGCAGATGAAACGGGAGTTAGCAAACTCAAAATCCAGGCTACCAGGAAGAAACCCACCACCATCCCATTGTGTCGAGGAAGAGGCTCACTGAGGAAGTGGCACAGGCCAATTGCTATTCAAAACAGGACAAAGTATACCACAAGAAACAATCTCTGCCCTCCAGAGAGGGAACCGACAAAGATCACCTTCGGGAAAAGCTCCCACCCCTCCCCGTCGGTGCTTTGTGAACTTAAGGTGGATTTTTATGAGCACGGATAAGCAGAACGAGCTCCCATCTAAGGCCCCGATCCTGTCGCAACCGAGTTCAGTAGGATTCCTCACATGTATAAACTTGAACGTACGCCTGTGCCTTCGCAAGACTGTATTCCAAATCAGCTAATTAACAAGCTGAGTGTGTTCCGTGTGATCGCTATTGGGTTATTATTTGTAAATGAAACCATCCACAGAACAGTCCTCGGGGTTTTAACCCACAGGCTGATAAAGGAAAAAAAATAACAAATAAAAGCAAAAAAAAAACACGAACTAAAGTTTAACGTGAAGTTAAAACCCAACAAAAGTAAATTAGTTTAGAATTATTCATAAGCAACCAAGGATTACAGAATGCATAAGGGAATTTCCACGGAAGAAAAAAAAAAAAAAAAAGAAAACTTTTCCTTTGAGTATGTTTCAGAAGTGAGGAATCAGCTTATTTGTTTTCCTCTGCATTTCACAGCTTGAGCTCTGTTGCTTCTAAAGCAGCCAGACTTGGCTACGCTATACGTTTTTTTTCCCCTTTAAAACAGGATTTTTCTAGGACTGCGAGCAAGGAATCTGAAACAAAGTCATTCTTTGAAACTTCTTGAGCCAGCCCCGAATGCCAGGAGGTGCCAAACAACTACAAGCCTAACCTTGAACAAAACAAAGGCGCCCGAGCCCCAACGACTGGCTGAAAGTTTCCATCCCCATCCCCTCGCCTTCTCCTTTCTGCCAGGCAAGCCCCTGGCCCCCTGCCCCGCTCGGGAGCCCCCCAGGCCCGTCACCTTGCGTGGTTTCCATTGTTCCAGCCCCAAGCCTGCAGCCCTGGGAGCGGAGCTCTGCCTCCCTCTCTCTCGCACACAAAGCCCTACACACACACACACACACGCATACCTAGAAACGACGTCAGCACTTTTCACACACATTTATTTCGGGGGTGGCAAGAACAACAGCCGAAAGTGCAGGGAGTTTTGGTATTTCAGCAACCAGCAGCTGCCCTCGGGGAGAGAAGTCTGAACAATGGAAGCAACAGCAGACAGGAAACCAGCTCACCACTGCTGTGCAAATAGGGAGCATAGGAATGTCCTAAAAATAACCGGGCTGAATTAATTCAGTGAAACCATGAAGGAAAAAAAAAAGTATAAATTAAAAATCGCTGCTTGCAGCAGGGTTAAGGGTCCCCGGAGGAGACCCCCGAAGGCGGCTGTGCCTCCAGGTGCGGACAGCGGGGCTGGGCACCCCAAGGGAGTGGGGGCGCCTTTGTGGCCCCATTCCCTTTGTGTGCAAGCCCCAACCCGCTCACCAAGGCTGGAAACCCTCTGGGGGGGGTACACCTCGTTTCCAGCACCCCTGCGGGCTCGCCCTGCATGTACAAGGTGCCCGCTCCGGGGGCATCAACAAGGAGGTGTGGGGGAAAAGAGCCTGAGTGTGGGGCAGCGAGCTGCTCCCCTCTCCGCCATGGGGCACTGGGTGTCCTGGGAGCGCTTTGGGAGCACACCACAAGCTGGTGAATCACGGCCGCGGGGCAGCCGCTCGCTGCCAGCCTCGCCCCGGCCCCAAAACGCGGGGCCCCAAAAAAAGCGCGGTCCGAGGGGGGGAAGGGGCAGCACGCTGCAAAGTTTTCGTAAACAGCACAAAGAAAACCCAGAGAGCCTCGTTTGTTACAAAGGGAAGGGAGAGGGGGTGAGGGGGTGCATGTGCGTCTTCCTCCTCCTTTTAACCCTAACCGCGTGCAAACTTTTGCACTTCTTCCCTCTCTGTTACGGGATGCAAGGGGAGAGCAAGGCAGGCAGCTCCCGCAGCCCCTCGTCCCGTGGCGGCAGACAAAGAGCGGCGGAGGCTGCCCCGCTCCCAGCCGAGCCCCCTGGGCTCAGCCCTGCCCGCCGGGAAGCGGCTGGGGACGGGGAACCAAAACTTTGGCTTGTGACAGCCGCCGGCAGCACCCGCCTGGGGCTGCGAGCCCAGCGGGGTAAGGGCAGCCCCAGGGGGCAGAGGGGGTCCGGGGGGGGAGGCTGAGGGGCTCCGTCCCGCTCGGCTGCCCCCCGAACACGGCCGCCCCCCGCCGGGGGAAGGGGCGCAGGATCCCCCCCTCTCTCCTCTCTCTCTCTCTCCCCGCAGGCAGGTACCTTTTTTACTTTTCATCTTGACGGCGAGGACCGAGCCGCCGCTGCCGCCCGCTGAGCCAAGTTTCTGCCGGCCGGCCGCTTGCTCCCCTTTTAAACTCGGCGAGGAGGAGGAGGAGGAGGAAGGACGAAGCAGCAGCAGCAGCAGCAGGAGGAGAGGAGCGCGGTGGGTGCCAGGCGCCCGGGCCGGGTCCTTGGTGCTGTCAGCGGGAGCCGCGGGGCTCTGCCTCCCCCCTGGGGCTCGCTGGAGGCGGCTGTGGCCGGGGTGGGCTTCCCTCCCCCCCGTCCCTTTGTTCCTTTCTGGCGGGGATTGGCCCCGGCTCGGTAAAGTGAGAAAAGGCACGGGAGGAAAAGGTACACGCCAGTGCGCCCTCCCCCACCTTCCAGCAGTGAGTAAGAGTAACCCGGAGCTACGCGAGCACTCGCGGCGCTGCCTCCTCCTCCTCCTCCTCCTCCCGGCCGCCTCTCTCCTCCCCTGCCGGCTGCTGCGGCTCCGCCAGGCGGGAGGGGAGGGCCGAGGGGGAGGGGGGGGTCCTGCGAGCCTCCCTTTCTTCCAGGCAGCCGTTTGATCATTAAACTGGAAGGAGAAAAAGGGAAGGGGGGAGCGAGGAGGAGAGGGAGGGGGGGGGGGGGGGGGAGATTTTGACAGCTGCCCTTGACTAGCCTCCTCCTGTTGCTGCCGGATGAACCACCCACTCCTGCGTGTGAATAGCGAGGAGAAGAAAGGAGAGTGTGTACGGCAGGAGCCCCCCCCCCCCCCCACTCCCTGCCAAGGCGCGTCCCCTTTCTGGGGTTATTTTTACAAAAGGTTGTTACATGTTTTTTAATTTTTTATTATTTATTTAATTCTCCCTCCCGTCCCGCTGGATCTCGCCGTGCCACACGCTTTGAAAGAGAAGTCTCCCAGCTTGACTCATCCCCGCCAGCACGTGGTGCAGCAACAGTTTATTTTCCTCACAGACCGGAGCGATGCGGGAGCCCCCGGCCCCGCAGCACCGGCCCCGCTCCCGCTGCTTCGCCCGCACCCCCGAACGAAGGCGAAACTCCGGGTGGGGGTTGGGGGGGGGGGGGGGCGCATACAGCGGGCGGGGGCTTAGCGTGGAAAGTAAGACGAGCCGCCTTACCTTTAAAAAAAAAAAAAAAATTGAAAAGGCGTGCGGATGTGGTGTGTTTTTGTGCGTGTGTTTGTTTTAGTGCCGCGCGGCCACGTGCTCGCTTGTTTGTGAACGAGGCGGCGCCGGGGCAGGCATGTCGGGCTGCGAGCGAGCGCTTTAAGCGGCTGATGAAATAATAAATTCCTACGGCGAAAACAGGGCTCGCTTCTCCCCCCTTTCCTTTCCCTCCCTCTCTCTTTTTTTTTTCGGGCTCAGCCGATCCGCACAAACGCGCATTCACGGCAGAAGAGGAAGCGACGGCGCTTTTTCAACAGCGAGCCCTTCCCCGGCACCTCGTAACTATTTTTTTATGTAGCGTAATTACGGCGACCTAGCCGGAGATAAAAACAGCTGGGACAGCCTGAGCCGCGGACACGTGCGGCTCTCGAGCAATGGCAGGCACCGGGGGGCTGCGCTACCTCAGGGCAGCGCCCGGCCGTTACCGGCCGTTAGCCGCCGTTACCCGCCCGCCAACCGCCCTGTGTGTGTGTATGGGGGGGGTGCGCGCCCTGCCAGCCCCGTTCCCGCCGCCTCCCCGCCTCCATTTTGTGCCCCTTCAGTGCTCTGGGGCTGGGAAGGGGTCGGGGAGCCGTGAGGGCAGCCCCCCGCCGGCCCTCCCCTCCCTCAGGGGGCAGCCGGAGCGCGGAAGGAAAAGGCTGGGGTATTTTTAACGCGCCCAGAGCCGAGTTGTGTCTCTGGAGGGAGCGGTGACTCATAGGTGGCGTGTGAGAGCGATTTAAATAAAAAAAAAAAAAAAAAAATTACTTTTTTTTTTTTTTTTTTTTTTGGTTGTTTTTAAAGCCCTGCTTTCCAGCTGTGAGAGCTGACTCTTCGGGCTGCTGCTTTGAGCGCCCACAGCGTGGTCGTGCCGAAGAAAAGAAAAAAAAAAAAAAAAGTAATGACGGGAAGTTAACAAAAGGCACGTCAGGGAGCTGAGGAGATTTCCCCCTCCACGTACGAGCCGCCTCACGCTTGTTTATTGTCCTTGGGACTGCTGGCAAGTTGGTCAACCAAACTCATGCACCCCCAATCCCCCCCCCGTTTTTTTTTTCTTGGGTGAGGTCATTTTTACGAGGGGAAAAAAATAAAGCTTTTCGCTCACACCGAGCTTAAGCTCACTTTTAAGCGTGTGAGTAACAGGCTTCCTAACGCCACTGGAATGCTGGTCCCAAGGAATTCACTCAAAGGGGAAAATTGATTTTGACTTAGCACATGGCTGCGTTCAAAGCTGTAAAAAACAAGGGGGTAGGACCGAGGACCCCAGATGAGCAAGTGTTTGTGCCTAGTTCCCTGGGTACAACATGAGTAAAAAAGTGTTTGTTTTGTTTTTTGGCAAGTTACTCTGTGGGCGCAAGTATTGCAGGGAGAAAGACAAAGTGGGTTTGTGCAGTTTTCATTTATTGTTGGGTTGGGGCAGTACTTGGGGTTTCTCGACAAATTCTGACTTCTTTTAGCACTTGAAGATACGTTTTGGAGGTTTCAGCGTGGACAAAACTTGCTATGAAGTAGAGCAGTTGGAAGCTGTAGCTTTCTGGAACAGTAAAACTTCAACACGCTTGAAAGAAAATGGTATCTATAAAGATAACAGGTGATTTCATTGCTTGTTCTGAGCTGGAATTTAAGGGTAGAGAATGACTTTATTTTTGAGTGAGTTCAGTAAACTGGAGGCTCATAAGTTGATGGTGAGTGTTGGTGTTGGCTGCTGCTGCTTGTGGGCAGAAGCAGTTGGTATGTAAGAAAATACATCACTTTCCACAGTTCTCTGTTTCTCTTCACAGGTTGGCAAGGCTGTGGATTTAGTATTACTTAATCTGCTGGAGCTGTATCAGCACTAATCATATCTCACGTGCAGTTCATGCTGCTCACGGAGCAACTTTGGCTTCTATGCAGCTCCTCGGGTAAGTGCGTGCTCTACACATACATCAAGATACGTCTGTACCAACAGGTTTGAACAACCTGGCTTAGCCACAGCAAGTTCAACTCTGTCTGGATTTGTCTGTATTGACATGCTGTAAGTATGTGTAGAACTGGATTCAAAGAGAAAGAAAAAAACAAAACTGGAGGGTCTAGATTTTGAGTTGTTCAATGGTTGTCTGTACCACAGGTTTGTGAGTGTTCTGTGGTCCTGCATGTTTGTTTTTGTCCTGTTGCACTGCCATATGTGATACCTTGTGTGACTAAGTGTATGTGTCTTATTTACAAGTGCTTTGCTTTGTGATGCTGGGACTGCATGTGCCTAACAACCACTGAAGTCTCCAAGACTATGCTTTGGACATAGAAACTCCTACAGGGAGTGCTCTGGAAAATCAATGCTTAGGTGTCACAGGCTTGTGGATATGTTATCTTAGTCTGTTTGTTCCAGTTTCCCATTCATTAACTTGAGAGTATCATATCTTCTCTCTTTATAGGACATCGTGACAATAAACATGACGCTGATCTCTGTGGAACACTGAGATACCACTGAAGTGTTTGTGAGGAAACATACTACTTTATAGTTTGTGCAGAATTAATTAGTGCACAGTAAGTTAAGCAAGTTACACCTTTCACAATAAGAATAAAGTGATGCAACAAATAACTGTTCTTTCAGGGGATAAATCTGTCCTATGCACGGAAAAAGAGGGATTCTTGTGGGTCACACCCATTCTTCACCTTTACTTACCCATTACATTGACTAGTCTCAGATGGTCTAGAGGAAAAGGAGAGGCCACAGAAGGCAGACAGACATGAGGTAATATTTTCCCACAAATGTCCCATTCTATTCTTTAATGGTTAGATACAAGCCCTGAAGCAATAGCTTAATAAAACTTACTTTGTTAATGAGATAGGTGGATGGTTTCTATACTGGTATAAATGTTTGATATCTGTGTGGTATTTAAACACTGTAATGGCAGGCAGTGGCAGAGTACCATATTGAATTGTGAATTACATAAGGCATTTCTTTTTTTTTCTTCTTATCTATTTATTTCATTGAATATCCTCTTGTGCTTTGAGACAAGGAAAACAAAGTTCCTGTTTTTTACCTGCTCTTTACCATTTGTTATTCTATGTGAAAAGCATCACGTCTGCTTTCGAAGATAAATAAATCAGTTTTCACAATCTCTTTTCCCATGAGAATTGCTCCCAGCTTTTGATTGTTGTCTTGGTTCTTTCCCAAGTCTATTTGGTCCTGCAGTATTCCATTTTTCAGTAGAGGTGACTTAGGCTGCACGCAGTATTCTAAGCGAGGTTATGCCTCTGATTACAATATATATATGTGTATTTGATATTACTCCCTGACCTATTTCTTCTGGAATCCAGCATGTTAGGCGTTATTTTTGGCTGCTGCTACATACTGAGCAGAGGGCTCTAACAATTTCGGAGAGCGTATAGCTTGTTTGAAGTTACTCTTATCTGCGGTTTTATATTCATCTTGGTGTTGAGCTTCTGTTATTGCATTATTCATTCATGCAACAGGAGTCACACTGCAGTTGTGACAAGTTTCCCTCTTCCCAAATACATTTTTGATAGCTGCAGACTTCAGTACCTCACTCTTCTTTACCTGTCCTGGTTTTTTTTGTCTCTCACTGGGCTGAGTTAATATATTAAAACAGAGTACAGGACCTGGACGCACCCTACTGTTAATCTTTTGTCATAATAAAAATTAGCCTTGCACTGTGTTTCTCTTGCTCTAACCAGATTTTCTTTCGTGACAATTGTTTGCCTTTTCCCCGAGCTTGTTCTTTGTCTGGTAGCTCCTTGTATGGAACCTTTTCAGAAACTTTGGAAATCTAAATTATGCCAGCCAGCTGCGCTCCCATAATTAGAGCTCACTTTGCCCCCATTGTGAAAGGGGGGGAAAAGGGGTAAATCAAAGTTGTGAAGACAATCCTAACATTTCAGAACTTCTCTGTAATAGACTCGGCAACTTGGATGTGCTTTACACTCTTTTATGTGTGCGCTTTTGTGCTTGTCAAAGATCAAACAGGAGGCAAAGCTCAGGAATCCCACATGTGGAATCACACTGATTCCTGTCTGGTATGGCGTCAGGTCTCCAACCTTTGGGTTCTCTGCATGGATTTTAGTACAGACTTGAGCTAACAGGCAGTAGTTACCATTCTTGATGAAGATCAGCTGCTCCTGTGATGCCTGCTTGCCACTGAGATTTTCAGACACCAGTGAAGAGGGATGCTGCTCCTGTTGGAGGTTTTAGCGCTGTCTTTCTCTGGGGCCTCCTACAACTCCTCATGTGCCAGCCCTTGCTCCCTTATTTCCACGTAGGCCTCCCCCACATCTGTGCCTCAGTATGTAAGCATATGGAAATAGAGTATTATCATGATTACTACAGAGGCAACTTAAGTACATGCAGTAATGTTATAAGACAATGCAGAAACTTCATAAATGGCATAATCACTTCTGCTCTGAGACTGGAAGCTGCACAGATACTCGGGGGAGTGGTTTACGAAGCTTGCTTTAACATGAAAGCGTACAATTTGAAGTCAGGCCACTGTGTAAAATTAAAATTAAAAGTGAATTATAGATTTAATCTTGCCTGGAGTAGCAGTGTTCACTTTCAGGTTTTAACTTAAAATGAAAGTGTGACTAGGAACAGACCGCAGGCATGTAATTCCACTGTTTATGTAGAAATTAGCATTTTTGTCCACCACAGATGCATCTTGTGCCTGCTTTACCTTCTTGTCTATGGTGGGGGGTAGGAGGCAGGGCTCTGGCTCTTATCTTTAGTGTGACACAAGTGAGCATATCATAATCAGCGTGACAAATGACATGGTTGTTAACAGTCTCAGTCTAGTTCAAGAACTTGTGGCATGGGAGAAAACAGATCCGTCTTTCCTGAAATTTGAAACTGGGTGCAATTTTGCAATTTATGTAATCAGTTTTTGCTTATCTGGAAGAAGTATAGCAAGTAACGTGGGTATGGCTGACCAAAAAAATGTGGTTTGGGGATTTTTTTTTTTTCTGCTTGTGGGATAACAAACCTGCTTTTACCACAAACTGTTGCATATCAAGAACAAAGCAGTAGGCTTACTGCGATGCACCCCAAGCAAGGGTGTCCTCTCCTAGCTGAACTTGTCTATCTAAATACTAGAATGACTATCTCCTCTTAAGCTTTTTTTTTGTCTACAGTGTTACTGTTTGTATTAAAATCATCTAATAAAGCAATGAAAACAAAGCCGAAAACAGACCTGCACTTGATACCTGATATTTCTCATGGGCAAAATGTTAATTTAAAATGAAAAAAATTCCAAGTACTCTGCACACTTTCTGTTTAGTGTAGTCTAGTCTAAACAAAACAATTTAATGGGTCAGCCAGGTATTTGGTTAGTATCTACAGTTGTTTGTTTGTTTGTTTGTTTTAAAAAAGTTTTTAAAAGAATTACTATATTTCAGGAACATTATTTTAAAAGTTTTCTCTGTCCTTATCAGACAAGGTTAAATGGTGCTTGCAGAAGCACAAAAAAAAGTGATCATAATGAAGGCATTATTACAGTAAATATTACTTGGTATAACAGATTACATGATTAGTTTTCTTAATAAGTATCTAGCTTGGAATACTTGTTATGGTCTGGGAACTAACAAAGTGACGCCAATAGAAGGTGAAGGTGAGTGTTGGGGAATAAAAGGCTCAGAAGACAGACCTCTTGAAAGCTTAATACTTGGAAAAAACAAAGTTCTTGCTGAAGATGCAGAGTTGCCATTCTTATGTAGAAAATAAATACCTTCTGAGATCTCAGATTTTCCATGTCTTTTTACCAGAATATAAATGTGGATATTATTTGCTGGATATAATAGTATAGAAAAACCTATTCATATGTTACCTTGTGCTGCACAAAGACTGAAAGGATGCAGACTAATTTTAAAATAGTAAGATTTTATGACAGGCCACAATTAAACACTGTATATTGAATTTGGAAAAGCTTTCACTGTTGTTTGTGCTGTACCTGCTCTGAATATATGCTGGAGGCCCTGGGAAATTCCAAGTTACTAGCTTTGTACATCAGTTGGTATTGTGTTCGCTTTTTTTTTTTTCTGCTGTGATTATTTTATTAATCTTAACTGCCGTACCATTTAATGGTCATATTATTGCTACCCATAATTTTCACATGTTGAAAGAATATTCTGCTTGTGGTTAAATATTATAGACGTTAGGAAAAATTCTGAGTGTGACCAGTCAAATTTGCAGCATGATGGCACAACTTCATCAGTTGAGGATCTAAACAAGCTATTAACATGATTTTATTTTCTGAGCATTTATGTACAAAGGACTCAACTGAGAAAATTCAGTGCCTGCTTGAGAGGCCCAGCCTTAAAGAACAAATTTGTACTAATAGGGGCTGGTGCTTCTGTCTTGCAGGTGATATTAGTGAGCTGCTATTTTCACCTGGGTGGAGCCCTGCAAAGGAGGCTTAATGACTCAAGAAAGGGGTTACATGTTCACTGCTGAAAAAGGCGTGTGAGGTTTTTAAAGTGATAGGTAATGGGTGTTGGCTACCTTTCTGTAAAATCCTAGACATAGCCTGAGGCACTAGACTTCTGAAGGCAACTGCTCGTTGTGATGACTTGGGACTGTGCCTGTCTGCAGATCTAGTGTGCCAAGAAGGATCCCTAAACCTGCATGTGGCCCTTTGGAGGAAAGAAGGGAAGAGCTGCGGTGTAAGGAAATAAGGAAATGAATTTGACCAAGACTTTGTTGCTCGCTTTTTTTTTTTTTTTTCTCCTTTGAGAGGATCACAACGCTTGGGTGGAGGAGGCTCTTAGTTGCTCAGACTCAGTACTTTAGTACTGGGGAAAATAAGCCTGGTGTATGTACTTGATTTTAAAATGCAAATCCTGAAGAGTTGCAGATAGAGGAGGAGTGAACAGGACAGAAATATGCATATATGCTGTCTACACTCAGTAAGGATGATGTTCCTGAGTCTGAATGGGGCTTTCAGGGTCTCTATGTGGCGTGCTCTTTCTACAAACGTTCAGCCAGTGCAGCACTTCTTAGGACAGGCTTTGGATGTGTGAGGTCCCAGGCATCCTGTCAGCAAGTGATCTTACACAATGTCAAAAATGCAGCTGAGGCTACATGGATCTCAAAACACAATGACCCCATGAGTATCTCTTTTGGGAACAGTATAGGACCTGTGACAACATTTAACTTTAAATAGTGTGAGAAACCTTAAGTGAGTAGCCCTTAAGAGTAACTGCTCAAGCCACGTAAATATTTTTGGATATCTTCATGATTTGGATCTTCTTTAGGGACATGGTGATCTCACACAGGAAATCACACTGGGGTACATTTTCAGTACTTCATGGGTGCTCTGTGGCCTGTACAATTACCTAAGGTGCTTTGCACCTAGCTAATTGTTCTTTGTCCTGCAGTTGGCAGAACCAGGATATTTTTCTGGAGTGTCCTGGGAACTTGGGGAAGTTGTGGCGATGGGTTAGGAGACAATGAACATACAAGCAGTTGAGTTTGGATCCTCAGTGTGAAGTGAGTGTATTAATAGCCTGACTGTAAGCACCCTTGGACTGAAAACTAGATCAGTGGTGTGCAGACTTCATGTCTCGTTAAGAAGACCTAAGTAAGAAGTGAAGCTAGGTGAACAAACTACCCTTATTCAGCACATACAAGACTTTACACAGCTGTTAAAATAGGTTGATCAGATAGGTGTTAAACCCCTGAAATTTACATCTTCCCTCTGTCCTTGCAGTTAAGAGGCATAGTAATAGCTGCACATCCCAATAGCAGGAAATATTGAGGTGCTTGTACCTACCCCACCTCTCCACCTGTTATGAGGTCAGACAGAACCTCACAAGTCTAGGTAAGGTCATTAGTCTCCTGAGGAGCTGGACTTGAATCACCTGGATGCTAATGGTCTTGTGTGGGATGCTCAAATGGCTGAGGATCTGACTTTAGCTGTTCAGAGATAAACAAGCCTCAGGTGTGGAGCTGTTTTGATTAACTGGCTCGTCCTGAAAAGTGCAGCAGAAGGCTACAGCTCGTTTGAGTGACTTTTATGCTGTTTACATCTTTTCTGGGTGCTAATTGACTGTCTTATCTGTGTGCAGTTAAGGCAGGTAATTGACATCTAGCTGTTTCAATCAACTGTGCCTGAACACACTAAATCTAAGCAAGCTGCATGTCTGGCTAGTGTTTCTGTTTAAAAATCATGTTGGCTGAAATATTTTAATTGGCCAAGTAAGTTCTCCTTTGAAGACAGAGCCTTTTAGCCTTAAAAGTTAAATCAAAACTTTGAAAGATACAAAAATCCCACATTTATTTTTGACTTGCTAGCTGGAAGCTAATTAGTATTGAACAAATGCTCGTTAGTGGTGTGTTCCCGCTCATTTCTGTGGGAAGAGATGGTTGGAGATTTCACTACTTGATCGCGTACACCTGCAGTTAATTCTGGTGAGCACAAAGCACCGGAGTCTGGGAAATGGTTAACCTGACTCTACCTATTCACCGTTAACATGCCTGCCACATGCTGCAATGCTCATGCCGTGCATGATTAGGTTGTGTGGTTAGCAGGAGTGCTCTGGAGCCAGGGCTGCTTCTGTTGAGTCATATTTCTTGTTCTAGAATAACGAGCCTCCTAGTTACCACTGGTAACCGAGTAGACACTACAACATAGGTGATGTACGACACTGGCACTGGCTTGAAACCTAAGGCCTAAGTGGCTGTAAGTACTTGCCCTCACTGCGAGTTTGGCAAATTTGGAGAGGAGGAGTGGGGAATTTACACAAGGTGTAGGCTTTTAGTCTGTGTTTGAGTTAACAGAGGCCTGAAATGGCTGAAATAAACATATCCCTCTTTTTTCTTCCTTTGGCATCCTCTTTAAACTGAGCTTTTGTCTGGTTCTTTAACCCATACATTGAATCACATATTTGAGAGAGGTGGAGATAAGGATTGCATAAAAGACATCACTCATTGCTTATTAATGAATCTGACGTTATTAACTGCCATCCTTCAAAACATTTCTCAAAATACTTAGAATAGCTTTACATTGTATGATGATGTTAAAAACCTGGCAATTATTATTCATTCTGAATAAGGGGGTTAAATGGTGTTGCATTACACGGTATTTTATTGAATGTAGAAGTTTAAAGATTGTTACATGATTGTTAAAGATTGTTCAATGCTATGGAGATAAAATACTGAGAGAAAACTGCTGGTTTCTTACAGTTCTGTGTTGTTTCTTGCCTTATTTCCTAGCAGTACAGTAAACATACCTATAGTCTCAGTACAAAAGTATGCAACATTGCTCATAAAACAAAATTTGATTTCTTGGATAGATCCTACCAATCTAAAAGGAAAAAGAGTAATTACACAAAATGTATTTATCTAATCTATCTTGTGGCCTCACGTTAGTACACAGAGTGCTTTAAACTGCTGTTCTGTTTTACATGTCTGGATATGACCTGTATGTATGTATGTATTCTCCATGCAGAATATTTTAAGAGTTCAGCATGTCATCAGGTAAAATGTGAATTTGAAATAGTTTCTGACTTGTCTTAGTCTGTAATCTATGTATTAATCAGTGTGTCCCGGTGATGCTAGGGAATTAGATCGTGGTTTAGGGTTATTGTTTATATGAATTATTTGATTACATTGGTTATATAGGATTACATGAAAGCGAATTGTAAGAGGTAGGCAGAAAGAAAAAGCTTCATTTGTGTTGCAAATACTGCAGTTAGCTGTATTGTAAATACACGCTCATGTGTGTGCTTAAGAACACGCATGCAAACCTAGTAACCTGTCCTGACCTTCGCCGTTGGTTTAAGTCTCAGAAGAAAGCACAAAGCAGTGAACTTCTAGCACTGCATGCATACATTGGTATATCTCTGTGCGTGCAAATATGCTCATGGTGCTATTAGTTCTATCTCTGATTCTTGACAATGACATTTTGTCATTGTTCCTTGTTGCCTTACTACCACAGGAATAATCATACACGTGCAGCTGGAAGGTGCTGCTTTGCACATCTGGTAATGATGTTGGTTTTTTGAATACTTAGTGAATGAAATGAGATGCCTCTGTAGAAGTTCTTTGTAGATTGTCCAGAACTTGTCCTGTACAAATGACACATGTCATGTTAAATTAACTGTGAGCACCAGCACCAATATGCTCTCGTCATTGGGGCATTCCTGCTTCATTAATTAACCGAGGTGCAAGGTGCTTAGTTTTGATGAAACACCACCCTAATATAGCCATGCTACTTTTCACTCTCAAAGCTGACTTCAGACCTCTATATCCACATAAATGTTATGAGCCACAACTGCTAAGACAGGCTCATGCTGATGATTGTTTTCAGCAATGCCCTGAAATGACAAAATAGTTTAAGTGCTGTTTCAGAAATGCAGTGTCCCTGTCAGAAATGTTGGTGGCCTGGTGTCAGGAGTAGCTCGAAGTGGCAGAAAGGCTGCAGGCGCTGGTGGAGATAAACATGAGGCCACCCGGACTGTGGACTGCATAGACAAGCAAGCTTCTTTCAGTGGGGGGCTCAACATTACTCAAACATCCAGGCTTTCAGTGTCTGGGTGCTCTCAGAGTTTGGAAGTGAGACTTTGGCCTAGTTCAGGCTTAAGGGAAAACTTCCATGCACTTCAGCAAGGCAGGGTGCTCTAAATGCTGGGTCTGCTAGCGTTCAAAGAGGCTGTGCCTGTCATTAATTTAATTTCTAAGTATGAATGGACCCGATCAGCAAATTAATAAAGTGTAACTTGCTTTGACAGAGCCAGAGGGAGACATAAAAGAGATATACTGGAGACAGGAGAATGAGACGTGCCGCAGAAGAAGCAGTGAGGCTACCCATGAATGCCTGGTGATGGCACATCGTGCTTCGCTGTCAGTCTGTTGACTCATGTACACTTCAAAAGAGCTCTCAGGGGAGGCAGTTATACGAGTCACTGCCTGATGCACTGTAAATCATGACTGTACTTTTTTGTTGTTGTCTGGATGGGCCTTGAGCGTGCCTAATGCTGCTTTGTAACATCATCTGATGTTGCTGAACTCAGGGATTTCAGTGAAGTGGGGCAGGGGGATGAGGGGAAACGGGTCCTCGCACACCGGATCGGTCTGAGCTACTCCTGGGTTGGCTGCTATCTGTTCTGTACAATCATGTGCTGCTGGTCAAAGCCAATAAAGCAGCAGGAACCGTGAGCTCCATGGAGGTTGTGCTGAACAGGGGTGAAAACAAAATCTTAGCGTGCTCTGTCTGGGAGAAGCTGTGCTCCTAAACTCAGAAAAGAGGTCAAAGGCTGAGAGGGTCAGGGCAGGGATCAGTACAGTCAGGTGCTCCCTCATGAGGGAGTTTATTTGGGTTCCTATGGAAAGGAGTTCAGCACAACTGTGTTGCCCTGGTCTGCAGGGTCCATCCATAACTTGAAAGGTTGTGGGCAAGTTTCAGATGCATTTTTTGGAATGGAAAAGGCTTATTCTTCTTCATGAGAATGGTTAGGTGGAGGCATGAATATCCCTGCAGGAAGGAAAGGCTTTGACAGAGGTTCAGGTACGTTCTTAATAACAAACCCATAAGGGGGGAATTTTGAAAGCCCTAAGCAGAAGAGAAACAGTGATCAGTTTGCATCTCAGTTGAAGTGGGATGATACAATCATGAGACACAAAGATGCAGATTAACATGGAAAACATTTAATTCCCTGTGGATTTGTGTGGGCTTTTTAAAGATTCGCCGGGCTGTTTGTGTTTGTAAAGCCAGAGTTGTGCTGCTTATGGTTATTGAGCACATGAGCATAACCACAGTGATTGTACAGATGATGAGAGACTTACTAACGCCAAAGCTGAGGTCTACTTGACTTCTCTCCACAAATTAATAAATAAATAACAGGTTTGTCTTAGTGAAGTTAGTTCTGTGCAGAGCTATTAAACAGGAACTTGTCTTACCAGAATTCAATTTCTAGGTTCTAGCACCAAGACGTTAACAATGCTGTCAATTGTCTTTCTCTTCTTTTTGATTACAGTAGATCAACAGTGAAATTTAAACGATGGGTAACTGGTGACAAGGCTTTCATTTCACTTGCTGGTAGCAGTGCAATGATGACTTCAACTATGTTGTTGGAAGTATTTCTTTTTAACTTTGAGTAAGAAGTAATGGAAATCAGGTCTCTTAAACTAGTTGAAGCAATGGCTCTTCCTGTAAATTCAAAGCACAGAACCAGCTATGTAAAGACTTGCAGATCAAAGAGGATACGGTTATGAAACATGTTAAACCTCATTGTAATATCCAAGTCAGAAATAATTTATTAACCTCTGGTGCTGGCAACTCAGGAGCTCCTAGAGCTGTGTGGTTTTGCTGCTTGCTTTGGTGCTGAGAATGGAGGAAATCCCCCTCCTCTTGAGAGTGCCAAGAAGATAATTTTGATCTATTTTAAAATTAACAGGAGGTGGTTAGGACATGGAGCTTCTCACGTTGCCTCACAGAACCCAAGAGGGCTATTTTAGATGTCCTTAATTAATTCGGTGATGTCAGGATTTCCACATACTTTGGGAACAGAACAGGTCCCTGTTTGCTAACTCATGCTTGCATGGCTATCAGAGCTTACAGGGTGGGTAGTGCTGTTCTGCCAATAGCAGTGAGCACAGCAGCTAGAGCCTGGCAGAGGTGATGTCCAGCCACGAAGACACAACAGAACCACTAGTGTGCAAACTTCAGACCTAATTTGCAAAACATTTAACATACACCTTATATATGCATATAACTGTTGTTAGACGAGGAGAATTGAGTCTTTTCCTAAAAAGAACATTTTTTTAGAGGCCCAAATGTATCTGGATGCTGCAAAGTGTAGGCGCAGGTTTTACCTGCCCTAGGAAATGAGTATGGGGAAGGGTTTGCTGTGAATGCTTGGATAATGTGGGCGTGCTGTGATTCTAAATTCACTACCTGTTGTCAGTCAGTGATCTCTGCTGGTGTACCTTCAATGAAGTGGCTGAAGTGGGGTTCAATGGAATGGTTTTGCAGGTGGTAGTGAGCGTAGAAGCTGCTGCTGGGGCAAGATGGGAACTTCTTTATGACTGTGCTATCTAGTCCTCCTGTGAGTCAGATATGGATGCCCTAGCCAAAACAAAACACAAAGCAAACCTGTCCTTATCTGAGCTGCGGCTTCCCTGATTAGCATATCAGGAGAGCTGGACTAGCAATGAATTACATATCTGAATTCTAGCAAGGCAGGTGTTGTCTGTCAAATGTGTGCCAAAAGCCCCAGTGTCAACAGCGAGGGTGAATGATGTAATGCCACCCTGCAGCCAGAACCATCCTGAGATCATGAGCTCATTTCATATAAAATAGTGATTAGTTGGAAATACCTCTTTGTCATCAGTAATCTGCCAAAAGATTTACTCGTTCATTTTCTCTTGAACGTGGCAAGGAATACTGGGGCAGCTCTTGCTGGTGGAGCCTTTTGTTGGGCCAAAACCACCGAATCAGATGTTTTGACCGTGCTGCTGCCAGCATCTAACCCAAAAGCCATTTTAAACTGATTGTAGAGCGATCATCTGAAAAAGCAGTGCAGATGCAAAGATGTGCCACTCACCGCATGTCTCTCTCCCGTACCGTGCTTCATTGCAGCAGGAGAAAGGAGTGGGAGGATAAGCTGACAGGGAGCTTTGGCAAGGATCCCCGTGTGCTACTTATATCTTTAGCTGTACTTTCCAAGCTCTTGTAGCTGTTAGAGTGAGTGATAATCTTGGGAGACCTCAGAATTCTCTAGTATTCCATGCGGAACTTGGGCAACGCTGTTAGGAAATATTAACACTATTCTGAAGTAGTGCAATTTCGTAGCGATGGATGTAAGTGAGGCCATAAAGATAATTGCAGAGAATTCTATGGAATAGAGCTTATTTGGGAAAGAAATTGTTTGCTCCCTTCCCTGCCCCCTTTTTAAATAGCTCAGTAGGTCTCCAGGTTAGTGGTAGGGTGGAAGGGGAACCCTCCCTACCCCCCTTACTTTAATTTTTCCCCCTTGCTATTATTTATTTGGAGAACAGCAGAATTATATGAAATTGCCAACACTGCTAGTTATGCTGTAACATGAACAAATTATGTAAAATAATATTATATTTTGCCTTTCTTTAAGTATCAAGTTATTTATCAGTATTAGAAGCTATTTCTAACCTAAGTATGTGTTTCTCTACTACTGAAATTTCAGTGTGAAGTAATTGCTGAAATCTTTTTCATTTTTCTTTTTATCTTTACTTGGCCTTCATTGACTTTGAAGTTTGGTTCAGGTCAAATTGTACATTCATCTTTTAAAGCGTCTGACGTGATAACCTCAGCTTGTCCTTTAGATCCTGAAAGCTTATGTTTCTGTTCAACTTTAATTCAGTTCTTGACGGTCTGCAACAAAATTATTAGAGGCATTGAATGATTTATTTGTGATGAAGAAATAAGAGGCGTGCATCAGGCATTGCACAGACTTTGCAAGAATGTATCTTAGGAAAAACAGCTCTCAAATTTTGCTGCAGCTCTCACTGGTCAGT
Source organism: Netta rufina (assembly GCF_964035555.1). Classification (NCBI taxonomy): domain Eukaryota; kingdom Metazoa; phylum Chordata; class Aves; order Anseriformes; family Anatidae; genus Netta; species Netta rufina. The sequence continues at coordinate 108,091,975 of NC_140124.1, forward strand.
TTGTTTTCTAATAAAATCTGATTTATAAACCACAAAAAGAGGGCCCCTGAAAGCTGTCCGTCCACTGAGAACAATTCATTAATTAGCACTTTTTCAGTCGTGATTATGGAAGATACAAACTTACATATTGTAATTTCCTTTTTGCCCCTGGGGAGTATAATCAGTGTAGTACATCCGTGTCTCCACGTACGGTCATATGCACCGGGGTAGAAGTGTCATAGATACTTTATAATGCTATCTTTATAATCTTTGTAAAGATTTACATTTTCTGCATCCCCATGGCTAGCAGATGTCTGTCATCATTCCGCTGGAGAATTTTGCGCTCTCCAAAATGGAGCCTGCATTAGGCCATCCATTCTGAATTATGAGCTGTCTTCCCAAAAAAAGCGTTGAGGCACCTCAGAGAACAGCCACTGTAGGACAGTTATTGGCTCGAACATGAAATTCTTGGATGAGGCCCTTGGAGTGGAGGACTTTGGATTATTTATTTATTTTTTTAATTTTCCTTTCTTTCACTTTGCTTTTACGCAAGGGAACAAGCGTGGCAGATAGGCCTGCTGCTTCTCAGTAGGACAAGAGGAGGGGAGAGCCTGTGGGGCTGAATGGACATGCAGGAGGTCGAGTGTGGTTCTCTGTAAACAGGAGTGCTTGGTGAGATGGGAAGAAGGAAAAGCTTTGACTAGCTTGAAACGCTGACAAAACTTAGGCTGATGTGGGGCAACGCCAAGTCCATGGAGTGAGGCAGTCCCAGTCCTGGTGTTGCTTTGCAGATGTCTGTGACTCTGCAGCGACTGGTTGAGAAATTCCTTTGCTAAGCCCGAGTACCATGTGTTTCGGGTTGGGCTCTTTTTTTTTTTGGTGTGCCTGGAGGTGTGTCAAACTAGAATTACAACACCGAGGAGGAGTTCTCAGAACATGTAAGTAGATTACTAAAAGGGAAAGGAGAGCCTTGGACATGTAAGGCAGCACTTCAAAGCTCTGTGATAGCTGGGTCATGAAGCACTGACTCGGGAGGATTTGCACAAGGCATCTGGGCCTGGCGGAGAGCAGTGCTGATCCAGAGCTAGATTCAATAACCAGGTCAGTTGTAAGATAACCAGGTCGGTTTAAAGATGGCTTTGGACTCAGCTGAGCCTTCTGGAAGGTCAGCTGTTATCCCAGACCCAGAGGCTGAGCTTTGGTTCTCAGTGAAAGGTTGGATCAATCTACTGTGATCCTGCAGCTTTTCATGCCATAAATAATCTTGAGGTCCAGAAGAGTAAAAGTTGCAGAAGAAGGCTGCTATTGTCTTCCATGGCAGCTTTTGGGCACTCGTAGCATTCATGGAATGGGAAAAATGTGATCCTGTGGTTCTTTACAAGTCCTCGTTTGCTGTGGTATTGTGGGCAAGTTATGATCCCCATTTAAGAAGAAGAGATGGAGATGCTTTATGGGGGAGTTGGATTAGTATGTTACAGAGCCCATATTTAGCCATTAGTATATGTTCTTTCTTAGTGCCTTACCGGGAGGTGATGTGTATTCCGCGTGGCGCTGAGAATGCCTTGGACCTCTTCCTAACCTGATTGTGTTTTATCATGAGTTTACCTTTGATATCAGTGAGATTACTACTTACAATGTTTATTTTCTGAAGCAGAGGAAATTAAGTTCTTGTATGATTTTTTTTTTGTAACCGTGGGAGTACTTGACATTGATTGTGGTCTTCCCTTGCTCTGTGTAGCTTCGCATCTCAGTGCTAGCACTGAAGTACTTCTGGAGCTTAGCTATAACACAGCTCTTTCAGTAGCTCCTACTAAGATAATTCATTGTCAAAGCTTAGTTAGAGGATAAAAAGAGAAAATCTTCACTGAAAATAATTGTTAGCGTTTCTGTAACGTGTCCTGCATAAAAGACTGGAAGTTTGGAGATCTGAGCTAAGGCCTTTAAGTAAAGGCTTGAATTACTTTGCTCAAAGTTACTGTGTGCCAACCATGCTGTGGTAACTGTCACTGTGTATATGCTGCTAGGTTATAGGAAACCCAAGGTAAAGTGTATTAGCATCAGCCTCCAGGGCAAAGGTTTAACAAAATCTTTGTCTCCTCTTAGAGTTATGCTAAAACCAGCCATATACTGTGTTCCTGCAGCACCCTCTGAGTTGTTGTAATTCAGTCACACATTAAGATCCTGAGGTGGAACTGCCCAGCCAAAGTAGTTAAAACCTGTATCTGCAGTGTTTCATCTTTGATGCCAGTATAGCTTGTTTTCAAAACAGTGGATTAAATGGGGAGGGTTTGGGTTAGATCTAGTTACCTCCTTAGAAAGAGTGATTATGCAATTTAAGAAGTATTTTGGAACTAATGACCGGAGCTCTCAGTGCTGGTCATCCTCACATTTGCTGAAGTACAAAGTCTAGCTTTGTAAATGGCATTTGTTTGAGACAGCAGCCAGCCCTTGGCTTAATCCCTAACGCTGACTCTGTGGAAGGAAAACTTGGGCTGAATTTACTTTAACAAATGAATGCATGCCATGCTGTGCTGTCACCGTGTCCTGTTCCTTCATTCGTACCAGCTGGGAAACCGGACAGAGTGTATACCAGCTCCAGCCTGGCCCATGTATATGCTGCTGTCCTGCATAGAAGGAGGGGCATAGGGATGCTGACTGATGTCAGATCTTGCCCTGAGAAGACAAAGTGGGCCATGGATGTGTCCTCAGCACCTTCAGTAACCCGAGCAGTCTAAAAGTTCATAACACTAAAAAAAAAAAAAAAAAAAAAAAAAAAGGAACTATTCTATGCAACATTGCTGGAATGGTTTATCCCTTTACAACACATTAAAAATACAGCTGAACTGACTTGCTCTTAAACTTTTTTTTTGCTTGTATCTCCATTTGTTTGTTCTCAGAAAGCTATTTACATTATGTGTATAGCACCATTTCTGATATCATGTGATCAATTCTCACCCACAGGTCAATTGATAAAAAACAGAGGTCTGCGTCAACCCCGTTGTTGTGCAGTATCTCATTTTCTCCGTGATCTGAGACCTAGAATTCATATCGTGAATAGGATATATTAAGAATTCATATTGTGAATACGATGGCCAGAACTAGGATAAATTGATTTTGATATTTTCTAGAGGAAGAATACGTTGTTTCATGAGCCTATAGCCAACACAGCAGGCAAGAGGAAAGGAAAGATAAGGTAATTCTTAGAAACTTACATGTTTTCAAACCATTTTACTGATATCCTTGCTTGAACTTGCATAAATCTGTGAAATTCCAAGGAATTTCAGTTTCAGTTCAGACCATTAGGTAACTACACCTATGCGTAGGCAGACAGCCTTGCTCTGTTGCTTTTGCATTTAAATCCTCTTTTGGGAGGATTGTTCTTCCAAGTTACTGGCTGAGCAAACAGGAGGAAGAACCAGAATAGCTGTGGTTTCCAGTATCATAAGGACTGTTCAAGTCCTCCTTAAGACTCAGGTTATGATCTTTCTCCCTCTGTCTTCATTCTGTCCTGGAGCAATTTCTCTACTACACTGGAAACTTATTGTCTTTTTTTTCTTTTTCTTTTTCTTATTTAAGCTGTGATCTTTAAATCTGGCGAGTCATTCAAAGGTAATGCAAGTCATTAAGTAGAACAAGTATGTGCTGCTTAGTCATGAAGTGACACACATCCCGAGGGAATGTTCCAGCTCCTGGATTCCAGGTTGCTCTGTAAGAGAACTAAGTATTTGTAGAGTCAGAGAGAGAGAATTGCTGCTTCTCTCACTCAGCTGTGTTATCACTGAGTGTGGCTCATATCTTTGCTTTAGTGGATGTGTAGTTAGTTATACAAAGCTATACACAGCTATTTAAACAGCTTCCCTGATAGAGCCTTACCCAAGAACGACCCATGGCTTTATGGCATAGACACAGAATTACAGATCCCTGGGTTAATGTCCAGCTTAAGGACATGAAACAAGATCTCCCACATTAGCTATAAATACTTTAACCACTAAGCTAATATGAGAAGATAAGCGCTAAACATACAGGAAAAACATCTTGTTTGGGCTTTTGTGAGCACTACGTATACCTTAGTGATGGCCAGAGCTGACCTGCAGGCTCAGGTTGTCCTGGTGAGCACTAGAGGACAAGCCTGGTTGAAGAATGCTGCCCCGAGACTTCAGTGGCCTGCTTCAGTCAGTGACATGCCTGTCGGGTGGTGTAGGCACCTATCAGGTGATATGGGATGGGTTTTAGGACAGACACCCGGTCATGCAAGTGGAACTACCCGAAGGGATAAAAAGTGCCTTCTGCAGAAACCAGTAGTGCTTATAGTCATCTAGTAGTGTTGACGGTGGAGCTTTTCTGCTGTTTATATGCTACTGGACTTACTGATATAGGAAGGGATTAATTTGTATCTGTCCCAATATTGCCATTGGAAAAAAAAAAAAAATCACTCCTGTTTCTAGATGCCGCTTGACCAATTTGAAAATGTGACTAGAAAGAGTGACTGCATTTCAACTAAAGACATAACACACAGCATGCTTTAGGGAACAACATCTACCCTTTCCCCTCCAAACAGAAGCCTTTAACACAGCATGCTTTAGGGAACAACACCTACCCTTTCCCCTCCAAACAGAAGCCTTTAACAGTATTTTTTTTTTTTTCCCCTCTCAGGAGCCTTTTCATAGATGCTGGAAAATATATGGGCTTTGCAGCATGGACAGAAGATCAGTAAAGCAATTGGCTTATTTCAGTCTTGGTAGGCAGTAGGAAACTGGGCACACTGTTTGGAGAAAACTGCCAGACTGCTCACTTCAAACAGCAGTACAACCTGATAGATCCCAGGGCAGCGCAGAGATCTCCATAGCAAAACCAACAGCTTAAATTCAGTCTCCTACTAAATACCTAGCCCATCTGAATTCAAAGCATTAATGCCTGTTAAAAACTGTCCCTGTAACTAAGGAACTGCTCAATTCTGCAATAGTTTCAGTGTCTGGGTACGTTAAAAATGCAATGTGACGTGAAGAAAGAGAAAGAACGGTTTGGGGGATTATGTTTCCATCTGTGCTAGTTAGTCTAATTGTTAATTGAACACCAGCATGTTCCAGGTCTTTGCTCAGTTACCTGGGGTAAATGCAAAGGGGATTTATTGGCTTTGTTTCAGATTTATGCTGAATTAAATCAGGATGTGAAATCAGGATGTAGAATAAACCATAGCAACTACAATATTTTCCTGCAGTTCTCTTTTCAGTGCTTATTTCAGTTTATGTTGACAAATATTGCTTACTTTCTCTACTTTCCCCTCCCTACCCCCCACCCCCAAGTTGTTCTGAAAGTAAGTACGATTGATGTTTAGGCCTGATTTAATGATCAGAGTTTGAGGTGTTTTCTTTGCTTCAGCAACAGCAGAGTAGAAGGACAGGACATGTAAAATAAATGAGTTCAGTCACTCTTCTGGGGAGGCACTGTGTGCTGCTCCTTGATATGTTTATATGTAGTAATTTATCACAGTTTCTAACATGAAGACTCGCAGGCAGTCCCCACGTTCACACCTTCCTATTGACAGCACCCTAGAGCAGTGGCACTGCCCAGCCAAGCTGCTCTGGTACATCAGTCTTCTCAGCAACCATGCAAAGCTGGCACAGCTTTCAGCAAAACCTTTGAAGGACCCTACAGCATCCTTGTTTTGTGTTGTGGGCAAGTAGTGGTCATGTCTGTATCACACCTTCTCCATTTCCCAGAGGAAAGAGAGAATCACAGGGACCTGACCTGCTAACTTCACAGGAACAAGACAGGTGTTACAGGCATGGTGCCGTATCTGCTCCTACATTCAGCGTTTGGTCTGGTGAGCGTGAAGGTCTCATCTTTCCTGGCTGGGATGCTTTGCATGCAGTAGTGATGTGGGATGTTCCACCAAAGCAACAAATCCAGCAGCACCCGCTTGAGACGTGTGTTCCCTATACCCAGCTCCACCAGTGGAAGCCGTCTTGTTGGCAGTGCAGTTTGTTACAAGCCCAGTATCATGGCACTGGAGCAGATTCAAGAACTCAATTGCCTTGAGTTTCCTGCTTTGTACTTGGGTCTTCCCCATCACTGGGGGCAGCAGCCTTCAGGGTGCCAGGTGAAGTTTGTGACCAAAGTATTTCACCGGACTGCAGAAGGGACTGTGGTTTTGGCACAACAGGCCCCTGAAGCAGCACCACAGGAGAGCTCAGTTTCCTCACGGAGTACCCTTTCTAATTTGGTATACCCTGACACGATGGGTGTGGGGCATTTTCCAGACAGAAAAATGGCACTCAGAAAATATGGGTTCCAGTTTAATCAGATGTGCTGCCCACGTGGGTACCAGATCGATGCGTCTGTTTTAGTTTCCAGTTCTATGTGATGAACACCTGCCTTGTATGTTATTTGCTCTGTTTTGGAAATGAAAATATGTGCTCATAGCTTTAAGATCATGTTAATAATTTGATCAGGAGATCCAGTTAGCCAAACTGTTCAATTGCACTAGTGCCGTAGTCATGACTTAAACTGAAAGCAGAGATTTTGGCAACACCATGAAATAGGACTCCAGTGGGACTGGCCAAATACATACTAGATGAGACCTTGTACTGAAGAGTGAGAAGTCGGAGTAATATGCTGACATGTGCTTTGCATGGTGCCCATAGAATATGACTAACATGGAAACTCCCCTCTGAGTGTACAAATAAAATGAGAGAGCTCTGCTCATATCCTGACCAAATCAGTCAGTCCAAGAACGGGCCAGGCCCAGTGTTTGAGATCCCATTACGCCAGTCTTTTTTCTGATGTTGAGAGGTCTGCACCAAAATCGGTGCTGTTCTAAGGAAGGGTCCCTTCTGGCATGGCCTCCACTATATCCATGGATGAAAGGACGGCAGGAACAGTGGCAACAATGGACTATTTCCAGTCTGAGATACAAATAATTTCTAAACAAAAGGAAGACATTTCTCCTTTGGGCTTAGATGACAAGTGGGATGTCTCGAGTACGTGAAGTTTAAAATGGAGGTCTGTAAATAACTTCAGCACACATTCCAACCAGAGCACTCAGTGTAGCAGTAGTGCTGAGCAATGATTACTTGCAAAAGGAACCTCTCCCTGCTCACATTCATCATTAAAGGAGTTCTATGATGTTAAATATAATTCTGCTGTTAAAGTGGTGGTTGTGATGAGAAAAGATACTGGCTAAACAGTTCGAGTAGACAGGAAGAGATGAGCCATGAGTGACTGATCCAGATTATTTGCACCTATCATTATGTTAATGTGCAAGTAAAAAGTAAAGAGAGAGGAGCACTGGGAGATGACTAAACTAGTAGTGACATGTCATTTTAATACGTGGCTAAGCAGAACAGTCCTATTTTAAGTTTGGAAGGGGATAGGTTAAATAGCAAACTATTTTGCTGCTACTGCTACATTCAGGCAAACTTTCAAAGTGTAATCAAAACCATATCCATCACATAGCATGTCTTTTCACTGTTCTTGCCAGAAATATTTCTATGTAATTCCAATGTTTTTCTTTCTAATCAAAAAGAGCTCTATGACCTCCAAAGGGCATGGCGCCAGAAGCTTCAGTTTTAATCTCAGTCCCTGTGTGGCTTTTTAGCTTCTTTGCCTTTCTCTGAAGGGCAGCGGTAGCTGCCCAAGTAACTTCTAATCTCTTAGGATTAGTCCTCGTTCTTGTCTGCATTGTGGAAGGGAGCAGGGAGCCAACAGACCCCATTAGATCCAATATTTGATCAGCCATAGGAAAGGGAGGAAGAGCTGTTCTGCTGAAGTCCTACTGCGTCAGGTCCATTGCAAACGAATGCTCATAGGCAGTGCCTAATTCTGATCTCGGTATTACTGCATTCTGGACTTCATGTATTTTGTGAATGGGGGAGGATTTCTATCCCAGTGTCTCTACTGGGTATACTTGTCATCTGGGCCCTCAGCCACCCTGAGCCTTCACAGTAACATTTGTCCTCTCCTGAGCTCTGCTCGTTCGCTCAGGAGCTGTAGGCAGCCATCTGCTGTAGGACCCTCCTGGAGGTAGAGGTTTTTCTGCCTCTGAAAGTCCATGCAGCACAGCAAAACAGTCCAAACCAGCCCAAGGTCCTGGTCTTAGTCACCCAGTGATGTTGCCACACAGCATTTGGCAACAAAATGCATATACAAGGAACTACTCTGTGTAGCAAACATTCATTCTGCACATTGTGTTTACCCTTAAAGGCTCTGTGTAACACATTCGTTGTCTGTACAGTTAACGTATGAATTGAAATCCGTAGGGTCACTTCCAAGGTAAGAAGGAATCTCTATGAGTAATGATGACAATTGGCTCCGAAAGTTGGAGGCAAAGAGAGAGGCAGTTAGAAATAGGACAGTGCAGTCCCTGCCTGGTAAGTTTGTCACCTTTTCTCACACCAGTTGCTGCATTTTCCAGCTAGTTCCCAGCCCTCCTGTGCTGGCCACGGCCCATGTGCCTTTCTTCACGGCTGTTCCCTCTCCAGGACCAATCCCTGTGCAGCCACTGCTGTTAGGCAGCCCTCCCATCTACACCTCTTTTTCCTCATTTGGTGGCACCCCTCGGTTGACAACCCCTCCACACACACCCCTGAAAACTTTTGCTTTTAGTTTTCCCATTCTCCATCATCGGTCCTGAGGGCAGCAGATGAAGGAAGCACTCTGCTGATTGGAAAAGAGGAGACTTTATTTATATGCCTATTTTCTAGGCAGAAAAAGGGGTTGGGGGAGCAGAAGACTTAATACAATTTTAACTCAGTGATGGTGTTCTGCTATTTTTTTTGTGCATGTCAGTTGTATACGCATCTGAATGGGTTGTGCTAGCTGTATGGACAGCAAGACTTCTGCTTTCCTGGAAGTTTCTGACTTTTGCTTTAAAATGGCTGTTGGAGTTCTGGGGCTACATTCTTAAAACTCACCACAGAGGAGCGGAGTAACTGCAAATTCTTGATTTCCATGTGAAATATTAAGTAAACTCTTCAGTGAAGCAAATCAGCTGAACTGGCGTGTGTTTTGATCTGACTTTTTCTTTGTGGTTTCTTTTGTCTCACTCGGATTATGCTCCGTATAGTTGGTTCTGTTCTTGCTCTCACTGGGCATGATTCTTGTGATTTCTTTTTTTTCCCAAGACTGGTCTTGGGCTTACACTGCTTGATGCTCCTTTGTTCTGTGTGGGTACTTTGTCCATCGTTTCACCACTCAGAAAATAAACAGCTAGTGCCCTTCTAAGCATACTGTTCCTATTTAGCCAGACTTCACTATTTTGTTCATCTCTTGCTAACCTCTCTGCCCAAACTGTTATGAACATGAACAGTTATATTTGGCCCATTGGTATCTCCTTTCAAGACCAGGAACTTTTTCCAGGCCTCAAGATGTGGCAGTATAAAAAGTAATTTGGGATTCCCAAGTAGAAAAGACAAAAGAATAGCTTTCCTCATCTGTCAGATATACTGATGCCATGCTATCCTGCAGCGCTCGCAGCAGCACACTAATTTCTGTCATTGGCTGCTATCAGAAGACACTAAGAATCGTGGTTCCCTTTTAAATACCAGTAACTCTCATCTCTCCAGTTTGTCTTTCCCAATCAGTCTTCTTCCTAAGCCACATGCAAATAATTTTGATCCTTGTATTAATCTAATTTCTCTTCTTTCTTCACCACCCCTCCCCAGCAACTTACACTACTAGTTAGCCTCTTCCTGACGCACACCAGTAGGTTCCTCCTATGCCTTCTGACCATGTAAGAACCCCCCCATAACATTTAGTTGGGGCTGTTCGTCATTATTATTGTTGCCTATCACACAGATTTCCTGAGCTAGCTCTTTTTGCAGGAGCCCCTCTGCACTCGCCTCTGATCAATCGTTCCTTTCATGTTGACACTCTAACTGCTTCCTGTTCAATCTCAAAAGCTCCTTTTTCAGCAAAGAACTCATGAAAGCACCTTTGTTTAATCTTTTTAGGTTTCTTCACCAGATACATTTGAAACTAATTTTAACTTTTATTAATCTTTCTCAGGAGGTAACTAATTGAAGTAATACTAATGTTTTCCTTTCTCTTGGTAGTTTTTGCATGTTCTTGAACTTGGTACTGCCTTGTGTACTGATTAGTGCTTACATGCCAGTTCTGCAGGCATCTGCTTTGCTTTCCTGTTCAGATAACATACCTACTTCCCACAGTCTCTAGTGATTCCCTTTCTGTACCATGGCTTCTTTTCCATGGTAGCCCAGAAACTTTGTACCATGCTATAATGTTTGGTCTTAGTTCTTTCTCCTCTGCGATCCTGTCAGCTTGCACCAAAAGGTATTTCAGTTACATATATTCTGACAGTTTGGACTGAATCAGGAACTGTGAACAGATTATCGTGTGCTATTTTGTGTATTCACAGAACAGAGATAAACTGGGATGAGAAAGGCTTGGAATATGGCACAGACATCACCAAAATTGGCTTAGGACTCTGAGAAGAGACAGGTTTGGAGTGTAGCATGGGAACATGCTTAGTGCACAGCACCAAAGCTGGTATCAGGGCGTCTTGGGACACAGCAGATAGGCAGAGGGCCGTCTGGGTTAGCTGAAAGCAGACGTATCTGGGCTGTGGAATAGGCTCTGAGTACTGAGTCCAAGGAACTTGAGGAGAACTGAGAACAAGCCTGGCTGTTGCATAACACAGACATACATCAGAGAATAAAATGCTGGATCCATGCCTTGCCACCAATGGAATGACAAATCTGGAGCCAGAACTAGCTTACTTTCATGACTTGCCATACCCATGCTACTTCTGCCAGGATCTGGAGTGGGGACAGATGAGTTCTCCCACAGCAAGCTCTAAAAACACGGACGTTGCTCCACAACTTGCTCCAGTCTTACAAACCGTAAGCACCACATCTGAAAAGAACGAACAGCATGACTGCGTGACTTCACTCACGCAGCCACTCGTACATCCCCCTTCCCCTTCCACCCAGTGCTCCACCGTTGCTCTCTCATTCTCCTCTGTGGTAGCCCTGCACAATGGGAGTGCACTGAAGGGTGCCCTGTGGTGCCTCAAATTTAATCCTCTAACTGAGGGGCGCTCTGCTGGGGATGCTGAGGGCAGGGAAAACCCTTGCGTGGAGCAGCAGCACGATTTAAAGGCATGCGGCCCTGCACATTGGTACGTTTGGGCTGTGGCATAACTTACTTTGACATTAACCTGAGCAGAAGCAGGGGTAATTATTTGGTGTGTCCCTACGTCCCCCACTGCCACCACCTTTTCAAGTTACTTAGGCTTGACAAATGCTAGTCCTCTAAGTTGAGCTTAAAGCATGAAACATCACTTCAGGTGCTTTGGCACTGGCGATCATTCAGGGAATCTGAGGAGCTCTTCCATAGTTTTCCTTCCACGTGTAGGCCTAGGCTATACCTGCTGTATAGGGCTCTGGCTATCCTTCTGTTGAATATTTAAGGACTGTTTGAAGAGGTCAAGAGAAGGAAAGCATAATACCTGTACGTTTCAGTTGCTCTACCAGGAATGGCAGGTCCAGATTTGCCCTGTAACTTTTCCTCAGCTGGGGGGATTTTTGATCTGCAGTTGCTTCCTGAGTTCTGTGGTGAAGGAATCCTTCTCTTGCCTGCGCCATGTCTCAGCCTCATCAGCTCTCACGTGAACCTGTGATGGAAATTGCACTTATGCTCCACTGGAGGTATACTGGAAAAGAGAGTAGACGAGGCAGGAAAGAGCAACTTTCAGTCAAGCCCCCTTTGCCTGTGTGTTCTCAAAACCTAGAGAAATTCTCTGGCTAGAATTGTAGACCTAAGTGGAAGTAGAGATTGTCAACAGCCTCTTTCCTGTCCCTATGTCCTTGCAGAACTAGTTCTTTATAACTGGAATAATTTGGTATCAACGCACCAAATTTTGCATTCCTCTCCACCTAGGTTGTCCGATTTAACAGGGGCTAGTTGCAAGGACCTCTGGATAACCAGAGTTTATCCTTATGAAGAGGAATTGTTAAGAGCAGTTAAGAGTTCCTTTTGATTTATGTTATTCTCTGTCCACAGAATTGTAACATCTACTCATATCCCAGACCCTCACAAATGAGAACAACTTATTCCTTGAAGTAGGATGTATTTAAATTGCAGTGATCCTTTACAAATCAGACCCTCTTTTAGGATTTGCCATCATGGATTAATGTGGTATATGAAGTGTCATCATACAGCTTGGGTCTGAAATTCACTAGTGCTATATCCAATAAAAAATATAACTTTGTATGTGAAAATGAGACTGATGTCAGCCGTCATGCTAGGAAGGGAAACCCTTTTACTTGAATTGACAAGAAGAAATGCCAATAATGAGTATATATAAAGTAGAAAAGGAGATGAAAAAAAAAAAATCCAAACCCACTTTTACAAGGATACTTGCTAGGAGAGAAGGCAGACCTAGGTTGTTCTAAGGAAGTCTTTGCTTTGAAGAAAATGCTCAAAATGTCTTGGACCTCACACTGAGGAAGCCCAATGTCAAATTCTTTGTGAACTTCCAAGTTACAGAGCCAGGCATATATATTGTTCCTTCGTGTCTTCTCTTCCACAGCCATGAATCTTAGCCTCCTGTCCAACTTCTATGAGTCCTGCATTTACCTAAATGGACATAGACTAGGATATGGCCAGTACAGTTTCTGCCCATCCCAGGTATTGTAAAGGGTAATAACACGCGGTACTCCGGCTAGCGGTTGATGCAAGGTTTAAGGATGTCGTGGCATTACGGTCAGTAAAGTGTAGTTGGACTCACTTCCTAGGCATCTAAACCCATGCTTGCTGACATTTCAGCACAGCTTTCACCTATGTGATTCACGCTTACAAAGCCACCTGCAGCTGTAATTACCTGGGTTAAGCGTGAGGCTTTCTGGAAACCTCTCTGAGGGCTCTTAGTGGCGAGCTAATTTGTGCTGCTCTAGGAATTGCTTCAGACGTTGTTTCCTCTTTCTCTGCGCAGAAGGTCGTAGCCTGCTGACACATTTATCCAAGTCACCTCCAGCTGCAGGCACACGTTGGTTCTGGCCATTCAAGCAAGACCCCACCATAAAATGGGCTACTTTTGCACATGCAGTAGCAAGATATAATAAAAGCTGCATGAGATGAGCTCGTTTAAGCCACAGTTTCTGACATCCAAATACAACATGAGGTTTCTAAGGGAGCATTAAAGCTGCAGATAATATCAGAGCACAGAGCAGTGTGCTGGGCAGGACTCCCGAGGTTAGTGGCTAGATTACTTGTTCTTGCATGCCTGGAAGGGTCAGCAGAAACTTCAGCACTTCCACAAGGAAACAAAACCCTTCACGGTACTTTATAAGGGGGTCTTCCCCATTCTTTTAATTCCATAGCAAACAAATGTGGAAGCCTTACTGCTGCTAAATACATAGCTACCAAGACTGGATGCTGGCTCTCTCACCTGGCTGCCTGAAGGCAGTGGCCAGACGCATGAAGGCCACAGGGTGCCCAGATGATGTATAATAGCACCTTCTTAGTGGCTTGGAAATCTGGTGTGCCACTGGCTGGCAAAAGGAACAGCTTCCCTCTTAACATCAGCGATCAACAGGTGCCAACGCACGCGTTTGCTCTTTTATGATACATTCCCAAGTACCGCAGCCACGAACTGCGTGGAGGAGCTGTGCAGACAGTGTCACAGAGCGATGATAAGCGACTTGACAGTGTAAGCCAAAATGCAAGATAAAGCACTGTATATAGTTAGCAAACGGGGTACAATCGTCTCCTTGTGTCATTAGGCTGTGGGATAAGAAAAGAGGCGGCCTTGGAGTATTTTGTTTGCCACTTGTTATCTCGGCTAGTGCTAACAGAAAGCTGTTAAATCAGCCCTTGCAGAGACATAAGAGGAAATGATGTTCTGATGAATTAGAAGTAGAAGCTGTTCAAACATCACATTTCTCACCTCTACTGAGAAAGTGTTTATTGTATTATGGAAATGCCGTAAGACATTGCATCTTCTAGAGCCCCCCCCTTCCCTGTTAGACACCGTACAAACACAGAGCGAGGCCAGTCACCTCACTGAGGAGCTCGGTCTGAGAGCGCTGTGAGCATTGGCGTGGAAGTTGCTCTTCAGCTGACTTTTCACAGCACAATAAGAGGAACTATGCTCAGCCCAAGAGCAAAATATCTCCTAAAGTCACCTCCTGAGTCTGCATCTCTCTCCCAACAAAGATGTAATTTATTTTGGGGATCCAAACTGCTTTTGAGTATGGAATACTGGCTTTGCCCAAAGTTTTTATCTTAACCCTGCTCTTATTTATTACTTGACTACAGTAATAGCGTATTGTATAAAATTATATAAACCAAGATTGTACTGCACAAAAGGCCCCAACGTATTTAATAAATATGTCTCATGGTGTCTGGATTATTACATACAAAATGCCAGGGGCAAAAAAGCAATAAAAGCAACAAGACAGTAGAAGTATTGTTCAGATAGCTGTGTAACAATCTTAAGCAATTTAATTCTCCATGTTGAAACTTAATTACTTACTTTTGGGAAAGACCAATTTAATGTCTTTAGTCAACTAAGTGGCCAAGATTCATTAAAAGGAACCCATATTACAAATACCCTCATGCCACATTGCTTTTATTTCCAGGGATAAAACTTTTCACCCCACCACCCTATCCAGCTACTGTTCTGAACAGATTTTATAGAGTCCTTTTCTCTGTAGCTTCTAGGGACAAAAGCTTGAAACAAGCCTTTGTGGATTGTGTAAGAACATGCCCAGATACATGTGTCTGACGTCAGCCACATACGGCAGATAAATGCAAAGAGATTCACCAAATAGAAATTTCAACTGCCACAGAGATAAAACGAAGCAAATTGTATAGGAAAGTTAATAATGTACTATTGATTAGAGGCTGAAACTCAATAAAAATTGTAAAAACATAAAAGTGTGAGAACGGTCAGAAAGTTAGACAGAATTATACATCAGCCTGTAAAGATAAATACTGGAATTTTGCATAATGTTGCTGAAATGGCCTCTTGAAGTGATCCTTACTAAATTCAGTACAATTTACCTGTTGAAAGAAAGCCCATGAATAGGTTTACAGAGGCATGGAGGGATTAGAAGGAGAAGAAATAACTAAAATAAACACACCCTGACCTGTTCATAATAGCATCTCCCAGATGCTTTCCTTGCTTTTATAGTCACTTTTAAAACCACCAGTAGGTAACAACATTCCTGCCAAGGGTGTGTGCGAGCACTAAATCTATCACAGGTAAGAATAATCCAGAGTCAGTCACATAGGTGCAAAGTATCCTAGTATAGAAATTGGTTGTGAAAATAAGCAGCTAGCACCCCCTTGTTTGATATTTGTTCTTTGTTAGCAATTCTTGAGATTGGTGGTGGAAAAGGCAAAATTACCAAGTTTGACAATCTGGCATAGGATGAGGTCTCCCAGGCCTCGCTAATGAGAACATCAGCCAGAAGAGTTTTCCTAGCACACTTACCTACTGCCCCCAAATGTCACGTGTTTTTTTTTTTTTCATGTGTTGCCCTGTTATTGTGCGTCCTCAGATGTGCACAAGAATCTGATTTCATCTTTCAGCCAAGAGTCTTAGATGTCTGACACACCATTTAGATACTGCCAGCGTTTTCAAAGCTGCCATTAACTTACTTCTTAATCCTGGAAGTGCTTGAATTTTTATTCACCAAAATTTGCAAAGCCTGCCCTACAGCGAATTAACTGCTTTGAATCTTATCTCAAGGTGAGGCCCAAGGTGTGGTACACAAAGCAGGGAAGGGAATGCCTTTCTTGCTTGTGGGCCTCAACCCTTAGGCATGTGTAAAGCTTTTAACAGAAGGGATGCAGGTCGTTGACATAAGGCATTTAAGTGCTTGCAAGAAGGGCAGAAATGCCAGGGAAGAAGGGGAGAGAAGAGAGAGACTCTGACACAGAAGCCTTGAAGAGCTGCTTTAGGTTGCTGAACTAAGGGGCTACCTAAGCAGTTGACAAGGCATTGGTGTCCAGCTTTTAGAGAAGACAGGCTACTGGGATTTGACTAGAGAGTCATCTCTCTGACCAGCTGCATGAGGAAATACTTCTGTGCATTATCTCTTATCTCCTCTCCTCTGCATGGTATTTTAATCTTTAGTTTATTTAGACAGCTACTCACTTGCCTAAATTCTGCATCCAGAGCTTGGGGCAGAAAATTAAAAGGGCAGCAGGCTGCTTGTATTGCAACAGGAACAGAGTAAAGGCTAAGTAAGGACTTCCTCAAACTCATCACTGTCTTCTGATTACTGTTCCATCCATATTGCAGCTAGCTAATATGTACAGTTTCTGCTAATCACGCACTTATAACTAGCGCTTCATTTGGGGAGTTTATCCTCCTCTTTTGAAGTGCAGGTTGCCCACAGTCATCCTGCAGTAAATGAATCAGAATTCTGTGTTTTTGCAGTGTATCCCTTACTCATCCTTTTGTATGAGTTTGATGAGTCCTCCTTCCTCTTAGGTCTGTGTGTGGTAAGTCATCCTCAAATACAGTTGTAAACAGTGCTGCTGCTGTCCTCTGCCTCACACAAAGAGGCCATCAACAGATGGATGTGCTAAAAAGCACCAATAACAAACTACAGAATCACAGAGTATCCTGAATTGGAAGGGACCCACAAGGACCATTGAGTCCAACTCCTGGCTCCACACAGGGACACCCAAAAATCAAAATTTATGTCTGAGGTATTATCCAAATGCTTCTGGAACTCTGGCAGGTTCAGTGTCGTGACCACTGCCCTGGGCAGCCTGTCCCAGTGCCCGAGCACCCTCTGGGTGCAGAACCTTTTCCTAACACCACGCCTGACCCTCCCCTGCCCCAGCTCCATGCCATTCCCTCGGGTCCTAAACACCAGAAAGACATGCAGTTTGCTCACCTATGTTTGTTACAGCACAGAAACTAGTTATTGTAGTTCAATTCTAAGATTATGTCCAATTAGTTACAAAAAAAAGTCAGAGAAAGTCCAAAAGAAATGCTGTCTTTGGACAATTGAAAATAGCATTGCTACCTTTTTATTTTTCTTGTAATTAGCAGAGGAGGGCAACAGGCAAAGTACAAGGGTTTAGATTCAGGCCAAGTTCCCCTTTTTGCCAACAGAATAGCAATAACAGTTAATCTTACAAATTGTTTTGCACAACATATGGCTCAAGTTCTAATAGATATAAAATACCTTATCCATGAAATCAGTAAAAGGACCAGGCAAGCACTGACTACAAGTAACTCTATTCTACTTAATTCTCTTCCAAAAAAAAGTATCACGAGGTTCACAATTTTATCTTGCTAACATGAAACTTGTCAACTCCCCTTTCACCTGACTCCAGTCCCAGGGCTCTGAAGCTTGCTATGAGGCATAAAGCTGTGCCGATTGCTCAAGGAACTATTGTATGTGTGTGTGTGTGTGTTGGGGGGGCACATGCAATGACTGTGGGCTCTTTGTAGCTTTTTGCAACCATTTCAAATGTCACAGTGACCTGCAGTTCTTTGAAAAGGAAGTTCCCAGCTGCAAGTATCTTTAATTTGCAGCTCTCATCTACTCACTGAAAGAAGCCTGCTGGGACTGGTATGCATCCCTGTTAAACTTGTGTGAATACTTTTTTTTTTTCCTCCTTTTTAATACAGTTTTACATACTCGTTTTCTGTGACACTTCTGATCTCATGAGGCTTGTGTGGGAATTCTGGTTAGGTTTGCCTTTCACAGCTAATGAGTGCTACTAAACCAATTTTTATGCTCAAGCAATGGGATGCAGAGAGTGGAACCAGAGATGAGTCAGCAGTCAGCTGAGGTGATTTGAATAGCACTCCGAGCCATGCCTACCCGTAGGAGATAGTCCGCAAAGGTCATCCCAAGTGCCTAGTGTTTAGATTCAATCACCCTGATGATGTGAATTCCCCTAGGACTCTCATGCTTTTCAGGCCAGTCATCACTCTGTGTGACATTTGGATGTTGTCGTACTAAATACCCGCTGCTTGGTAGCTGGATGACAGGGAAGAACGCCTGACATCATTTGTACTTTGCCTGCCAGCCTGACAGATGCTTCTCTCTCCCCGTCTAGGGGCGTTAGGCACTAAAATTAGTACCTATTAAAACAAGCACACTGAGTAAGGATCTGCTGAGTCTCATCAAGAAATGCTGAAGGGAAGGGAAAGAGCCACCATTGCCCTTTCTAGAGGAGTTAGGGCTGTAATTCACAAGCAGGGACAGCACAGCTATGGACAGCTTACAGAATTACTGTCCCTGGTCCACAGGTAGCTGAGTTGCTCAGAGATAATCAGGGGCTGAGCCACAGCAGCTTGCAGTGCCCAAATTAAAGCAGAGTAAGGTCAGTGACAGGCTTTAGGAGCTGTTAGATTCGCGGGGAGTGTGTTGGGGGTGTTAGGCCAGATACAGGATGTGTGAGCCGGTTCCCTGGTGAGGCTCAGCTTCTCACAAACAGTCCTGGAGAGGAAACGGTTTATAAGCTTCAACTCATTTAAGGTTCAGCTCCGTTGCCTGTGCAACCACAGGAAACAAGCACACCAGCCCCACTTATGAATCATACCTTTTGGGAACTTCACCTTGGAGAGCAGGAAAAAAGTCTGTCTTCAGGTAGAACTGATCTCTGTAATCCCTTCCCTTCTGCTGGGATCATTGCCTAAACTCCTTCATTGCCAAAAAAAAAAAAAAAAGGCACAATAAGAAACACAGCTTGTGATGGTTCCACCCTCCCTTATTCAATTGTTCAGCAGTTTAACATTCAAGCCTGAATGTTGTAGACCTAGTTTTAATTCTCTTCTAACTGAGAGGATTCAAGGCCACATTTTTCTAGCCTTCCTCTTAAGTGGCTTAAGTACAAGCCAATTGAATTAACAAAAAAGATGGAGAAAGACATAAACACCTTCATCTTCTCTTGATCCCTTTCAGCAAGAAAGAAGACTTTGAGATTCTGCCTGGCTCTTACTGAGACTGATTTTGCCAGGGCTGAACACTACAGGTACTCTATAAAACCACTTACTGGTTCCAGACAGACAGGGACTTCAGCATCAGGGATGAGTCGGGGGTTAAAATTTGCCAGAGAAACCCCAGGTGCCTGAATTACCCACCAAAAGCTCGTTTTATCAGGCTCTGGGACATGTTTTATCAGCGCAGTTAAGTGCCATAAAACCTGAGAGGGTAAAAACGCAGACTCTTTTAAAGGCGAGGCTACAAACAATAGCACTGGTGATTTACGGTCCATCATCCCAAAACCAAGCGGAATATTGGTGTTGCTTTGCAGCAACTGAATCCTAGCCCCCTGAGCAAGATCCAGGGCTTAACTGTTGGTGCTTACTGCTATAGAGAAATAGCTGCCTCACTCTAAGTCTCAATAGCACGGTTTGTATCACAGATTTTAGTCTTTCGTATGTAAACAATATTATGCACGCAAATAAATTTGATTTTGGGGTAAAGCTAATCTTGCAAAACAGCACGGGCACTTGCTGAGATGCTCAACCAAGCAATGTGCCTGGGTTTAGTTACGAAAGGTGACCCTAACTACACACGAAAAGCAATCTTCTTCAAGCATACACCACGTGTGTGTTTGTACATACAACAACGGCTTGACAACATCTCATTTCGCTCATCTCTGTAACGAATGAATTTGATGAAAGAGCCGAAATTCAGCGCCTACAAAAGCTGTAACATGAAAAAGCCCAGCAGCATTAGTCCTGGCTGCGCTAGCTTCTGTGGGAACCGACGCTATTTTTCCTCCGCACGCTGCATCAAACGAGCTCTTCGGGACTCAACAAACAAAACCCCAAGAGATAAAAACCCCACAGTCGCATCGGGAGCCGTCTGCCCTGCAGCCAAGCCGGAGCTGGGGCTGCACTGCCACCTGCCGATGGCTGCGGCTCCTCGGCCCGAGTCCGGGAGGGATCCCGGCCGCATCCCTGGGGCAAAGGGGGCAGCTCCCAGCTGCTGGGCTGGGGTACATCAGCATATATATATATATATTCTATTTAAGATCCGCCCCTTCCAAATATAAATATTTTTGCAGGAAAAAAAAAAAACAGCAACTAAGAGAACATTTATTATTGAAGCATTTAGATTTTTTCTTACATCTTCCCTGAAAGCGTTTTGAGCCCTTTTTCCCCCCTCTGTTTTCGGTGTCTTCCATATTTTTTTCCTTATAGGCCTGCAGTTAGCGTCCTGCGGTGCTTTATGTGTCCAGACAGGTCCCATTCTTTTGCGAAGGCAGAGGAGATGCACCAGAGCTGCTTCTGACAGGCAGCAAGAGCCATTAAAAATAAAGAAATCTGGCAAAATGAGCGTACCTCTGTCATACCCACAGAGGAGGAGGCACTCTCATCTCCATACAGATCAATAAATACCAAAAAGCAGGGTTTGTCCCAAACAGAACACAGCACATTTCCTAATGCAGTACCACGATGAACACCACGCTACTTCCAGGTCATAGTTAAGAGATTGAAAGATGATTGATAGAGTGATAATAAATTGTTTTAAACCCACTCATTTGCAAATTTACACAGTTACTATCCTAAAAATGACAAGAAGATCCCATATCATAGCATTTTATATGCCCCTTTACACCCAAACCTGTGTCAAGGACATGGTAATTCTTACTTTTTAAACTATCTACAGAAAAAGTTTTAAACTGGGTGATGGTTTGTACAATGTTCTCCTTGTGTTACGGATCTGAGTACCACCATTTAACATGACCAAGAGCATTAGCAAAGAGCTATCATTTAAATCACCGTACCATCTAATCCCACTTAAAATTCCTGCTGGTTTGAAAGTTTTGACTAGCTCAGGAAGTATTTACTGCAAGAACACACGTACATAAACACACTTTCGTACGGCTTAATAATGCCAGAGACATTTCCTAACAGCACTTACTGTGCTGGAAATGTGTTTGGAACTGGACGAGTAAATATCCTTGGTAAGCCCTAATGTATCAGACGTGCTGTGGAACAGCATTTCCATCAAACCTTTTACATTCATGGTTTCCCCAGGATAAGCTAAAAGGTGAATGGCTTTTATGGCATCGCCCTTCTCAAGAGTGCTGGTAGGTTATTCATGAAGCACTGCGTACCTCTAACACAGTCATCGGCCTCTATTGAGATGCAGTTTATGAAAGCAGCCTACCAAGAAGGAGCAAAACACTCCTAGCCAAAAGCCAGTTCTGGATTTTGTAACCTGAATTCCTAAGGGAGAGCACTGTAATTCCTAGAAGTGATGGAAGCAACTCTGATCACCATTTCTCTCCACCAAAAAAAGGAAAACAGAACCAAAGGTATTCAAATTATGCTGAAGATGCTGGAAGTGTGTGGCAGATCTGCTACACATTTCACACCACATAACTAGAGGATATAATGATGAGAAATGGAACAGAAAAAGATGCCTTCTCCTCACACACCCGAAGCACTATAGACAGCAGAAGCTCTCAAAATATATTGAATATAGCTTAATTTGGATGGCAAGAATAATGTATTTTCAGATAGAAAACAAACAGCATAGAGGCAGCACACCTTCCTTCTTCCTCCAGCCCCATCCTCACTGTGTTTTCAGAAAAGATAGGAAGAAAGAAAAAAAACTGATTGCAATGAAAGACAATGAATTCTGTATTGTTAGCGCTGAGATCTGGTGAAAGGCATCAGTCAAACACTTGGCTCATACACAGATTTCTTTTATTGTTATTATTTTAAAGAAAGCACTAGAATTAACCATGTAAGGTTAAAAAGCAGTATTAATATTGTATTCAGTGTCAAGAAATGGAGGAGTTAAGATGGTAAAATATCTCCTCAATTACACCCATAGGATTTTAACATGTTAATGTGCAAGTCTAAGACAAAAATCATTAATTTACAATGGATTAAAATTTGAAGGATGGGAATTTCTTCATCACGTATGCTCACAGTAGGAAGTGAAGTACTCAGTCACTGAAGTACAAAATCAGTATGCTTAAGTGATTCATGACTCATTTTTAAGGCAAAAATAGATAACATGGTTGTATACAGCTGCAAAAATATTTACAGATATGATTAGATAAACAGTCCACTTCTGGCATGAAAATGTTTAATGCCATACTTAACACAGCAGTGTCTTGTTTGAAAAAAAAATTATCATAAACTGCAAAAATCTAGCTAGGATGAGTAACACTGACATTTTTATCTGTGCCTCCCAAATCATTGATCCCTGTTCCTAAGCCTCTGCCACTCTAAGCTCTCCTTTCTCCCTGCCCATTTCCAGTCTTACTGCAAAGGTACAGGTGTGCCTGAGCAGCCTCCGAGTACACAGAGGCAAAAGCTGAAATACTAAAATGTATGCAAAAGGTCCCAAAAAGAAAAGAGGAAAACAAGCAGATCCAGAGGAAAAGGAAAAAAGCGTTATCTGCAGGTATCAAGGACTTGCTCAGTCATCCTTGTCTTTTGCTCCGTGTTTAAGGATGCGCGTGAACTCGATGTAGTTGAAATTCCCCTTCTTGTCGATCGGTGCCTCTCTGTAGAGCTCATCTACCTCCTCGTCTGTGAACCTGTCTCCCATTGTCGTCAGCAGCTCTCGCAGGTAGTCCTCTTGAATAAACCCTACAGGGTGAGGTATAGGGAAACACAAAAGGAAGTTGTTTCTTAGCAAGCCTTCAAAAGCAGCAGGATGAATGTGCAACGGCCGACGACAGACATGCAATCACCTAACACAACATGTAGGATGTGCATTTGTACCAAAAGCCCAAAGTACTTCCTTAATCGAATTGTAAAGAAATTTTTTGAATGCAAAGGGGAGGGAGAGAACTTTGATGCTTTTCATACAAATATTTTAAGAAGGCCTGATCTGCTGTGATCTAATAATATCTATTTCCTTACATGGATCTTCAGCAGCTCGAAGTCGAAAGACACGATCCTGAGCTACGAATATGGTCACTGCTAACCTTCATTATGAAAGCACTTCTCTTGATTGAATTCTATTTTTCTTGACTTAATTAGATACATGTGTGCATCCTCTATAAACGAGTTTCCTGTGGGGACTAAATAACCACTGGTTGGCTTTTCACCGCTGCACAGCGCCGTTGCTGGAGGGTTTATGTGGATGCAGTGAACTGCTGGCACGCATCCAGGGGTAGAGTTTATAATAGATCAGACTCTCAGACAGGATAGAGCAAGTTAACTCAGGAAGGAGCAAGAATGTTTACCATGGAGAGGTAGAGGCAGAAAAACTAGTCAAAAGAGGTAGGATATAAAATGAGGTGTTTTGTTTTTTCTTTTTTAAATGACAAAATGTTAGCAGACTTTAGAGGAAACTATCAAAGATATAAGAAGGAGCAGCTGATGATTTTATTACTGCAAAGAAAGCTCTGTCAATTCAATTTCAGTAGGTGGGCAGAACCACCAGCTGCCAAATAATTCCAGGAAAGTTTAGAGATTAAAAAAGGAATGTGCAAAAGAGACACAGACCTGAGAATGCAGGAACTGCTTACTGCTGAAGTAAGACCTATCATGCCTTTACATGCACAATAGTTGCTTCCTTGGAGAAAGAAAGCTGTTACTGAACTCGAGTTGGAGAAATACCAGCAACAGAATGGAGGTAGAAGTAGGTTCCAAAAAGAAATTTTTTACTGGGCAGAACAGCTGGAAATCATAAGTAGACACCAACAGTGACTGACTGATGTAGAATTAGTTAGGATGTGATTTTTACAAAAAAAGAATTCTGCTTTGAAAAGAGAGCTGTATAACTTGAGCAAACAGAGTTCATTAGAGAGAAAGCCAAGAAGGAAATCAGGGAACCAAAAGGCAGTCAATGAGCATGACAAATTACCCTGGGGTTGGTCTATGCTGCAGGGAAGGGGGAAAAAAAACCACCAAAAAACACAACAAACACATGTTACAACATATGCTAATTGAAACAGCATCATATCCTAGTGCAGGCAAGTCCATGATTAATGACTCCAAATGAAGAAGGCTAACAGCAATGTTATCATTTGAAATCAGGAGGGGAATGTTCAATTAGCCAGGCCCTACTTAATTGGGTCAAATTTTGCAGTTGTCTCTTTGCAGGTGTGAGCAAAGGGGGGAGGGGGTGACACGACAGGACATGACACAGACAAAACAAACTAAATACAGAAGGCTTTTTCCTTCTGTAGTGCTACAGAGACCAAATAGTGATGAGAGATGACATAAGGATTAGTATTCAAAGAATGCAAGGCCTTTCGTGGTACAAGTTTAGCCTCGAGGACTTAATCTCTTTTGTCTGAGTCGGTGGGTGTTTAAGCACCGAACTGGGTTGCCAGACGAGGCATACGCTAAAAGTTTTAGCAGCACAGATTATATAAAGCATAAAGTCTACCCACTATCCCTAAACCAATCTCACACACAATTTCAACGTAGACAGGGAGTAATAAATTAATGAAGCAAAATTTAAGATGCAGCCTTTGGCAGGCAGCACAAAACAGATGACAGCGCAGGATCAAACAGCAGACAAAAGTTACACCGATTTAGAAGACAGATATAAGCTTTTATACTAATTTCATAGTACTACTGGTTTATGTGACAGTAATGCTGAAGTAATATACCCAACTAGATGGACCATATAGGAAAAGTAAGTAAAAACAAGTACAACTGCTTTATCCTCATCAAGAGGATCTGATTTGGATTATTCTCCTTCAAAAGAACTACACTAATGTCGAGTAGAAAATCAGGTCCGTAACACAGACATATGGAGATTATTAAGTGAAAAGAAGGATAAAGGAAAAGAAAGTTCAAATCTGAGTATAAGATGAATAACAGGCAAAGACAACATGGGTTCTACCTTATGCTTCATTTTTTAAAGTGCGTTTTGATGATCATCATTCAAAAATCAATAAAACAGCATAAATATCTTAACATATTTCCTGGTTAAAACTTCAGGATGGCACAAGACATAAAACGGACTGTGAAATCGTTACCTTCAAGTTATCCTGGGACTAAACTAAAACATTTATCACGGAGAGTTTAAAGATGATAAAAATCAATCTTATCAGTACATGGGGGCCTGAACTAGTAACTTATTATTTACAGAGACACAGAAGGTCACTGTTTAAAAGAACAGGTAGCACAATCATTTTCTTTATATCCTAATTCACAGGTTCTTGTTTTCGTGCACACAAAAAAACCCTGTAGCACACTGAGTCAGACTACCTGTGGAGAGAAAATAATTAACCTACTAACAAAACTTCCTTCTCTAGGAGATGGTAAAGAGATTTCCCTTGAGAGGGAGGAAGTCAATTAACATTTGAAAAGGCCTTACCACCAGAAAGCCTGTTTACCTACATCCCAGCAGGAAGGGGATGCACTTTGAAAAGGCAAAAGGTGCTAAAAATACACAGACAGAAAATAGCTGTTTGAAACGGAATAATATCCTTTGAAAGAATCTAGAGCACACATCCACAGATTAGATTGAAATATTTCGGTAGGCAGCTGTGAGAAGAGTTACAGGTGTTGCCTGCACTCTCGATGTGACTGCATGATTTCTGCACACGCTAGCAGGGCAGCCCTGACACTCTGTGACTGCACAGAATGCCCTCAGGATCCATCCCTGGTCACTACCCAGTTCTGCAAAACCTCAGCCTACATGAGTAAATAAATAAAAGCCCAAACTCTAGCTTCATGATTGCAGACACAACCTTGAAAGTCTGATAAAGCAAAACTGAGCTCTGCATTCTTTCCCTCCCCCTTCCTTGCTACGCAAGTCAATTCAATGTCATTTCTGCCTTCTGGCCCCACCCTGTTTTATCTCAGCAGATCACCACGGCTACAGCCCTTGCTATGCCTTTAAAAGGACTGAGCCGGGCGTGATGGCATGACACAGAGGATTTGTCATCAAAGCCTAACACACACTAGGCAAGAGGAGGGGTAAGAAGAAAGAGTTTATGTACTCTGGATGGTCTGTCTTCAAGTATTAAATACATCAAACAGTCAGATGTATCTACTGCAGAGGGAGGACAAACTCTTGTCATACAGATTTCACATCTACTCCCTTTTAAGTGCCATAGAAAAAAACACAGCTTACTGATTTGAATTTCTTATCTTCTCTGAGCACATACGTCGTATTTTGTACTTCGAGGAACATGCACGCTGCCTAATTAAAGCACTCTTCTTCACAGCCCCACAGAAGAATGTTACTACTAGTCCTCAGCGTGCAGCCAGAGCAGCCTGACAGCTTTCACTCTCACTTATTACTAGAGTCAAGTTCTCATACATGGCAGATGATGCCATCTAGCATTACTGTGGAATACTTCATTGACAAAGGTGCAAAAGTCAGCCTACTAATTAGAAATCCAAATAAACAACATGTAAATACAACACCCCAAAGGAGCTGACTATCACCCACATACCTGTTGCTTCTTCATCAAAGCAAGCAAAAGCATTCCTGATTACATCTTCCGGATCGGTGCCGTTTAACTTCTCACCAAACATTGTGAGGAACATCGTGAAGTTTATGGGTCCTGGGGCCTCGTTCATCATGGCATCTAGGTATTCGTCCGTTGGATTCTTTCCTACAAAGAAAAACATTCAGCTTTGCTTGAGCTTTCAAACTAAACACAACAAAAGTCACCTGAATAGTGCAATACAAAGTGAGACACTTATAAGCTATCCCAAATGCACTGTTTTAATTATAATAAATTTGCTTGGCAACTGTAAAGAGAAAAGGCACATTACCAAGGGAGGCAAGCATGTCGTGCAGGTCCTCCTTGTCAATGAAGCCATCCCTGTTCTGATCGATCATGTTGAAGGCCTCCTTGAATTCCTGTATCTGCGACTGGTCAAACATGGCAAATACATTGGAAGTGGCGCGCTGAGGGCGCTTCTTGGTGGTCTTCGTCTTTGCTTTTTTGCTAGACATCTTGGCTGTTGGATACTAGGAGAGAAGTAAACAGAATAAGGTCAGTTAGGACATTAAAATAAAATGTACTAAGCTTAAATCTTTAAAGTTAGTGTTCAGAAACAGAACACACCTCTAACACCCTTACATTTCCTCTCAGCAGAGCCTATTTCCCTAACCAGGAAGTGCAAAAGAGAAGCAGGAAATACAAACATCAGTCAGACTGTTAACTAATAAAAGTGACTAAAACGAGATGTAAATTGCACTTCATTTTCACTGTTAAAAGAAACAGCTTTCATCTTGGTTTCCTTCTTACAACATGCATCTGCAAGAACGGAACTTTGGTCTCACATTTAAAGGAGGAAAGCGAGGTTTTGAGCCTGTGAAGTAGCTTTGTATGGATACAGTCTAAGTGTGTGCAATATTAGAGTAAGGGGAAGAGAAACGGAACTCAGTTCACCTGAACAAACCCCGAAGTGCCTGTGCTTGGCAGTATAGGCACACATATTACAGCAGTTGGTTTTGTATGACAACGGGTCTCCATCTCTGCCTTGCATTCCCTTGTTTAAAAAAACAACCCCCTGACATTAGGAGAACCGTGCCAGCTGCTTTTCTGCTGCTACCTGACCTCAATTTACTTTTATCCACTTCATTTCACCTGTACCACAGGTTCGGCCTACCTGACAGCTGCCTGAAAGCTTCCTGCCTACTCCTTTAAGCAAAAGGGGGGGTGGGGGAAAACAACACCTCAGGGCTTTTGCTCCTCTCCCTAGCACCGGGCACCTTCACCTGTGGCAGGCTGAGCCGCAGGGCAATGTCACCCTGCGGTGGCTTCATCCTTCGTGCCGTCATTTACCTGTTGCTACGGCTCCTTTAGGATCTGACGCCTTTATCCCTCAGGGCGAGCGGGGCCGGCAGGGGGCTGACAGCGCCACAGGGGCTGCGCCACGCCCGGGGAGCCGCCAGCAGCCGGCCGGCCGCGGAGAAACCCGCTCGGGGACAGCGCCCGGAATCTAAAATCGCTCCCAAGGCCTCTCGACGAAGCTCTAAGCTGTATATTTGCGGGTTATTTGCAGGTTATTTGCGGGTTATTTGCCCCCACAGGCAGCCCGGCCGCCCCCCGCCGCCTCCCCTCAGCAGCAGCCGCCCCCCAACGGCCGCCCCGCAATGGCCGCCGCCCAACGCCCCCCTCCGGGGACCCCCCCCCCGGTGCCCAACGGCCTCACCCCAGCGGCTGCCGCAGCGGATCGGGGCTGTGGAGGAACCGGCGGCGGTGGCGGCGCTTCCTGGACAAAACCACCGCCCCGCCGGGGGCGGGCAGCGGGCCGGGCAGCCGCCGGGCGGCCCCCGCTGAGGCGGGCGGCGGCCCCGCTCCGCGCCCTCCCCGCCGCCGCCTGCCCTCCCTCACGGCGGAGGCTCCGCGGGGCGGCCCCGCAGCCGCTCTTCTCTCCCTCTCCCCCCCCCCCCTCCGGGAGAGTTGGTGCAGCCCGGGGGCAGCGCCGCCGCCCCTCAGCGGGTGCCCGGCGGCGGGACCATTGGTGGAGGCGGGGGGGGGAGCCGGTGGCCGGCCGCCATCTCAGCGCCGCCCCCTCCAAGCGGAGCCACCTCAGGCTTCAGAAAAACGTTGTTTAGTCCATAAAGGGGTGTGAATTGTTGCAAGTTTGGAGGGCTGCGCTGTCAGCTTGCTGTTCTTTCATCCCCTTTCCGACCTGTCACCGGTTTTGCTGGTGTACAGCATATTTATGGTACAATTTAGTAACTCTCAATAATGAAAGAGGAAAAAAAATCATAATTCTGCCAAAATTACCGCTTTTGGTGCTTCAGTACAGACCTTTACAGAAGCGTAGGCACTGCACATACTGAAGTTAATGCATCCTCTAGAAGCAGAGTTGAAGGGGGACACGTTAATGGCTAAAAGGCCCAAATTTCCTTCCCCTTCCCACCCTAACACAGAAAACAGGTGTGAGAATGTGGCCTAAGACTGAAGAATTTTAATACTTTCTCCAGCTTGCCTGAAAACGCAATGGCAAAAAGTAGCTGAACTTTGATGACACAGGAGCATGGCCCTAGAAGAAGTACTGGGGAAAAATCCCCAGTACCTGGGGAAAAATCCCCGTGCTTACTGCATACGGCGCATGGTTTCGTAAGAATACATGCACAGTGTGAGTGGGTGGAAGAGTGGCAGGGACACCGAGACAATAACAGAGTCATTAAAATACCCTGTGATAATCTCAAACAACCAAATCGTGTGTTGAAATTTAATTACGAAAATAGCAATTTCATGTCTTGATCTAAAACCCTTCCACCAGTTACTTAAAATGGAACCAGTGTTGCACACACACTACTCTGTATTGTACTTTTTGTTCTATTAAAAAGGTGTTATATGAAACCTGTCAGGCTGTATGTTGCTCCCAGTGTTTAACTTTCAAATAGGTGAGAAGAGATAGGGTAACATTGCTTGCTCTGCATGAGATCAGCTTAGTG
Organism: Netta rufina; assembly: GCF_964035555.1. Lineage (NCBI taxonomy): Eukaryota > Metazoa > Chordata > Aves > Anseriformes > Anatidae > Netta > Netta rufina. Next base: position 108,121,263 of record NC_140124.1, read on the forward strand.
ATGAAATAATGTCTGCTCCTCGCTCTCTCAAAGCTTTTGTTCTCCAGTTTACCGTGTCACAGTGAAACAAGAACCACTTCTTAAATGCAGACCATTTTCTGTGTGATGTAAATGTATATAATCCTTTTCCAAATGGTTCAGTCTTACGATACACACACTCACAATACAGCTTAAGAAATTTAAGGGGGGCGAAAATGGATGTATATTGCGCCTCATAAAAAAAAAGGCCTTTTATGTGTCTGCATTAGCTGGTGGTACAGATCTTGATATCTGCTGTGATGATCCCTCAGGTGAGCAGGGCTCCATGCTGTATAAAGCTCCCTCTGGAGAGGATACAGGTAGGACGACGGTTCCTGTGAGCAGTACTGTGACTGTGAGTGCCTGGCTGGTGCTGGAGGAGCACGAGCGGCTGTGATCTGCCTACCTGCTGCCACACAGCCTGTTTCTGAGGGTACAGGGAAGTCTCTTGAGTATGCAGCTCCTTTGTGCTCCGATCGTGCTCCCAGGTTGCACAGGGAGCTGTTCTGGCAGGTGATTATCTGATGGGACAGAGGGCCTGGTCTTGACAGCGGCTGTCGGGCTCTTCCAGAAGAGCAGTCTGGGCACATCCTAGGGAAAGCATGCTCTGGGAAGCCCATGCTTGCAATGGGCAGCTCTGCTAAGAGGTTCCTCCACCACCACGTCCAGAGTCCTCACGTCCTGGCACTGCAGTGGCAGCGAAACATTTCTACAGCTGCTCTGCACACAATGTGTCCTTCGTGGCTCACAGGAAGGGCGTTTGGGTCAGGGGCTGCTCAAGCAAGGGTGAAAGGATGCCAATGTAGCCCTCCGTACTGCACCAAGCGGTGGGGCCATCTAGTGACGAGCATTGCTTTTATACAGCATTTGCCCTGTGGGCTGGAGAAAAATGCTTCCACCACCGCATCCAAGAATGTCTGCCAAAGGCTTGTTTATTTCTCAGTACCGCCTAATTTCCTGGAGAAACCATACAGAACAGGAATTAATTTATCTATTCTGAAAACATGAGCTTTTTTAAATGCTGAGTTTTCAACTCTTTATGTTTTCTTCTAACTCCTTTTCCTTCATTACTCCCACCTTCTTCCTCATTTGTCAGACGTATTTGAGAAAACAAGCCTTTAAGCAAAACATGTAAAATTTTCCCATCCTGTCCATCTAAAATATTTTATTACTTTGGTGGAGTTGAAAAGTTTTCTTAGAGTTACTTTCCTTAGATTGCATAAAAGTCTTCAAAATTAACTATTTCAATCTTAAGTTCTAAGGCTGTCACAGACAACAAGCAGTTTACAGTAAACTTTTTCCCCACTTTCATTTAATTCTCTCCATTTCCTGACCACGGCAGAGTTGTAATGACTGGGTGAATATTTGTGATTAACTTGGTTGCTTAATGAAGCAGGGTCGATCTGGGTTATTTGATGTTATTTCATAAATCTACGGAACGCAAGAGGAACAGCTGTGCTGCCTCACAGTAAAAGCCTGCCTAGGCCATTCATCCCTAGCTGTAAAGAGCTGCATGAGCTGGATGTGGAGAGCAGGGAGCAAAGTCTTGGCCCTCCTTTGGAGAGCTGCTGTTCCCTTGGCCATGTGTGCCCTGCCTGCTCTTTTGGCAAGTATAAACTGGCACTTAAATCAGAGAAGGGGAAACCCAGCAACTGACCACTCTCTCTGCTTCTTCTTGTATCTCTAATAGGAGCTCCACTGGGATGCACTGGCTCCTTGAGTGTCTTCAGCAACCAGACCTGAGGTCTTCCCCTGCCAGACCCATGGAAGGTCTTTTTTTGATTTGTGATTTTCACATTGGAATAAGGATTAAAAATATGTGAAAGTTGGATGGATGTTTTTGTAAATTAAGAGATTTTTCTGCGCATATTATCATTGTTCAAGAAAAACTGCAAATGCTAATTACAGAGGTTAAGTATTGACAGCACAATTAAAATCATACATGTCCGAATTTTGATCTGAGGTAGTTTTAGGTCAAAACAGTCATTTAGCAAAAGCATGTTGACTGTCAGTTCCTTCACCTAGTATTTTGTCTCATTACTCTCTGCCTTTCTATGCTTTCCCATTCCAGCTGTTATCTGTTGTCTCTGTAAAGCTATCCTAAGTGCAGTGCTGTATCGGTCAGAGTGACAGTAATTCTTGTGATACTTGGGAGCCGGAATTGTTCGGAATTCCTCCAAAAATAGCTACAGTGCTGTGATCCAAAGGGACGACATCTGAGAAGTTTTAAACCCAAGAAGGGATTCTGAATGCGTATCTTTGCTTGGATCTCTCCGGGAGCCTCAGAGCAAGACTTCCAGCCAACTTTCTGGATGTTCACTGTTTTGAAAGGCCTCATGAATAAAAATGGTAAGTAACTGCTTACCCAGGTGATCCCTGCTTCAGTGCAGATTCTGAGGCATACAAAATAAAGGCTCTCAGAGAATATGCCGTAGCCTATAGAAGAAAGACGTGTGTTTCTCCAACACGTAAAAGACAAATAACCCTGTTTTGACTTTCTGGTAACTTCCATTGTGCCCAGCTGAGGAAAATGTAAGCTCTCTAGAGCATCGTATGACAATGATATTCCAAGGCTAAGGACAAAGCAGAGAAATGTAATGCAACATAAATAAAATACAGTCAGTCTTTTTGAAGTGTTGTAAAACAGGAAAAAAAAAAAAAAGCAAACAAGCAAAAACAAACAAAAAACATAGTTATTTAAATCTGCAGTTTGATCACTGTATGAGTGGGGACTGAAACTGGCTGATTGACTGTGAAGGGACTGGAGTCAGCAGAAAAGGTGCTCCTTGCCAGTCTTACATTCCCAAGTCCAAAGTCCTGTGTATAGAAGCAACACGCACATGCACACAAACACACAGTTGAAATGTACATCTTGGGCTGCTGATTCCTGCTACCTGTTCTCTATGATAAAGAAATCACGCTACTGCCACTTCCCTGCTTCTGCTGGATGTCCATCACTTGTTTTTAATTCCAGCTGGCAAGTTGTGATACTTGTAGTCAAATCGTTGTGTTCCCTCCTACCTCCTTTGCGCACTACTTTTAAACAGAAGTATTGTCAGACACCATGATTCTTCAATGTTTATACATAAAATGCAAAAATAAACAAGTTTTAATGTATTCTTAGTCAGAAGAGACTGAGCCCTCCAGTTTTTCAAACACATGTAATTAATTCTGCTAAGCCAGAGCCCATAGCACATGCTGAATTAGCGTGTGTATCTCTTTGACAGTGTGCTTGTACAAATAAGGAAGAAAATGAAATTTGTTCAATGCTTGGCCAAAGGCCTAAAAATGGTATTTTAAAACATATCCAGAAAACAGGAAGGAGCGTATTTAGTCAGGTGGTTGGCACAAAAAGTAAGCTCTTATCAGTTTTCTTGTTAGCTGATGCTTACAAAAGGTTTGTTGGCTGGTGAACCAATTTCAAAATCAACATGCTTCTTGCGGGCTGGTGATATGTTGACAGTATAAAACGTGTTGCTTTAGAGATGATTAGCTCACAGCTAAGGAAGAGGAATTTGACAGAGGGAAAAAAAAGTCAGTGCCTGTTAGATACAATGCTAAGTCAAGGCTCAAGTTACTTGCGTCTGATGCCAGCTCTATTTTAGCAAGTACTAAGACAGCGCTCGCAGTCCTTATTTTACACCCAGTCAATTGGTTATGTTAGACAAAGGCTGTAAATTATTGTGAAACGCTGCCTTTCAACTCCCAAGGAGATATACACACAACACTCATAAGCAAAACAAAAGAAAACTAAACTACCAAAAAAGTATTTCAATATTTAGATTGTGCCAATCTGTTCTCTCTGGTGACCAGCAATAGGACACAAGGGAATGGAGTCAAGCTGCAACAGGGGAGATTCAGGCTGGATATCAGGAAGAAGTTCTTCACCCAGAGGGTGGTCACACACTGGAACAGGCTCCCCAGGGACACAGTCACGGCACCAAGCCTGTCAGAGTTTAAGAAGTGTTTGGACTGTGCTCTTAGTCTTATGGTCTGAATTTTTGGGTAGACCTGTGTGGTGCCAGGAGTTGGACTCGATGATCCTTGTGGGTCACTTCCATTTTGGGACATTCTGTGGTTCTATGATTCAGTGATTCTATTTATGGAGGTTTTACTCACTGATACCTTAAAACAGTCAAAGTGAGGAAATCAGAGATTAAAGATTAAATAAGCCTTGCAAAATTGAGCAGTGACAGCTGACAAAAATGCTAAAGTGAATGCTGCTGTCATGCACCGTCTGCTTCTGTAGGTGCACATATTCAAGTTTAACTTTACCTGCCTAATTCTGTACTGTTTATAACTGCTTTTCAAGCTTTGTCAAAGGACAAGACTGGTTTACAAAGGGAATAAATCACCACTGTATGGTAAAGGAAACTGCATGAGCAAACTGTTGGGATTTTCCAGGAGGCATTTTGATTTCCTGTTCTCCTGTTAATCATGTGCTTCCAAAGAACATGTAAACATCTTCTGTTAGTGTTATTAGAGTCACAGAATATCCCGAGCTGGAAGGGACCCACAAGGATCACTGAGTCCAACTCCTGGCTCCACACAAGACCACCCAAAAGTCAGACCACGTGTCTGAGAGCCTTGTCCGAGCACTTCTTGAACTCTCCTAAAGGCTCGGTGCTGTTACCACTGTCCTGGGGAGCCTGTCGCAGTGCCCGAGCACCCTCTGGGTGCAGACCCTTTCCCTAACCCCCAGCCTGACCCTCCCCTGTCCCAGCTCCATGCTGTCCCCTCGGGTCCTGTTGCTGTCCCCAGAGAGCAGAGCTCAGCGCCTGCCCCTCCGCTCCCCTCGTGAGGGAGCTGCAGGCTGCCATGAGGCCTCCCCTCAGCCTGCTCTGTTCGGGGCTGAGCAAACCAAAGGGCCTCAGCCGCTCCTCGTATGTCTTCCCCTCCAGATCTTTTACCATCTTTGTAGCCCCCCTTTGCACACTCTCTAATAGTTTTATGCCCTTCTTATACTGTGGCACCCCAAACTGCACACAGCACTGGAGGTGAGGCTGCACCAGCGCAGAGCAGAGCAGGACAATCCCTTCCCTCAACCGGCTAGCAGTGCTGTGCCTGATGCATCCCACATATGGCCCATGGTGTGCCAGGGCACACTAGTGGCTCGTGTTCAACTTGCCATCAACCAGAACCCCCCAGATCCCTTCCTGTGGGGCTGCTCTCCAGCCTCTTGTCCCCCAGTCTGTACACGCAGCCAGGGTTGCCCCATCCCAGCTGCAGAATCCTGCACTTGCTCTTGGTAAGATTTCACACAGTTGGCGATGCACTCTCATTTGTCAAGATCTTTCTGCAGGGCCTCTCTACCCTCCGGGGAGTCAATCGCTCCTCCTAATTTGGTGTCATCTGCAAACTTAGTGTACATCTGAATCCTGCATCCAAGTCATTTATGAGAACATTAAAGAGAACTGGCCCCAAAACGGAGACCTGCAGAACCCCAATAATGACTGTCCACTAGCCTGATGCAACCCCATTTACGATAACCCTTTAAGCCTGACCCGGGCTCAAAGTTTGAATGACATTCATTCAGACTGCTTGACCCCTTAAGCCCTGTGATGCAACACCTATTATGTACAATCTGTTTTCTAGGGAACATTACACATTTTGGCCTGAAAACTTCCCTTGGCAATAACCATTTCTGTATTGCCAAAATTTGTAAAGCTAATTATTTTTTAGAAGGCCTAGCGCGGGTATTGCCAAAGGATGTGGTACCCCAGCAGCCTGTGTGTTCTGTCTGCCCTCAGCAACCAAGTTTGCTCCTGCAGGAAATTCCTGGTCCCAGGGTCCCAGGGAACTCCACGTACAGGCCCACGAACTGGAGGGAGAAAACAGGAAGCTCAGCCGTGTGCTCCCACTTTTAGTCTTCATAACAAGTTTCCTAATCTAATATATCAAAAGTTTAGGAAAACAGCGATCTCTGAGTCACCAGCCATGAGCTGCGTGGAGTTGTTTTCCAGTATTCCTTTTCGACATTTTGTAATAACTTATTTGCAAGCTGCGTTTGCCGATTTCTCTTTTTTTCTGCATTGTTCCTGGCATTCATAATCCTGTTTTTGAGTTCATAGAGTTTGCTCCTGTCATACTGAATCATTTCTCCGTGAACTAGAAGGGTATCTAAAAGCGACAGCAGTGTTTGAAAAATCAAGGGAGCAGACCAAAATAGGAGCACGGGGACACAGACAGTACCAATGGCAGATTAACTGCTGCTATCCAAAACGTCTCTGCCTCTATTTTCATTGTTACTCACCTGTTATTTGGACTTCCATAGTCTGAATGCCTTCAGTGGAGTAAGAGCTACTTATTGCTAGTTGAAACTCCCTAGGAACATATCAGATAATATATTAGTATTATTACCAACAAGAAAAAGCCATAGACATGAGAAACATTTGACAAGATTCAAGATATTTTCCATCTTTTAGAACAAATACTATGGGCAGGATACTAAGGCCCTAATGTCCTGTTCCAGGATGGGGCCCATTTAATTCCCTAACATACGCTGGTGATCTTAGAAACAAGTATGCAATCTAAAGATAGTTCTCAGCTCAGTAGCGAAACAGATCCTTACTTCCACATCTATGGACACTACCTCTGTGACAGCAGTTAGTTGCTAAGCTAAGTGTATTTGGCTGACTCCATTTTGTGAATGCTTGTTATGGGATCACTGCTTGAGAATGCTTTACTTGCTTAGGTGCAGATTAAAAGAACAGAAACAAGCACATCCTGAACAGTCAAAATGCTGCGTATGACGAGCATCACCAGCAACAGAGGGGAAAAATAAAAAAAAAAAGGGGGGCAAATATACACTGGCAGCACTTCACGCAGACAGATTCCTCTCTGGATTTTTCTCATGCAGCTGCAGTCAGGCTTTGGCTTGAGTTTGACCCTTGTGGATGTAGCCTTAGAAGAGGGTAAATGGGTCACATAGGATAAATCACTCCTTTTCAATGGCGCTTTGCAGGGTGTTATATATCACTGCAGATTTAAGGCTATTAAATGTGTGCATCAGCCTGTGAAAATAGTCTTTCATCATAAGCCTACTCTAGCACAGTTTGAAGACCCATTATACATGAACCCCAAGGGAGAACAGATTGATTCCAAAAATTTGACTGCAAAATGCTAAGATTAAGTCATCGGGATCTTAAACTGTTTCAAAGACCAAAGTTATTTTTATTTTTGGAAGTGGATTATTGATGACACATCCCTCCAGCCCTCGGCACGCAACCTCAGCTGTCTGAACATTCCTAGCTGCAAAATGCATCTGATGCTCTTATATGGTCTCTTGGCAGGGCTTGTTATTGACCTTCCAGTGGTTAAGGATAAATCCTTAAGGATAAATCCAGTGGTTAAGGATAAATAAGGATAAAACAACATGCCCACGGTCAAGTGGACTAGTCTTCTATATTACAATACGGATAACAGGGAGACCTGGCCACATGGAAGGTCAGCATTATTTGCACTTGAACATACTTGGAAATTCTTCCTCAGTAACATATCTTCCTTTATAGGTATCTTTACACTTCATACAGTTCTCCATGACCATCCCCTAATCAGCAAAAGTGGCCAACAGCATAACGTCCACACACAGCAACAAGAAACAAAACTGCCATGTTCCCCATTTCAGCTGGCTCTTGAAAAATTAAGGGCAGCAGCACAGAAGATTTTGAAATAATCTTCCTCTCGAGGATACCAGATTCTCTTTAGCATGATATTCAATTTAATAATCACTAATTCTAAACTTATTTCCAACATGGAAAAAACAGATGGTTTATCTGCTAATTATTCAGTGTAACATACCAGCACCTAAAATTTATTGAGAAGATTTACTAATCAGGAAGAGAATAGTTCAGAGGCCCAGTGTTTGTAAGAGAATAAAAGCTTAACCTCCCAGTCTTAGTCCATTTAGTTGTTCAAAGAAAAAAAGACTTAATGTTTATCCTTAGTGCAGGCTGCTTGCATATCCACACACAATACTGAATTGCAAAAATGCTACGAGAACAGCAAAGAAGTAGAGTGGAATTGCTCCTCAACTTAATGGTACATAGCGACACTTCACCGATTTCATGTGTCCTAGATATCAACAGTTCTGTGACAAGGGTGTTGTAGGTAAAGATTTTGACATGACCTGCCTTCTCAGAGTCATCTGCAGGTATTCCAGGGAAAGACTACCCTAGTAACCATACTCAAGAGCATAGAGAGTTTAAAAGCAATCTTTTGAGAATAGGAAGAGGTGTGGCAGTCTGAAGTACTACTGTGAAGAACACAGTCTGGGTAGGAGGGAAAAAAAAAAAGGAAGAAAAATTGAGACAAAACAAAAATAGGAAAGTAATGGTTGAAAACCAATTTTAATTAAGCCCAGAAGTAGAAGAAACCACCAAGGAACGAACAAAGGATGCTTACTGTGTGTAAAATCAACTGATTTATGAAGCTAAAGACAGAACATGTGAACACAGGCAAGATTAAGAAACCAAGCCTTCCATGACTCTACACAGGAAGTTAGACAAACACTACTTTTTTGTAGAGTATTTGCATCCTGAGGCATTTCATGCTGGCCCAAATCTTCTCACACCCTTTAGCTAAAGTAAGATTCCTATCCTTTTGGGTCTCATGTGAAATAGCTCAGGGAATGGTTTCTGGTTAAGATGTCATCGCTTGAACAGACAAATACGTAGGCAAGATGGATTTCCCTTTACTTTTTTAGCTTGTAGGAGCTAGGAGCAGGAGACACATGGAAGGATGTAGTCAGTCTGAGAACTGAGTAGGAACTTTCTCTTCTCTTGGTATTCAGGAGAACAGCATCAACACAGCTGTTTTTGTGTGAATGGATTTTGTTTGTGCAAAAGCTACTTCATTAATATCAGGTAGATTAATAAAACATATGATCATTGAAGTAGTGAGAGTGGTTTTACCACACACAGGGTTTACCATGTTAATTCTCCCGACTTTCTTGCTGTCATTCTCCCATGCAAATGCTATTAGCTGCAGAACAAAATTTATGGAGGTTTTCTGGACAAGTATTGCTATTAATCACCGCCAGCACAGACGCTTTTACCCCATAGATGCCTTTGCATGAGCTTCCTCCAACAGAAGGAAAAAATATGCCTAATTCCCACTTATTGCCAGTAGTAAAAACAGGAATGCAAACTTGGGAACATAAACATTGATATAAAAATATTGCTGAAAAACTATCAACAGAAAAAGGAAATAAAAACTAGGCAAGAATCATAAATGCTCCCTGCTGGCAATTAGGCAATTCTAAGTCTTCCCTAAAGATTTCTTGGGCTGAGTACTTACACCAGTCATATTCCACTTGGAAAAACTTATGTAGCAGATTTATGCAGCTTCATTTTTAAAGACACCAGCATATACTGCTAGAAGCATTTCGTAACTATGCAACAGAGAACAATACATTATGAGAGTGAGTTTGAGCTTGATTTGCAACTGCAAATAAAATACAGTTAAGACCCGCATTTGTAAATGCATAATAGAAATTCCCCTCTCCACAAAAGAATGAGATTTTAATCTATATAGCAAACTTTATTTCAAAATGGCATTTGTTACAAAAAAGTGTAAAAATCCAGCTAAACCAGAAATATTGAGATTATTTCCATGGACTTCAAAGTCCACTGATCTTTGTCCCCATATGCTTTTCCTCAATATGTTCCCCACTTCCAGTCTGATTACACAGGTGCAGATGTGCCTAAATGGCCTGGAATAGATAAATACGTAAAGAAAGGCAAAAGCTGTAAAGCTAAATGCATGCAACAACTTCTACCCTCAAAAACCCTCAAAAATAAACATAAGTGTGAAGTAGAAATTAATCTGCAGGTATCCAAAGATTTGCTCAGTCATCCTTGTCTTTTGCTCCATGTTTAAGGATGCGCGTGAACTCAATGTAGTTGAAATTCCCCTTCTTGTCGATCGGTGCCTCCCTGTAGAGCTCATCTACCTCCTCGTCTGTGAACCTGTCTCCCATTGTCGTCAGCAGCTCTCGCAGGTAGTCCTCTTGAATAAACCCTACAGTAAGCGGACAAGAAAAAACCTTTTACATTTATCTGCTAACTGCTGGATAATAATTTTAATTCTTTAATAAAAGAGCTAATCTTTTTCAGCACATGAAAAAGCCTATTACCATAACATACAAATAATTACAAGCAATCAATCAAGTCAAGCTTCTTCGTTAATTTGCATGGTCTCACTACTTCAAGTAAAGGTCACTGCATGACCTGCCTTTGTAAGAAGTTTGTCAGTGTCCATATGCTGTCGTCTTCATAATAGGACTGAACTCCCAGTAGCACTGAGAGCCTTTTAACAACTATGTATTTTATACAAAAGGGATCCATTTGTCTTAAACATTCCTAATGAAAACAATCACTTAAAATGGAACTTCATCATTGGTCAACATCTGTGTTAAGCACTGGGAAGTCTGAAGTATTTTAAAGACTCAGAATTCATCTTAAATCATTGGCAAAACTCACATTTACCAGACTCATTGGAAAGAACACATTTTTACCATTGTTTTATTAAACAACCTTAAATAACCTGAAATTCCTTTCTTCTATCAGCAATCTAATTACTAGCTTTTTCTTGTATAGATTTTCTTCTCCTATAAGTGCAGCTGAACAAGTTGCTAACAAAAAAGGTTCTTCAAAAAAGCACACCAGCTTTGTAAACAAGGAGGATTCCCCTTACATATGTTGCCCCGACACTGAATTTAAAGTTAGAAAACAAAAAATAAGGCCATGGCTCCCAGTCAGTATCTTGTTCTCCTGCCTTGAAAAAATAAATGTAGAGCTAGAAGTTTGGGATTCCGTTTTTCATTGTTAAAAAAAAGCGCAACGCTGCTTTTCAGCTGCTGAGGAAATACAGCATGATTTTTACCTTCCAGAAATCAGAATTCTCAGAGTTAACATTCATCACTACTTCCATGAATAGAAGCATTTATGGTTACAAAACCAAGTAAGAGCAATACACATACACTGTTATTTTACCCACATACCTGTTGCTTCTTCGTCAAAGCAAGCAAAAGCATTCCTGATTACATCTTCCGGATCGGTGCCGTTTAACTTCTCACCAAACATTGTGAGGAACATCGTGAAGTTTATGGGTCCTGGGGCCTCGTTCATCATGGCATCTAGGTATTCGTCTGTTGGATTCTTTCCTACAAAGAAAACCATTCAGCTTTGTTTTAGCTTTCAAACTAAACCCAACAAAAGTCACCTGAATAGTGCAATATAAAGTGAGACACTTATAATTAAAATAGTGCATTTGGGATAGCTTACAATAAATTTGCTTGACAACCTTAAAGAGAGAAGGCACATTACCAAGGGAGGCAAGCATGTCGTGCAGGTCCTCCTTGTCGATGAAGCCATCTCTGTTCTGATCGATCATGTTGAAGGCCTCCTTGAATTCCTGTATCTGCGACTGATCAAACATGGCAAATACATTGGAAGTGGCGCGCTGAGGGCGCTTCTTGGTGGTCTTCGTCTTTGCCCTTTTGCTAGACATGTTGGCTGTTGGCTCTAGGAAAACAGAAACATATCCAAAATTTAGACTGATTAAACCAGATCACAAGTACTTAGGGGGAGAGATGGATAAAAGATTATCAAATTTCATGTTGTAGTCAAACACAACATACAGAGTTACTTTGTTTTCTTTTATGCAGACTTAACTGACTACTAAGCATAATCTCCTGCATGATTCAGAGAGAGAGAGTGCTGAAGGTCAACAGCATGCTACATTATAAAAACAAAACAAATCACAGCTCCTGAAGTGAAGCTCGCTCAGTGCTTGTATTTCTGATTCAGAACCCCAACTGCCTCATCTGAGAACCAAAGACAACCTGTTTAGCAGATCAGGAGGCACTGGTGACCTGCATGTAGAAGGTTATCATCTGCCAACCTGTACTGTATTTAGCTGTTAAATAAACTTTAGCTTACTGCTTGATAACATCTGGGAGAAAAAAAAATATATATATATATTTTAGACTCTGAATAACAATGCTGAAGTAGCTGCTGTTCAAGGAGCCGACCCTGACAGGATCCTCATGTTTTTCTGAAGGTTTTTGAACAGTGCTGGGCTGGGGTGCTGGGAGATGGAGAGATTGGCCAAGCCAGCCCCTACCGGAGTTCTTTCAAAGCCAACTAGGGGATTGTGTGTTGGAAAGTGGAAACTGACTCTTGGGCCAAAAGCACTGCATTGCTACTCTCTTACACAGCTGAACTATTAACAGAATACATATGCAAATGCCAGCATACTCCGTTTATTTCACAAGTGAATTAAAGTCACATAAGTATTCTTAGAAGTTGATAACTTGAAAGAAACGATCTTCAGATCATAGAACTGCTATTGTCATAGGCTCTTTACATAGCACATGTATATGAATTGCATTGTTTCCCTTGAGCTGCCAAAGAAGCTAACAAGTGGTAGTTCCCGTGGAAACATTAATACAATCTGGGTATAAGTGAGACTTTCAAGTTAGTGGCTTGTGTTTAGCTGAGAAGACAGACTTAGCATTCAACAAATATGAAAATCTGGTGCGCTGACATGCAAACACAAAGACCTCAGCATAAGGCAGGACTTGTTTACCACTGTTTCTAGAACACTGTTGTAGTACACATCTAGGCCTTAGTTTTATTTAATGCAAATACATGTAATCCACACTGCTCTAATCCTTTTTTATGCCCAACCAAGCGTTACCCAACCCAGATTCCTTCTATCCTTGGTTTTGGGTTTTACATTAAGCACATGCAGTAAGCGCCCTGAAAGAGGAGGACTTCAAGCTTCACTTGTCACAAGAATGCCAACATGCTGAAATCGACAGTATTAATTGGCAGCTCCAAGTATTAATTTTCTAACTTAGTTTTGTTCAATGATCTCATCACCAATGCAATTCTAATTAGAGTCACAGGTCTACTGGCCTCTCAACAGTTTGCTCACAAGTTACTGTATTTTGTTAGGCTCCTGAACATCAAGACTGAAGTCACCAACTTGGATTCATCCTTTAAAAAAAAGGAAAAGGAGGAGTTGCTCCCATAGATGATCAACCGAATACAGAGGCAGAAAGCAGTTACCTTTCTTCTTTTGTTCTTAATTAGAGGAAACGCATTTTACCTTGCTTTGTGTCAGATACGTGGCACGCTGTACCAAGCATCTGGATCATGAAAGGATATTCCATAGTTCTGTCCTTCTCCTCCCGTCTACAAGCAGCGTTACTGATCTCCCCTGCTAATTCCACGCTTTTATAGCTTACGTTCATATACAACGTTCGCCTGACGTATAAAACCAACCATTATGCCCTGAACTAAAAATAGCCCCCGAAATGCAACTGTGCATCATTCGGCAACGCTGAAGTTCTCATCGTTACATTCACTGACCACAAGCTATCTGAAACCTCTGGCCTCCAACAACACTTCAGCAAACAAACCTGAACTCCTGACGCCCAGAAACCCATGAAGGCAGCCGACAAAACAGGAGTTGGCTTTCAGGCTGCAGTCAGGAGCTGCGCGTGACTTCGGTCTTCTTCTTACCTCAGTAGAAACCTGTTCAACTCTGAATTGCTGGTTAAAAGTTCCACTGCTCAAAATACGGCCAAATCGTACCCACTAAGAATCGTTCACTGAGGTAGTTCATAGCTTGAAGGATATTGGCTATTCAAAGTAAACCAAAAAAAAGTTTCCTTTGGATGCAGCATAGGACAATACTCCCAGAAGGCCAGGGAGCTGCTACCTCCAATTCCCTAATGTACAATTCAGTCCTAACTGAGAAGGTAACAGAAGCAGACTGCTGCTCACTGCAGCTACGCATGATGGGAAGAGAACCATTTGTTTTTAACTCTGTTCAAGAGATTGCCACATCAGAGTATCACACTACAAGAGACAAAAAAAATGCCAACGGAACAGTATCTGTACTTGCATGGCTGCTTTCTAATGTTTCTCTAAACCAGCTTTGGGAAGCAGCCATACAGAGCACAGAAGGCACAACTCCTGCACTCAGACCTCTTGAGCATCAGCATAGAGAGAGAGGAGCATGTCACAAGAATGTACTGCCTTTCAGCATAAGCTTGGTGCAGGTATGCCTGAGGTATTTCCTGCACTCTGGAAAACTCCATTACAAGGAGAGTGATAAATTGGAACATCCTCAGAAAAAAAACACACAAGGACATCAATCCATCCAGCCAAAGAGACCAATTTGTGATGGATAGAAGATCCAAGTGTTTATACATAAGTTATCCTGGTGCATGCAGCAATGAGCAAGAAGTAGCTTCACTTGAGTCAAATACAGGACTCACTGATTTTGGAGAAAAAAGGATTTCATCTGAGATATCCACCAGAGAGACCATTTTGTTACAGAAGTCATGGCACTGGAATTGAATACATGAAGTGCAGGGTGAACATAGAAGAGTATCAGTAGATAAGCAAATGGAAAAACTTCACATTGGATGGCCCAAATCCTGACAGAGAGGCTGGGTTTCCACCTAACATTATGACTCACAGAAAGGCTGGGGCCTTATTTCAGAAACCGTTCAGGAACTCCTCCTGTAAGGCTCATAGTACACCTCAAGTCCCACAACGCCTCCCCACAGAACCCTGGGCTGGATCTAACGCTGCTGCCATTACGTTGACACAACAGCCACCTCTCCACACACACAGAATCACAGAACCATCCAGGTTGGAAGAGACCTCAAGATCATCAAGTCCAACCTCTGACCTAACACTAACAAGTCCTCTTCTAAACCATATCCCTAAGCTCTACATCTAAATGTCTTTTGAAGACCTCCAGGGATGGTGACTCCACCACTTCCCTGGGCAGCCTGTTCCAATGCCTCACAACCCTTTCAGTAAAGAAGTTCTTCCTAAGATCCAACCTAAAACTCCCCTGGCGCAACTTTAGCCCATTCCCCCTCGTCCTGTCACCAGGCACGTGGGAGAACAGGCCAACCCCCACCTCGCTACAGCCTCCCTTGAGGTACCCATAGAGAGCGATAAGGTCGCCCCTGAGCCTCCTCTTCTCCAGGCTGAACAAGCCCAGCTCCCTCAGCCGCTCCTCGTAGGACTTGTTCTCCAGGCCCCTCACCAGCTTCGTCGCCCTTCTCTGCACCCGCTCAAGCACCTCGATGTCCTTCTTGTAGCGAGGGGCCCAAAACTGAACACAGTACTCGAGGTGCGGCCTCACCAGAGCCGAGTACAGGGGGACGATCACCTCCCTAGCCCTGCTGGTCACGCTGTTCCTGATACAAGCCAGGATGCCGTTGGCCTTCTTGGCCACCTGAGCACACTGCTGGCTCATATTCAGCCGACTATCCACCATCACTCCCAGGTCCTTCTCTGCCAGGCAGCTCTCCAACCATTCCTCTCCCAGCCTGTAGTTCTGCCTGGGGTTATTGCGCCCCAGGTGCAGGACCCGGCACTTGGCCTTGTGGAACCTCACACAGCTGGCCCCAGCCCACCGGCCCGGCCCACCCAGCCCCCCCTGCAGAGCCTTCCAACGAAGCGGCCCCGGCCCTACCCCCCCGCCACTGACCGGGCGTCGGCGGAGCCCCGGCGGCGACACGGACACGGAGAAGGACCAACGGCACCAACGGCTGCAGCAGCGGCGACACTTCCGGGCAGCGCGCGGCCGCCGCCCAACCAGCACACGGGAAAGGAAGCGTGGGCGAGACCATTCCCGCAGAAAGCCCGGGGGGGGAAGGGCACGCGGCTCATCGCTCCTGACGGCACGCGCCGCGACCGAGCCCAGCTGACGGCACGCCGGCGGCGACCGAGTTTTACCTTCCTCTCGGCCTCTCCTTGCCCTTATCAGTGATCCTGTGAGAGACACGCGCCCTTTCTCAGCCCGCTCCCCCCCCCCTCAGCTCACTGTTGGTACATCCCGGCGCGCTCTCCGCATTCCAGGCAGCGCCTGCCCTAATAAGGCAACGGCGGGAGTTTCCTGCCCGTCGTCCCGCCAGGCCCCGCCCCCCATCCCCGCGGAGCCCCGCCCCCCACCGCGCCCAACGCCCCCTCCCCGGAGGAAAATGGCGGCCGGGGCCTCGCCCGGCGCCCAAGCGGCCTCGGGGAGCGTGGGGGCGCTTGTGGCTGCTTCACGTGCAAACACTGAAACACGCAGTTTATGGTCTTAATTCATCTCACTGAGCCACCCCAGTCCCTCCCGTGGTATCTCCAATAACTTCTGAGCCCTTTTGTTTCCATCCCCCGTTACGTCACAGCTGCCGCAAAATTACCTTAATTAGAGCTGAAATTGTCTCAGAAGCATCGCAAAGCTTAACTGTTGCCATTTCCTGACAGAAAAAAAGAAATATTCTGGATATTCAGGGTAATGGGGTGTTGTGGTACAGCTGTCAACTGACCCTACACCTACCAGGAGTAAATATCCTACCAGGAATATAAGTGTACATATCTATATTTTTATGGTACTGCCCCGCCTTCTCGGGAAGTGCTCTGTTGTAACAACCAGAGGAGCTGATGTGTCTGGAAGATTGCTTTTTACGCTTGCTGATTGCCTTATCTACGTAATAGCCTCAACTACATTTTTTTTTAATCTTCATTTTTTATGTTTCTAGAGCCGGATACTTCTCCTGCTGGCATCATCAGGAAAATTAACATATAATTTAATAATGGGAACCTTTGCCTGTGTTAGAGACTGTATTTTTATCCAACAATGAAATAAATAATATTTCATAACCACTATTTATATTTTTTCATTCAAAAAATGATACTATGTTAACTCAATGACCTATATGCATTTTTGTGACTTTTTCTAAAATAATGCTTTACCTTACCTAGATAACTAACGAACAATGAAAAATGTAAGTATAAATGAACAATCAAAGGCTAAAATATGTATAATGAATATGTAGGAAAGTCTATCAGAACAAGTCTTCATACCTGTTTCTGTGTCTAAAGTGGATATGAGTAGTACTTATACAATGTAGTACTCATATTAAATATTAACATAATGAGCAATATGTAATAGACTAGCCACAGAGGACTTTAGCCTATAGTTGAAATCACCAGGGCCAGGCTTATGTCACTGCCCACTGACCTTTCAGAAGACTTTTTTTTTTTTTTTTTCTGAATCCTTTTCTTAATGGGGAAATGTGTGTAATCTGCTATTTTGGAAATTAGGGTGGAATTTAGAGATTCACTAGATCCCAGGCATCTATAAGAAATACAGATGACAGTACTATTGACTCATGAAGAGCAATACTGTTTCCACAAACACTAATTAACCAATTATAAACAAATACATGATTTGTTTGTAACATTTTTCTCATTAGCTCTCATTCAACTTCTTCAGACTGTATAAAAGCATCACAGGTTCCACCTTACAGGTGATGAAACTGAAGCACAGGTGGATTAGACAACCAGCAATGCGTGAAGGCTAAAGATGCAGCCAGGAATGTAAAATGTCTCTCAATAAGTTTCGGAGTCTACTTTCAGTGGGATTTAGAAACTTGCACACTTCCAAAAGTCCTATGAGCTTCTGGACTTTGGACGCTTCTCAATAACTTTAAAATCTACCTAAAAGTGACATGCCTACTACTTTGTCAGGGGCCAGATGCCCCTAATGGAGAGTTTTCCAGGCTGCTTGTAAACTTAGTCTTGAATATACTCTACACTTAAGCTATTCCTTCTGGGTTAGTGTCACCTTTGTGTAAGTGAATAGCCTCACTGCAGTAGGTACACTATTAATGGGGCAGCTGGGTGAGTGCCTCTCTTGGGTAGTGGGCAGTGCTTGGGAGGTCCTGTGGTGTTTTTTTTTTATTTTATTTTATTTTATTATTTTTTTTTGGGAGGGGGGGGAAGGGTCTGGCTTCCTAGACTTGCTTGTTTTGCATCATATTGTGTTTTGCATCTGCCTTGTCTTTTCATGCTCCACTGTTACAAGGATCTCCACTGTTGCTTTATATATGCTCTGGGAACTTCTCACACTGAATTACGCTTGGCTTTCCATATAAATTGATATATTCCATGTACAGGCAATACAGTTCCCCTCCATGGAAATGATCATACTGCATACCAGCCTGGCAATGACGTTCTAAAATGAATTCCATACATTTATCAAAATTAGTTTGCAGCCAGCAAAATCCTGGCCATGTGGAACAAAAGGGCCAGAATGTCACATCTCTTTATCCATGTGTTGAGGATTTTACTGGGAGAAACATACTTTAATGAAGCTCATGTGTCATAAAAATAAAAATAATTCAGAGGGATTCAGGGCATTCAAAGGAACAGAATCTGAGCACCCTCCTGAAGCAGATGATTTACCTGCTCTAAGCATTTACCAACTCATCTAATGCTTTTCAAATGCATTCCTCTTTGTTTGTCTAGAAACAAAACAATTCCCAAATTAGTCAACTCAAAAAAAAAAAAAAAGCTTAATACTTTTGCAACATAGGTCAGGAGAACACATTCTTTTACAGTATTCAGTTACGTAAACAGCAGTATTGTAGGACTATTGGTACACACAAGGAAAATAAATCAAGGAAGCTGGACTATTGTTCCACCACTATGTCACCAATTCACCAATCGGGAAAGAAGGCATATGCTCCAACCTGCTACAAATTTCAGCAGACTGTAATAAATAAAGAGAAGTCTCAGGCACTGCTGTTTGCTTTGTGCAAGCTGAAATGCTTTATCTTTGTTGTCTGCTTATTTCTTGCACAACTCAATTAAATGTCCTGCTCTTGTCCTGCTGGGACATCCCAGCTACTGTTCCACAGCTGAAGTGAAGAAATATTTTGAAAATGCAAGATGACGTCAATGTACTTGAGAACAGACCAAACAAAAAGCGCTACTGAACCCAAGCCACTGTTCTTAGACAACATGAGGCCATGAACAATAGCGCAGAAAAGAAAGAGAAATGGCCAAAGTGTCTGATGTGTTAAAAAAGAGCATTTCAGTGGGCTGTCCATGCTGAACAGCTGTGTCTATGCAGTGAGTTAGTCCTCTGGTACTGCTGAACAGAAATAACTACAAAATAATGGATAATAATACAGCGATGCTTGTTTATGGTACACTGCATGACACCAGCTTCTGTATTTATCTTTCTTGTTCTCTCCAGAGACTATGTGATTAGTATTTTTCCAGCCATGATCAATATTACGGGAACATTTTTAGTTTGACTAAATGTTTGTTTCTTTTTAATCTTTCAAATGCAGCTCTTTATCCCTTTGTCTTTTGCATTACGTCAATGAGATTTGTCCTTCTGGGTGGGGACAAAACCTGGTTCTGGTGTTGAACCTAAGGAGTCAAGCCATGTACTGGGAACTGCAGGTACCTGGAAGTAAAAGGAATACCAGTCCTTCTATCCTCTAGGCCCATTCTGCTCTGTGACAACTTGGTGTGTACCAAGCATGGCATACACCAACTACCTGGGCTCAGAGGACCTGCTCCTGGGAGTCTCCTTCTCACCATCGTGCAAGAACCCCGCTGAGGAGCTCAGTGCTTGCCTGCTTTCAAGCTGCAGGCTCACTGTGACTTAGAATTCAGACCCTGAGATGTGGCTCAGGCTCAGCATCAGGCGTGTTTGTGTCGTCTAAGTCTAAAAGTAGCATCCCAGCCCAGCCGATGGGGAGCAGCAGGTCCTCCCAGCAGGGCTCTTGCCCGCCTTGTGGAGCCCTTGCGGCCGATACCGGCTGCAGCCAGCAAGGGGAGCTCGTAATTTGGTTAGAAAGCTCGGAGACAGGCTGGGCGTGCTGTGTGGCACACGGCAAGGGATGTTGTCAAATTAAACTGATGTTGGGCTACATGCTCTTGTGGCCCAGGAAGGAAAGTGGAAGAGACCTTACGTGGGCAGTGGGCTCCTGGAGGTGACCCTTGGGATGCTTCTGGGTTCTTCAATGAAGACCCTTCTGGGACAGGCATCTTCCCTACCAGTAGAAACTGCTGGATGTTTTACACAGTGGGAATCCTGCTTTACTACAGCAGGGCCTCTTTGCTCTGCTTCTGTGCTATTAATTACGTCTTAGTAAGAAACTTAAGGAGGTCTCCAAGCCTTAAATACATCAGAAACTTCTCCAAGAGCTTTGTTTTCATAGCTATTAACGCTATGCGAAACGAGATGTCACGTTTTCACCTGTGACAAAACATTGAGCAGTTTCTCTGGTTTCGGTACAGCCTGGATGAATCAATGCCCGTTCACTTTATGGACAGCTCAGTATTTATTTATTTATTTTCCTGGGATGGAAAACATTCTGTTTTATGGTACTGCAATCAAAGTGACAAGTGCAGTAACAGCAGCAACATCATAGCAATTAACAACATCTATGGTAAATATATTTTCTACTTGTTTAACAAAATTAGACTAATTGTTTTCAGCAGGGGCACTTGCAGGAGCGTGATGCACCAGAGCTAACCTACAACATGAACAAGGTTTGCAAATCTTCCTGTGAGCCTGGATTGAATTTAGAACAAGCCAGAAGGAAATTTTGAATAAATCTGGGTTGAATAAAACATCCAAGTGCTTGGAAGGTATATGAAAACAGATGGTCTAGAGTAAGCCAAGAGCTGGAAAAAATGAGATCTGAGGTGAGTTTCATTCAAACCTGAAAGCCAATGGAGAAGTCGTAGTTTATGAACCCTTTTCAGCAAGCACTGATGAAATGAACACATGGACAGCACTGAGCAAATGAACAAACCACAATGAAAAAAACGAGCAAATGAACACCACAAACTAAACCCTGCTTCACAAAGCTCTAGGTTCACCTTCATTCTGTAGCCGTGCTTGCTAGTTCAAGTCTACTTCAATATCCCAAAAGAACACGTGAATGTTGGTGTTAGGGTTAGGAATATCTGCTTCTCTCCCTTGTGTAGCTCCGGAAAAGTAACACAGACTGTTCATATGGGATCCACCATGGCTTCTCGCTGCTTAAGCTGGCAGTGCCTTCACAGCCACTGCACTCACTAAAAAAGCCCTGGTCAGAGAGAACAGGCTTCTCATGTTAATTGTGTGCCAGAGAGCTAGGCTTCTGTCAATTCTGTGTCCAGGTTAGGTAACAAATATTCCTGGGAGACTCAGTGAAAAACTGATGGAAGACTTAAATGCATTTAAACCCAAATATTTTTAATTTTTCCTATGTGTAAGTCTATCCCACTGAGCATTATCTGGATGTTCTGCCTGTGTCCAGGACACTGGGTTTCCTGTAGCCAGGTATTGAAGGAAATATGATTTTTCCACTGATGAGCTAAGAGAACATCTCAGAAGCCCTTGTTGAGAGAGCCCGCTTTTGTGCCTTTCCAAAGGAAATCTCACCTCACAACACGAAGTATTAAGTCTCTGGCCGTTTTATGCATGAATGCGGCCCCGAGGCCAGAAGCCAAATGATAAGGTGAAATGGCACCTGTAACGTGACCTGACTACTCCAGCTGAAGGTGGGGATAAGGGAAAGCACGATCCTTTTCCAAACACCCCACCCCAAACCATAACCTGACGCAGTGCGCCACGGCTCCGGGGTGATAGTGGAGAATGGGAGCTGGTTGCAAATGGTGGGTGGAATCAAAAAAATTGTTTTGCAGTGACTGTAGAAACTCAAATGTGAAAAGTTAGCACTGAGACACAGAGATATGTGCTTCATATCTCTGAATGTGAGTCAGCAGCACACTTCTGCAGCAATGAAGGCAAATCAGATCTGGGGCTGCATCCCCAGGGGCTATAGTAGCCAATAGAAACGTGTTCGTCCCACTCTACTCAGTGCTTGTCAGGCTGCATGTGGAGTGCTGTGTCCAGTTCTGGTCCCCACTATTCAAAAAGGCACAGACAGACTGAAGAGGGTCCCAAGGTGGTCCGTAAAGATTATCAAAGGGCTGTGAGGAAACCTTGAAGGAGTTAGATCTTTCCACCCTGGAGAAGAGAGGACTAAGGGGGACCTCATCACAGTACTCTGATACTTAAAGGGTGGCTACAAAGAGGATGGGGACTCTCTCTTCATAAGGAGTCACACAGTCAGGATAAGTGACGAGGGCTACAAGTTGCACATAAGGTTTTGTCTTGATATAAGAAAAAAATATATATATTTTTACAGTGAGATTAGTCACTGGAACAACTTCCGCAGGGAGGTGGTGGAGTCCCTGTCACTGGAGGTTTTCAAGAAGTGTTTGGGCAGGCTCCTAGATGATCTCAGCTGGGTTCCCTTGTGCACAAAAGGTTGGACCTGATGGTTTTCTGAGCTCCCTGCTGACCTGGGCTGTTTGATGATGCTCTGCTATTGCAGAACAGCTGATGTTCTATGATGTTCCATGACTGTGTTCCCCCCCAAAAAAGGCTTCCTAGGGGTATCTGACAGATGTAATGAAATCCCTTTTTTTCCCCCTTTTCGTCCCCCTGTAACCATTTTGAGGAATAACACAGGCCAAGTTCCTATTTTCCCCTTTGGAAGTTTTGAAGCCTTGCCCAGCTCTTCCCACCAGACTCTGCTTGCCCAGCCCTCACCGCACAGCATGGAGCAGCTACGAGGAGGAACAAGGAGCTCTGCTCCCTTGCTGAAGATCAAACAGGCTGTTTTCCCACTGCTCCTGGGCTGGACTGGAGAGATGCTGCCTTGCTAGGACAGGTAGTGGGTTCAGGAGACCAGAGGCTGCTCACTTCAGCCGTGCTAGCACGCAGACATGCTCCCCTCTTCATTAACAACCCAGCAACAAAAAAATGAATTGCTCCACCAGGCGTTTCTGGGACTGATCATCAGCTGCTAGGAACCCTCCAGCAGTCATCACGCAGCTGCAAGTCCCCGTAAGCATTAGGGGAGGGAACATTTCCCCTGCGTTTCCCCTGGCAGCCACCATACCGGTCCCCGGAGGACAATTACAGATGAGTGAAATTTTAAGCAGATGCAGGAGGGTAGCGGAAAATCCACCCTGAATTGGGAAGCCACTAATATCTTTTGCAGGGCTATTCTTGGACATAGCCAGAGCTTGCAGCCCGTGGCTGAGGATCCAGCTGCCTGCCTGTGATCATAGCACACATCCCTATACGGAGAAACCTCAAACACGGGATTTTAGGCAGAGTTTTTTTCTTTTTTTCTTTTTTTTTTTTTTTTGGTGGAAAATGTAAAATGCTGTGGTGTGCTTAATAAATTAACATTTTTCCATATGCAAAATCAGAGAAATTTGATATTAGCTGAAAAAATATGCATTGTGCATTTTATTTTAACGACACTTTGAAACCTGCAGAGATAATGGTAAATAAATGAATTCCAAGGTGCCTCTGTCAGGCTTGATGAAAATTGCTTCTTCATGAAACATAGATAAATACAAGAAAAAAATGACAAAAATCTTTAAGGATATTATGCTTCTAGTCCCAAAATATTACTGCTTTTCCCCTGGTGTGGATTAACTGCAAAGATCTTTTGCAAAATCCCATCAGAAACTGAAACTTTCAAGAAGTGCAGCCTCTGCAAGTTAAGCAACCCCAAACTTTAATTCCTAAACCCACAGAAGATGGAAATAGCCTTGAACTATTCAGTTTGATCTCTCCATGTAGCTAGCTTTAATTTTCTTTGGCCTTTGGCCAGAGCTGAAGTGACGTCTAAATAAAAGAAATCTTTTATTTTTGCGAAAGCAAATACAGTAACTGTGGCTGAGCTTCAAAGGAGTGGTAGTAGGTGATGAATGGCCAACAGATGGGCTCCAGTTTGGACCATCTCACAGAAAATAAAACACATTGAGTGGAAAAACGCTTCCTCTCTGATTTTCCATGCGGCTATAAATAGCAAACAAAGATACACCCTATATTTCCTGCTGCGCACATTCAGCCCAGGGGCTGGCATCAGCTGCGTAAAGCAGCGGATCATCTGAACAAAACCAGACCTCACGTTCTTCTAACTTTATCTAATAACCTCAAGTGCTGTGGGTCCCTGTCGCTGTTCTAATTATTCCTACAAAGATTATGCTTTTATCTGTAAGGGTGTTCCTAATTAAGCTAAAGAGTGCCTGCATATTGAGATAATAATTCGAGAGCCTATCTCCCCTCCATTGTTTTTCTTAGGGGAGATATAAAGATTAGGAATTGTATCTGCTGGAGTTAGCAGCCTAGCAGGCCACGCAGAGGGGCATCTCTGCTGATGAAGAGATTGTGTTGCAGTTATGTGAGCAGGCATTTGAGGACCGTGCACTGGGCATGCCTACCGACAAAAGATGCAGCCCTCTGTGTGCATTCTCTGGAAGGGAATTACTCATCCAGCCTGTTTTAATTCACAGGATACGAGTGCTGGGGGAACAGTTATTATAAGCAGTTCAAAAGCAGAAAGCACTTGGGCAAAAGAGACTTTTCTGCCCCATTGCCAGCTCACTTCCAGCAACAGAAAGATCAAACAGTAAGAGCATATTCAGACAAAGGTTTTTATAATACATTCATCAGAACAATTCTGGGACTCAGCGACAAAAATCACAATGCTGGTATCTCTCCAGCTTCTCGAACTTGACACAGCTAATGCTAATCACAAAAGAAGTGCATGAGGACAATAGAATCAAGGACATTTTTTGTCAGAAAGGCAAAAATGCTCTAGCTGAGCAAAAGAAGCCTATGCAAAGCAAGGAGGGTCCCAGCCTTCCAGTTGTTGCAGATAATTGCAACAGCTGCCTTGGCCAGTGAGGGTAAAACATTAGCATTGAGTGGGGGCAGACCTGCTCTATTGAGCAAGGTAGCAGAAAAAACCCTTCCAGAAGAAGAATTAGCTCTGCATTAGGAAGGTGATTGTGGCTTGAAAGCTTTCAATACCAGTTTGCAAATGTACTTTGGAAACACCTCCTTTTAATTGTGTGACAGGGAAAGCAGAGACAGAAGAAAGGAAAGATTACAAAACCAGTTATGTTGAAGGATTTTAAGGTTTGAAAATTTGACCTAGGCCAGATGACTTGAGTTTGAAATACATTTTCATCATTATATTCTCTAGTCAATCTTGCACATACTCGCCTCTTGCATTACATCTTCTTACCACCTTCCACTTCCATCAGCAAAAATGAAAGACAGAGGTAACAGCACAGAAAATCAGGGAGAGGTTAGCTGCCCTGTGCCCAGGCCCTCCTGGTGCCATTCTCTGGGACTGTGTCCCTGCAGTGTTGATTTCCCTTTAGATTTTTCAGCCCTACACTTGGCTGCCCAGGTTGTGGCAAAAGTGGATGAACCTTTAGTTCCCTGTTAACTTCACATCCACTGTTATTAAAAGCTGGCTGTTAATTACGTGTACATGCAGTTCACCCAGTGAGCAGCATTCACAAACATCCTGAATACTACATCTCAAATAATAGCACACTGAGGTATAGTTTTTCTTACCTGAAGCATTTTGTGATTCTTAAGAGTTGTCTTTTCCAGGCAATTGCTTCTCCTAGGTAAAATGAGTTGAATTCCAAGACGTTGCAAGCTTGTTGTAAGCTTGGTGTAAGCTTGTTGTAACCAGAGCTGAGAAAGGACTGAAACTAAATGTCTCTGTACAGTTGGTTTCTCTTTGCTCATTACTCTAAAGTTATTTTCAGTGAAATAATGTTATCCTTGTATCTGATACTTGGAAAGAAAAACTGAAAAACAAATATGCCATCACCATGTTTGCTAAAGATTGTGAGTATCAATGTTGCTGTCAGCAGTTTTCACTGAGCTATGGTAAAAAATGTGGGCTTGATTAGCTAGTCCTAGCTTACATTCAGAATACTGATTTATTAATTATACACACAGTTTGGAGATGCAGTACTCTGAAAATTAATGTTATTCAACAATTTTAGTGAGCTGATTCAAATTCAAAATGGCTATCATGACCACAGCCCTGTCTTCTCCCAGCTTGCTGTATCTGTGCTTCCAATGATAAATCAGATAAATACAGATTTGCTCTTCCCTAGCATTGATGACCATTATCAGTGACCTTCCCTTGGCATCACCCAGCATGAAGCTTCCTTCCTGTGGGTCATTAAGCTCCTGAAACCACTCCAGCTTCTTTGGATTAGTATCGAGCTCTTTCAGAACCTGTGGAAAGGTCACTGCTGCCTTCTCGTGTCCACATCCTCTATCTGGGCACGCAGCTGAAGACCTACCCATGTTTCTGGACATCATGTGCCTGCTAATATTCAACATTTGTAGCTCTGTGAGCCCTCATGACAGCCTATCAGGGGAGCAGTTGTAACCCTCCCCAGAGCTATCTGTACCCAGAGGCAGCCCAGACGTCAATTTTTACATTTTAGGAGAAACCTCCTGTCTGGCACGAGCAGCCAGACTGAACTTCTATATTCAAGGAAATTGCCCATTTCATTAACCAAAGATACAGTCAGCTAACACCTAGGGATGCTGCTCCTGTGTCTCAGCTGTTAGAAGAGCCAGGGACAAAGAGAGGTTGTGCATGGAGGTCGTGCAGGCACCACCACTGGAGGTATTCAAGACCCAGCTCAACAAAGCCCTGGACAACCTTGCAGCTGGCACTGCTTTGGTTCAACACGAGACCTCCCAGGTCCCTTCCAACCTGAATTCTTTTCTCTTCCTGCATTTCTCATTGTAGACTGAAATTGCCATTTGGATGTACTTTACTGTATGCAGAAGTGATGGGACACTTGTCATTTGTCTATTACTAGTGATCCTATTGTACTAAAAAATATGACCAATTTCTCAGTCCTTCACTTCTAAATAGGCTTATTTTTTTCCAAGAGAGATTTTCTCTGTTTAAGACAAGCAATGACTTTCTTGGCAGTTTAATATTGTTCCAAACATGTAATTACAGTCAAAAAAAAAAGTAATAACCACTCTTATTCACACTTTTATGCACTTCAGACATGCAGACTAGTCAGATTAGTTTAAAAGACTGGTCTTATGCTGTGCACAGTTCAGACTCATTAGAGGCAAGTGTGATTGAAAACCACAACTGAAGCAGAGCTAGAATTAGAAATTGTGCTGCTGCTGGTGTATTGTTTTAAATAGCAATTGTCTATGGTGTAGGGAAAATTTAGAAATCAGTGTTTTGTGCAGTAGAGTGATACTAAGATCCTGTGAAGAACAAAATACTCAAAGGAAATAGGGGAAAAATAGAGAAGAAAAAAGAATAAAGGAAGAGCACAGGATAACAAAGCAAAAACCATTATAAGGAAAGAAGAAATACAAACCAAAGTGTTTTGATTATAATGATGAATTGTAATGTGGTGGGTAACATGCTGGAGTGATGGTTACAGACTGGGAAAGTTTCCCAAATTCCTATGGTTTGGTAATGGGAGCAGTACTGAATTACCAAGTGGGCCAGCAAATTGTGTGGGGAGGGGTTGCACAGTCACTAGGTGAGTTTGTTTTTTCAGAAACCAGGAAAGATCAGGAAGTTAATCACATCCTTAAGGGTCTATTTTATTTTATTTTATTTTATTTTATTTTATTTTATTTTATTTTATTTTATTTTATTTTATTTTAATTTTTAATCCACTGCTCAGAATGGTTTTGCTTCAGCCTACCAATAACACTAAGCAGAGCTACTCATCTGTGGGAGCTGCCAGCAGGGTTCCTCCAACCCATGTTTACTTAGTACTTTGGAAAAGCTGGTGGCTGCAAGAACAGGACCCACAAGCACGAAGAATATCAGTTTTTCCTGTCGCAAACCATTATGTTGCAGCTGGGTTCTCTTTTAGGTTCCACATGAAATTGTTTTCTTTGTCTGCAAGATGATCTTTGATGTTTTTGAAGAAAAGACTCTCTAAAATAAAAATGATTTAAAAGAAATGTAGTTTATATCTGTAGTCTTCCTTCCTGATTTTCTCTATGGCAAAACAAAAAATCTTTATGGCCCAATTTTCAGAAAATTTTTATTTAAAAATTTAGAAAATAAGTTAAAAAAAAAAAAAAAAAACAAACAAACACAAAAACAATAACACAAAAAAGACCACAAATTCTTCAAATGCAAAAGTCTTCAATTTAAAATATACAGTGCAAAGATTTTTAGATTTAGATTTAGAAATATTTTTATCCCAACTGAACAACAATTTGTTGCACAACAAAAATGGCTGGCATGTAACTTGTTTGTGCCATATCACGATATATCTCAGCCTTTTAAGATCTTATTTAGCGTTTCAGAAATTGAGCCCCTGGGATACCACTTGCCTGTTTGACAGCATGTACATTGATAGCTTTTTACATAAATTTCTAGAAACAAATAATGCACGCCAAATATCATGGTTAAATAGTTTGCTTCAATTTGCAACCAGCAGCATGAGCATGTAGAATGGTGTTTTGAGGTCAAAATATGGAGACGGAAAATAAACAAGAGTGGGGATTTTAAGAACAGCCCGAGAAGAAGCAAGGAGCAGCAGACCTAAATAATATGGATGTGCTGTGATAGGAAGAATAAATGTGCAGTCAGATAAAAGGGACAGAGATAAGGCTGTATAAGCACAGTGTCTTCACTTAATAGCAGCACTCTTTGTGTGCTGCTATTACTTGGCCAGTAATCTTTTTTGTTGTTTTCAGCATGTGCAGTTGCAATATGACTCATTGTATAGCATCATCTGGGGTGTAATAGAGTCTTGATGTCCTTACATTCTTGCACTGAAGAAATAGTTAAGGATATGTCCACATGGCCATCACATAGAGATATATATGTGAGCACTTTAGACTAACTAGTTCATTTCTGCTAGCTGTACACTTGCAGCAGCACAGAGATCAGGGCTGACTGGAATACTCACCCCAAACTGATCAGCTGTAAAGTTTGTAAAGAGTAAATAGCAGGTAAAAAGGTGTTTTGCTGAGCATTGTGTTGCCAGTGCTATACCATCACTGGTGCTGTATGTAGCTAGTTAAATCTGCCTTGGATAAATCTACATTTTGTCACAGCTGTTATCAGGAAAAAGAAATGTTCTGTTTTCTAAGCCAGCTGCTGGTGGAGGCAGAGGAGAAGAGCTGATGCCCTCCTTTCCTAGAGGCTTCTTTTGGCATCCTCTCTTAATTTCCAGTTACAGAAATTTGTTTCTTTGCAGTGAATTCACGGTCTCTTTCCTGTGGGAGCAGACAGTGGGGTTTGGATATGTCTGTTGTCCATACAGTGCATGTCTCTCACTGAAGCTTACTGCAGCTCAGATGCTGGGAATAGTGCAAAGACATATAGGTAAAACATCCAGAAGTAATTATTTTTCATCACAAGCACCGTATTTTGGGAGAGCACATTGGAAATTTGGTGCAACTAAATGACTTGGAAGAGTTGCTTTTTCTAGATGAGGATTCCTGTTGTGTCACTGTTGGTGGTTGATCTTATGGCTTGTTTCAATTATCAAATACTGAGTTCTGAATCCCAGTTGTTAGAAATGATGAAATAAGACTTTGGTTCTCTGCTCCTTTCCAAACAATTTTGGGGGAAGACTGCTGTCACCTGGCTGCCATGCCTTGCTGGAGGATTTCAGAGGAACAGGCACGTACGTGCTAATAGGACATTGACAGCTTCTGGTAGGCAGCCAGGATCAAGCTATAGCAAGAAAAACACAGATGGGAACTAGTAACTTTTGACAGCTTATTAAATAACCAAATTCAAATTGATTTTCAGAGAGCTAGTAAAATTATACTCACTTTAGGATTAGCATTATACCAAATTCAGAAGTTTTACTCTAAGCCGTGGACAGGTATTCCGAATCTTAACTTTTTTTAAACTACAGGACTTCATTAAGCAACCACAACTTCTCCTATAAGACATAGAATCATAGAATCCTGTAATCATCTAGCTTGGAAAAGATCTTCAAGATCATCAAGTCCAACCATCAACATGACGTACCAAGTCCCATCACTAAACCACATCCCAGGGTTATAAGATTATAAAATATCTGATAAACTACAAATGCTAAGGGGAAACATCCTCTTGGAAAGGATGCTGCAAAACTCTCCACTGTGTGGTTTCTTGCATATTTTCCTGAACTATCTGCTGCTAGCTACTGGAATAATCTTGTCTAGCAAATTTATATATTTTCCAATCTTTGAAGTATCTTTAGCTGTTGCAGTTCCATTTTGTTGAGTCTCCAAACCTGAGCTTGCTTTAAATGTAGGAAACTTGTCCTACAGCATGGATTGAGAAACAAGAGCACCAGGTCATCACACAAGAAAGCAGAATAAAATGAAACCGAGATTGACTTTAGTTGGAGACTAAGACCTCCTTTTTGGGGGAGAGGGGAATCCATTCAGAAAATTGGACCCAGGTTTGAAAATAAATTCCAGAAGACAATATACATGCTCAAAATCTCTGCCTTTCAAAAAATATTTTGGTAGTTTTATTTAGGACCCTTTCCTGTTGGAAGGGTCCTGGGATTGTTCAGCCTGGAGAAAAGGAGGCTCAGGGGCGACCTTATTGCTCTCTACAGGTACCTCAAAGGAGGCTGTAGCGAGGTGGGGATTGGCCTGTTCTCCCACGTGCCTGGTGACAGGACGAGGGGGAATGGGCTTAAGTTGCACCAGGGGAGTTTTAGGTTGGAGCTTAGAAAGAACTTCTTTACCGAAAGGGTTGTTAGGCATTGGAACAGGCTGCCCAGGGAAGTGGTGGAGTCACCATCCCTGGAAGTCTTTAAAAGACGTTTAGAGCTTAGGGATATGGTTTAGTGGGGACTGTTAATGTTAGGTCAGAGGTTGGACTCGATGATCTTGGAGGTCTCTTCCAACCTAGAAATTCTGTGATTCTGTTGAAAGAGATGAATTTGGATGTTGTGGAATTCTACTAGCGCTCACAGCTACAGCATCCTGTAGCTCTTAAAACTTAATCAGACAAACAGCCTGGAAAGCTATTTTTTCTGCTGTGTCAAGTTCTAAATTTATCCCCCAGCTTTCCCATTCAGAAAAGCAAACAGGTCCCTGGCACTATGTAATTCTAATTAGATGAAGACTGAACTACAATTTCTGGAGTCTCTCTCCTAGGACCAGTGCGACTAAATAAATGTGGATACACAGTGCTGCAGGGATTCTAAGATTTACAGAGCTCCAAGTGCTTTGAAACATGCACTTTGATATTCAAATGGGAGTTAAGTGGTTTAAAATTAGCTATGGATATTATCTCATTTTATAGGCATATAAAAGTGCATAAATTTAAGTGCCAAAGTATTTCAAGAACCTAAAAGATTTTGCTGCCATACTCTATCTCAATTTTATTTACATAATAAACAAAATCAGCACAGAATCTAAAAAATGGCACTCGGTAATGTTGTTATACCTGGAAAAACACTGAAAATGTTACTCAGATTTTCATATCCCACCTGTGATCTATACAAATTCTATTGCAATGAAAGGAAAAAAACAGGATGCTTAATTGGTTTAATTTCTCTACATCTCTCTCTGAAAATTTCAAAAGAAATTAGTATGTCATTAAGTCTTTTAATATGCCTTTGCAAATGACCCGCTGTGAAGGTGTGGAGTCTGTAACGCAATTCAGGAATCTCTCACCTTCTCTAATTAAAAGTATATATTACAGCCCAAACTCTGTAGATCAGTGGAGCTGCCATTGGTGCAGAAACCTGGGGAAGAAGAGTTTATATTAGAGTTCTAGTTCTCCATTCAGCCAGTTGCCTGAGCCAAGACAAAGTTCGTATGGCTGTACATCTTTTTTTTTTTTTTTTTTTCTGTCCATACCTTCTTAGGCTTTACAGTTGATTTAGGTAAGCAGCTCCCATGCAGAAGATGAAGAAGTGTGTGAACTTACTCCATGGCATAGCACAAGGCAGGAGGTAGCAGCTGCCCAAGGAACTACTAGCTAGTAAGTTAAACTAACAGGTTTCAGGTGGATTTATGGTAGGTGAGGTAAGGAAGAGGATACCAGTGAACCATGGTTCAGAAAAGCCTGGGGCAGCTGGTCTCATCCAGACCTTCTTCCTGTGGTTCCATGTAAGAGACCACAGCAGAAGAGGAATATCTGAAAAGCTTTCAGCTGTGTTGTATGGTAGGTGTGGTGGAAGTGGCTACAGCTGAACTTTGGGTTAACATTCCTGACAATGCAAATGTGCAAGATAAAAGTGGAATAACCATTTGTATTGAAAGCTAAATGTACTCTGCAGAGCAAAATACTTATTTACAATGAAGTCACAGCATAGTTTCACAAATTAAACCCTCTTCCAAATGACAAAAAGTGTTCTCATGCAATATTTAGCTATTACATTGGGTCACGTGCATTTCTGTGCCAAAATGTTGTGACCAAAGTGAAAGAAAAGCCCATTTCATTATCCCTAGAAATAACACTATTTCATTCAGAAACAAAAAGTTGGGTCTTAGAGTTACATTGGTTATACATGTATCTACTTAAATACCTCATGAGGTCATGTTCTTAATTTAGTCATCTTATCTTATCATGTTCTTAATTTATCATCTTATTTAAATAAGATGATAAAAATGTAACATCTTGTCAACAGAGCAAGGAAAGTACATTTTTATTGAACTGTAACGTGTTGTATGGCTTTATAGAGTTTTGCTGCTAATTACTTCAATAGGTTGTCTGTCATTAAGCTGTGAAATATCTGTTACATGCACTGTGGCATGGCATAAAAAAATTAAAAGAATCCGTAAAACTTTAATATTCTTGTACCATGGCAAAGGTCAATACAGAGACTGATATTTCCTACTCTCTGGATCATGACATGACACATTGTTTTGTTTCCTAAAGCTGACTTAACTAAGGAAAAAATTCTATAAATAATTTAAAATTGGCATGCTGATTTTATGCTGATTTTATGGAAGATATTTAAAAGGGAGAATGCTCAGCCTGACACTGCTGTCATCATGTGTTTGCACAGAGATAGCACAGGGTATCGGTATCTGTCTCTGTCTCTCTCACTCTTTGCTGCTATATTTATCACCCTCCTGGCCATAAAAGGTCTGGACTGGGGCTCTGACATTCCACTGACTGCAGGCATTATTTTTGCTCTGGACCTTCAAGTCCAGTCCCTACCCCTGGTCCTGACTACCTCTCCCTTTGCTGCATTCATAGCTGCTGTGTTTTTCTGTTGTTCATCCATTTCAGAGCTATTCCAATTGCCGTTGTTCTTCTGGGCCCTGGTAAGTGTTCCTTTATGATGTAAGATTTTATGTGTTCAACTATTTTTAATTAGAGTCTGTACTACCAGGTTGATAGTAGCTCTCTTTAATCTTCTCAGCTCAACAGTTATTTGAGGGAGTTGTAGATGGGAGCTGAAGAACTCTAAAGGCTCAGCTGTGAAACAAAGCATAGCACAAGGGTTTGCTTAGCAACTCAACTGTCCCAGCATATTCTTGTCATACTCTCAAATGAAGCATGGATTACTGAGATACAGAAGGAATTTGTTGTGCTACTTCCTTTGGGATTAGAGATTAGGTAAATAATCAAAATATTTTCTAATTTCATAGGATGTCTCATTATTTGTAAAGTATATAAAACACCATTGACTGAACTGAAAGAAATCTTATAATTTTTGTAAGCTTATGTGTTTCAGTATTTTTTTTCTATTTCACTATTTTCATTGATGAAGTAGATCTTCAAAGAATAACAGATAATAAATAGTGCAAGAGGCAATTCTAATAAAATCACTTCCTTTAGTGTGCATTTACAACCTACAGACAAGTACAGAACTGCCTGTTTGCTCAGATGCCATTTTGAAAATTCAGTTCAGCAGCTGCTAACATATAGATCCCAAATCTGCATATTCATCTAACTGTGGCCACTATATTTTTAGGCCAGGCTCTGCAGTTATAAAATCCTACACAGATCTTGAGAGGGGTTTTACCCTCATAATAAAAGGGGCTGTTGAATGGACTCAAACTAAGGAGGTGCAGGTAATATGGATTTTATAAAACTCCAGAGATGGGAGTCAGTCAGATAACCAGACAGTGCCCCAAGTTGGAGTAAAAGCCTTGTAAGGTTCAGAATTTCTTGTCATCCCCTAAAACATAGCACTACTGGTCAGACTGGTGTAACTAACTGACCCTTAACCTGTGAGTAATGCTTGATGTTTCAGAGGGAAAACAAAATACAACTCACAGGGTGATAAAACACCTATAAAAGGAGTTTCCTCTTAGATTACATGAGTAAGAGTTGGCCTTTGATTTGAACCAAGAGAGGTGACTTGTTCAGCTTGCCTTACTTAGTTCTTATGCCTAACATATACTCCTCCTTGTACTCTTGAGGATAATGAGGCCCACAGCTTTTGTGTTTGGAAGAAAAAGTTGCCTTTGACACTTTTTTGATACTGACTTAAATGGTTAAGCTTGTTCTTTTGCTCTGATAAGATGTAAATTGAAATGCCTCACTTAACTCTTTAATGGACAATACATAAAGTGCTCTATATTTTTGGATCACCTTCCTTGCTTTGAATCCTGGAGAGCTGTGCAAATCCCTGAGCAATAGAACTGAATGAGTGTTAACGTTGTGGCTGTTGTAACCATGACAAAACTCACTAATGCTGCAAATAAGGCTGGTGAAGATGAAGGGAGGCAAATGTAATGCTCTACAAAAGGTACACAGGATGCTCTCATGCTCTTTCCTTTTCAGTGTCTAAAACATGACTAATCTGTACACCTTAACTTTGCTCAACAAAAATCACAGTGGCTTGCAAACCCTAAACTAGTTCTGTGGAGCTGGGAGAGAAAGTAATGAAGAAAAATGAAGAAGAAATCTCTGAAGCCAACAAAGTGAAATAATCACAACAAAAAATATTGATAGGTATTAGAAATAAAGATAGTAAACAGGCTAATTGTGTTCATTAGACTTACATGAAAAAAATAGCCAGCAGGAGAAACAAGGAAGTTAGCAAGGAATGTGAGTTTTTAATGTAGAGGACAATGGGCTAACACTCTTTCCCATTTCTCCCTTCCTCAGGTAGAAATAAAGTAAAAGGACAAACTGGTCTCCTGGAAGTCATAGTTTCACTATGGTTATGAAATCAATTTCTTCTACATACTTAAAGACTTCTGAATGACTTTCTTAGTTTATTGTTGAATTTCTGCAAGTGAGTGATCCCTTCTGATATCATGCAAAGAGCAGTTCCCAGACCTTGAGTGAGCCCTGAAATACAATTACGTTGAAACTTTTTTTTTCTTCATAATTAGCCTTAGTCCAGTTGAGTACCTGAGCAGTGACCAAAGAGAATAGTTTGCAATTTATTGGCTTGCTATCAGAATGAATACTAAAGAAAAAGCCAAAGGCTGAAATCTTGAAAGCAAAAAGACCAGTGAAAAAATAATGATTTTCATGGAATCAAAATTACATTCCAGATTTGTAAGTTTATTTTATACAAAAACATCAGAGAAGTAGTTTCATTAACATGAACAAAAACAGAAGCAGAACAAGTTCCCCGTTGCTGTGATTGGTATAAAAAACAATAGCAAACACCTCTCTTGGTTTTGGATCTTCAAATTTTTCTCAACATTTTCCCACTGTAGCTCATTTCTATTCATAATGATGTACCTCTTCAGTGACAATCCTAGGCACATTGTAAGCCTAATGACCAATGATAAGAAAAAGAAAGGTTATCATGAGGGATTGATTGGTAGAGGCAACTTTGCATGCCAGAGAAGAAAATGTCAGTTTTAATAATAACAGCAAAACAAAACAAGATTGTATTGCCAGCTGAAAAAACAAAGGGAAATCCTTTCTGCACTCAACCCTCATCCCATTTTGAGAGGGGAACTACCTCTCTCCTGATCAAATTTCATACTATGAAAAACTGCCAGATAATCTATTGATGACTGTGCAAAGTAAAACTTAGATAGGAATACCATCTGGAAGAATTTTCATGATGATTTTCTACACAATATTTCTAGGTTAAGAAGAGAGGCCATTCAGACTGATGAACATTATGTTATTTTAATTATTGGATACAGACTGTATTCCTTATTAAACTGTAAAACTGTGATAAGCCCCTTTAAATGAAACTCTGTTAACACACACAAAATAATCAATGTAATGCATGTTTACAGAAAAAAGTGGCATCCTTCACAATCTTACTGCTCTTAATTGAGTATTAAAGTCTTAAGCCATAAATTAAATTGAATTTGAAAATTGGATTATGAAAATGAATGAAATGTTCACATATTTTTATCTCATATTATAAACTGAATAGCCCTATTGAAATCTCTCATGCTTTTTAAAATAACTTAATAATTTATTCTGTCTTTTGTAATTTAACAAAGTATTTACAGTATCTCTGAAGAAGCTGAACACAAGATTTCAGTAGCTGGCAGTAATGACTGGAAAAGTTGAATACGTGAAACTTCAACAGTTTGCAGTAAGAACAGGGAAATCAACTACAAATGATCAGGCACAATAATGTAAAGATTTCTGTTCCCAACGAATGACGTATGCACTTCCTGAAACTTAAATATGAGCCTACCTTAAAGTCCAAGAAACATCATAAATGATAGCCCCAAATGTATAACATTTATTTTTTAAAGGTTTAAGTTTCATGTTAGTTTGTTCTTTACTAATTGTATGCTAGCTCTTAAGTTTCTTTGGTGTGAGTCTTTATGTTTGATCTTTTTCAGACAGTCCTGTTATATCTACATTCAGAAGAGTGCAGCAAAAAAAAAATTAGAAGGCACTCATGATGTCTTTACCATTCTATCAAAGACACCATGACCATTATGACCGTGCATATCGCCATAAAGCACTGCAGTCAACTGTAAGCCAGTACCAAAAAGAAACCAAAAGCAAATCTGCTCTCTATGCTCAAGGATCTACAGCTTATGCTAGGGGTTCTGCAGCCTATCGCCATGCCTCTGCAGCAGACTTCAGCCTTGAGTCTTCAGCAGCATACAGCCGTGGCTCTTCAGCCTATGACCTTGAGTCAGCAGCCTACAGCTATGGATCTACAGCCTATGATCACTCTGCTGCACAAAGTAAAAGATCTGCTGCCTATAGTCTTGACTCTGAAGCCCTCAGCAAGAGCTCAGCTGCCTATAGTCATGGATCTGAATCAATCAACAAGCTGGCTGCAGCCTACAGACTGGGATCTGAAGCCTACAGTCTTGGGTAAGGCAAAAAGTACATCTACCTTTGAAACAGTATTCCAGAACAAAAATGTCTAACTGTCTCTTATTGAAATCAATGGTAAAACTCTCCAGTTCTTCAACACAAACAAGTTCTGTAACTTGTGTTAACATATTTTCCAGTTTTTCCTTGGCTTTGAGACTGGGAAGATCAGCTTAGTTTGCTGGGCTAACTCATGTGTGATGGTTGGATTGGCATGAGAATAGCACTTGCAATGCTGACGTGGCTGAATGATGACAGATACAAGTTGTACCTTCATTCTCCAAACTGGCTGGGCATGAGCCACCCAAAGTTTTTGCCATACTAAGAGAGCTGAAGTTAATCCGCATTGTTGAGATAGCTTTTGGGTTGGGGCTGGCTCTTACTTGGCCACATTGGAGCAGTAAAAGAACTTGGAGCTGTTCTCCTAAGTTTGAGCTGACATGCCCATATATCATTATTCCTTGGAATAAATGTTTCATTTTTGTGCTGAGTGAAATTGAACAAGAATTGTTCAAATTATTCAAGAAATTGAACATTTCACTATGGAAATAGGTTGAGATATACTATTTTCAAAGAGTACCATTTTTTTTTTGTTTATGAAAGTAAATATTGCTCAATCAATGCATTAGCAGAATGTTTTAGATACCATAGCCTCACATTATTTTAATGTATCTCAGAAATTAACAGAAATTAGGGGAGCATTAAAGTAAGATTAGATCAGTTGTTAGCAGTGGAGGAAATAACAAACAAATTATAGACCAAAACATCTGCTCTCCATTATGTTAATATAAAATCAGAGTATTACTAGCAGAACCAATCATGGCTTGTTCACCGGAAAACTTGAATTCCGAAAACTAAATGGCCTCCAGGGATTTTGGATAAAGATGGACTCCTGGCCAAAGCCACTGAAGGAAAGGATATTGTACCATAGTAAATAAGGCCTTGCGATTGCAGCCTTCACTTGGCTTTCAGGAAGTTCAGGGTCATGTCTCTATTTGCCAGAGTTTGTTCATGAATTTGAACCTCAGGCAATTAGAGCCCAAATGAATGACTGGAGTGCCTGACTATCTTGGGCTAGATTATATCCTGTTTTTCCTGTTGAAACCATTTCCGTTGTGTAAATAATTAATTGCAGAATGGAGTAGCAAAAGAGTCTCATATGTAATCTGCTGAAGAAGGGATGCAGACTGGAGGTGATGGGACTATGTTTCTAGAGAGAGTCGGGTAGGGGGAGGTATCCCAAATGGCTCCTGCACTGTAGTGACGCAGCTATGTGTTGCTGCTCACCCTAACCCAAAGCCTCCCTATTCTCATAGAAAACTTTGAATATTCCAGTAAATGGGAACACTGTTTGAAGTTACAAAAAAATAAAAATGGTTGTAAAAATAATTGCTGCCTAGCTTCATTTACAATCTCTTCAGTGACACAGGTTTGTCAGATATTTCTTCTGAAACACAAGTCTTCTCACCAAGAACTCTAATGTCAGCAAAGCAATACTACAGGAAACTGAATTGTTTAATGTACTGAAATCATACTGGGAGAGAGCTTAAAACATTTCCAGAATTCCTATATGTTTTAATAATAATAGTAATAATAGCTTTTGTTTTGAAACAGTATATTTGTTGCTATTTGCAAGCTACTCTGTAGTACAAGAGTTGCCAACAGACCTCATACTATCCTGGCAACCAGAGATAAGAATGTCTCAGCTGCAATGTCTCTCTGTGATCCTGTCTTTGTATTGGAGAAACTCAGTGCTGCTATGGGAGACAAGGACTTGGGAGATTAGATTGACCAATTTAAACCTTTCTTGAATGAAATTTAATACACAGGAGAATATGGTTCTGAATGGCAATGTTTAACATAATTTAATGGTTAATATATCCTCAACGTTGGTATTTATTTAGTTTTGGAAGCAACTGCTTTGTGGCCATTTTGTTGCAATTTGCAAGTGGTACAAGTAGAAGAATACCATGACTATATTGTTAATTGTGGTCCAATTTAAAGTAATTTTCCCCAAGTTCATGCTATTTTCCCCTGAAAGCCCAAAACACTTCAAGAGATAATGACGAGACAAAAAGCGTTACTAAAAGAAATTGAGCAAATCAAAGATGTTCTGATTTCATCATTATGAAAGAAACGGTGTAACAGAAAAAAATGAACACTTCAAACACTTTAAATTTTCAAAAAGTTCAAAAGGCCTTGAATCCAAATGCTGCATCTAGGTGACCTGGAGCACCGGTGGTTGCTTGAAACCTGAATGTGCACACGAATCCAAAATTAGATTAAATTGTTCAAGTAACAGTTGATTATTGCATATCACTGGATTTTAGTATCACATCTACATTTATGTTTAATATGTTTAAAACATTTTATGTTTTGAGGATATATTGTTTTGAGGATAAACCTTGCTAAGCCCAAGAGGAAAAATATACAATTCAAATACTGAGCTTTTATTTAAAACACCTCTTATTTTTATCTGAAGTAACTTCTGCTAAACTTTACTATTCCTACAAAATGTGTCTCAAACCTTCCTGTAGCCACTTCACAGAAATGAGTGTCCATAAAGAGGCAATGTTGATATACAGGTAGTGCAATGTGAGGAATTGATCACAGGAAAGCACTGGCAAAGGACTTGGGGCTGGGTAACCTGCAAGACCTTGACTTGATCCCAGTTCTCTGATGTTGGAGACTCGCTTGAGTGGAAAATATGGACAGCTTGAAGGAGCTGCAGTGACAAAAAAGGTTCCATTTGGAGACGGGCTGTCTGTTCTTTGCATTTCAAGCTTCCTTCAAACCCATGACAGCTTGAAGAAGAGGAGAGAAGTGAAAGCTGGCAAAACTAAGAGCAAGTGTGAAGGCTTTCAGCTCTGTTGGTAACCACTTGCCAAAGCTGTAAAATCCTGGGCTCATAAAAGAAAGCAAGCCTCATCATGCAAGGACTGCCACTTCACATCAAGCCCTGCACCAAGCCAGGAGGAGTACGGCCTGCTGCTACCCCATGGATCCTGATGGGCCTGCAGGCCCAGCTGCACGCTGGCAGCTCTGTCCCAAAGCTGTGGTAGTGGCCACCCGTCCTGCAGGGGTGTGCAGTGAGGTTTGTGTGCCCCCTATGTGGTTCTTCTGTCCACTCCCACAGCAGAGCTAGGCAACAGCCTTCTTCCACAGCTTCTCCATGTGCTTCTGAGAAGCTGAGTCAGGTCTGACAGATCTTGTAGCTGTCAAATTGGAGTGCTGGATTAAGTCCCTTACCTCTTCTTCATCTTCATTTTTCTTCTTTCTTTCTTTCTTTCTTTGGAAGCTCCTTGTTCAAACTTCCATTGCTTTTCCATGTGTAATTTTCCTGGCTGAGAGCATCAGATAATCCCAAGCAAAGGTAATTGTGTCACAGAGTGGTTATCTGCCACCAAACTTGCAATTAATGCAAGTGCCAGATAGTAAGAGTGAATGCTCTTCTGAGCAATAACGTAACTGGGAACAGGATAGGGCTGAATAAATATTACACTTTAAGAAACATGAGAAGACCATGATCTTGACCTCCCTGCTGGCACTGCTCATCCTTTGGTTTATTATAGGTGAGGGTTAAGGAGCAGGCTTCCAAACATCACAGCCAAGCATGGAGATTGATTTAATGCAACTTGCCATGTGGAAACAATTCCCCTTTAAAAAAACTTGTGGAAGCTGTGTGAGGGAACAGCATGATTATTGCCAGCAATATTGCCTGAGCCCATGACAAATCTGTCAGCAACTTAAAATGAATTTAGTCACCAAAGAGTGCTTCTCAATTTTAGAAGCTGTTTTTAAAGAGCTTTCTTATGAAAAACTGAAAAACCTTCTATTTATTTTTTTCCTGCTGTAACTACACCTTGAGAGATTCCTTTTGGCTAATGGAGCTCCTCTGCTACAGCTATGGTGTATACCACATGCATCCCTTTCTGCTGGTGGAATTAAGTGAAAGAGAGAAACATTTAAAGAAGCATGCTAAGGACAAGGTGCATGATTTACTAATGGTGTAAATGAGCTTACCAATGCCTTTTCATGCTGGGGTGGAATAACTGTGAAATAGGGTGTTGTGGTCCACTCCTAGGAAATGTTTCTACCTCCACTGGGCTCAGGATCATTTTGTGCAGGGTGGGAAGCTTGTACCTTCAGGTGCAGAAACAAGGGCAGTGCCAACATACTGAAGTATATTCATATCTTGAAGATATGAGAATATATATGGGAATAGGACATCAAAAAAAAACCCTCTGTTTGTGAGTTTCACAGGCCCTGTACAGTGTTGTATTTAGTTCCTCTGGTGGGCTAGAGGGAGCACTGTTAGAGGCTGTGCAGGACTATACCTGTGCCTTTAGCATTTACAGTCATCCAGCTCCCATTTCATTCCATAAATTCAGTGACTCTACTGAGAAACTAAGAAAATGTTGGCATTGATATTTTAACATGCTGAAAACTTATCAAGAAATGAGGACGCTAATCTTGGGTCACCAACCTTGATAAGGCAGTACAGATAGCATCTGACCTGGAAAAAAATATATGTATGCTAGCTGGGCAGATCAAATGAGGCTGAAAGCTGCTAAAAGGTCATGGTACTGTTCCTCCCTGCGAAACTAGAGAGCACTGATATCCTGCTCCTTCTCCTCTGGGGAGATTCTGTTCCACATATCAGGTAAAAGGTTGGAACACTTTAAAATAAAGGGCAAGATTTTAGAATCTGGTTCAAGAAAGTGGAGTCCTCCCTTAGGCTACCTAAATAATGGTTGTAAGGCAGGGTTTGTTTTTTGTATTGCACAGGAAGAAACAGTAATAACAAGGAAGGAAAACATAGAATCAAACCTCATGATAGAAGTAATGACCAATTTGTTTTCACATGCAAAGGGGCCATTTGAATAAGCATTTCCACTAGACTCCATACAGCTCATCCTGAATAGATGCTAACATAAGGAGGGTTTGGAAAGGAGAAACATTTTCTACCATTTCAAATTTATTCATCTCAGCTTTTAGTTTATGCACTCCAGTTCTGAAAGATTTTGGAGTTACTCTGGATACTCCTCTGAAAACACCAGCTGGGTTCTCTGATGTGGACACAAACCAATTAGAAACTTAGGAACAGCTGTGGCAGAAAGTGAGAGCAAAACAGACAGCATATTCTGTCAGTGTGTTAATCCAAGGTATGCTTGAAGCTGAAATACTGGGTTCAGATCCTACCATCCCATCCTAAGAAGTAAACAGGAAAAGATCAGAGATCAACAAGAACAGTAGTGGGAGGATACCTAGAGAAGGTATAGGAATTGGGGCTCTTACCTTGGGAAGGTGGTAAACATGAGCATGTAACATCAATGTATAAAATAATGAAAGATCTGCAGAGAATGAACAAGGAACATAAGGAACATTTTTTCCACTATTCTTCACACAGAGAAGCAGGTAAGCAGCAAATATATATATATATATAATGTCACAATTTAAAACAGGCTCAAAAAAAAAAAAAAAGTGCCATTTACCTATATTGCTACAGCAATGATTTCAGCTCACTCATGACATCCCCAGATCTTTGTTTGAAACCAAAAAGATATATTGGGGAAAGTATTTCTCTATATGAACTTAAAAAAACCAAAACACCTGTTGTTGACTATTGTTGGAGTAGAAAACTGGCATAAAAGCACCCTTGACATTATGCAGTGTAACACTGCTCAGAGGGGTCTTGCTTAGTCCAGATCAAGTTGTTGGAAGAACAGCATCTGAAGTAAATTGATTGGTGTCAGAGAGCCTGAGTCCAGCAGACAACTGCAGGACCAATGTGGATCTGTTATTCAGTTTGCAGCTATCACCTGTGGCTTTGATAGGGGAGTGGTCTGTACCACCACAAAGTACCTGGAGGCAGCTCTTAGAAGACAGCACAAAGACTCTCACTGCAGCTGCCCCTTCAAGCTGAAGAAGAAGAAAGGAAAAAATATCCAGAAAGGTGCTTTTCTGGTCCTGAGCACATACAAATGAGGACTGTTCACTATGCCAGCCAAAGCATGCAGTAATATGAAAGACCCAGGAGTACTAATCCAGAAAATAACCAAGTGTCTGCAGTGGAAGGTGCCTTGATCAAGAGACATGCAGCTTAGAAAACTCTGGAGTTACTGGGAATCAGCTGTTCATGTATAGTATTTTTATCCTATTCATCATACCTCTGAGAAAGTCCTAATTCCAGCCCAGTTTTCTCAGGTTGTGGTGGAGATCTCTGGCATTAATCTGAAGGATTTTGGGGGCATATTTTAATTAATGCCAGCTGTAGTAGGCAGAAAAAATGAAGATGAGTTATTCAGCTTCAGCTACTTGCAGTGTTTGATTAAAAACAAACAAACAAGCAACAACAACAAACAGAGCCTAAGAAAGAAAAAAAACATGCAGAGGAGATCTCAACAAAAGACCTGGCAGAAAGTGATGAGAACTGCTATGCATACTGCCTGATGATTCCCTATATAGGTGCAGGATCTAGACCTGAACTGAAAACCAAACTGATAAGATAGCCAAATTCTGCTTTATGAACAATGAGCAGGTTTGGATGTAACAACTCTGAAAAAAACTGAGCTGAGATTTTCACCATATTTCG
Organism: Netta rufina; assembly: GCF_964035555.1. Taxonomy (NCBI): domain Eukaryota; kingdom Metazoa; phylum Chordata; class Aves; order Anseriformes; family Anatidae; genus Netta; species Netta rufina. The sequence goes on from NC_140124.1 coordinate 108,164,786, forward strand.
TCTACTTTCATGAAAATCAAAACTTATTGACTTTTAAACTAAAGTCCAAAAGATACTGTGATTTTTTTCAAATTATCAGAAGCCAAGTGGTCTCCTAAAGGGTTCAGCGTAAAGCCTCCAGGCAATCTGATGACAGATTCACAATTCCAGGTTTGCCCCATCTTGAAATAGGACAGCTATAAAAGTCACCCAATAAGTAAAGGACTGCAGCTCCCTACAGATCACAGTTCATTAAAAACATTAAAAAAAAAAAAATAATTAAAAAAAAATCAACCTTGGCTTTGCTTTTTCTCACCATTTATTTGACAATGAGTTGCCTCCATGCATTTGTGGTTGGCCATAGTGGTTGTACCATATCATCGCCAAACCCAAGAGGGGGGCAACCTTTTGCTTTACTCTGCCTGGGCTGTTCCCAAGTGATTTCTGCTTGGATTTCTCTCCCTAGAGCTGTGTCTGCCTCCTTTGGAGTCCCTCCCCAGCTGTCTGGGGCAGGGAAAAATTTATCTTCAATGTTATGTTCTACGTGCTTTACATTCTCAGGGGCCCAGTGCTGCTATGAGGTTTGGTTATTAGCCTACCAGCCTTACCCTGGGGACTGGGAGCAGGTTAGCCCTGTGAGAATGGTCCAGGTCTGGACGCAGGAGCCTTGCTGAGAAACAGTGGCCTTAATTCTGCTCCTCTGTCTTGTGCCATGCAAACAAAGCTCCAGTCCAAAAGCAGGTTCATCTATGATTTCCCTTGGCAATGTTGAGACAGAGATGAATAGGCAATTCAGGGATTTGTAAAAGTCTGAGAGCTAATGGGGATATTCCATCTCTAAGATATAAATCTGGCAGCTTAGGATGTATTTGGAGAAAAGGAGGGAGGTATTTGGAGTTCTGTTAATATTATTTGTAACCATGTTAAATAGAAACCCAAATATGACTGCTTCAAATATGCTTCATACTCATCAGAAGTCCTCCCCTCTAGCTGGGGAGTCTTTCCCAGGTTTTCCAGAAGTCTTTCTTTTGGTTTGCTTTTCTTTCTTCCCACTCACTCTCCACTTATCTGGGCAAAGTGAAATGACATTACTTCACTCAGATCTGTGCTTTCAGTAGTTTGGGGTGGTGTGGGAGGCCAGTGGGAATGGAAAGAGCAGTTACCGGACAATTCACTGCCCTATATTTTCTCTAAAAAGACCTAAAAGCATCACGACTTTGAATGTATTTGCCCACTGACAATATTTTGTTAGGGGATCACACAATTTGGGAACCATAAATTTTGGGAAAGTAGAGGCCATCAGTTCAGACACAATCTCTAGAATTACTTGGTGGTCTCAGTGACCTCAAGACCTACCAAAACTATGTATATAAACTCTCCAAGTCTCAAACCAATCAATGAAATATGCAGGTATATTGTTTATTCTCTGTATTTAGATTTAATATCAAGGGGCATCAGTGTTATATTTGTAATGGTCCCTTTGTCAAAAGTGCATTTAGTTATGTGTTTAATAACTCTGAAGCCATGGTTATTAAAGACAATATTTTCTTTCTTACCAAACAGAGAGCAAAAATGTGTAGTACTTTAATATTATGTTGGAGTGTTTCTTAACAGCTTTTTTCCCCTGATTTTAACAATATGATTTTTATTGCAGACTGAAAGATTCCAATTTAATGATTGAAGATCAATCCTATAAGATGAGTCCCAAAGCAAAAAGAGCAAAACAGAATTTGATATCTGAGGACAAAGAAAATGAAGCCATAGACTACTCAGTGCCTATATTCTCAGGACGGTATGTCCATTTTCCTTTTTTTATGGTACCTTACTTCTGTCATTTTATTAGCTAATTATAAAATAAGAAATCCATTGATCTTTTTTTTACACTCCTGGATCTCAAGGTGATTGTTTGCACTTCGTATGGGTGATAAAAAGACCAAGAGAAGTTAACTGACTGGCAGAAAATCCATCATGGAGGTCAGTCATCCAGAACCAGGACAAATGAATCCAGGTGTCTGGTCTTTGTTTCAAGCACGTCACCAGGGCCACTTTCTATGAAACTATGATATAATTATAACACTGCTTACTGGGAACTGGACAAACATGTTGTCCGCATAATTTAGCTTACTCTTGTGGTTTAAAGGCTTGTAATCCAATGTCCCCTACCACACATTAACCGTAGAAACAATGAACCAATGTGCTAATGTTTTGTCCTGGCACAGAGAAAACCTGGAATGAAACCAAGCAATTTCTCAAATCCGTCATAATGATTCATACTGATCTCACGTGTTGTTGGTATTTATTGCATGGTTACTACTGATGTAATATGTTTTACTGCAGCACTGTCCTCAGTAAAGCTGAATGTGAACTTTGTGTGGAAGCCAGAAACCACACAAGCAAGGAGGCTCCCTTGCCCTTTTCTGGGTATGGCATGATGATTTTATTAGGAGTCTGCAACAGGTCAGGTGTAGCCATTTGTTCAGGTTGATCCATACCAGGGTGTGGTGTGGAAAGCAGACATGATGGGAGCCTGGGAGAAAAATTTCTTGCCCACCTGCAGCTGAAGAGAAACCTTTCTCCAACTTGGCTTTCTTCTGCCCAACACATCTTTTATGGGGCACATCAAAGCTGTTTTTGGGAGTCAGTGCGCTTGTGCCTGCTGCTTGGTCAGCACTCAGGAAAAAATGTCACTTCTGCCTTCATGTGAGACTGAGTTCCACCTTGTCATTGGGAGACATCACTGCTTTTGCCTTCTGAGCATTCTTCTTTTGTGATGAGACCAGCAGTTTTGGTTTTTATTCCCCCTCTTCCACTATCCTGGAGTAATATTTACTCACCCCTTATAGATTTATGTGCCAGATTCACTGCTCTTTGACCCCACCAAGCTTCAGAAGCGCACACTCTTGCATTTTCAAAGGATTTCTTTGGAGCTCCAGCTGTATCTGCTGTGATAGAAATACATAAATACGTCTCACACAAAGCTTGCTGTAACATATTTTCAAGGTTTCGCACTACCTATGTGCTTTACCCAGTGTTTCTGCCATCTGTCTCCCATGCTCTTAAACACAAATATGCTCCCTTTTTATTGTGTCTAGAGTCTACAAAAGTAAAATTTATAGCGTTAGTCAATAGCTGGAAATCCCAGCTGATGGCCCGCACTCCTGGACAATTATTTTAGATTTTATACAGACTCCTGTGGTCTTAACAAATCATGGCTTTTTTTTTTTTTTTTTTTTTTTTTCTCTCCTTTTTTTTTTTTTTTCTTCATTTCACTTTTTGTTCAGTGAATACTGTAATATCTAATTCAGTGTGATGGTGTGTTGCATCATTGAGTTGTGTCTGTCTGATGCTTTGAGATACCACACTAAAGCACACTGACAGATTTTTACATCATAGTCACTATTCTTCATCTTATTACTGTTGTTGGTATCAGTATCATTTTTTGTGCATGATGACTCAGAAAGTTTTCTGTGCTTTTGTGCCACTGAAATGACCCAAACTGATCTTTTGTAATTAGTTTAGAAGTATAAAAAAAAAGTCATATGAGTCATGTTAGGGTGCCCAACTCAACATGACATGAAGCATTTCAGAGTGCCTGTTTTAGTCTTTTTTCTGTTGGCATCACGTTCATCAGTGCATGCCAAGGCTGCAGAAGTTGCATGCCACATTCCTGTCAGATACTTATTTTTGTTTGAAAGATAACAGCTGAAGCCTGTTGAATCATGTGCATGTTAGATGTCATTCCCAAATTCCCCTTGTGAAACTGATGTGTGGCTTCCCATAGGCAGATAGCTTTTACAAGGAATAGTTATTTATAAAGGTCAGCTCTCTGTGTGTCCATCAGAGCTGTTGCCCATGCTGCTGGATGACCTTCAGCACAGTGTCACCCTTTCCATGATTTGATTCTATTTCAGACCCTTGGATTCTGCTGTATAAACTTTTTTTCACTCAGATTATTCAGCTCATAATTCTTCCCCTTAAGCACCTAGCCTAATCCTTGCAAGATAAAATTAGGGAGACACAGCCAGTATTCCAGATAATAAAAATATCTGGACCTAGATTTAACACCATAGGTGCTAAAGATACTGGATATCTCTCATGGGACTCTTTGCAGCCACTAATAAGTCTAAGACAAAGGACTGCAGATGGCAGATGCTCTTTAAATAAGTGTTTATGTGTGCCATTTGAAGGTTGATTCTCTTGTTTCTGTTTGAAAAGTATTTCCTATTGAAACCCCCGAGACTTGGCTGCAGAATCAATTCTTAAATGGTACTCTGTGCTGCTTCTGATACATTCATCATTTCAGGGGACTTGTTTCTCTTTGATCTCGGAAGATTATAACAGGAAAAAACGATTAATGAATCTAAATATTTAATACTGTTGATCAAAAGTGTCTAGGGACCACTGCTGCAGACAGTTAGGCTGAGTCCTGTATTAAACTGAGGATATTCATGAGCTCACAGATTATGCTTTATGCCTTGAGGATTGGGTCCATATTGTGAAGTTGCTTAACCACTGTAATCAAGGAGAAAATAACGTCAGCTTGCCTTTGAAAGAAAATGTCACTGATTCATTTAAACTGAATGTAGACAGCTACGTTCATATGCATTAAACTGAGTTTTCAAAGACGTCTTTAGAAATCTCTGTGGTATCTCTGAAGCTTAGATGATATTTGTGTGGGGAGCTGATATGCACAAGTGAAGGGTATCATCCCATTGATACTTTTAAGGATCATCCTGTTAAAGCAGCCTGAGACTCAGAAAGTTCAAGGCAGAGTTTGAACAGGAGGGAAGTCAAAGCTTGAAGCTTTTAAGTACATTTTTAGCCTTTTGAGGAATTTTTATGAGTAATTATATTTACATCATATTCTACCGTTTGATTGTCTTGCATCTCAATGAACTGACATCATTCTCCAAAGATTAGGAGTTGGATAGTTAGTTATGGGCTTGAATCCATATTTTCCTGAGTGATGAGATGTCCTATCAAATGCATAATATTAGCAATCTTAGAGAAAACAGAGAAAAATATTTTGATTTGTAGCAGTATTGTTTTATGATAAAACAATGAGGTTGTGTTTGAGTGCCTTCTGGAAATAAGAGGCTACTTTATAGTGTTTGCAAGATGGCACTTAACTAGTACTTACTCAGAGCCTCTTTTCATTATTTCATCTAATGTTAATCTAAAGTAACTAAACTCAGCAAAAGGATATCAATGCTTCTAATTAGGTCAAGGAATTCTCATTATGTATGCACTACTATAGGAACTATAATGTCCTGACAGTGCCAAAACAATATGACTGCACTCATACTTCCACATATGCCTCTCAAAATAGGATAGAATCCATTGAGAGTACCACTTTGCATCCTGTTTTGTAGAAATCCTGAAGGAGATACTTCAAGGAAATCCTTAATTGTTTTTGTGAAGACTATCTTTGTGAAGAAAGGACTTCTGTAAGACCTTTGACACGGTCCCACATGACATCTCCAAACTGGAGAGGAATGAATTTGAAGGGTGGCCAATTCAGTGGATAAGGAATTGGCTGAAGGTGCACCCAGAGAGTGGTGCTCAATGGCTCCATGTCCAGGTGGAGGCCAGTGATGTGTGGTGTCCCACAGGGGTCTGTCCTGGGACTGGTGCTGTTTAGTATCTTTATCAGTGACACAGACAGCAGGATCAAGTGCACCCTCAGCAAGTTTGCAGATGACACCAAGCTGAGCGGTGCAGGTGATACAGCAGAAGGAAGGGATGCCATCCAAAGGGACCTGGACAAATTAGAAAAGTGAGCCCATGTGAACCTAATGAGGTTCAGCAAGTCCAAGAGCAAGGTGCTGCACCAGGGTTGGGGCAATCCCAGACATGAGCACAGGCTGGGAGAAGAACTCATTGAGAGCTGCCCTGCAGAGAAGGACTTGGTGGTTCTGGTGGATTAAAGGCTCGACAAGAGCCAGCAATGCATGCTTGCAGCCCAGAAGCCAACTGCATCCTGGGCTATTTGAGGCCCTGCTTGGAGTCTTGCATCCAGGTCTGGGGCCCCCAGCACAAGAGGGAAATGGACCTGTTAGAGCAGGTCCAGAGGAGGGCCATGAGGATGATCAGAGGGCTGAAGCACCTCTCCTATGAAGACAGGCTGAGAGAGCTTGGGCTATTCAGCCTGAAAAAGAGGAGAGGTCTGGGGAGACCTCACTGCGGTTTTACTATAGTTAAAAGGGACTTATAAAAAGGATGGAAAAGGATTCTTTACTCAGGTAGATAAAGACAGGACAAAGGGGAATGGTCTTAAACTAAAAGAAAGTAGAATTAGATTAGAAATTAGGAGGAAATTATTCACTGTAAGGGTAGTGAGGCACTGCAACAGGCTGCCCAGAGAGGTTGTGGATGCCCTAAGGTGTTCAAGGTCAAGCTGGATGGGGCCTTGGCCTACCTGATTTAGTGGGTGGCATCCCTGCCTATGACTAGATGATCTTTAAGGTCCCTTCCAACCCAAGCCATTTTATGATTCTAAGAAAATACATGGAAGATCAACCACACATTGAAGGATTGAATTCTCTCTTAACAAAGAGACCTTGTGTGATATGCAGTGATGTTCAGTTTTTGTATAAATCACAAATATACAAAATATATACAAAATACAGCAAATTACAGCTACAATTATTCCCTGTCCCTTTGGTATTGTTGCTACAAATGCTCTAACTGATACTTAAGCCTGGCAGATCTGTGGATGTGCTTGACACTCATCACTATGGCAATGGAGATACAGGACCACAGCAGGATAGATGTCAAGTGGAAAGTGTACATGATGTGATTATACAGAGAGACACTGAAAATAGCTACAGCTTCAGACAGTGAAGCTTCTTCTTTGAATACATGTGATGGTTACAGAGATAAAGGTCCTCAAAGCAGAAATGTGTTATGAAAGGCTGTTGGATATTTTACATCCACTGTGGTTGGCTAACTTGATAGAAAATATAAGTGGAATATGTTCTCAGCATTTTCCAATGGCATTCTATTTTTTACACCTTCTTTCAGTGAAGTGAGCATCAGTGGGATCACAGACACAGAAGAAGAAAGAATTAAAGAGAGTGCTGCATATGTTGCCAGGAGGAACCTTTTTGCAACCGGTGAAGGAGTTAGTGTCAGCAAAGTGGCCAAGTCATCTTCTGAAGAGGAACATCATGAGAAAAAATCAAGGAAAGTAGCGATCCGGGAGTCTGCTGAACGTGTGGCCCTGAAGAAAACGGTAAAAGAACAGAGATGAACACAAAGCTGTAAACTGCATGGGTCTTCTTTGTTTGGTGTTTGTCAAGTGCTTCACACATCAGAGCCCTGATTTACACCATGGGCAATCTCAATAACGGCAGTAAAGACCAAAGTATTTGCAATTAATGTATTTTCAGTGACTTAAAGTCTTGTTATCTTGGTGTCAGGTGGATAAGAAAAGAGGCACCAGGAACTCTGCAGTAATGCTGGGAGACAGGGAGGGCTAATGGAGCAGGGGAATTCTCTTTTTTTTTTTTTTTTTTTTTTTGCACCCACACCTATTTGAATGGTGCAGCATCCCTTACCTGAACCACGAGGCAGTCTCTAGGCAACACTTGCTGATAAGAAAGTGATGGGGTAAATCTGGCATTTTATGGCCTGGGAACAAGCTTGTCCAAAGTGTTTACTCCTGGGTTTTAATCACAATGTGTAAATGATGGAGGCAACCGTCAAAGCATCTGGAACTATTTTATATAGCTTTGATATTGTTGCGCAAATTGTTAAAAAACAATATTCAGAGGGTATTTACAAATACATTATGACCAGACTGGGAGAATATCAAAAGAAAATCAGTTTTGTTTAGCTGATTTATTAATGTTCTGAGCAGAAGAATTGGCAGTATGCTTCTAAAATATCCTCATGAGATGAGGTTGGAAAGGGTGTAAACACTTTGAAGGACAAGGTTAAAAATGCAAAATCATCTTGAAAAATTGAGAAATAGTGAAGGTGAAATTTGATAACAAATGGAAATTACTACACATAGAAGAGTACAGTGGGGAATGCCTGTCTCGGTAGAGGTACTGAAGGATCTGGAAGTTATAATATTTATAATGTAATGTCAGTCAAAATCAGGATTCTGTTGTATGAAAACAAATGTCCTTCTAGAATGCATTAACAAAAGTATTTTTATTAAAACGTAGGAGACAGTAACTTAATTATGTTGGAAACTGTTAGACCCCTGATAATGAATACTTAGCATTTAATGAATGTCGAGGACAAGTAGAACATATTCAGAAGTGAGAAACAACAAATGTAGGCAATATTGGTATTGCACATTTTATTAAAGATTGAGAGGATTATAAAAGCTGTCTTCTTTTAATCGCCTTAATACAGGGAGCTGTAATTCTCCATATACATGAAAGTTAGGGCAGAAAGTTTAATTTGCAGAAAGCGGGATTTATAGTATATTAATAGCCTTTTTTCCAGCTCTGTGAATAGTCAAGCAGTTGAAACAGTTACCCTGGGAGGGTGAAAGATTCTCCTCAGCAGGAAAGGTTTGAGAGCACATCTGTCAGAGATGCTGTAGGCATACCTGATTTTGCATTAGAAGAGTAAAGAAGACATCTAAGTTTCAGGCCTATTTCACCATTCATCATGTACACCAAAAAAACAAACAAACAAACAAAAAACCAAACAAACTTAAATGTGGAAAATTATTTTACCTGTGATCATTTTAAGAGGAAAAAAATAGGAAAACCAAATCTAACTATTTTGGAAGGAGAACCTCTTGAAGATGAAAACATTGTTTTCCATGTCCAAGTGAGATAAGTGCATTAAGTACATATCCGGATTTTAGAATGAAATTTCCATACTATTTTACTGCTTTTAATAAATACAAAAATTCTTTTGAGAATTAATAGTTTGCACTTATAACTGCAGAAACCGATGATGAATTGTTTCTTTTCCAGCTAGAAGAAACTCAGGCATTCCACAAAAAGCTGAATCAAGATAAACTTTTACATCCTCCTGAGTTTATTATTGAGCCTCGTTCTCACACTGTCTGGGAAAAGCAAAATGTCAAATTTCACTGTACGGTGGCTGGCTGGCCAGAACCCCGTGTTACATGGTAAGTTTGTATCACTGAAAGTCACCACTTAAACAACATTTAACTCACCTCAGTGAGTGTGGATTTTTTTCAGTAAAAATACAAGATCGGTAAAAATACAGGTAGAGAGGACACCCTTTTTATAACAAACACATTTCAAGTCATTGCACAGGAACAAAGCAAGATACTAAAAGGGAAATAATTTGTGTAACAACAGTACAAATACATAGATCTTCAGTACTATCCTTAAGAGAATGTTTTCCAAGTACTTCTGTGTAGTCTATAAATGCCATTAACCAAAAGCATTAACAAGAACTACCTGCTTGCCTGCTGAGCAGTTATACTGCTGAATCTCCGTAAAACTTAAATCTCAAGATGCAGGACGTTCATAGAAGACACATCATAATTATTTGAAATCAAAAGCTGCAGGTAGATCTAGGATCATCCAAATCTGAAATCTTTGGAGTCTGTTGGAGTCTTTTTATACACATGGTCTTTGAACCAAGTCATTATTGTAAGAACGCCAAAATATACTCTTAGTCATAGCTGAAGGTCTGATTTGATTTGAATTAAGGTTTAACCTGAATGGAATTTAATTTAGCTTAATTAACACTGACTTGTGAAACTTTACAGTCTCACTATCTATTATGCTGATATTTCTTAACTCTTTCATGCTACACAAACACAGTCAAGTTGTTAAGGTAATAGGTAATAATTTTTTCAAACAAAATGAGTTTTGATACTCACTTTTTAATTTAAAAGATTCTTATAGAATGTGTATATAGAATGTATGAATGTGTATACAAAATGAAAAAAAAAAAAAAAAGCTCATGTTCAGCATTAAGCATTAATTAGCAATGAGTTCTATAGATACTCTATTGGCAGAGCCAATATAAAGCATCTATTATACCATGATGTAATACTCATATTTTGTATTTTACTTCTACTTCCCAAAACTGGATGTACTTAAACCAAGCCTTTAGTTATTTGATTTTGCTTTCACTGTGAACTGGCCTTTCATCTACTTGCTAAATGTGGATGGTGGAAGTTAATGCATTATTTTACAGTACATTTGAATTCCAAAGGGATTTCTGTTTGCCACGGGCTACTAATGGAAAAGATGATTTCATAGCCATTTCAGCAGGTGTCTTTGCTCAGAATTAGGGAATAGTTCTGACCTGGATTTGTCAGCTTTCATTCAGCATTTCTAAGTAAATGTCAGTTGTGTATTCCAAACAGCCATTCTTTGTATAAGCAATGAAGACTTGTTCATGCTGTGCATGATAAATTATAAAGCTTTGTGGACTTTCTGTAGAGAAAATCTTGCTATGTGATGCAGCTGTCCTGACTCCCTTGGAAAAAGCATATGGAAAACACAGGACATTTGAAACCAGTAGCAGAAAGCATAAACTATCAGTGCATAATGACAGTGGGAGGTTGCAGTCCAACATTAACTAATGACTTGGCTCTTCTGGAATTTGCGTTTCCAGAAATAACAAGTAGTCTTTCTTACATGAGTCCTATTCTTGCCATAGATTAATATAAATAAGTGAAAACTGAATCAATTATTGTTTAATAACCTGATAATGAAGACAAAATAAGTCTTCTCAGTGCTGGCTTGACTCACTTAAAACTTGTTTCTGCACAGCACTGCATGCCGTGAAATACCTTTGCTACCAACAGGATCCAAGGGATGCCCAGCCTTTTGGAGGAAAATTAGAGATCAGAGTCAAGTCCTGTTCCGTAGGATTTCATATGCCCTGGAAAACATTGGGAGCAAGTAGCATTATTCTATTTTCTAAACCATTTGACACAGTGTATGGAATATAAAGATGCCCAGATGTTGCCAGCCAGGGGGACACCATTGTGCAGATGAAGTGAAGAGTGGTGGTGAATGGATTTACTCTTAGTGGACCCAGGCTGTAGGTCAAGATAATGTAGTAGGAGATCTGTAATGAGTTCAAGAAGATCTGCAAATGTCTGAAGCCCAGAATAGAGAGTACTGTTCTGCATTAACTCCCTTTCCATAGACGTTTTAGTGAGAGGAAGATTGGGATGAAAAGCATTAGGGTTTATGATCCTTGCTCACTTTGGCACTTGGACAAATCCCAGTGTATTACTGTGTCCAAATATTTGTAGTCAGGGAAATATATGTTATTGTATAACACAAAAAGTGCTGAAAGGCAGTGTTCAGATTTATTGCAGATATAGCTCAGTCCTGATATATAACAAACTCCTAATATTCTTGGTAAAAATAAAATTGGATATTACTGACTCTTTTGGTGAAGTGGGACACGCCACTGGCAACAGACCAATTCCCTTTCCAGACTGATAACCAGGAGGGAAACTGATTTTTAAATTCAGAAATGAAGAAGCAAAGCCCTTTGGCTGGCTATCTGCTATGATTTATGTAGAGAAAGGTTTGTTTGGGCTACATCAAAGTGTGAGATGAAGATATTTTTATCTATCACCATTTGCATTCCCACTTCCCTCATATACACAGCACAGGGAAAGCTATACTAAAGCATTACACTATCCTAGGGAACACTTCTTCTTTATATACCTCAAATCAAACCTAGAAGTACTTAATACAATTCAGTATTTCATTTTATTAGACTCCTATTGCCAGCTTGTTCCATACTGCTCACTCAAGACAGGATTCACTTGAACAGTTATGCAGTTACACCATGTATTTTCCAGGATGAGTGACTGTTTTAGTGATGATTGGTGAGAAAGAACCTACCACTAAATTGTCCCTCTGCAAGTCTCACATAAATATTAATTTAAATTCTGCAATCAGCAGTGCCAGCTCACTACTGATCAGTACTGGTTCATTCCTTCAAGCTACTTACTGGGAATTTTGAACACTAACATTTCCTACCTGACTCCCACTATTGAGGGTAACGCTCATAGTACGAGAATCAAGAACATACTCATAGTATACACTTGTAAAAGCTTTTTGATAACACAGTTTTCGCCAGGTGCCTCACTGCAATGCACTTTCTGACCAAGACAATTTTTTACCAGTCTAGCTCTATCTGCTTTGTGGTTTCCACCAACTTAATTATGCAAGTAAAAATAAAAATAAAGATAATTTCCTACATGGCATTTCTGTGAATATGCAGGTTTTAAAATTACATCAAAAATGCAAAACAAAACAATACTTTACCAAAGTAGGTAAGAATGTGACAAAATTTTTATTGTTTGCCATTCAGAAAACCATGAAATGTTGCTCATGAGAATCTTCCATTCCTTAACAAGTAGCAAGTTGAAGTTCATGGCAGTATAAGCTTATTTTCATCATGTTCAAGACTATTTTTCCTTTAGCTAGAAAATAAAATTCACCCGGGGCAGGAAAAAAAAAAGAGAGAAGTTGAGCTTCCAAACATATATAATGCTTTCCCAAGATAAACTATATTTTATCTAGGAGAAACATGCAGAAATTGGTTTTATGTTTCAAACACCAAGCATTTTACTTTTTAAAGTATATAATTATGCTTCCATTTGTGATGTATTGTTTCTTTGCTTTTCCATAGGTACAAAAACAACGTGCCCATCGATGTACAAACTCACCCTGGCAAGTACACCATTGAAAACCGATATGGGCTGCACTCACTGGAGATTAGCACGTAAGGGAATATTAGATAATTTAACAAATAACTTAAGCTGAAATGTTACTGTAGACTGAGACCTGCAAAGCATAAACATATCTCTTGGGGATATAAAGATAAGAGATATCAAGTTTATACATCTGAGATGTATGGTATCTTCTAAATGTTGAAGTAGCTCTGGTTTTCCTCAGCAGAGTATATGCCATTTACTTAAGTGAGTAATTTATCTTTAATATTAATATCTGCATTATTATTTTATTTATGGTTGACTCAGAAGCATATAGAACACTTGTGACTATTTTTCCATTTGTCTCCTTCATGAGTACAGTTAAATACTGAGAAATACCTAGTTCAGGGTAACAACATTTGAGTTAACCATTTTTTCAATATAGCAAGGTCCTGATTCTTACTGAAATGAGGAACAGAATGGGAGTCCTCACTTATACACACACACACACACAAAAAAAGATCTTTAACAGCATTCATCCTCCAACTGGGAAATTTTTGCAGTAAAATTTTGTCAAAAACCACTGAAATCCTGAGATGTAATCAACTACTTCAACCTTCAGCAACAATCTAGTTTTGACAATCTAGGTACCTTTTGAAAATATTTTATAAGTACCATTTCGACAGTTTCCGCATCAGGCATCTCTCCATAGGAGAAAATAAATTAGAAATAACTTAAATATTATCAGACTTTTTTTTCCTACTTCTGCTGTACTGTCAATTTCAAATCTGCATGCAAATTTTGAAGAGACATTTTTTTCAAACATGGATTTTTAATATTGAGAAAAGCTTAATGGCTACAACCAGTCCAGTGTCCTGTATATCTCCCACACTTTTACTGATTTATAGGTTTTACCCTGATTTATGAGTTTTTGTTGTTGTTGTTTGTTTGTTTGTTTGTTTTTTAAAACATAGGATCGGGTATGCCAAGGATTAATGGGTGCCCTACCTAATAATTTCTCTAATTTTAGGTGTGATTTTGATGACACTGCTCAGTACCGGGCATCTGCTATGAATGTTAAAGGAGAAATTTCAGCTTATGCTTCCCTTGTGGTAAAGAGTAGGTTTGCAAAATATTTCCTTGTTTTTTCGTTTGTAAAATGCGTGTTACCAATTTCATTTCTGTAACTCAGAGGCCTTTTACCTCTTGGCGATAGTGACTGGACTTGCTCTTTTTCTGTGTGTGCATCTAGGGTACAAAGGAGACCTTGATGCAAGTCTTTTGCATGCTGGAACAGTTTCCCAGCCTCTGAGCTGTAAGTTGCAATATATGTTTGTTTGACACATCCATTTACAGTTGTGACATGATGACAAATGACTAAGCAGAATATTTTGTAACATTATATATATTAAAAAAAAAAAAAGAAGGAAAAAGCTAGTCATCTTTCAAAGGTACTGAACTCTCCAATTTCAGATAGCGTTTAGCCTAACCTGCAGGGGACGATGTCTTCGCCCTCTAGGTGCATGGCTACTTGCTTATACAAGAAGCATCATTTTAATATTGCTCCTGAACATGAAATAAAATCGTCAAAGAGAGAGACACTTCATATCTTGCAATATGTAAAACATATCCTGGAAAAAAGCTAGAGGGTGTGTGTGCTTCAGTAGACTGGCTGACTTAATAGTTTTTGTCTGCTATGTGATTTCATGTGGTGCAAGAAGGCATAGAAAAAATGAAATTGTCAGAAGCAAATCTGAATATGTTGGCTGTATCAAGATAAAAATCATAGTTTGTTTTACCTGAGACCCTCACATTTTGAAGTCATTTACAACAGTGTGCATTAACATTTTCTTAACATTTCTTGATCAGAAATGTTAAGAAAATCCAGTAGCATATGAGTGCTGAGTACCCTAGGCACCCTGTGCATGGAAGGCTTGACAGATGAGAAACAAAGACATTTATTTTAGCAGCACAGATAAGTTGGGATATGATGCAAAGGCATATGATATGTCATTTATGTACGGAAGCTCTGAAATTACAGAAATACAATTACACACTATTACAAAATGAAAGGCCATAAGTTTTTCATGTCATTTGGGATCTATCATTTGGTGATGGAGAAGGAAGATGACAATCTGTATATATGCATTGAACACAGGAAGACTGTGAGCTACCAGCATAGGGCATTGTGGAAAAGGAAAACGTGACCCTAGCTTTTATCAGCTGAGCTCTTTTCAAAAGAATGATGGAAGGACCTGTGCCATGTATGTGCAGCACAGGTATAAAGCACATACAGTATTCTGTGAATACTGAATCGTTCAGGAATTACAATATCATGTAAGGTAAGTTCAGGAGCAGGTACAGGCTGCACAAATGCCCGAGGGAGTGGAGAGCTCCCTTCAAAAAGACTTAGGGTTTAAAAATGAATTCTGAGTGGACACGACTGCCTTAAGATGAAGCAAAGAGTTAAACAGGGGAAGAAAAGAGACATCTAAGGCAAAGAGCAGCTTGACCTGAACAAATCAGTAGTCATAAATAGAAGAATGCTTAAGTTATATGCATGATAATAAAATGACAAAACACTCAGTCTGAAACTTTGGAAATTCTGGAATGAAATTCTGAAGGAGCTTTTCCCTGATAAAATAAACTAGAGTTATATGAATAGAGAAATAATTGATTCCTGGTGATATTAAGTGTTTGCATTATGTGACTCTACGATTACTTCTGAATACAATTATTGAATACATGTTGTTTCTATTTATACCTCAAAGTTTACCAGAGCTTGTATTCTTAATTGTTGAGTACTTTCACTAACTACTCTTATCTCAAAATGAAAGAAAAGGTAAAAACAACCAATATTTTTTCCCCTTATACAGTTGGGGTTACCCCGCATGGCTATGCTTCCAGGTTTGAAATCAGCTTCGTCGACAAGTTTGATGTAGCCTTTGGGAGGGAAGGCGAGACGATGAGTCTGGGCTGCACAGTTGTCATCAGTCCTGATATCAAGCGCTTCAAACCAGACATCGAATGGTACAGAAATGGTGAGCTACACTCATTGATGTAGATCTTTACTTCTTTCAGCATCTGCGAATGTCATGATTTGGTCAGTATTTTCTCAGCTTTCTAAGCAGTAATATTTCCTCTTTTTGATTCAAAGTTTTTCAAAATTTAGCATTCTGAACTGAAACCACGGTTAGAAAACAGAGGAATTGCTGTGAAAATGTCTTTTATCTTTCTTAAACAAATTTAAATACTAAAAGTTCTAACATCTCTGTGGCCCATCTACATAGCCCGCATAGCTTTTCCTACATATTACATTTTAAAAGTAATTACACAAAGCTGTAGTGCAATAGCTGACAAGAAGCTGTTCTTTTCTGAATGTAAACCTTGAAGATGAAGATAAAACTGACATGAGAGCAGAATTAGCTGTAATTTACGATTGTCTTTGAAGATAGAAAATTGTACAGCAGGAATGGTCTCTTATGCATTTCCAATCTTTTTCAAACTATTCACTGTATTCTCAATGCATTCCTTTAATGTTTTTGCCTAGTTCTCATCATGAAATTCTCTAATTTCTAGGTGTTCTTATTACACCATCCAAATGGGTCCAGATGCACTGGACTGGGGAGCGAGCTTCATTAACACTGACTCATGCAAACAAGGAAGATGAAGGTCTTTACACTCTACGTGTGGTGATGGGAGAATACTACGAAGAGTACAGTGGTTATGTCTTCGTTCGAGGTAGGATAATGGTTTATGAACTGAACTCATTGCAGAAATGAGGAAAATCTGCTGGCAAAATCTGTCTCTGTTTTAGGTGCTTTTGTCCAATAAAAAGATAAATATTTTTATAAATAATATAGTAATTTTTATATAAAATGAATTAAATTCATTTATGATAATACTTTATATTAATATATTCCAGCATTGTTGCTTCCAACTTTTATCTTTGGAAAAATTGAATGCGTACCTCAAGCTTTGGTGTCACATGCTAGAAAACTTCTAAACCACACTGGCATTCCAAGGAAAAAATTTGGGTTATTGATGTAAATTCCCAACTCCTTCTCAGTTTCAGCCTGTGAACAGCACCAAATGTAAAACATAAAGAGGAAAACTCTATAATTCAACTTAAAAATGTATTTTTGTAACTAACTCATGCTAGCTAAACCACATTGTTTAGATCAAGATTTTTTTTATGCACCATTTGAGGAGTTCTCTCTAATGCACGATACAAAAAGAAAAAATATGATAAAAGGGAAACACAAAGATCTACACGTACACCTGGGGAAAAACAACCTCATGCATCAGTATGTGCCGGTGGCTGACTGGCTGGAAAGCAGCTTTGCAGAAAAGGCCATAAGGATCTAGGGGAACACAGGGTGAAGAGGAGCCAGCAACATGTCCTTGTGGCAAAAGTTAGGGACATCCTGGGCTGCATTAGGAAGAGGGTCACCAGCAGGTGGAGGGAGGTTAGCCTTCCTTTCTACTCAGCACAGGTGAGACACATCTGGAGTGCTGGCTCCAGTTCTGGGCTCCTCAGTGGTTCTGTAACATAAAGCAGTAAAGCTGACACCATAATTTAAACAAAGAATTTAAATGTTGTTTTTCTGGATGTTATTTGCTTGTACCACTAAAAACTTCCTTGAGTTTCTATTAGAGTAAATATTTCTTTAAGAAGATCCTGACTATCAGGTTACGTGCTGAGTCTATATCTGTCCCAGCTGCTAAAAGCAGCTGAAGCATGTAATGCTAATTCAAAAGGCTCTGGAAATTTTTGGCTCTGAGAACATGCTTGGAGTGTCACTGCTTTCTCAACTGTAGCAAAGCTGTGTGAGATAACGTAACAGTCTGCTCAGAAAATATGACTGAAGTCAGATGTTTTCATCACCTGAAGAAAGAGCGGACTGAAATGTGAGTCTGTGACGAAGCAGCAAGGAGAATCAGTACTTGTTTTCTTGTTTAAAATTGGGCTGCCATATAAATAAATGATCTTGTTCCTGTTACATCTTCTAGCACTTCCAGCAAGGCAGGTATGACCTGACAGTGAACCAGCTACCCCTTTCACAAGAGTATCTTACTAGCCAACTGGTGAGCTTGTCAAATTCAAATTAGATTAATTATTTTTTACTTAAATGCTCCTTATGGTCCCCTTTGGCTAGTGTGTTTCTCACTGCTCCTCCTAATTTGTCACCAATTTACTCCAAACTCTTAGATAGCTGTTTAAGCACAAATAGATGTCCTGCGTCACATGTAGAAATACCCATGTGTATTGCTGGAAGTGAGTAGGGTGCCCATCAGGCTCATAAAATCAACTCTGTAGACAGGCTTAGAGAGAAGGGGTTACTCTTCTGCCATGGCTACAGGTCAGTATTTGTCAGCGAGCCGCCAAGGGTGAAATCCTAGCCCCACTGAGGCTGATGAGCAATGCTGATTGTCTCAGCTATTTCCCAGTCTGTCTTGGAAAGAAATTGTGGTGGCTCATGTTTTGTCAAGCAGGAGATACGGGCAATTAAACCTCTCATAGGCAGGTCATTGAAGATATCTTGTCTTTACCCTTAGTGTTGTTATTATTTTGCTATGTTAAAAGGATTGCTTACCCTGTACATTATAGTTTCAAAAACTGGATCTAGTTAGCTGTAGTTAGAGCCTGCACTCAGTAACTTTGGCACAGCTTCAAAGCTTCCATATGATGCTACTGTGTCTAAAAGGGAAGATACAGAGTAAAGTGATTTTTTTTTTTAATTTAAGAATACCATTTTAATTAATAAAGAATATTAAATACTCTTATAAGGCTTTTTTTTTTTTCTTTTTTTTTTTTTCTTTTTTTTTCTGAAAGACAAAAGCATAAAAAAGGGAAACAACATACATTGTAATACAAAACCTTGTAATGCCCTGAAGCACCAAACATTTTAAAAAGTCCGTGTTTTAGATGGAATGCAAGAATAATATTTGTTAGCCAAACTTTGTTTTTCTTCAGGTATGTACAACTTAAGTCTTAAGTCAGGTCTTCTTTAGTAGTAGCTCACAACAGGGCCTGAAAAATGCTATATGTAATTGTACAAACTGATGCTGTTCCTGCAGAGAAACAGCCTCTCTTCTTTGAAAGTCTTCTACATAATCTTCTTGCAAGGGTTATTTTTCCCTACAAGAAAATCACTCCATCTCAAAATTTGAACTCTGACTGCGTAAACAGTGTAATTCTCCAGTGCCCAGCACTGTGCATTGCTATTTAAAGCTTTAGATAAAATTTGCCCAGAATCTGATGTTATTCAAGGCCCTTTGACACCAATAATTTCATATTTGTGATGAACACTTGAAAGGAACAATATGCTCATCCTTATAAAGGTTATATTCCAAAACATGATATCATTAAACTTCAAAATGTTTTGGTACCTTTTCAGCTCATATATAACCAAAATCAAACTATGAAGTACTATGTGTGAAGCTAAGACATTTAATTCATTTTAGAAAGAGAACCATGTTCAGACTGGCATTTTCTTCAGCAGAGGTCTTTGTTCTGCGGCTGCATATCCAGCAAACAGTAGTTCAACAAAGTTGATCATTCCAGAGGATGACCTTGTAAGAAAGCAAAACAAAACAAAATAACAACAACAAAACAAGTATTTGAATAGAAGAGGTTTTGCCTCACAGCTCTCACTGTGGGGTCAGATGAGATCTGGTGGGGGAGCTATATGTAGCAGTATTGACCCCATCAGTGTTAGAGGTATGTGGCAGAAATCACAAAAGTGAAAAATGTGTTTCTTTTTAGACTGCAGTGTTGTGTATTCAGTAACTGAATCCTTTTGATTGAGCTATTGCCTGGCTGCAAGGCAAAATGTCAGCCTTATCTAAGTAACATAAGAGGTAAATAGAGAGTCTGCCAAGCTTTCACTTGTCTTGCCAGTGTCTCTGGCAGCTACCTCATCAGAATTCACGATACTAATATTTATTTAAAATGCCTAGATCTGTTATATTTACATTATGTTGTAACATGTTAAGTATTTGTAAATGTTGCGAAAAGCAAAACCTGGAAAGACACTGCCAATATAAAAGCAAATGATTTTTGAAGCCAGTAGTATAACTTTTTGGCTGAGAAAGAACAGAGTTTGGTCCTTAAAGATTAATTGTGAAAGAACTGTGGTTCACATTAGGAAATGTGTGTCTCCATCCTTGCAGATGCCGATGCTGAAATCCCAGGAGCCCCTGGAGCACCGCTGGATGTGCAGTGCTTAGATGCCAACAAAGATTATGTCATTGTTTCCTGGAAACAGCCAGCTGTTGATGGAGGAAACCCCATCCTTGGGTACTTCATTGACAGGTCAGCAAGCACACCAGTGTGAAGAACTGCTATGCATTCTAACTCAAAAACCTAAAAGCACGTTTAAATGACTGAGATAAAGTGGTCATTGTTATTTTCATTCTTCGTGCTTGCCAGAAAAAAACAACTTTTTGTCTTAGATTAGATTGGCTGGGCCTGATCTAAATTTCAGGGAAATAATTATGCCTTGGTTTGTTTCAATACACAGAAATGATTCTGCAAATCACTGCTGAGCTCTCACTGATTCTTGTGAGGCTCAAAAGGCCTCGGGATTTTACAGTGCTGGTACCTCACAGGGTCAGTTCCTTCAAGATCAGAGCTCTCCCTCCTGTTTCCAAATAGTTACCATGCCCCAGAAAGCAAAATCTTATTCCAAAGGGAGTTGGATTTCTTTATGTGCTGTTGTTTTTCAAGTTCTCATGTTCACAAGCAAATTGCATTTATGTGTTTTTCAATTCAATTATAAGAATTGAAGATAATTTCTAAAAATATGAAAGCTGAATATGTCACACCATGACAGGATTCCAGAAGCTTGGGATTTAAGAAATTCAGTCACTATTTTGAGACTTACAGTGAAGTTTTCAGAGTTGGTAATATTTTTTTGAATTTCAGTAATAGAATAATACATCATCAGTGACATGGAGTTCCTGTTCAATTCAAAGCTATGTTACTGTTCTCCAGCACATCACCATAAATCAACTGCCGTGCTTTGGTATAAACTGCCCAGCAGCAAATGCCCATTTTCTGTCATGTTAATACGTGGATATAGCATGGCCTGTGGTGCATATTCCCCCACATGGCCAAGTTTACTTTCCACCTCGCAATGTTGCCTTGTCATACCCTTCAGCCCCAAAGACACAGCAGCGTGTCCTTTTGTGGGCCCTGTGGGGTGAAGCAGTCTCTTTATTTCTGCAGTACCAAAAACAGCTTCCTTTGGGTTGTTTGAGCAGCAGCACACACCCAGGTCCACCTAATGAAATTGGTGTCTTTCTGTCATGGGATTCTAGAAGATGGGGTCAGATACTAAGCTCAGGACTGTTAGAAATGTTCCCTGCTGCGCTTTGGCAAATCGCAAATTCTGCCTGTGGATCAGTTACTGAGAAAACAGTGTTGAAAGCACTCAGCTTCCTCACAGAACCTTGCAGAGGAGAAATCCATTAAAGAGCATACATTTGCATGTCTTTGGTAGTGTTTGATTTCAGGGTAGGTATTTAGACACCCAGGTATTCAGCCAGGCTAGCCCTTGCAGCATGAGCAAGCCACCTAAAGCAGCACGAACAGTCTGTGCTAAAGCTAAAACTAGGGCATCCTTCACGCTGAGCAGAAACCTGGACCACAAAACCACCCTGAGTAAGACCGTAACACTTGCCAGAAAACAGAAGTTTGCATGTACTGAGAAATCTAGGCTTCCCCCTAACATTTACTTCAGCAGCTATCAATAAAAAATCAGCAGCAATAAAATGCATCTCCTGAGCTGCTGGTTCCTTTTCCTGCTGCCCATGTGGCTGGATGCTGGGAAGCCACCTACAAGGGCTCCTGGGGTGATGGCTCCTTGCTAGCCATCAGGACTTGAAGGACTCCTGCTAGCTCCCTGAGCAGGAGTCGTTGCTCTCCCTGCTGCTGGTTCTCTTCTTTCTGCCAAAAAAACTGTGTCTCACCAGGGTGTGAGGCTTAGCAGTGGAATGAGCACCACACTGCTGGGTCTCATCGTTACAACATTTGCAACCACAGCAGCATCCAAAGCAGGGCTTCAAATTCTTCAAATTTGAAGCTGGGTTTCTGACTTCAGTCATATTTACAGCTCTCTGTGTTCTGGGTTGGTCACAGATGAAATCTGAACAGAGGCTTCCACACACCATGAAGCCTCTTGCTGTACAGTAGGGCAAATGCATGCAGGATGAGCTCTGCTCCTGGCAACTGCCAAGGATACATGTATTTCATGTCCCTTCAAGTATGCTGAAGCTGACACTCCCCGAGCCTCCCAGAGCATACTTTGAAGGGTTGAACAGTGGAGTGAGTTCTGTCTGTGTCCCCTCCCCAGTTCAGGAAAGATGGAGCACAGCTGCAGGGGATTCAGTGCATAGGCAGGTGGCACTTCGACCCTGACCCCTTCTGCAGCTGCTTTGGTTTCACCAGCAGGCACCAGTGCTGGGGAAGCTGGCTTGCTTCAGGCAATGAACGTGAACAGATGGTGAAACTAAAGGTCTGGGTGCCTGGAGTCTGCGTTTTTCCCTTCCCAGCACTACTCCTTCCTGCTGTTTGTATGTTTCAGATGTGAGGTTGGCACCACCCACTGGACCCAGTGCAATGAGACTCCTGTGAAGTTCGCCCGTTTTCCTGTCACTGGTCTGATTGAGGGCCGCTCCTACATCTTCCGAGTCCGAGCGGTGAATAAAGCTGGCGTTAGCCTACCGTCACGGGTGTCCGAGCCCGTGGCTGCCCTGGATCCTGCTGACAGAGCCAGGCTTAGAAGTAAGACATGCTTTTTGTAGCTTGCCTGAAAGGCTTAAGAAGCTGTATGAAAAATAAATAAATAAAAAGTCTCACTATTTACTCTTAAGCCTTCAAAATCCCACTAGAGGGAGCAATGCAAAAACAAAATATTCTTTGGAGACGTTTGCCAAGAAGGATTCATCTCAGTGCTCTTTGCACAAAGCGCTCCAACAGCTTGAATGGCTTTGCTGGCTACAGTGCTGCACTCTGGACTTGCAGAAAGCAGGGAAAAGGCACAGGAGAGTAAATTGCCTGAAGAGACTTGCTTTTGTTCCACCAGCAAAATAGCTGAGTGGATCCTGTGAATAGTCACCTTCTGTGCTGCAGGCAAGGGCGGCTGATTCTGCACTCATGTGATGACCAAAGTCTTTCAATAACATCAGCAAAATATCAGGGCAGCCCAACAGATTATTGATCTCAAGCCCTCTGCTTAACAGTTAACTTTTTACAAGTCAGGCATATTTCTCCTGTAGCCTGGAGACGTCCTAGACACAAAGGCCTGGGTGATGAATTTAACTAAAAGTTTGCTTCAAATTCCCCTTCTCCACCCACATCCCAAAATCACATGCCTGAAATCCAGGTATTTCTACTCATCACTGAAGTTTTACTATTTAAAATGGCCAGGTATGACACTACTAGGAAATACTGTGGTCACACGTGAAACCTGAAATCTGGGAGGGCTTTTGCTTTTCACTGGGAAGTGTGGAAGCTGTCTCAGGAGAGGGAGTCTGATTTTGGTGACCTGTTGCATCTCCTTTTCTCCCTCCTGATCCACTTTTCTTCCCATCTGCTCCATCTCTAGTCTAATTTCCAAAACAAATCAGCCAATGTAAGGTGAAGCACATGGAGGTGGAGAACAGCAGTTGCAAAAATTATCTCTGAAAATGCATTGACCTGGCTGACAGCATTGAGCTACATAGCTGTGATAATATGATAATGCAAAGGCACTGAGAGAGCCACCCAAAGCATATCAAGTTGGTGTGTTGAGTCAGGCTGAGTAATTTCTGTCTGTGACTATGACCCTTGTTCTGAAAGCTGGAAATGTGAGGGAAAGTGGGTTAAAAAGAGACGAAGAGCAGCCTTGCCTCTTCCTTTAATGAGTGAGCTTATAAATCAAATGAACAGAGTATGGAAAATGAAGTTAATTCTCTAAAAACAAGTGAGCTTAATACCTCTGAGTGAGCTAAATACCTCTGCTTGTCACTTAAGTGACTTCAGAGAAATTTCAGCAAGGACTATGTGCCTCTGTTGATTAATTTATTCCTGATGTATTGGTTACAGAACTGCTTTAAACTAGGTTTGAGTATCCCTACACGAGTAACAGTCACAGCAGTCACCAAGAACTGAGCTCATGTGAATCCTGCAAACGTTAGTTTTGAACCACAAAGGACTCAGTTTGCTCAATATTTCAAAAGTTCATGAAAGTTCTCATTTCCATCCTCTCTATGACATCTGTTTCAGGTCACCCTTCCGCTCCCTGGACAGGACAGATTATTGTCACTGAGGAAGAACCTGCAGGTAAACACAGCCCTTTTGCCTACAAAAGTCTGGCTGAGTAACTAGGAAAACTTCCATTGAGTTCAATGGACTTTGGCACACACCCAAAGTTCGTTGTTCTGAAGAGTCACTCAACCTTGAACAACTCTGGCTTTAGGTTTCGTTATTGAGGACTTAATAAATAAACATATTTAACATTAAAACAATGACATTTAAAACCAGTACATAGATTGCTTTAAATACTATGTTTTCTAAAAATATCAGGTGCCAAGATATGTTAATACCTGTCCTATACTTTAATCACAGCACTGATTCTGATACAAATATGAAGGAATTCATACTCATTTCCATTTCCTACTCTTCTCCCCTGTACTTCAGAGGGTGTTGTTCCTGGTCCACCTACAGACCTCCAAGTTATTGAAGCCACAAAGAACTATGTTGTGCTTAGCTGGAAACCTCCTGGACAGCGGGGCCATGAGGGTATCATGTACTTTGTGGAAAAGGTAAAACCAGAGAAAATCAGAATCATGTTGTGGCAATCTTTTTTAAAGTTTTCTTTGCTGGCTTTTCTGGAATTTCATTTCCACTTTCAAACTCAGGCTAGGACTAGATGTTTATTGACATAATTGTTGCTGTAGATTAAGATAAAGTAGGAGAAAAAAAAATAAAATGATACATGTAATTACAAAAATGGATGTAGAATGTGTCACACACTGTAATAGCCTTTCATGAACTGTGTCATTGACCGACCATAGGGTAGATAGGCTGGCAAACCCGCTCTATAATGAGAAAGCACACGGCAAAATCAGAGCTGTATATATATCATTCGTATAAAATAAGCTTGTCTTGAGGGACGGACTGTTAACATTTTGGAGGGAGGCATTCTGTGAGAGAGTTTCTTGGCATCAGCACTTTCTTCTCCTGCTGCCTTTTCATATTTATTGTCTTCGTTAGCTTTCCATTTGCTTCACCAACTCAACAAAGGTGACAATTTTTATTTTTCTAGAACAGAATCACTTTTAATTTCAATGTCCTGCTTTTCTGAGCTGTTTTTCACATGGCTGATAGCCTAGAAAGATCTTCACCACCACCATTTTAATAGTGTCTCATGGTTTCCACTAACTTTTTTATCTGTGCTTTTCCCTATCACTCTAGAGCTGTCATCATGGGAGATATAAATATCTTCCCATTATGTGTTTTTCATCTCTTATGAAATCTAGTCTAAATAAATGAGTTTCACTTAGCAACAGTCTCAGAGAGGATGAATATATGAATTTTGAGTTTCCATATAAGAAAGCTTTTTGATAACCTATTGCATGCTGAGTACCGAACATTAGTGTCACGTATTGAGATAATGTTCTCTTGAGAATTTGAAATCCCTCAGAAACAGGACCTATTATTTGAAATTATCTTTAATGTAAGGCAAAAGTTGATTGTTAATATTAGCAGTATAAGTGACCATGGTATGTAGAGCTTCTAGCAGCAGAGATAAAAACAATTCACAAATAAAATGCACATGCCTTTATTTTGTATTTTCTCCTCTGGGAAATGGAAGTCAGACTAATTAATTCTGATTAATTCTGAAAATCACCCAAAAACATCCTCAGGAGTGGCATAATGGCATCTAGAAGCAACGTGGTAATATTAGAGTTTTGTTCTCTGGATGATGTTGAATGACTACAGAACTTCTTTTGAGGGTGGTCTATAGGGTTAGGTATGGAACTGAATACAGTTGATAGCAACATCACTTACTTGCTGTGGAGAAGTGTTTAGCTTTGATATATTACAAGCAGTAAGCTTGTATGTGTGACTTCTGGAGTAGGTGGGCAGATTCATAAGCTTTGAAATACACCTTATTCTGTGGAATGGCTGAAACCAGGAACATGACTCCTTGTTTTCCATGTCAGATGTGCATTTGATGGTGTATGTAGAAAGCCTTGTCAGGTTAGATTCTCATTGGTCAAAGACTTCTGCTGCAAAAGTTGTTTCTGGGTTTGCAGTGCGTTGCTGGCACCGAGGAGTGGCAAAGGGTGAACACTGAGATTCCTGTGAAGTCTCCTCGCTTTGCAGTTTTTGATTTGGCTGAAGGCAAATCCTACTGTTTCCGGGTTCGCTGTTGCAATTCAGCAGGAATTGGTGAGCCTTCAGAAGCAACTGAAGCCACTGTGGTGGATGACAAACTTGGTAAGTGTGTGGTCATAAGTATTAAGTTACCTTCATGATTCTTTTTCAGTTTATGATGTAATTGTTTTGCTTGAAGATAGCTGTCCAGCTGCTAAATCAAATATGAAGAGTCAGTGATATATTCCCTTTATTTAACATAATTTTGGATTAGGTCATTGAACCTCTAACATATAGTCAAATGGCAGATAGAAACCAAGGGAACTGAGCTGCAAATAATAACGCCAAGAACTGTAAAGATTCAAACAATGGAAGAAAATGAAAACTTAAGAAAGGACAAAACCATTCTGTTTTACTTAGTCTGCATTGAAAATAAGCACAGACATTAGTAGAGTTTAACCTTCCTTGTTTGCCAAATCAAACAAAAGTGAAGAAGTTAATACTTATATGGATGCAGAAACTATTTCTACTGGAAGAAAATCCCAGATGTTCACCGCAGTAAAGTATTAGTAGCTTGTCTACTAGCTACATAGTAGCTTTGTCTACATGAGCATTTTCTTTTTCAGAACAACAATACAGATTTAAGTCCCAGGTCATCTCTGTTTACTGCATACTGGTTCAGCTCACAGAACAGTTTGACACACATGAACTACAATTCCTTAAGAAGAAGAGTAAAACAGCTCTCTTCAAAAACCACTTAGATGCATTTTGCTATTTAATAGGGGCATTGGTTTCTGACTCCTGTGGCCTGTACAGAATCCTTCAAAGTGCACCTGACACTTTTTCCTTTTTAGAAAGCTCCACATGACATTTCTGGTGCAGATGTTCAGCAAAGAGAAATAACCTAAATGTAATCTGAAGGAAATGTCCCAAACTGTATGTAATGGAGACATGAGGAATATCATCACCAAAACCTTGAACTTACTGATCCTGTCACGTTGTACAAAATTACTTGTTTGAGATCACTGTGGATTTTAGAGGGGTTAAAAGAGCATTCATTGTGTTAATACAGTCAAGAATAAGATGTCACCCTTATTTTTTATTTGTTAAATTTGACTGGCTGGTCATTAATTTATTTCTGTTTCTCTCCCAAAGATATCCCCAAACCTCCTGGCCGTATTATGCCAACTAGGAATACAGACACATCCGTTGTTGTCACTTGGACTGAACCCCCAGATGCCAAGGAGCTGGTTGGGTACTACATTGAGTCAAGTGTGGTTGGGTCTGGTCATTGGGAACCATGCAACAACAATCCAGTGAAAGGCACGAGGTAATGGATTTGAAAGCATGGAAATTATGGTCACCAGTTTTTGTTTGTTTGGTTGGTTTTGATTGATTGATTGATTGTGTTTATGTGATTCCCAGCCACCAAGAGAAACAGCTCACTAGTTCTAACTATTGTACAACCTATCAGCTTGATGAAAAACAGTACAGTGAGGAATGAGGGAACTTACAAATATGGAAAACTAAACTGCATAATGTTTGGAAGAAAAGTCCTTCATTTGGAAGACTGCTGTAAACATTTATAGGACTGTATATCTAGCATGTCAGGAGGAAATGTGGATTATATCATGCTAACAATATTACTTTCTAACTACTCTTTCACTTGCAATTATCAAGATATTAATGAACACTCTTAAGCCGTGTGTGATAGTAAGATCTTAGAGGTCTTCTCCAACCTAAACAATTCTATGATTCTATGAATATTATGTGCTTTCACATAGTGTTTCATGCAAGTGTTGGTGAAGTTTTGTGCTATTTGCTTATTTCAGAATATAAAATTATTATTATATTATTTCAGAATAATATTATTGTATTATTTCAGAATATAAAATGTGATATTTATTCACCTTAGAAATAAAAATGTTGTTTTGAATTACAGTATCTTGCTATGTAATTGCACTGTTTAAATTTCTACCACTGCATTTATATTCTACACAATATAATTTATGATACAGACAGGCACAGGCTGTCTGTTAACTGTTGGTTTTCTGGCTGAGTCAATTTCAAAGCATTAAATGTAGCTCATAGATTGCTTGCCACAGTATATTTTGATGTTTTGAATTGTTTTCTTCACAAATCCAAGTGAAAGCAAATGATTCGGAAAAGTCTAGTAGAATGGGTAGTGAAAATTCTGTTCTGAAAATTTTGATTCAGGTTTTATTTTTCTCCCCATAGTAAAATTTTGATTTTTTGAATATATTTTATGTTTTCCACACTTTTTTTTTTGCTGCTGGACATCGTTGTATGATGCCAGCATTGTAAATGCAGAATATAAAATTATGAAGTAGGGCAAAATAAAAGGAATGTGAAGTAAAATACACTTAAAATACACATGGAAAAATAAGTGTATTTTTGGAGTAAAATATTGAAACTTCCGAAACACATTTTTTTCCAAATTAAACATTTTCTGTGTTGGGATTTTTTTTTTCTTTTTTCTTTTATTTTTTCAGGGTTTGTGCCAGAAGAAAAAATACATTTTTTCAATGCATTCATTATGCAATAAAGCAGAAAAACTATTCTAATACAAGAGTCTGTCTGACTTAGATTATAGAACCAAAAAAATTCAATAAAAATTTGGGTACTTTTTTTTAGCTCTTATACAATGCCCTATAATATCTGTGAATGCTAAAATTTTTCACTTCTGATTGGAAGTAAACGATGGGAACTTGTGATACAGCTGTCTTTTGCATATGTCATGAAGGTATCCCACATGCAAATATAAACTAAATCTTGTCTCTGAAGATTTTTGCATTGTTCCCATTAAGAAGTATGGATTTTATACATCATCAAAGGTAAGATAAGTAGGCCCTTTGGTAACAGAAGAACTTGTATAGTCTTAGGGGGGCAAGAGTATTGGTAAAAAGGGATATATCTAAAGATACATGAATTCGACATTATTTTATATGCGTGAATGAGGTGCTTAGACACATTCTGCATTCTCTGACCTTCACAGAAGTCTCTGGGTTCATGTTTTATCCTCAGTTTTCAGAAAGCAGAATAAATTTTACAGAAGAAATGCTTCCCCATTCTCATTTTTTTTTTTTTAATATTACTTTCTTCATAATATTCCTTCATTGGTTTGTTTTTAGATTCATTTGCCATGGGCTCACCAATGGCGAGAAGTACATTTTCAGGGTCAGAGCTGTTAATGCAGCTGGACTCAGCGAATTTTCCCAGGATTCAGAGCCTATAGAGGTGCAAGCAGCGATTGGTAAGTTATTTCCCATTACTCTGTTCAATGGTAAATATATGTATATATATAATATATACCTTAGAAGTAAAGATGGTCTCAGCATTTATTTGTAATTGATTGTTTTGGTTTACAATGCTGTCCACAAATAATGCTTTCTCTATAGAGTCTATCTATTGCCTCACAGTCACACTTTCACTGTTACTGCACTCTTGTAGACAGTTCACCTTCACCATTCAGCCTTCTCCAGCTGTTTCTTGTGAACCACTGTAGGAGAGCACTACTAAGTTCACTTCATAGCCATCCTGGAAAAAGGAATGTCGTTTGGACCCTCTAAAGTGGTATTTATCACCTCTAATGCACACCATCTCATATACAGGCAGCTCCTAAGAAACATGCTTCCACACCTAAACCTGATAATAAATGTGGTATGCTTTTTGCAAACCTTCTATAACCCTGTGTGTTCTCCCTTTGTTAATGAATTATTTCTGTTTGCCACTGCCTGAACTAATCCATAAGGATTAATGAGATCATTGTACTAGAACAAATTGTGTGTCTGCAACACACTCACTCTCATTTGTATTGAAATTGCATAACTCTCAGTCATAGAGCAGAGAGATGTGGCCCCAGGCAATTTTATGAGATCATGTTAAAAGGATAAAAATATGAGTTGGAAGATCTAATACTAAAATAATTATAGCAAGTGAAGATTACCATTAACGTTTCATTTTTCTTCTGCTCTGAAAATTAGACATTATTAAAAGAACATAATTTGTGAGGAGGTTGAGAGGTATTCTATGCATTTCAAATTTCTGTGAGTCTGTGCTTAGCTTTTTGTCCATAAAAACTGTGATTTGTCATATTTTGGCTGTATTGTTCACTGTTTGCATTTCTTCACTCTGTTGAGTAAATGAAGAAAAAATAATGTACTCTAATTAAAAATGTCTTTGCTGTTTTCTGGTGATTATAGGGGGAGGACTGCTTCATGGTGTGTGTCCTGAACTGAGTGGTAAAGCTGGCGGACTAACAGACTGCACTACCAGCTGGGAAGGCATGCATGAGTCCTCCCAGCCTATATTTGACACAGATGCTTTGCTAAAATGCAATGCTAAATTTAATAGAGACCCGCTACCCAGTAGCTCTGACAAACTGGGCAGTACAGGAGACAATAACATGAGAGAAATGGTTAAGGACGCTGTCAAATCTGCACCACAAAAAGTTGCTGCTGAGCAGGCAAGTAAGTCTCAACCCGGGGATCCTTTGACACTGGAAAAAGTGACAAAGAAGAAAGATGTAGGTGAGAGTTAATAAATAAATAGCTTTCACAGCTCTGGTACATCCCCTCTGAATGGGTGCAACCTGTACTCTTCCACGCCGCAAGTGAACGTTCTCTCCAGTGATGCATCTTCCAGCAGACCTATTAATTATATGCTCGACTCTCTGTTAAGGTCATTATGCATGTAATGTTATCAGAGACTGCTTCGCAAACTTAGAAACTATTGAAAGTGAAATATATACACCCATTTACTAATTTAATAGCTCGTCTGAGTACATATTAATGTATCCAATACTGTATGACTTCCATATCACATCCGTAATTTGTTCTCTGTTAGGAGTCTTCTTACCTAGTCTCTGGGTTATGTGTGTGTGAAGGAAACAAAATCTGGTTATGATGGTAAGCATGAAAATCTATGTTGTGTTAAGATACATGAAGATCCTTTTTGAATTTATGCCTAAGCTACAGCTTATCCTCTGAGATGCAGTGCTAATGAATGTTGTGTTCTATTTCTGACTGATGATAATACATAATGAGGGATACCTATTAAGTTGAAGACACATGGACAAAATCACATTTTATGTTGTCAACGCCTAAACACCCATCATGCCTAAGAAATACGGAGCTTGAATTTCATTCAAGTCCTGGTACCTGGCCAGTGAACTAATTTAGTTCACCTCCCATGCCATGGGAGATTTATGAAGTGAGATCCAAAAAGCTTGTAGCCAACAAACTACAGGCACCTGGGGCTAGCTGACTGCATGATAAAACTCCAAAGACAAAGGGAAATATATATGATGAAGGATTTCCATCAAAATTAGAACTTGAAGGTCACAAACAGTGCTCTTAACTGGTACGTGATGTACTGAGTGTGGGCAAATATTACCCCAATAGATATAGAGAAAGCATTATAAGAAAATGGATTGGGATGAAGTTAATGATTTCTGTATTTTTGAAAAGTATTTATAAAAAAAAGAGGATAATGCTGCAAATTTTCTAAAGTAAGTTCCAGTAACAGACGTGTTCCATTTCTGGTCAGTCTACAGTGCCTGTGATCATGCTTCCTTCCATTAAGGTAAGATGACGTGAAGGGTGCAATGATAAAATTTGCACAGTGTGTAAATTTAATAATAAAAATAAAACACAGATAAGCTACATTCTGTGAAGGGAAGAATGCGAGCCTATTAAACAAATGAGCTACAATAAATATGTGTGTGAAAAAAAGGTTCACTTTCAGCAAAAGAAAACAAATCATTGCATCTCCAACTTTTAACTTTTCTTGTAATGTTAGTTTTAGTTCCTCATTTTTCACGGTTTTAAAGCAATTCCTCATCACTTACATCAGAGCTGCAATTGCAACACATTCTTTCACTATGTCTCAGCTTGCTTCTCAAAAAACAAATGATTTTGAAAATTAATTCCTATGCAGTTTGGATGTTTACATTTGGTTTATGGAAGCTTTTATTCTGCATTTCTCATTCCAGTGAAGCCCCCTCCCCCCAGCTAAGCAAATATTCTCCTAACCTGGAAATGCACGATGGGGGCCACCTGAATATGATAACCAAACACCTGTCTGCCTATTGAAACATTACTTCCTACTTATGTGTTGTTCATGTTAAAACAGCTGCTCCATCTCCACCTTATGACATCACGGTACTTGAGAGTGTTCGTGACTCAATGGCACTAGGATGGAAACAACCCAAAGTCACCGGTGGAACTGAAATTACCGGCTACTACGTGAACTATCGTGAAGTGATTGGTGGAGTCCCTGGGAAATGGATGGAGGCCAACATTAAGGCCATCAGTGAGAGGGCATACAGGGTAAGAGGTCAACTTCTGCTATTGCTGGGGGTGCAAACAATATTTCCAAAAGACATCTTAAAGATTAAGATGAATTATGATTCAGTGTGCAGATTGCTGTTCAGAGGCTTTTACACCCATGGCACATGTTTCTGTTGTGTCTTCTCATGCAAACATACCTTAAGTATATTAAGAATCATATTAAATTATTTGTTTTATTTCCTCTAGGGTTTTTAAGAGTCTTTGCTTGAAAGGTGGTACACAAATAATGGACATTATTACACTAGTAAGGGTGACCTCAGAAAACTAACAGATGGTATTAAAGCAGTGGTTTTATGTAGGATAGTTAATGTGTTACGGAAACTGTAGCTTCTTGTACTACAGAAATTCCATAGTGCAGTGAAATACTCTTATCATTCTACTAACTTTCTTGTTAGTGTTTGTTCAAGGTGATAAAAATTGTCTGTTCACAGAAGTTTTATGTATACGTTTAGTGCAATGTCCACATTGTTAACCTTATTGCATTAATCCTCTTGTTTAACAAGTAATTCGGTAAAGAATAGAGAAGCATATGGATGATAAAATTTAATTAATTTTGTTAAACTTCTCAGCAAAATTATTTGCAAACTTATCTGTTATTCTGGCACAGAATTCATCTGTGAATTCATTCCTCTGGACATAGCCTAAATTTTTGTTAGTCAGGCCCTCAGAACAACTGGCATTCCTAGTGGACTTGGTGGACCTACCCCAGTGCTTAGTGGTGGTGGAACTAGCTCTGTGCCAGCTGGCTTTTGTGATTAGTTTTTGACCCAATTTAGAGGTACATTGCTAGCTACAACTTAGCTGAGCTGCTTTACAATTGTAAAGTAATGCTGGGACTGGGTTTCACCCTGCTGCAAGGACAACTCTTGCCTGATGTGAACTTGCTCTGTATCACAAGACATATCAGTATACCTGTTGAGCAATACCCTGCTCCCTCCCTGACAACCAAAATGTCTTCAATAGGAACAGGGTTTTAGAGTTTGAGCATGCTAAGAACACTCATGTATGCTCTACCACCGAAAAAGGAAAGGCAGGAGAGTTATCCCCTTAATGTATGATGTCAATAAAGCTTTAATCTCTTTGGGCACTTAAAAGCATGCTTGTGTGCTGAATAATTGTCATTGTGACTTTCTCCTAAAACCTTAATCCAAAGTTAATAAGTACCATTTTATTGGTTCTGCAGATACAAAACCTGAAGGAAAACATGGTGTACCAGTTCCAGGTGGCTGCAGCAAACCTGGCTGGGGTCGGGACACCCTCCCTACCCAGCCAGCCCTTCAAATGTGAAGAATGGACCATTGCTGTACCTGGTAGGATCCTGAGTGGGATGTTGAGGTTACTGCCTGCCACAAGGTGCTCTTGGACAACTAATCTAAATTGTCAATGTCCTTAGTTCCAGGGGAGTCAATGGGCTCTGAAGTTCATACCCAGGCC
The DNA here is from genome assembly GCF_964035555.1 of Netta rufina. Classification (NCBI taxonomy): domain Eukaryota; kingdom Metazoa; phylum Chordata; class Aves; order Anseriformes; family Anatidae; genus Netta; species Netta rufina. Next base: position 108,198,576 of record NC_140124.1, read on the forward strand.
TAAATCTCCATCACTTTGCTTTGATGCACTGATGCATTAAGCAATCCCCATGTAACAAGTAACAATTTACAAGCAGCTTGTATTTTCTTTATCTTTCCTGTTTGGTTTCTCTACTGTGTCTTCCACTGTGCTTCCTGGTTTAAGTGGTAGACATAAGCACCTGTCTAAGGGACAAGGCAAAGAAGAATGAAGTCCTGTAGCCTGTGTGTAAACATATTGCCTCAAGGCCAGATCTCTAACCTTTTAACACCCATTGAAATTAATGAAAACAATCTCCATTGATATCAGTGGACTTTAGAACAGTCCTTGAAGCAGCATGTCAGCTTAATAATTAACTTATTTCCCCGACTTTGGAGATTATTTGTCATTTTTGTTTGTTCATGGATATTTGATCAAGATACCAAATCTCAAAAATTTGGATTGTTTTTGGGGCTAGTCTTTTTATTAGGTAGAGGTCATATTCATATCTGGTCTACATCTGACAATGGAACTGCACGTGTTGTGTCAGGTCTGGGTGTGCAATGTGGTGTCTGGTTTTGTATTGTTGAAAAATTATGCATTAGTCCCTTTGGGCTTTCTTTTGATACCACAACTCCAATTTTCACTCTTACCTTTCAGGGCCACCTCATGATGTCACATACACAGAAGTCAGGAAGGATTCTTTGGTTTTATTGTGGAAAGAGCCAGTTTATACGGGTCGTAGTCCTATAGCTGGTTATTACATTGACATGAAGGAAACTGAAGCAAAGGAGGAACATTGGAGAAGTGTCAATGAGAAGCCACTTCAAAAGAAATTCTTGAAGGTAAAATAGTTTAAGATTCAAATAGAAGTATAACAGTACAATCTTGAAGAATTCATTCATAGATAATATCATCTTTCATGGTTCCATTTAGTGAAACACTAGGATACGCATGTATAATGAACGTGTAGTCATACATGGCAGTGACTTGCAAGAGGATACGGTATGAGAAGCCTAAAAGCAAAAGGAAACACTCCTAAAACTACTTATCATTCTTATAACGCAGGAGACTTCCCTAGCATTTGCTTGCCTAAAGGGTAAGGTAGGCGTCACTACACAGAACAGATGACACGAAAACAGATTTTGTGATAATGTGGTAGGTGATTTTTTCCAACACAAAGTACCCTCTCTACACATTTAATGGCAAGTAAAGCCCAAGCTTTTTCCACTATACCATTTTGTGGAATGACTTTTAAATAAGTGATCAGCTGTACCTCAATTCCAGAGATATATCTGAAGTGGCTTCACTACTTTTGTGTTTTTCAGAACATTTGGAAAATATTACCTGTTTTAAAGGAACATTTGCAGGTGTTAGAATATTATTAAGATTGCTCAAGTCACTACAAAGCATAGAAGCATAGGGTTAAGTGCCATTCTGGTTCTAGATGGGTGTGACTGGGATATTTTGCCCTGATAATTTTGTTTTTAAGAGCCAGAATTTACCTGCAGTAAGACTGTCCTGTTCCAGAGGTCAACGGACGTGAGTTAAAAACATCCTGTTCCAATAATAATACAACAATGCTCCTTTTATAAATAAATCAATGACAGTTATGACACTGGCTAAAATGTTAGCTATGCATACAAGGAAGGAGCAAAACAAACAGATTAGTCATGTCACTCAAACTGAGAAAAAAAAATGAGGAAGAAATATCTGTCAACTAGAAAAGGAGCAAAACAAAAAAGAAAGGAAATATAATTGTCAAGCATCAAGACTAGAACTGTAAGAAATGTGAAATGGAAATCAGTATTTTGTAATAAATCATGCACGTATTGTTTGCTTCCTGCAGATAGGTGGCCTAACAGAAGGTGTGAGCTATGTGTTCCGTGTGCGGGCGACAAACCAGGCTGGGGTTGGGAAACCATCAAATACCACTGATCCTGTTGTAGCTGAGACACGACCAGGTTTGTTAGAAATGTTTCCTCTTTTTTGTTTTGTTTAAAGAGGTTCCTGTTTGTGGTATGTTTGCACACAGGCTGTATGCGAACAATCTGACCCCCCTCAAGTCAAACATTTTTACTATGCAGGAAACAAGTTGAGGGTCATATCTTTTTTTTTTTTTTTTTCGGATGTATTTTAAGGTCAGAACAGATTTCCTTACCATAACTACCTGTTCAGGAATATAGAAATACAATAAAGTTGTAATACTTGTATATAGCAAAAAAAAAAAGATGCACTAAAATCAGCCCAACCAAACAATTGTGCAGGTGTAGGTTTTGCCCTTCCTATCATAAACCATTTATTTATCTCTCTCTTTTCTTTAATTTATGCAATGTGCCTGAGGAAAGGGTAAAAGAAATTACTATTTTCCCTTGGCATTTAAAGTAAAGGTTTTAAAAATTGTCAAGTCATTTTGGAGACCATCTTCAGGAAGAATTCAAGTGCAGCTGTTCACTGGAGTCATCCTTGATACCTGGCACCAGCATGTCTATAATGCCAGAAGAAAAACAGGAACTGGTACAGAGACAGAATCTCTGTACCTGGAACTTCAGAAACCCCCTGAACTTTATTACAATAGATAGGTATCATGGGTGACTTGGGTGACCAGCTTTTTGTCACCATTCCCTAAGAGGAAGAACAAGCATGGGCATGTATCTCTGAGAGCCTTCCTTTGTTTGTCCTTGTTTGTGGTCAAAAGGTTACCGAGTAACAGATTTTTGTCTCCTCATAAGAGATGGGACTTCAGATACAAAACTAAAAATAAACAAAACCCTAGAGCAAGCTAATTTTAAAGCTCTCTGGCCTACTAATCCATAGACTGTGTTAGAAGTGGAGGGGCTGGACCCACCATACCCCTGTTTTTCCTCAGACAAGTTCATTTCCTCTGCTGGGAGATTCCCATGCCTCATCCCACCTGGGAAGGTTTCTCAGAGACCTAAGGGCACAGGAAAGGAGGCAGGGGTGTGCAGGGACACTGACGGCTGGCACAAGCCAAGGAGGTGATGACCTGGGCAGGCCTACACCTGAGCCCTGGCTGTCGTGTTGGACTCCCAGTGAGTCAAGAAAGCCTGAAAAAGGAGGTTTGAATCTGGGGGTATAAAAGAACTGGAAAACTTGGAATGGGGAGACTGGAGAGACTTAGTGAAGCTGGGATGGGAAGAAGGGGCTGGAAGTAGTGGATGGCAGGTTGAGAGGGGGCAAGATTGTGGTATGGAGACTAAAGAGGATACACCATGTGGGCAAAACTTGGGGCACAAGAGCAAGGCATGAGCTGTGAAAGGACTAAGAACACTTTGCTGAGAATAGGTTTGGGCTAGACTAGGAGGCAGGTGTGGTTGTAGTGGAGATGTGGATTGCTCTCTGATGAGAAGATCAGCAGCCTTAAAATGGTCACAGATTGAAGCGGGAGGATTATGGAGCTGGGAGCCCTAAGGACTGGAGGCTTGGGAAGTAGAGGCCGTGAGATATTTGGGAGGAATAACGGCAAAATCGGGAGTCTGGTAACTCTGTGGTGCTCTGCTGTAGCAGATGAGATGAAAGAGGGCACCACAGGGTAACACTTACCATATTGACAGCAATATCTGAAATAACAGGACATGCAGGATTGTTAGTCCCTCTGTTCATCTGCCATACATCCCTTGACTTCATCTCTCACAGCCGTTGCATCTTCTTTTCTCTTTCAAAAAAACAGTAACCCTAATTTTAGATCTACAGACCACTGAAGCATTAGGCTTATTTCCATCACCTGCAAGTGGAGCAAGGCAAGGCTAAGGAGCTTGTTCTTGAAAACAGCTTAATACTGCAACAACAACCACTCTTAAAACAAAAATCAAGCCAATATTAGTATTAAAATTTTGGTTTTATTAATACATTTTCCTTCAAGGTTAATATCTGTCAGATTTTTGATAAAAACTTGTTATGATAATAACCTTCAAGTGTACTAGGAAAAGGATTGGTCATGCCATTAGAATTCCAAAAATACAAGAATGTAAACTCTTGCAAAGATGATAATCATGAAAAAAATAAAAATAAAAATAAAATAATGATAATAATAAAAAAGCACAGCAATTTTGACATTTTTTATACATTTACTTATACAAATCTGGTTGACCCATATTTTGAGCTGAGGTCTGCGGATACAGTATTCATCAAACTAAGCTTCTTAAAAGTGTTAAGAAGGAACAAAAGGCTTATTAAAAAAATATTTTGGAAAGCAGTCACTTGGGTAGGCTTTCAGCTTTCTCACTCAAACCTCACAAATCTCAAGAACAATGACACCATTTTAAAAAACTGCCACAAATCATTTGGTGTTGCCCAATGAATGCTGCTTTTATTAACATCTTAGATGGAGACAAAATATTGTAAGGTCTCTGTAGACAATTCCTGCTGGAATGTGGCTGGAATGTTGCTTTTGGCAAATGTCTAAAATCACCAGGAGACTGAGCTGTCCAACCAAAGAATGTAAGTAAATAGCATCCTGAATGAAAATATTTGTTTTAGTATGAGTGGTAGCAGTTTTCTTTATCCAGCAACATATGTTAATATAATGGTGTAATAGTTTGCATCCACCTTCTGTTTGAAAACCATATTCAACTTTTACAGTTATCTCTTAAAACTAAATGAAAAGCCCATACACATTAAAATAAATAAATAAATAAAAATCCAGGCTAGTTTTGAGCTGTAACTTTGCCTTCAGGCAAAATCACTTTGGTGTGTATGGATCTCACAGGAGGCAGAGGAAGTCCAAGAGCAGACTGCAGCTCTTCCCTATTACTTCCCAGGTTTGCCTTAGTCCTTGTGCACTTTGGTGCAAAATGAAGTTAGCTTCTGATCCTGCATCAGGCGCTTCAGGAGGGCTTGGCACAGGAATATTATCTGCCCTGGGGGTCAGACTATGGGGTCTGACCTTCACCCTCACCTGAAGAGCTTCACTGAGGGATTTTGTGAAAGGAGCCTTTTTACAGGAGGGCTCCTGTACATTTCTGTGAATCCTTGGCTATAAGACCATGCACTTGAGGGTTGTTCTGCCAGAGCAACCTGCTCTCAGTTACACCTGCGAGGCTCACCTCGTGAGGCCACTCTCACAACAGAATCAGGAACACACTAAGATGGTGTAAAATAAATTATCTGCTTTTCTTACACTACCTAAGGTGCTGCTATGACTGAAGCCACAGCAGACCTCAAAATTTAACCCTATGGCTGCCACAGCCTGCATCAACTGTTTCACTTTAATCACACACCCATTTATCCATCAAAATCCCTTCAGCTACCCAATAGCCAACGCCCATCTTGAGAAGAGAGGCTTTGGGCAGTGTGTTTTGGAAGTTTTAAGGCCGCATCTCAGAAATTAATGAAAAAATATCCCATTCAATTTTTTAAATTTTTTTTTGTAGACAAGATGATGCCAGTAACTCTAAAGTTTTGAAGCTGTCTGCTTTATCTTAATGTTATCTCTTTTCTTTCAGTGCGGTGAAACCCTGGAGATAATCAGTATTTGTTCTGACATCTAAGTATTTTATTTCTTATGATAACTTTATGAGTGACTTTGGGTGCCCTGTAGAAACCACCAAGCTATCTAGAGAAGGCAAATTAGACTGCTACTGTTATGGCAGCCTCTTCAGTTTCACATTGTAGGACAGGTGGAGCCCACTGCTCAGTAATTTAAAAATTTTTTTTTTGTCTTACTTCCACATAAATATTAGAAGTAAAAACCATCATCACTTCTGGAGATACATGCTATGCATTGTTATCATAATGTCAGTGCTTTAAAACAAATATAACAGATGTTGTCCCCGTAGGGAACTTCTGGCTGTGATTCTTTGCACATTGCATAAGCTGCCACCCAAAGATTCATGTGCTAATGATCTACAGGAAACTAAATACTAATGAAATATAAAGTGATGAATTTGCATATAATAAATTACATTATAACATTCTTGAAAAATGTGCATCTGCCTAGAAAAATACTTGTAGACCAAATCACCTGTTGGTACTCATTGTGCTTCATTCCTGTGAGGGCTAGTAAATAATAGGACCAAAACAGGAATATTAATCTAATCTTTCATTAAACAGTTATGGCAAATTATAAAGAATAAGAAGGCTGCACGTACACCTATTGTCATTACAAGAGCTACTCACAGTGCTGGAACAGGACACATATAATACTAGGGTGACGAAACACAGAAATCTCCTTGCATACTTGAGGCTCATTAAGAATTATGATGAAAACAAAGCTCTTAATTTCAATGTCAGGAATAGGGCTCTTGTCTTAAAGATACAATATGTTGTGGAGAAAGCATGTCATTAGCATTCTGGGCAGCCTGAAATTGCCTTAGACTGAGTAATACACCACGAGTGCCCCATTCAGATGTAAGACCAAGCTTGGAGCTGTTCAGAGGAGGAAGCTGGATGTCCTCCAGCACATCTCAGTTCTCTGTGGTATTCTCAGACAAGCTGTTGAAATGAAATTTAACGCCACAGATGACGAGATGCCCAGATGAAATTCCCTCGGCTTCACCAGTGTGCAAGGGAGCAGGCAGGAGGTACATTCAGGTTCCTGACCTGGGCCTCACTCTCAGGGCCCTGTAAGGACAAACTGGGTCACCTTATTCAGCTCAAGGAGGTACTGGCAAAACAGGGTGGGCGACTTAGCCGCTAATTGCAAATATTCACTCCCTTTGTGGGTCCAGAATTAATGCTGCAGACGGTGGCAGGGCCAGATGCCAAGCATAGCAATTAAACCAACCTCCTGGAGTGAACCCAGAGTCCCTGAAAATGTGCCTCGGTTGCACAAATGAGCACTGCTTGGGCGGCTCGGTTGTTTCCTCTTTTGCCTCCTACACCTTTTGAAACATCTGCATTTGTACCCAGTATTCCCTTCAGAGCTCTTATTTGACTAGGGAATGAGAAATTCATACTACATAATGAAAGCGCTGACTACCCCTTAGCTGGAAAAATATTGCTATTTAATATTTCAAGCATTTAGTGGATTTAGAGACTTGCTTCCTCCCCCTCTTCTCCCCCCACCCCCTTAGGTTTTTCCAGAGCAAATATCATAAATCTCTTGTGTGCTTAGGCATGTTCAAATAAATCTATTGATTTATGATGCTCTTTAATCTGTTCCTTAATTTTACGGCCTAGAATGACAATTCTAATCATGAATCAAGGACTGAGGATGCCAATGTTTTCAGTGATTTATGTGCCACTTGAGAAAATGGCAAGGATCTTCTTAATCCACACTATGAATCATACCTATATACATTTGTTTGCTGGTATCTCTAAGAAAGTGGGATTGTCTTGTTCTGATCTTTCAGGAACTAAGGAAGTGGTGGTCGATGTGGATGACAATGGAGTAATTTCCTTGAACTTTGAATGCGATCAGATGTCTCCAAACTCTAAGTTTGTTTGGTCCAAGAATTATGAGCCAATTGAGGACGACTCTCGACTGGCCATCGATACCAAAGGCGGAAAGTAAGAGCCCTCAGTAGTAACAGCCATCCCATGTTTGATAAACCTAGGCTGGTCACAGAAATTGATCTTTCTGGATGTATGATCTCAGTAAGAATTGTATCTGCCTTTGTTACCAAAAGGCTCTGGATGAGTATTTTGTTCTCCAACAAGTCCCTGTGCAGACCATTGGGAAATTGTAGTTTGCACAGGATGAGTCAGGCCTCCTGATTAAGCAATTAAGTTACATTCAGGCATAGGGTGAGAAAATTGGTGCTCTGTCCTCTTATAACCTGCCAATCAGGACAGGTGATTATTATTCCTGTTGCTGTCACTGTAAAAGTCCAAAAGCTAAAATTGTCTGCTTGCAAAATGCTTTTACCATGTAACACTGTCACAATCTTCTGAGAAGACCTCTGTTTTGATCATGTCACCATAGCCTGATCTGTTAACTTCCGCAATGCTCCAGGAGCCTAATATGTTTCTTCAGGCGTTTTTCAGAAAGGAAAAAATAACAAATGCACAGGTGGAGCCTATGAAGCTATGTGCTCTTACAGCTATAGAAACCATATAGGAAGAAAGGGTGGCTCATACCACTCTTGGTATTGCATATGAAAACTGAATCAACCTGCACTTACAGTATCCTTCCACGGTCACTGAAGACCTGACAAATGCATTTAAGCATGTGTGAGCTAGCTTTGGCTAGCTCCAGTACTGTTGGCACTACCTGAGAGCTTATGCAGCTTCCTGGAGAGGTTGTGCAAGTTGTACAGAGGTTGTGCAGCAGAGGCAATTGGTCAACTTTTACTCTTATGGTCTCATGGATACTCCTGGATCTCCCTTCATTCTTTGCTTTAGTAACTGAATCCTCTTAGTCCCGTTGTACTGGCTGTGCCATCTCCACTTGTACCACATGTGATAGGGCTCACCCTGGTTAATATTGGTCAGGACACCTGTCTTTGCCTTTTAGTCAGAGCAAAAGCTAAAAAAAGAATTATTTTTATCTGGTGTTATAAGAAGGAGCTTGGTTCAGACTGATCTCACCTTTTAATCAAAATGTTTCATTTTTTTTCTAAAGGTCCAAAGCAACCTTTAAGGATCTTGGAGAAGATGACTTGGGAATTTACTCTTGTATTGTTACAGACACTGATGGAGTTTCATCAAGCTACACAATTGATGAAGAAGGTAGATACACAATGTCTATTATGCATGCCTGTTTTGCTTTCACTTCTGTTTTTTCCTGCTGCTGTGTCTCTCATATCCATAAGGTATGCACGCCTATCTTGTTTCATGTCTTTTGCAGAAATGAAACGGCTGCTTGCTCTGAGCCATGAACACAAATTCCCAAGTAAGTGAATCAAGCATGTCTGTAGGGGAGAGATTTGCATGCACACGGGTATGTATCACAAAGCTCCTGCCAGCATCAGATTTTGAAACTGCTACATGAATTTCAAGTGAAAGTGGTTTTGAACTGAAAATCTAAGATTTTTTTTTTTTTTTTTTTTCCCCAGTATGTTTGTGTATTGCTTTTGTTCTTCCTCTTCTTTTGCAGGCTGGTGGTCTAAGCATATACTAAGTCTCTATATTAGATTGAAAATAAGTATCCCAATGGCTTTACTTCTTCTGCCAGGAAGCTTTCTTTACTTACTCATAATGCCTAAGCTGATTTGAAAATTCTCTGCCCCTCTAACTTTACCCCAGCTGAAGTTAACAGAAGTTAAAAGTAAGGCTAAGAGAACATGCAACTGTAGTAAATTCAGCTGTAATTTTATATATATATACACACAGAATTTTTCAGCTGAAATTCATTCCCTCCCTCTTTTTTTGTAATACTTGATAACAAGAGCACCTTTCTTTTTGCTTGGAAGGATATTTTTTTCAAGTCCACAGAACTCTTATACCTTTATGATATCCTGGCAGTAGTACAACCCTGTTATTTTCAGTGGAATGTGACTTGAATACTTGAAGAAAATAATAAATTGAATTGTAGAAAGAATCCTATTGCACACAATGTGATGAGATCTAAGCCTTGTCTTATCTCCTGCCACTACCATCTCTTGTGCTCTGTTCCAGGCTCTACTGTTCTTGCCTGGGTTTAATACCTTCAGCTTTGTGCGTGTGCTGCTGGCACCTCTGCCAGCTCAGCCCATGTTGTGCCTCCCAGGCCAGTCAAAGCTTGGCTGCAGACATTGCCTGTCTTTCTGCCCACATCATCTCTCTTTCTCATTTCCCTCTCTGCCTTTTCCGTATCAGCTCTGCTCTTCCCAACATATTGTACCAACTTCTGACAGCCTAATGACAGCCCAAGCACCCCCTTCTTTACTCCTGCTCCTCCCAGACATTTCCTCTTAATCAGGTCTTCACAGCGAGCGTTAGTCATCACAACCCCTTATTGCTGCCACTCGCCCCAACCCTTCTTCACTGAGTGCTCTTCCACACTCTGTGTTAATAACTAATGTCACAAAATAAGTTTCTCAGCTCAGGACACACAGACTGAGGGTTTGCGTTTTTAACATGTTTTTGTGTTTCAGTATGCTCCAAGCTGTGTATGAACTTCATGGAAAAACAGACCAAAAAAAAAAAAAAAAAGAGATCACTGCAGAATTTATTGTAATGTTTCAAGGAGAAAACTGCTTTTCTTGCTTTGGCCATCCTAGGCCCTGTGGACTCCACAAAAAAACAAACAAACAAACAAACAAACAAACAAAAAAAAACCCACACAGATTATCTCACTTCAGTCTAGTTGCACATGGTAATTTGTGATGCTATACAAATAAGATCTAAAACCTTGTAAGCATGATGACTGGAAAATCCCTGAAGTCATCAGTTGGTGTTTAGTAAAATGGATTTTTTTTTTTAAATAAGTCTTTTGCTTGTGGAATACTCTTACATGGATCTCTCTGATTCATTTGGACTGTGGAGTGAATGGCCTTTTTCCCAAAATACAAACCTTTTACATCCTTTCAGCCCCTTCTTGAACAGTTTCTGAGATATTTTCCTCTCTCCCATTTTAGACTAAGATATTAATAGTTAATTACATGCAAATCAACTGGGAGTTTAACATTGCCATGGAGCTGACAGTGAAACAAAAGCAGTGCGGGCTGATATCTATTCTCATCCTCATCCTGTTGCTTCTGAGACTCCTGTAGCATTTCAGGCGCTTTGTTCTGAGAAACCATGCAGCATCTGAGATTCCTTTTGTTTCTCACAAGCAATGCAGGAGGGAAGGAAGCTTCACAAGTACCATTTCCACTGCTGGGGCACGCTCATAACCCGGTCCCTTTTGGTACCTCTTTCCCTCCAGAACTCCTTTTTAACCATTTTTTTTTTTCTCTTCCATGTTATGTCCATGTCTTTTTCATAATTCTTTTTATTTTTTTTTCCCCTGGGACTGTTGCCTCACCTCCCAGAAGCTTTATTTTCACCAAAGATATGTTCTGTACCACCAAAATGTACATAAGTGTGGAAAAGTATAGGTGCACAGAAGAGGTACCCTTATGAAAGGAAGACACAAGGAGGCTTCCTCACACATGGCCACTACCTGGGATTGACAGCAGGGTGGAATGGCAGTCCTGCTCCAGAAGGCACCCTGTTGTTTAGGGTGGTGAAAACAGGAAGATGAGAGATGCCAGAAAACTACCCCAGCCCCAGTCCTCTCCTGCTGCAGCTAGGCTTTTCACACATGAAGTTAAATAAACAACCCTGTCCTGTGATTTGTCTGGGAGAAGGTGTAGGTTGACACCCATCACCACACCACATAATCAAGTATTTTGCAATGTGTTTGCATGCTCTCCTCAGTTACACCCTTGCAATGCAGACTTTACATTGCTGTGAAAGTGGAGGTTGGGGCAGAGTTCATATACAGCATACGTGCTCCTAGGAGTATAAGGCTTTGGAAACTTGAGCACCCACTAAGACAGCTAAAATGATGGTAATGAAAAAAAAAAAAAAAAAAAAAAAAGAGCAATGTGCCCAAATATCAGAGTTTAAATGCCTGTATTTAACATTGCTGATTAAAATCTCTTAACAAGAAGTTAAAGTGAAGGCACACTGAGGACTTTTACTAACAAGAACAAGGAAAAGTTAAAAACAAAACAAAACAAAAAAAGTTAGCAACAGTAGAGTACTCTTTACAGGATTTTTTTTTCCTGCTTACACAAGGAATTGTTCTATATGTGGGGATTTCCATTATTCATACGTAAACAAAAGGTACTGGGGAGATTTATTTGGGGTATGTTGTGATACTTTGTGTATTCTGGAGATAAAGTTTCCACTCAGCAAAGATCAAAGTACTTATAAAAGTCTCCCAACCTGCAATCCACCAGCTGACTTTCTGATCTGCCTTCGTATTTGTTTGTTGTTGTTGTTTTTTTCCACTGAGTCAATTCCCTGCCTTACAATAACATTGCTAAGCGACTCATTAAAGATGTGTCTGCCCTATACAGGCTCACATCATGCTGCAGAGATGCTTGCAGTTTACCTTTAGCCTTGTATTACAATGGAGGAGCCCCAGCACAACTCAAATCATAATTTCTGCTCTGTTCAGACCTAGTGATAGAAAGATCAAATGATTCAATCTCACCTGTCACCCTGTTTACATGTGGGTGGAGAGGTATTCCAACTATATGAAGAGCTGTCACAAGCTAGTCACCTTGCATACATTAGCTGAAAGAAAGACGTGGCTTTTACAGAAGAAAATAGTTGTTGGGGCACAGGCAATGTATATACTTCATTCTTGTCTATCTTCTTTGTAGCTGTTCCACTTGTCTCTGAGCTGGCAGTGGAAATTTTGGAAAAAGGAGAAGTGAGGTTCTGGTTGCAAGCTGAAAAACTGTCTGGCAATGCAAAGGCCAACTTTGTATTTAATGATAAGGAGATTTTTAATGGAGAGGTAAGGCTTTTCATTGCTTACAGATGTTTGCATGTTTATAACAAATGAGTATTAGTGTATCCAATATGCTTCTAGCTAGTGTTCCATGCTAGTGAATTTTTGTCAGAAATAACATACGTCATCAAAAACATCACTAGGAAGATTTTGTCCATAGTTTTCAGCTCCAGCTGAATTCTACTGGATGCAGTTTATAAAGTGGAATTAAATGACTTCCTGCCACCTTTGTGAGTACCATGTGGTCTGTTAACTAATGAAGACCATAAGAGTTCCTGCAGTGAGGTAGTGACAGGTAAGTAACTCCTGTGGTCTTCATGGAGTCACTGCAGTCACCCAGATTCATCCTATGTCTTTTATCTGTGGCTTATCTACAGCCCCTGTGGTCACTTCACACATCACTTTTCTGTTTGGAGGAATTTAGGACACCAAGGGAAAATTCCCAAGTGGTTGTTTCCAGTAGCAGAGCTTGTTACTTATGAAGACAGGATGTATCATGCTTTTGTTGCAATACTGATAGCAGTTAGAAGGCAGGGATAGAGCTTTTCTAGACTCCCCAGGGAAGTGGTCATGGCACTGAGACTGCCAGTTCAAGGGGGTTTGGACAATGCTCTCGTAAGTGTGGTCTGATTTTTGGGTGGTCCTTTGGGGACCCAGGAGTTGGACTTGATGATCCTTGTTGGTCCCTTCCAACTCGGGATATTCTATGATGATTCATTCTACACAAAAATTTATATAAATATTGTCTCAGAGATGATAGTGTTCTGAAGAGATGCAAATCTAAACCTCAGTAATAAAAAAGAACACAACACACACCATTGAACAGGATGTTCACATGCTTCCGTCCTTATCAGATTTCTTATTTATTTGGTTACATGTATAGAGCTGGAGCTAGAAATAGTGGGAATTTGACTGAAGAAAACAGAATCTCACCTAAAGATATGAAGCAATGTTTGCCAAATACTCTCTGATTCTGATATCTGTTACTTGTTGCTTTACTTTCCATTCCTGAAGAAATATAAAATGAAGGTGGACCAGAAGACTGGCCTTGTTGAAATGATTATGGATAAACTTGAGGACAAGGATGAAGGGACTTACACTTTCCAGCTGCAGGATGGAAAAGCAACCAATCAATCCAGTCTGGTGCTCATTGGTGATGGTAAGCTAATCTATACTATGCAGAAGGCTGGAAAAAATTACATCAGGGTTGGTTGTCATTTTCACTTCCCACTGTTTTCCCAATGTAGTTCTAATAAATGTTCATGTCACAGCACTTCCCTGCCTCAGATAAAACAGACCATGTGTGTGAACTGATAATTTTTAAGTGCCCAGAGGAAAGGGAAAGGTTTTAGAAATGTAAAATATTGCAGGCTATCATGGCTTGCTTTTCTATGGATTTTCTATGAAAATTTCCCTTGTAAAATGTCTATTCAGCCACGAATACACATCTGTACCTCTTTGCATTGCCACTGCTTGCCAGTTCTGCTGCTACTCCTGTTTGTCTTCCTCCTAGGAGTGGAAAGCGGTTGCATGACAGGGGATTACACTTCTTCAGAGTGATGCGTTAAACCCCTGATGGCTGCAAGCAGCTTGGGAAGTTGGGTTAGCTGTAATCAGCTTCTGGCCCTTGGAAACGTTCAATATTAAGTTGCTGAGAGAAAATTTGACCATATCACAGGGTTCTTATTGGCCTCCAAGAGACAGAGATCTGCCTGTTACAGTACTGCACAAATAACACATGTTGTTTAACCTCATATATGTTGCTGGTTTTAATTTCTAGTATTCAAGAAGCTGCAGGATGAAGCAGAATTCCAGAGGAAAGAGTGGCACAGAAAACAAGGTGATAATAAGAACATTCATAAGAATCACATATGTGTTAGTTTGTTAAGTATGAGAATTTGTTTATATTAATATATGCTAAGTTAAAATACATGGTTTTATTCTGTTGTGTAGTTGCTTGCCTTTTGAAGGAGAAATGGGAAAAAAAAAAAAAAACACTTTAAAATATAACAGTATTCTTGTCAAGAAAAACACATTAGCCTTTGTTTTTGTATCTTTCATACCACTGATGTAATTTTTTAAATAAAATATCTGTAATTTCAAACAGGTCCTCATTTTGTGGATAAGCTGGGATGGGAAGTTACCGATGACTGTAACGTGATGTTGAAATGTAAGGTAAGGGACAAGGAAAAGACTAAGTGCAATGTTCAGAGAAGCACTTTGTCCTACTGCTGCTTAGATGCTGAGGGAGGAAAAGGACTAAAGACAAGTCTTTGGTTTTGTATTCCCAACTGCATATTGAGTAGTGGAAGAGACTGAAAACACATGGGCTAATCATGCTGGAGTGATTGTAGATAGTCAGAGACTTGGGCAAAACTCCTTCCTGTCCAGCAAAAAGCAGCTCAAAAACTGATGAAGAAGATGGTGGTGAAAAACAAATAGATTGTCCTCCTGCAGTATGATTAATAAACTCTGCTTTCTTTACAGAAATACTGTATCTGAACAAACAGCAATGTGTCGGTTACTGTGCTGGAAATAGAAAGAGAGGCCATCTAAAAAAAATCATTCAAGAAGGGAACTCTTTATAACACACTTCTTGTGTATCACCACTGGTATTCAGGGACTTGTTAGATGTGCCCGTACAGCTTCCCAGTTCAGGCATTTAAGATAGAGACTGGCACAGGAGCAGGGTAGGAGGAAGGTAACATTTGTTCTGAAGGGATAAAGAGCACCTGCCTCTGGACCGTAAATTTGTTATCCCCTGACAGCTCTCTGGTCACGTCTCTGCAGTGAGCTAGGGCTGCCGTTCAGTCCTCTGTGTCCCCCCCTTATCACAAGCAGAGGTAAAACAAATCATCCTGTGCTCTTGCGGTTTTTTTTTTTTTTTCACACAAAACACTTTGGAAAATAGCTTAAATATTTTTCTTCAGGTCTGCCATCCGTCTGTCCGTCCGTCCGTCCATCCATCCATCCATCCATCCATCCATCCATCCATCCACCCATTCAGGAAAACAGACCTTAATAGGAATGACGAATCCTTGTGAACTCGGGGACTGTCTGATTTTGGGCATGTTTATAATTGCAATGTGAGAATAATTGCAATGTGGTTTTCATCCATTTTAGGTGGCTAATATTAAGAAGGAAACACACATTGTATGGTACAAAGATGACAGGGAGATAATGGTAGACGAAGAACATGACTTTAAAGATGGTGTGTGCACTCTGCTGATATCGGAGGTGAGTGACTGTCTTTGCTAACCCTAATCTGAAGTCAGTGTTATGAATTCAAGTGAAAGATATGATCTGATATTTCAACAGAACAATCAAAATAGGAAGTGGGTTTTAAAAACGGAAAAACTCATGAGGCGTCTATATTTTAGCTAAAATAAATTTCTATCTATAACTGCTCACTCAGATTTTCAGGAAATAATGACAGCAGAGATAATAAGCATGTCGCTTCCTTTGCATGTCAGTTAACAACCGAATGAGACCACATCTCTGTTGTGACTTGCACTTAGGAAGTGCTTGTCACTTGGGCTTCCAGAGGACCGCCCTCTCAAAGTCACCCAAGAGACACACTTGAGATTTGTGGTCCCTGCCCAGCTCTGCTGCAGACAGAGGGTGTGACCTGCATTAACCACTAAATCTCTTTGCTTTCCATTCCTCTGGCTGAAAAAGGGCAGAAGCCCTGTGGTGGATGGGGGCCATGATGGGGCTGTCAGGGTAGGACCTCCCAGCCAGGTCCTGACCCACCACCCCAGCCAGGAGCTGGGCACAGGGGGCACCAGGGTAACCCCAGCCCTGGGCATTGGGCACCTCCTGTAGGACAGGGATTGGGATGGGATGAGATGAGGCCGGGCCAGGCCACAAAATCTGGATTTTTCTACCATAACTGCTCTGAATACTGTTTTTACAGTTTTCTAAGAAAGACACTGGCACTTACGAAGTCATACTGAAGGATGACAGAGGAAAGGACACCAGTGAGCTCAAGCTTACGGACACAGGTCAGAGCCCCTTTCTGCATGCTCTAAGCCATGCAGCCGACAGCCTGCAAGCAAGATCGAGGCAATAAAGATAACTGCATAAGTCTCCTTCCTGTGGTTTCGTTCCTCCTGTATATAAGATCATCTCATTAGAAAAGCAGAGATTGTTTAGCACAAGTAGCATTTGAATATGCCTCACTGCATGAGGATCTTGTATAATTTTGCGAGAATGTGATGACTAGTGCTGAGCAAAATGATAACACATTTCCTCAGGGGCTCACCAGTAGTTTAAGTCTGCAATTATAGAAAGAAATTACAGAGCTAGATACTTTTAAAAGATCTCACTTTTTAAAATGTTTTGTCATTACTATATTTAGAGGCTTTTCCATTCCTTGTGACCACTGCGTTTTTAAAATTTCAGTTATAGTTAAAGTTCCAAGCAAGTGGGAAAAAATCATATCCATTGCAATGTACACAGATGGGTCAGCAGTCCTACTGAATACGGTCATTTACAGGGTAAAAAAAAAAAATAAAAAAAAAAAATACAGTTCAGCTGCAGCAGTATTCATAAAGGTTAAAGTCTGGAAACTGTGGAATAACAGGTTACATTTTGGCATTACTTAGCTTTCTAATACTCTTTTTAAGGTAGGTCTCATTTCTTGTTGGACCCTACTGGGGAGAATATTTCAGAATCGGTGCTTGGCCTATGATTGACTGTGCTTGAGATGCAGACACTGAGTTTAGTCTATGGATTTTGTTTCCACAGCTTTTGCAGATCTGATGAATGAAGTATGCAGAAGGATTGGTAAGCTTTTAATTCTCTTCTGAGATGAATGACTCACTGTGACACTCAATGAATGCCTGCATGGCTGCATAAAAACATGTGGTCTTCTTGCAGCTTTATCTGCAACAGACCTGAAAATCCAGAGCACAGCTGAGGGTATCAGACTGTACTCCTTCGTCACCTATTATGTAGAGGATCTGAGAGTAGGCTGGGTACACAAGTAAGTATGCAAAAGCTTTGCAAATATCAGTGTGGTTTGTTTTTTATAGACTCAGAAAGAACCTGGGTATATGAGACAGACTAGGCACAGCTGTCTTGTCATCATCTCTCAGGGGTCTTTCTCTCATGTGAGTTAGTTTCAGTGAACTTCACCCACGAGGAACCAGTAGGAGAGTTAGGTCTTGGTGGCACGGGGCCTTCCTGCTGTTTTCATGTGAGACCGACAGTCCCATGCCATGTGCTGCTGTCAGGGCTGTGCTGCTTCAGAGGGCTTCCCACCTCCCGAATGGGATCTGCATCTTCCTCTGAACTGGTTTTGAGGGGCAACACGAGTATGATCTATGGCACTGACAAGCTCAGTTAGAGGCCTGCACATCTGGTTCAGAGATACCTGGCCTGGAGGCCTACTTGTCTAGGAGCCATAATTCACAGGAACTGGGGCAAACGGGCACATCCTCTTCATGCATGGGTTCATGTTTTGGAGGCAAAACAAGATTGATTCAACACGTGCCTGAGGCAGTAAAATCCAGACAGGCCCTCCTGTGAGCGCTCAGAGCCTAACAAGGACAGACAGGAGAACTGAGACTCTTACAAAGCAGTTGAATACCCAGCTCCCCATAAAATTAATGGGAGTTGAGTATGCAAGTCCATGAGACAGCTTTGAATTTTCACTCAGCATAAACAGCTTGTACTGAAAAACTCAGAAAAGTAAACAACTTAGTTTATTTTAAATCTATTATTAATGTTCTTGCTGTTTCACTTCCTGTGTATATGGTAGCAGTTTGAGGTCTTCCTCTTTCTTGTCATACATTTTGATCTGGTAAAACCAGGAGACCCGAGCATTACAAAACTAGATGTGAATACGAATTGCCCTGGATTTTTTCTCTCCCTTCATTTTCTCTCTTTTTCTATACTTCTTGCTTGTCTCTCTCTTTTCTCTATTTAATTTTTAGAAGCTAATTTCATCTTGAAGCACATCAAATTGCTCTTTGACCCTCTAGCATATTCAAAGCTATCAATTGAAAGATAAAAAGAAAATGAGCAGCTTATTTGACAAATATCTTCTGCCTCTTCCAGAGCAATTAACTGCTTAGCTAAGAAGCTGAAAATTGGTATTTTTCATGTGAGATGTATTTGTGTCAAGATACATTTAACTGTAAAAGCCAAGGCATAGCAGAACATGAGAAAACTTTCAAACTAGGCAAAAACCATTTGTAACAAAAGTGTTTTTCTTCAGGTACAGCCCTATGTAGTTTTGCTTTGCTCAAGCAGAAATAAACTTGTGCTAGAGAGAACACAGAAACATTTGAGGTATTACCATCAGATATCTGGGTCTTAAGTCTGTGTAATATTTCTATGACTCAGGTTCATAACCTGTCTGCAAGCTTTGAGGGGAGCTGGAAATTGAACAGAAGAAGACTGTCATGATAAGTCTGTCCCTTTGGTCTCCAGTTTAGCAATGAATTGGCTTCAAAAGCTTCAAAATATGATGGCATACTATTGCACCTTGGAAATCATTTAGTAACTGCAGGTGTTCTGAGTGACACAACAGGAACAAATCCTGTTTATATTCCAGTAAAAATGAAGGGGTGACATTGCTTTGTATTTTTCAGTGACACCCAGATTAGGTTTACAGACAGAGTGAAGACTGGTGTCACCGGGGAGCAGATCTGGCTGCAGATCAATGAGCCAACTCCTCAGGACAAAGGCAAATACACCATGGAACTCTTTGATGGTAAAACCGCACACAAAAAGACAGTGGATCTTTCTGGACAAGGTAGGCCATTCATGCTGTTAATATCACCTGCACATGGGTATGATGCTCTGGTAGGGAAGAAGCATCTCTAGCAGGATCAATCTGATACTATTTGGGTATCAGGTTAATTTTTCCCATTCCAAATGTCAGCTTGCAGTTTGTCCTAGAGTTTCCTATGGAGATGTCAGCCCAGTTTCTGGGTTATCTTACAAAACCCTTGGGTTGCTGGCATTGATTGACAATTTTAGACACAAGTTGTTGCACTGAATGCCTTCTGTATCTTTCCCTTCCAAGTAATAATACTCAGAGAAGGAAGTGAGGGACAAGTTTGTTCTGTTACTTTCCTACTGTATTTCTTTGATGGATATAATAGGGCTCCTTATTCTTCAGAGATGTCAAGACTGGTCCCTTTCATCAGCACAATGAGGGAATGTTACGGGAACAGCTAAAATTAATTCAACTGACTGATGGAAGCTCTTACTCTGAGAGAGCTCTCAGAACCTACGAAGCACATTAACTAACTTCTGAGTTTCTGCTTTCCATCCCCAGCATTTCCCATCCCTAAAGCTTTGCTTTGGGCCTATAAGACCTGTGTAAGGACTTACAAGCATCTCTGGGTTGCTCCTTCTTTACTCTATTCTCATTTTTTGAGAAAAAGTGTGAAAAGCACTTAGGAAAAATAAATCTCGGTATCATAAGCGAGTGGTCTGCAATTTGGGGTACACATGACAATCCACTGGGGTGCAGGAAAAAAAAACACAAGAACTTCAGTAGCATGTGTATATAATTTATAAAGAATTGCGTATACACATATGGAGGGTACTCAAAATTGTATTACTAATAGGGGGTTGTGATCAAAAAAAGTTTGGATGACTTTAGTGTGGTATATTTTGGGTTTCCTCCTCTGTTTTGTGAGGTAATTTCAGCCTATCATTCTCCTATCACTCTGTGTGAATTTTTGACCTTTAGTAGAAAAAAGAATTGTGTTTATGTATGCATATGTACATATAATAGTTACCATATACAAGACTGCCTTTATTAGTTGAACCACTCAGCATTTTAGGGCTTATACAGTATCACAGCATGTATCCATACTTGAATATTTCTTTAATGATGTCTACATTTTAAATTAATTTCTGCATTTTAAATGAACGCTTGTGGTGGCCTATCTTTGAACCTACCTTTAAAATCAACTTTTCTCTTTACAAAGCATTTGATGAAGCCTTTGCTGAGTTCCAGAGACTAA
Source organism: Netta rufina (assembly GCF_964035555.1). Lineage (NCBI taxonomy): Eukaryota > Metazoa > Chordata > Aves > Anseriformes > Anatidae > Netta > Netta rufina. The sequence goes on from NC_140124.1 coordinate 108,218,853, forward strand.
AGTAAGTATTATGCAATTCAAATACAGCAATGGCACCCATAAAATAATAATGGTATTTGTTTGTTTTGTGCTAGAGCTAAAAATATCGTATGAAACAAATCCTAGTCCTACAGAAGCCTGTAGGAGTTTTGCATGTGACTGCTTTGGTATAACTCTTATGTAACAGTTAGGTAATGAAGAAAAAGCAGTATTGCCAAATGACAAGAGGCATTTTCTTTTAACTGATTAAGGCAATTTAAAAGACGAGCTATTTTTCCATCACTCTAAGTAAACCTTAAATAAAATTGGATTTTCTTTTTGTTTCTTTCAACTCCAGGCAAGCTGCGATTGCAGAGAAAAGTAAGTGGGCCTTCTTTGACAGTAATCACAATAAGCTGTTTATGAGGGTTTTCTTCCTATACAGGAAAGTTGTGTGTTGGGAGAGAGAGAGGGGGCATGTATGCACATGTACATACCTGTGCGCATCCTAAAACTAGTTGACCTTACACCAAGGGAAGCAAGGAGCATGATTTAACATTTTGCACATTGCCGCTAATTTAACAATTTAATTTTACAATTTAAGAAGGGGTTACGTGGACTTTTCCAGAATAAGCTCCTGTTCCCATCATAGGGCATAACCAGAGTGAGAAAATTTGGGGGAGAAAAATATGGAGAGGGATCTGAGTTAACTCCTCACTGGATATAGACTCCAAATGGAAAGGGTTTGGGCTATGTACAGCAATCCCTGCTAGTTCCAGCTGAGGTAGCAGGAAAGGAGCAGGAACAGCCCTGCCCTGGGCAATTCATTTCTAACTCTGCATGATTCATAGAGGGCTGGCACAGGCAACATAGTCGTGCTCATTACTTCATCAAGTTGCCATTTACTCCAGAGTGTATATTTTACAGAGTATATTAGATGAGAACATGCTCTATAGTCACGTCCTTCCTCTGCCAGGCTCCACCAGGACTTACAACTAAAAAAATCCATGTTCCAGAATAGGTACCTGAAAGCCTGCATGTGATCAGCTTATTTGTTTTTATGTAAGATTCCTATGGGACTTTGAGCTTAACCTGTAGAGCAGATACCGACCTTGTTTACGTCCAGGTGCACACAAAGGGGTGGCATTTCACTGCTGTCACCAAGACTGAAGCCTGTTGTTGTTATTAGATCAAAAACAAATCTTCAGCACTGTTTTAGCTGCCATTCATTCCTTATCAGAAACACGTTTCTAGTTTATGACACTAAAAATTTAGATCACCAGATCTCAAAAATTCAAATTTTTTTTTGTGTGTGTGCGTGTGTAATCACAAGCAACACTGAATCAGTGGCTAAATCTGCAGGACACAGAACATGGACTTTAATTCCCTCCTGTAAGTGACTGATGCCAGCTGTTAACACTTCTTTTGCTGTGAATCAAACGTTTCTAAAGTCCAAATGGTGTGCTAAGAATGCTGAGTAATTCTGTCCTAGCACAGATATCAGAGACAAGTTGTACATAAATAAGATAAGAAGAAAGAACTAGAGGGGAAACAGAATCTGGGACAGAGTTGATTTTGAGAGACTAAAGAAAATTATGTTCATTTCTTTTCAGACCGTGCACGGGTGCTTGGAGGTTTGCCCGATGTTGTCACCATCCAGGAAGGCAAGGTACAGTGAATTCACCAAAGCTTTACACAACAGCTGAACAGCTTGAATGCCTTTCAATGACAGCAAAATATTCACCTTTTTTTTTTTTAAAAAAAAGATTCCATCTTTAAAATCTGCCACATTATTTATTCATTCCCTGTCTTCTGTACATAATGCAATGGTCTTGCACAGATGGGTTTATTTATTTAGGGCAGTGTCTTTTCTTAAGCATTAGATAAAAGTGAGATGACAATGTGAGCTGAGACTAAAATTCCTTATGTAACCAGCTCTTTAAAAATTCATGCGCAGGTTTCACTGTTAGGTTTATCTATCTATCTATCTATCTATCTATCTATCTATCTATCTATCTATCTATCTGTTTATTGTAACAGGGTACCATGGAAGATTTTGATTCCCTTTTTTTCATAGGATAGTTACACATTTTGTGTCTTATGGAGTTAACTGATAGTCAGATCTGTCAAAGCTGCCTTTTAAACAGGCTAAAAGCAGTAAACCTTTCTAACTCAATTCTCTTTCATACCAAAGGAGAAATTTTTCTCTATTTCATTGGGGTTAGTGGGAAGGAAGTCAGAGGAAGTCACTGGTATTACATCGGACTATATTAGCGGAGTTTGGCTAAAAGATTATTGTAAGGCAGTCACAGGGGAACACAGCCATGTCACTGCTCAAGCACAGGACAGACATCCCAGGAAGTCAGTTCATAATCTTGTAACCTTTTCCCAGCACTCTGCTTCTACAAGCCGCAGCAAAGTAGCACTGAGACCAAAAGCATCTGCTCTTCACCTCCCTCTGGTCAGCCATAAGCCACTTCCTTTTCAAAGTGTGGGTGAACACTGAAATGAGACATTTGAATGTAGTTGAAAAGCTGTAACAGGATAACTACAGTAAGACAGCTTCTTGATATTTCCATTTTTTTTCTGGTAGTGGGTCAGCTGGGTTAGAGGTACTTGATTATAAACTGAGCAGAAGCGTTAAAAATCTAAAAGCTTGACAATGCAAGACAACAAACATAGCCACCAGATAGTGGGCTGCAGCAGTTCAGGGAAAATTAAGCATCTTGACATTATAAAATGGAATAACATTTGATTAAACTTTTCATTAAAGGATTTAGTGGCTCATGGAATGATGTAAAAATAAGCAGCATTCATACAAGTATTGTAACTGTAGGCAGAGGACAGAAAGAAATAGAATGAATTTGCAGAATTTCAGACAATATTGTTTCTGCTTGAATATGAGATTCTCATACAGGTTTGGCAGGGGATAAATTTGGGTGATTATTATCAGGTTTAAGCTGACAAAAGAGAGTTGAAGTCGAGTATAAGCTCACTAAAGCAAATTGTGTAGTTTACAACAAAAGCAGTTCATAAAAAAAAAAAATGAGTTGCAAAATCTTACCCAGACACACATTGTCCTTGACAGCAAGGACATTTGTGATGTTTGAATAAGCGACTGGAAAACTCCCAGAACTTGAGACAAATATCGTTGACCTTATGTGTCTGGATTCTGTAGATGATCTTTTTGAGAAACAGAGTAGGGCAGAGAGCGTTCAGGGAAAGCACTGTGTGTTTGGGTGTTGTTGGCTCATCTGCCTACTGCTTGCATATATGCTGGAGAGAGGGGGAGGGTGGTTTTCTGTACCTGGTGTGTAATCCATGCAAATTGCACAATCAGCAAGGATTTTGAATATGAGTAAATGAGGTAGTCGAGAACTGGCAATTGCAAGTTTTGGTTCTGAATACAAGTGCAGCCATAACTGGATCTCAAACTTAAACTTAACACTGCGATTGCGATGCTATTGACTGGCTTTTTACACATGAGCTGAAGGATATGTGTGGGAATACATGAGCCAGCACTTACCTAGTGTTAATCAAACAGTGCTACAGATGGCCTAAGAGGCTTCCACTGATAGACATAAAAGCTCTTCAGCATTGGGTTATAATTGGAAAAGGCTAAGTGTCGGTTCATATTAGGGAAGTTCATATCAGACAAAACTAGCATAAGTTTTGCATACAGATGGCCAATTTAACCTAAGTAGTTGTTTTAACAAAAATAAGGGGTTTTATTTTTCAAAGGAGACATTGGATCCTGGCAGACAGGCACTTTCAGACCTAGAAGCGACATGTTACATCCTCCTGCCCACCAGCTCCCCCTGTTCTCCCCTTCTGCCAGGGTTGGTGTCCTCATAGGTAGGCTGGAAGAAGGAGCATGTTCCCATAACTTAGCTGCTTTAATTCAGACCCTGGCATTTTAGTCCAAACTGCCCATAAATGTGAGTATGTGATAATACATGTACATGTATGCAGGTGGAATGGCAATACTTGAAATACAACACATTTTCCTCTCCCATCTGCAATACCCTACTCATGCTAATCTGCAGTGAAACGCAGAAAAGTCAAGCAGAGACACAAAGGGTCTGGACTTGCAGCACCTGGTTGCTCCAAGTGCATGGGCATCAGTGTCCCAGCTGCAGATTTATGATGTGAACTTCTGTATGGAGCTTTGAGATGTGGTTGAAAGAAGTGAGGTTTACTCATGCAGGGTTTTTCAGATAGATCAGATTTCCTGATAGATGCCATTTACTCACTGTAACATCTAGACATGTTTCTAGTCCACCCTCCACCCCCTTCTTTTTTTCCCCACTGGACAATCATCAGAGCCAGACAACTACTGGAAAAGATGGATTACTTTGGAGGGGAAAAGTGCCTCTTACCCTTGTCTTACTCTTGTCCTTGCAGGACAGAACACACTTTGTTACTGGGATAGGTATTTCAGGATAAATACTGCATTATAATCAGGGTTTTCTGCGAGTAGTACAGGCATGAATACATGAGCAAGAACTATAACCTGCCCAAAGAACAGAAAATCTGAAGCAGACAGGTACAGTCACAGAGGGTAACCACTTCTGCTTGGCTAAGGCACCATAATCATGGAACTGTCTTCCAGAAAACTTTGGCATGACCAGAGATCTTGCCATCAACATAGTGGATTAGAAGATACATCTCTACACACTAATAGCCGGAAAATTAACAAGAGTTGGGAACATAAAGAGGAGCACAGATGTCAAGCCGGAGCTAGTGATGCAAGGTTAAGCCAAATGTGGCTATTTTGAGGAATGATTTAGAAGAAAAAAGTCATTGTTGATGCTGTATTCCTTTGAATTAAGGAGTGCTGCACGACTTCAAACACCTGAGGTTTGAATGATGCCCCTATTAGAGCAGCCCGGACAAGGACATGAGCTTATTATCATCTTGGAGTGGCAGATGGGGTAATTTAGTGATGACCTCTTGCTTGCTAGAAAACCAGAACACATTAAAGAAATACTGAATGCCATAAGGGACACGTGCAATTCTTGGCTGAGACCAAGGCTGAGGACATGTTTGCACTGATAGTGTTAAGGAAAAGGGGGAAATGTAAAACCACTTGTTTTCCCCATCTTTTTGAAAAGATGAATTGATATGGTCAAAACCACATTCTTACCAGTGGGCTACAGGAGAAGGCATCCATAATCCCCAAGTTGTCATCAACTGTAGGTGCTGCAGGAAATCAGATAGGGGCCATTTCCACCAGGCTTTCACCACCCCACACCCAGTATGTGTCTTTACTTCAGTACCAAGATATATGTGTTGGTGGTGGTGGGGAAACTTCACCCTCCCTTCTGTTCTCATTCTGTTCTTTAGGATTTGGGATTTCTGTGATTATGATTTTTGTTCTCAGAAGTACAATGCCTTTCTGACATGACAATATATAGGGTCACAATGTGATTCTCCTCAGTTGTCTCTATTTTTGATGTATTTTTATCAAAAGCCTTTAAAAAATGGACAAGAAACTTGATTTCAGTCAAGCAGAACCTTGTCCATTCCTTATGTACCACTGAAGACCATTTTCTCTGTAGTATATTTTTCAAATTTTGCTAGAGAAAAAGTTAGATTTCTCTCTGAGGAATATTTTCAGTTTGGAGCAATGTACTATTTAGTACTTAGACATAAATCAATTCCTTACTAAATAAAGGTCAGAGAAAGGTGTATGTACACTAAAGATTCATGTGAATATATTTTACATTTGACTTTCTATGTGATGTTCACTGTTGCAAACTCTTTGAGAAGATTCCTACAGCATTGTGACTGGAGGAAGGGATAACATCATCCCTTGTGATGTCCATATGTAACACATATGCCTCGGTTGACAACAGCAAAAAAAAAAAAGAGACCCAAACATTGTATGCACCTTAGATGTGCCAGCCTGCAGAATCTATTCAACGGCTAGTGATCTCTCCAACAACTGACAAGATGCTTCCTTCAGTCTGTTTGGACTTAGGAAGCTTACTAACATCAAAGGGAAATACTTACATGAGCACCAAAGAAACAGTAAAGTCTGTTTTGATTTCAGTTAAAAATAGTTTTATAGGACTGCATAAAACAAATTAAGGTAGTTGAAAGAGCTGTCAGGGCATGGTTTAAAAAGATTCTAAATTAAACAAAATATTCCAGGGACACTTTGCCCTTAGTCATTATTTCCAAAAGGAAGACAGGCTTTCTTTACTTCTGTGGCAAATACGTAGTGAGCTTAACCTGAACAAATCCATCTAATAGATCCTCAAATTCATATTTTGGGTCTAACACAAAAATGCAGCTGATATCTGGTTTCGTATTAAACATTATGCATGGAGAAAATCCCAGTAATCATTATTAGAGCAGAGAAGAAGGTCCATAAAATATTGAAAAGGTCGTAATGGAGTTTTTGAATTAACTGAGTTCTTTTTCTTTACGATACAGAAGACTGTGACAAAAACTATTGATCACTGATGATGACATGTATCCATTTCCTAAAAGCAGGAAGCTAAATGGGAGGAGGTGGAACATTTGGAGAATTGTGCATCAGAAAACACAGCAAGTATTTATTGACTCTTACATATAATCCTTTCATACTTTTTTCTGTAGGCACTCAATCTGTCTTGCACTGTCTGGGGAGATCCTACCCCAGAGGTCTCATGGCTGAAGAATGAAAAATCATTTGTATCGGATGCTAACTGCATCCTGAAATTTGAATCTGGAAAGAACGTCAACTTCACCATTTCTTCTGTGTCCACACTCGACTCTGGGAAGTACAGCCTCGTGGTGAAGAACAAGTATGGCACAGAGACCAGTGATGTCACTGTAAGTGTGTTCATACCAGAGGAAGAGCAAGAAAATAAGAAGGAAGATAAGAAAACGAAAGCATGAATTTAAGACTAGGAAACAGAAGTATGGGGGAGGTTTTGGATGACAATGCTGACATAATGTGTGTGTGTAAATGGCTTACTGTTTTAGCAGGTAGCCTTGAATTTTTCCATTCATTTCATTTGTGTTTCTAAAGCCCTTAATTGTGCCAGGGAAAATAGTGCATCTCCCAAGTATTTTCTCACTGCTAACTTCACAGAACCTATTTGTGCCATCCTCTCACCCCAGCCAAATGCATGCTGGCTGTAAACACTGGTCTGCAATTTGACCCCCTTCCTGGGGCACTTGACCACACAACACAAATGAAGAGGGTGACAAAGGATTTGAGTGGAGGCAACTGATGAGGCAGATGGAAAGATAAAAAAAGATCAAGGCATTTCTCAGCTGCAGTTTAGATTTGTTCCAACTTTGGTAAAGTAGCATAGATGGAATGTGTTAGAGAATTCAAACCTTGGAGAAGTTAGTGCTGGTTTTCGTCTACATTAAGGCCCCCTTGTATTGCTGTGTTACTTTAGAGAGGCCTTAATATGGGTGTAATTTACATCCATAAATATTGTTTAATCTGCCCAATTGGGGTAAAAGTACTGTAATATAAATGAAAATGAAGACTTAGGAGGCTAGAATACTACTAATGTCTGCATGTGTCTACAAATATGAATGAACTCTCCTCTATGTTCACAAATAAATGGGATTCACTTCTTTCATTCTGTCACGAGTTTGTTTCACTGTGTCATGTTTTACTGGTCACGGCTCTCCTGGTTGTTCACATTATCTTATTATCTTAACCTTTTCACCACTTTATTTACCTCTAGCTTCACTTTAGATCCATGTTAATCTTCACTTTACTTGTCACTGCAAAATCCCTGATGGCATCACTTCACGTTTCTCAGTCCAGACCTTCACTGCTTCACATCTCAGCTCACAAGGTATTTTTGCCAGTTGAGGCACAGGAGTAGTCTCATGCAGTTCAAAGGGCCTGATCATGAATTTTGACTGAAGGGTGGTAGGTAAGTATGTTGTTAGACTGAGACACTAGTTAATTTCATCCACATTTAACACTGAAGATCAGAAATAACATATTTCTTTAAGATCCTTTGAGGGTACAAAAATAATCTTTACTGGAACTGAGAAAAATATATATATATATTTTTTTTTTCAGATAAAAATATTTAAGAACCTTTCATCCAGATCCAAAAATATTTCAGAACCATTTGTCCAGATCCTGAACACACTTCTATAGATTAAAAACTCCTTGTCAGCCATTTTACAACAATGCCACTGATTATTAGCTGAGGAATAGCAACAGAATGCATATATATTTCCATCCTGTTGGACATATTTGATATGATATTATGCCATACTAATAATTCTTTTCAGAACTGATCTCGCAGCAGCACAGTGATTTTTCACATCAAAATCTAAAGAACAATTGTATATATTTCCAGTGTTCTGTGTAAGGATGATCTGTGTGCATCCTTTACATACTTCCTCATCATTTTTAACCATGGTGGCTGCAGAAACAGTGCTGTTTCCCAGGCACTCATTTTGCTGCAGTATTGGCATTTCTGTGAGGAATACACAGTGCTGTGTAAGTGCTGTGCAGCTAATGCTGACTTAAATCCTTGCCATCTGAGGCTTACTGTCAACTACAGCTAATGTTAAAGGCCAAGTGGGTGCATGAGGGAATTCTTAATGTCTAGTACGTGGAGAATTAAGTGCTGGTTTGCTGGCATTGTGTTTAAAGGTCTTTGTCTTCAAAAAAAAAAATTGGAGTATAGAAACTAATAACGATATTAATAATTCAAAAAAATATATCCAGATTTAATTCAGATTTATAACATATCAAAACATTTTAGCATGTGCTTAATGTTATCCATGAAAAGTACCACTGGGACATGGTAGGTTTATCTGGTATACATCTTTTTTCTTCCAGAATGGTTTTCACATCAGTTATTTTTAACATGAAATTACATAAAGCTACCATGTTTTCAGCATCTCACATAAACAGTAAATGTGTTCAGTCATCACATGGCCTTATCTACTAAAATATTTTAAACTCAAATATTTAATTTTATTTAATAATATTTATTGGGATTACTGCAATCTTAAGTGTGCAATTATGGACAGTAATCAATCACAATCTCAGTTAAAAAAAATCAGACTATTTAGTTACACAGCTGTGTTTCAGACAACGTAAAATAGTTTAATTATTATATTTCAAAATATTAGCAGGAGAATATCTGTAATTTGAGATACATCAAGCTTCCTGAGTTTAGAGAAGAAATGTCAAATTATTTGATAATTTCTCTTAGCATAATATGAGGCCAGCCCAGGGGTGATAAGCAGGTCATTTCATCCTCGACTCAGAACATTATGCTATGTAAAAGCAACAACATTACATCTCTTGTCCATCTTCCCAAGTGAAAACAAGAATCTAACTTGCTCCTTGCAAGTCCTGGTAGCTGATGTTTATTACTTAGCGTTAGCATAATTTAAATGATAATTGCATTTTGGCAGCAGCTTATTTCTACTATTGCATCTTCAAAAATCTGTCCTGCTGCCTCCATCCATTTGGCAGAATGGCAAATTCCATTTGGCAAGGGAATATAAGAAGTGGGTCATCTCCCAGACAATAATCAGGATTCTGCTTCTCTTTGGTTCAGAAGACGTATGTGCCATGAAAATTCAAGGAGTAGTTGTTTCTAAACATATTGCTGCCAGGGACTCAGTCCCCATTTCTTGCTTGTGCATTTTCTGTTCTTGCTTTGCTTCAGGTGATTGTGATTTCTGTGTCAGGCCAGACTGACGTGGCTAAGCATGCTGCTAGTGTCCAAGGACAAAGTCAGAATAGCGTAACTCTATCTAAAAAGAAAAAGGCAACTACAGCAAGCAAACAACATAAGGAAGGGGAGAAGAAAGGTAAGAGTGCTTTCACCTTTATGACAGCTGCTCCAATGGAAAAAAAATGTTGAACATTATGCAGATAGTAGTCTGTACTGATCATCACCTCACAGGTCCCAAAGAAACAAATTTACTGTATGCATGCTCTTAAGTGACAACAAATGCAAAGTATGAATTGCCAGGTTAAACCTCAGCGAGATTTAAGTCCCCATCCCACCGAGCTACCAGTTCTCACCTTGGCTCACCTGACTGATAGAAGTTTTTTAAGCCATAATGTTACGGCCCAATTGCTGAATGCAGAGGAAATATTTCCTAAGCATATGTACATATACAGATTGAATTATTTTTGCCAGCTAGACATTTGACACTTGCAAAAAAAAAAAAAGAAAATATATATATATATATATATAGGCTAGGTAAATGCCAAAGTGTTTTAGAAAACTGACCATATGGGTATTTGAGATCAATAAATTATTCTCTCTTCATTTTAAGTCCATATTGAATGTTGAAGTCGGAATTATAATCAACCATATTTCCATCCAGTCTAGAGAAAGGGTGGAAAATGAAAAGCCCTCTGGTGATTCAGCATTCTTGTGTATTACAGATTTTTTCTCTTTGGTTAGACTCTTTTTTTATATAATTGCTACTTGGACATTGATTTATTCTTCACAGCTACATTTCCCTTATGTAGGGCATTTTAGATCCAAATAAGCCTTAAATTCCAACATTATCAGAATATATATATTATATGCTTTTGCCCAAGTAGTTTTTGTTTTTATACATTTGTACAAACAAAATGTTTGTAAAAATGTTATATCATTGCTGACAGACCATTTTATAATCTTACTCCTCCTGTTTTGGTTCCTAAGGCAAGAAGTAGTAATTAACAGCATTTCTTTCCTCTCTTGCCTTGCTGCTATGGGTAACTTGGACATTTCTGAGCAGTTGTGTAAATGAGATGCCTTACGTAAGAAACAATTATTTGTGCATGTAAATGTTTTGCAGGCTCTATCCCTTAACTTATTTAATTAGAGATCATAAATATTTGGCCTTGTTGTTGGTTCTGTGAAAAGTAGTAGCGTCTGTGATACTGAATCTCTTTGAATGGGTATAAGAAGAGGAAAATAACATAATAAGGTCATAACCAGTGCTAAATGAAAATCTAGCTCTGCATTCCTCCATGTTGCCAACTATAGTAAATACAAAGGAAATTTTATTACTTCTCCTAAATCAGATTTTATTAAGCCACATGTAGATGAAATTATTGCCACAGAAGAGACACCTGACCCAAAAGGAATCCCCACAGTGGAGAAAAAAAAGGATGCAAAGAGCAACCAGCACCCAGCAAAGAAGGCTGATGAAAAGGCTGCAGCAGCAGAAACGGTTCCTTAGCCCACAGAAGGCCTGGAAACAGGGAAAGAAACCACTGGGAAAAAAAAAAAAAAAAAGCCTCGAGTTAAATCCAATGTTCTTGAATGAAAAGTATGATCTTGCTGTGATCTTACTATGTACTAATATATTTTAGCTGAGTTTTCATGGGTGGTAGGCTAGCCATAGTACTTTAACACCAAAGTTTGTGTTTATTTTTATATGATTTGTGATACTTCGTAACTTTAAATGCACAGTAGGCGTCCACTTAGGTCTCAGTATCAGAGTGGTTGTATTGCAGACCTTTCTAAGCACCTTGATAACGCCCCATGTACTGGCAAGGTGATTCTAATTGCTAGAAAATGTCCATGATAAACAGAGGTTGTTAGAATGAATCCTGTCCAGTAAATAACTGACTTTACTGCCCTGTAAAAGAATGTCGATATCAGTTTTGTGGATCTGTTAATACTCGTAGGCCAACATAGCTTGAGGCAGGCCCCATTTCCTTTCTCAAAGAAACCGTACATATGGTTCTTTTCATGACACGTGGGCTGCACTTTTCACCGTGACCACTGAAGCCACAGGGGAAGATCTTCAGAAGCAGAACCATCTCCTACAGCCACAGGGAGGCCACAGGTAGGTTTTCATTCAGTTCAGGTTTCTCTCATCCACATCTCTTTCATCAGATGGACGATGTTTGGTATTTCTTACCACTGAGATTCACATGACTGCTTTCCAGTCCTTTCCACTTCCTTAATTCCCTCCCTGCCTTGGTGAAGTACTGTGGGTATAGCACTAACCCATAAAGCATCAAATGCCCCAAATGCACATTTCTCTACACCATTTTTGCTACTGAAATCATATTTCTGCTTCCAAAGCCTGCCAGACCCACTGTCCTCCTTCCCCCCAGTGACTCAGCCCAACACCAAAGCAGTTAACCACCTCTTCTTCCCCTCCCTGGGGTCAGGCCCAGTGGCTTCCTATGAACCACAGGAGTCAGCTACATTTAAGCCTACATATATATAGCCCACGCAGCCTTTGTGTGTGGCTACGTATAAGCCAAGAATCTCTGCTTTAAGTCATTACTGTGTTCATGCACACATTTATTTAGTGAGGATGTAAGAAAATGCAGCCTGTGGATGCTCAGATATGTTGGAGGACGGAGTTCGAGCTGAAAGATCAATAAAGCAAAGGCCAGAATTTCTTTTGTTAATATGCAACCTGAATTCAACTTCTAAGTCACCAGAAGTTATTAAGTACAAGAAATAAAACTATTGTAATTAATAGGAAAATATTTTTATTGATTTCAATTCTTGGAAGGCTCAGTCATATTATATTGGCTATCTCCAGATGTATTGCTGATGGAAGGTTGCTAAACCCTGGTGATACTTCTAGGGTGTTAGATCTACGACAGAAGTGGATATACTGAAAACATGAGAAATACCAGTTCCTAGTCCATTTTTATCGAATTGTTAGTGTGAAAAAGAAAAACAAAGAATCTTATATTGGCTTATATTGGCTAAATCTTATATTGGCTAAATATTGACTGCTACACCCTCCCCCCCCCCCCAAAAAAAAAGTAAAAAAAAAAAAAAAAAAAGTAGTAGAAACTTAAAATCCAGTACAATTAAAATGATCCTATTAGACTTGGCTACTGTTTAACACAGAGCTTTATTCGCTATTACATTGCATCTTGTTCTTCATCTATGTATCATAGTTTAAATTAGCAAAAGACTGGAGCAGCATGGCAGGGAACTACCCAAGTGTAGGTCTCGTACAGGAAGGCGCATTTCCAAGCTAGGAGACATTTTAAATGAGAACCTTACGTGCATGTAGGTGCTCATGCAGTTTTTACAGAAGTTGATAAATATCTACAGATGTATGATTACATCACGCTGCCAGAGAGTTACAGTCTGGCCTTTCAAAATGTTTCACAGCTGCAGGTTGTTTCACATGACTCTTAACTTTCTTTGCCATGGTTATTATTTCAACTTGATTTACCTAACTAAGAATCCATCACTTCTTACAGTCCTTTTGGATTGCAAGTCTGTCTCTCTCTCACACAGCCATCAATGGCAGTGTATAAGTTATAAATAGAACAGATTCAGAGCCTGATCCAATTCTTGTAGAATTCCTGCCAGGGCTTTTTTCATGTGTTTTAATGGAAAACAAGCCAGAACTTAGAAGAACACTCAAACAGTCCCAAACCTCAGATAATGAAGCCCACTTTACTCCCTGTGAAGCCAAGGGTGGATCCTTTTGCTCTTATTTTAGCAGAATCAGGTCTTAGCTTTTTGTTGAAAGAAAAATCAGAATTCTCCTGATATTTCAATTCTTTTTTTTTTTTTTTTTTTTTTACTCTAAATAAAAAGGGATCAGAAGGTGGTTTGATTTTTTTTTTTTTTTAATTTGGATGGTTCCTCAAAAAGCTGGAAATGCAGTCACAATAATATTGTTCTACTGGAAAATATTTTCTAGGCAGAAGTATAGTGCTGTTATGCGTGGTAATTGAAATACATAAATAAATATTGCAAAGATTAAAAAAAAAAACTTTAAAATTTTCATGTTTATTATTTAAGCTGTAGATGTTCACAAGTGTAAACAAAACATTGATATTAAATATTCATATTAAATATTAACAGAATTGTTGAATATATGCTTGATGAAATTTTTCTTGCAACCTAAGTGTAAAATTTACATTCTATTCTCCTTGATAATTATGAAAATCGTTTCAATCTGTGTCCCTTACATACCAATAGAATGCAAATAATTTCTGAAGAAACAGAATTGCCTATCAAACACACAGAACCATTTGACTATATTTAAAATCAGACACTGGCTGCAATATTTAACTGAAATCCCACTTCTGGATCAAGTATTGTCACCAGTATATTCCATTCCAGAACTCTGGAACATACTGGAATACCAGAATATACTGCAATGCTCTGGAATACCCTTTATATTCCAATTGAGGAGTATATTATAAATTCATATTTTTTCATTATTTAAGTGTGGGAAAGTGTTGCATATGAGCTATATTATCTAATCACCTTCCAAAATTATAAAGTGTGTATTTCAAAGATTAAAGATGTGAAAGACAGGCTTTGTGTAGCACCAAAGTAAAGGCATTGTGTTTCCATGTGTTCCTGACTTCTTCTGAGAATTATCTCTGGATTTGTTGCCAGTTATTGAGGAAGATCTGTCAGTGGCCTGAGACTGATAAACCATATTTTGATAACATGTAAAGCAGTAATATTTGAGGCAGCTAACTGCAAAATGAGATCATCCTTAAACTAATTAGTCTAGGGTGGACCTCCGCTCTGTATCTTTGGAAACAAATATAAAGGGAATGCATGAACAATATTTCATTTAAACTGCGCTTGCACTGACTGGACACCTGAAACAAATCTTTCCATGCAGCAAGTTTTCCAGTGTTGCTAAAAGGAGAGTAAGTTTTAAGAACTGAAGCAAAATGTTGGCCAGAGGAAAGGGCAACAAAAGCTGTAAAGTGAAAAACATTAGAGAAACTCTGTTCCACAAGGGCTTCTGGAGATGAAGGTAAGAGGGACAGTGAGGGGAAGAGACTGATAGCAAGGGGAGGAAGGAAAACACCAGATTCATCTGCAACTACATTCTGCTGACTTTTCTCCTTGTCTCACTTCCTATTTCATTTTGTGGGATGCCTTTCCTGTAATCTTCCTCCTTCTGCACATTTTCAAATGCAACATCTTTTCTCTTTCCCCAGCCTTCATCTCCTGCCACCCATCCTATCTGCTACAGTCAGTTCCATTTACTGTGTATCACTCACACTAACAATAGTAGAATACAAACTCCTACTTAATTAGGCTGTGATTTTGGCACAGATAAGGATTTCTATCATGTCCATATCAGAAGATGGTTTGTGAAACACCTGCCAATGATTGACAAAGAATGGAGAAATGTTGCTCACGTGAGACTTGAGCTGAGTGTGCTGACAGCCAAATAGCCCAAACCAGCAAACAAGCCCATCAAGTACAGTGGGACTGTTGGTGTGATTAAATATTCCTGTGGCTCAGGTGGCTGGTAGAGCCCTGATGGGGAAAAACAAGAGCAACGTTTGTGGTGAAATGGCAAAATAAGCATAAATGACATGGCCTGGAGGCCTTGGTTTAACTACCGGTGAGTTATGGTTCAACAAGGACTGCAAATCACACACAGATACAGATATAGCGAGATCCTATCTACACCAGTACGTGTGGAGCCCCATGCAGTTAGAACGGAAACAAATCTCACTTAATACAGCTGCAGAAAACGAAAGCCATCTTTACAGCTTGATTTTAATTTTCTGTGTTTAAGTGCAAAAGAGTAGAGAACATAAAAGGAAAATAATGAAGGCTGTCTACTCCAGACCTTCTGGTTGTCTGGAGATGATGATTTTGGAATGGAAAAGATTACCTAAGGGGAAAACGTTGTGTTTTCGAATGAATACCCCTTTAATCAGAAGCTCCTTCTCCAGGTCTGAAATACAAAAGCATGACTTACCAATTTGCTACCCCTTTTCAAGTTAAGATTTTTCTGTCAGCTAAGAAGCTGGCCTGCTTTTGGATTAGGCTTAATTTTATAATAGGATCTGGCTTAAATTTGATATTTGAGGACATGCCATAAATTTAGCCTCCTACCTCTTACCTCCCTGCAAACTGTTCTGGCTGGTGTTGGAAAGGAGAACCCCCTCAGCTGAGAAATCACTTGCTGTTATGACTGGCAAAGATAAGATCACGGAAACAAAAATGAAAATATTGTTAGAGCAACTTCTGATGCAGTTACCCTCAGAAACTGAGGAACTAGCATGCAAAATAAGGAACACAGTAAAGATTGGAAATGCCCTATTACGGATGCTTTGCCTTTTTAGCTGAAGCACAGACTATGTGTTTGTGGCAGATGTTATGCTAAGATGGCTAGGTTATTATGACTCCATTATAAAATGGGAGGCATCTTTAGAAAACTGCTGCAGCTGAAGCATGCTTGCACTGAAGGGTGGAAAATTGCTCCATTAATCTGTGTTGCGTCCTCATACCCAGCGCCCTAGAAAGTGTTCCAAAGCTGGCTCTGAATTTACAACATAATCAAAACGGACAGGTGCGAAATCTGCCCTTTCGTTCTTTTTACCTATGTGTATATAATATATTGTCACTCTATCCATGTAATTCAGTGTTTGTGTCCTCTTCCAAGGACTGCTTGCTTTGCAAAAACACACCACATGTCTTGCAGGGATAGACATTTAGTTCCATGCTCAAAGGGATTTAAATATGTTATTTGCAAATAAGCAAACTCTCTATAATTTTTTACACAGCTTGCACCAGGAGGTACAGATGAATACAAGGATCGTCTTATCTGTTTGTAGGACTGGTACAAAAGATTTTCGAGGAGGCTCTCTCAGCTGCACTGAGTGGTTTGTTAATCAGCCTGTTTGCTTATGTGACAGCCATGCAGAATGGGTGTGAGAGCACAGAACGGCTCCAACACCAAGGTGGGAGCAAAGCAAACACCTAGTCAACAGACTGGCAGGTGAAAAAGTCACTGGTAAGCAAATAAAAGTACACTAAAATAAAGAGGCAACGACGGATAGTGATAACACTAAAATCATGTTTGGAAGACCTGAGCTTTATTTCCAACCATGTTACTTCTTTCTTCTCTCTATACTGCAGATTGTTTGGGGTGAGATTATCCTGTTTTAGTACAGTTTGGGGTGAGATTATCCTGTTTAGTATCATTTTGGGTGAGATTATCCTGTTTCAGTGTATGTATCAGTACCAAGTGGGCCTCGGGGCTATACTTGGAATCAAATAATCATATTCAAGGCAAACTCCCTGAACAGCAGCGTAAATGACAAAACACATGGGCCAAGCAGCTGCGGACCTGAAATACCCACTTGGCCTGCTGGACACGTTTGGGTTTGGCAATTTTTGGCAACTAAATAAGCCACCTGCAGCCCTCCCCGGGTACCATGCCGCCTTTCCACAGAGGGATGCAGCGAGAGATGCGCGAAGCTACCAACACCCCCCTCCACCCCAAAAAGCCGTGTTTCTCGTGAAAACCCCCCGTCACGAGGGGCTAGCAGCGGGATATAGCAGTAAAAGACCCTGAGGAAGGGGTGTGAGGAACTGTGGCTGTAGGACACGCCGAGTTAGGGACCCTGCCCGCTACAACGCCCCGACCACACAACATGGCGGCCGCCCCACAGCACTTGGGGCAACAGCCACCACGCAACCGCCGCCGGCCCCGCCCACCCCCCGTGCGGTCACGTGGCGAGGCGGGGCCGCGCCGCGCCGCTGAGGTGGCGCGCGCGCCCACGTCCGCCTTGCCCACAGCGAGCGGAGCGGGCGGGCGGGTGCACGCGCACGCGATCCAGCGTGCACGCGCTGCGCCAACCGCCTCAACCGCCGCCTGGCGCAGCTCGCGGCCAGCCCGGCGCCGCTTCCATCCCCCCCCTCAACGTCCTTCCTCCTCCTCCTCCTCCTCCTCCTCCTCCTCCTCCTCCTCCGCCGGCCCGGTTGAGGTAAGCGATGGGGAGGGGGTGGGGAGGGCGTTCTGCTCCCTCTTTTGAATTTATTATTGTTATTTTTTAAATAAGGGGCGTGTGGGTGAAGTTGTAACGGCTGGGGGGGGGTAGGCTGCCGGCTCGGGGGTGCCCGCTGGAGTTTCAGCCCGGTGGCTGTGTGGTGTGGGGGCTGAGCGCCTTCCCCCCCGTGAAGCGGTGCCCGGCTGCCTGCCGGTGGCTGGGCGAGGCGCTGTGCCGCCCGGGCGTAGGGCGCTGCCATCCCGAAGAGCGGTGTGGTGGATGTAATTCTCTCCTGTATCAGCGTCTGATCTTTCGGGGACGGTGTTCCAGAGTGAGGAAGGATTTGTTAGCCCGTAACGGTATGTGGTGTTATTTAGGGTCGTGTCGGGGGGGAGGAGGATGATGGACAGTCCTACAAATCACAGGATCAGTGAGTTGGAGAAGACCTCCAAGATATCTGGTCCCTACCACCCATCTCTCTCTCTTTCCAGTTTTGAATACTGAGCACCTAATGTTTGAAAAATACGTTGGAAAGGGAGTTGTGGGGAGCTGGGGGTCAGCCTCTTCTCACATAACTAGTGATAGGACAAGAGGGAATGGCCTCGAGGTGTACCAGGGGAGGTTCAGGTTGGAAATGAGGCAACATTTCTCCTCGAAAAGAGCAGTCAGCCATTGGGACGGGTTGCCCAGGGAGGTGGTGGAGTCACTGTCCCTGAGGGTGTTCAAGGAAAGGCTGGACGTGGCGCTTGCGGACATGGGTTACATTGGTGGTAGGGTGGTGGTTGGACCAGGTGATCTTGGAGATCTTTTCCTATCTTAATGATTCTATGTTTCTAAGAGGGAAAATGAGTGGGTTTATATGTGTTTTAAGGATGTACAGGTATTCATTAGTTAAAATGAAAAAATCCTAAGTCCCTGTGTGACTTCACTTTGTGTCACTGGAAGTGTGGGCATGGCAATCCTGCACATATGTATGTGTGTACATGACCGTGGCCTGTATGCATGCTAGGCAGCTAGCTCCAGCCACAGCTGTCAGTTCTCTCCTAGCCCCTGCTCTAGGCTTTTTGCATCCCAGAACATACAGGAATGTAAACAATTCTACTATCTCTTAGAGAAAAAACATCAAGGAAATCCTGTTTTATTGAAGTAAGCAAATGTTTGGTGAGATGTCCTTTAAAAACATCACTCTTATATGGTAGAATAACAGAACTGAGAAGCTGATGTTAAGTCTCTAAGTAAAGTCAGGACGTTGGGGAGTTTGAAATGCTCCATTGTGTGGCAATATTCATACTACAGTAAGAAGAGGCAGTGCTGAAAGGCTGTAGTAAGCAATTACAGTATTAATCGTTAAGCTCATAGCTTAACTTTTCAGTTATCAAAATATTTGTGTTTTTTGTTTGTTTTGCTTTGTTTTTTAATGGCCTGTAATAGAAGTGGTGTTTGAACTTGTCTTATTCCTGGAACTTAATGTTTTGGATTGTTAGAAAATGAAGTTACTTGTTTGATATTCTGCACTAGGTAAACATGCATCTGAAATGTTCTTGTATTGCAGTGCAGCGAACTTTGCCCTTTCTCCCTACCTGCAGCATTTCTTGCCGCTTGTGTAAGGTCGTGGGGAAATGTAAGCTGTGCTTTTTGCACTTCACACCTCCTTATGTATCTGAAGCCCAGAGGCTGCACACAGGAGCCATTCTTTGTGCTACATGCTTTTTTAATGTCTCCGTCTCTAAGAAATTGCCGTCTAGCTCAGATAAAGCTGAAAAGATTTTGTTCCAAGTCACACTGGGAACTTTGATAAAAGCTAAAGATTAAATTAGTTGCATTTGGTATTGTGTTTTTTTCTCCTCAAAGATGCTTACATAGCTAAGACTCCAGAATTTTCTTCTTTTTCATTTTTTTGGTAGTTAAGTGCAAGGTTGCAACGTGTAGGAGACCAGGGAGTCAGTTCTTCAGTGTCTTTGTGTGTGAGCATCAAGTATCTGAGCTGAATTAGAACACTGCTATTTCCACTTTTAGCAAAATAGATTTGGCTTCTACATGGAATAACTTGTAATCACTGCTTATATCGTGAATTGCAAACACCTGAAAACTGTCTGAAAGAGTTGAAAGGATAGCTTCTGGTGTGAGATCTGGTGCTGCAAGTTAAATATATCACAGCAAAAAAGCTTTCAGGTTTATACAAACCAGTGAGTGGTACGTTTGTGATCAAATTTCACTCTAAAATACATGCTTTACATGTGTTCCTGCAATACTAGGCAAATTGTAAGAATGGAACAAAGTAGCATGCTGTATCCCAATGACTTTTGGATCTTATGGTGCTGATGAGAAGTACTTTCTTGAACTTCTGATCTCACTGCTCTCTGCAACTTCCTGGGGAGGGGACATGCAGAGGAAGGTCTGTCTGCTCCTGGTAACCGATGTCAGGATGCACAGGAACAGCACAGAGCTGTGCCCAGGGAGGTCCAGACTGGACATCAGGAAACATTTAGTTACCTTAGGGGGTTGGTCAGACTCTGGAACACGCTTCCTAGCAAGGTGGTTGGTGCCACATGCCAGTCAGTGTTCAAGAGGCATTTGGACAGTGCTTTCAGCAACATGCTTTTTAACTTTTGGTTGGCCATGAGAGGTCAGGCAGTTGGACTGGCTGATCGCCCCCATCCCTGGAGCTGTTCAAGGCTGGGTTGGATGAACCTGATCTAGTGGGTGGCATCCCTGCCCATGGCAGGGGGCTGGAAGCAGGTGATCTTTAAGGCCCTTTCCAACCCAAGCCGCCCTATGATCTCTGAAGGTCCGTTCAACTGAACTACTCTATCTAACAAGTTGCTAAATGTATATTTTAAAGCTCTACAGTAACACAGAAGTGTCATTTCTGTAAATACCTCTGTAGGCGAGCAGAGTTTAGAGAATTATAAATGAAATTATCTACTTCAAGCATAGAAAAATACTGCTGCTGCAAAGAATGTTTTGCTTTCAAATGAGCTTTTACTCTGCCTAGCTGCCCCCTCTCCTTTGTCACAAGCATTCAGGTGTATCGTAACTTCAGGGCTTGTGTTTCTCTTGGTGTTGCCAGGCTGCTTTGAGATGCAGCTCTGGTGCCAAGTCAGGCCTGAACATAAAGACATTGGAGGACAGAGCTTACCCATACTTTTGGGGGTTAACATTTCTTCTTTCTTTAATAAGAATTTAATGTTTTCTTGTGTTTATGTTTCAAGGGAATTTCAAAGTAAAGGATGCTAGCTTGCCCTTGCTAAGTATTTTGTTGTTATCAGTGTCTTTCAGCTTTGCAATAATGGCACTTGACAACATGCAACCACAAGTTGTCCCAAGTCGTTCAGTGCTTTTCCCAAAACCAAGGGAGATCTCATCACTGTAGTCTTAATAGAGTGAACAGATAAGAATTTTAACTGAGCAATTAGGCCATTTCTTTATCCAAAATGCTGAAGTTCAATACCAGAAATCCAAATACTCTAAATATTAATAGAAAAGTCTCCAGTTTACCATGTGGCGTTTCTGTGTTGGTCACTGTGGCTGAAGTGAACACGTGCTAAACCAGTCGTAGGCCATGTCTTTAGACGTACTAGTCTTTTTCAACTGCGTAACTGTCTCCTCAGGAAATACAGGTTTTTTGGCTTGATGGTTATGACAGGCCTTTTAAAGGATACATGTAGAGGACTCTTTGCAAAGCTCTTGTAAGGAAGAGCTTTGAATGATGAACTGTAGCTGAGATCCCATTACAGATGGAAGAAATTCTCTCTCACTTGCTTAACTGTAGAATTTAGTGTGTTCTGTGAACTAAAACAGTGATATTTTTTTAAAATAAATTCTTGGCCTTAAAGACTCTTTTTCCTCAAATGCAGTGTGTATGTTAACAGAAACAAGAAATCTGTAGGGCTGCTTTGCAGGTTTGTCATGTCTCGTATATATGGTACAGGCTTGCTGTTATATGCTAAGGGTGAGGAGAAGTATCCTTCAGACTGATGTGTGATCTCTGCTCATTAAAACTTAATAATGCTGGTAGATTGCGTTGGGTGAATGAGTAAGCATATGCTGCTTTGCTCAGCTGTATTGAGTTTTCCCCTTCCCAACATCTCATGCTGTGCATACCTTTGGGTAGGAATTCAGCGTTTTTACCTATTTTTCTAATAAAATAGCAGTCTTATGTACAAATTGAATGTATAGATGTCTTTCTGTTTTGATATGAGTGCATCAACTCAAGCAAGGCTGTGGAGAGTTTAGCAAATAAAAGAGGTTTCTTGTTTGCTTATGTATACTATATTTTGAACTTGGGTATTTCAGGGATTTGTTTCTCAGAATAAGTACATTTCTGTTTGTTCCTGTCAACCTAAAGATACGTGCTAGTCTCAGATCTTATACTCATGTATCCATCCTAAATGTAGCTAAGTAATTTACTGTTAATAGATAGGATGCTTTTCTTGCTTAAATACACATGCTTTGATTTTGAGGTAGGGAAGGTTGGAGGAAAGTGTAAATACACCTGAGGCAGATCAGTGTATGGAGAGATTTCTTGGGCAGTGGAAAAAGTAGACAGGTAATGGGTTGCTTGTAGTGCTTTCTAGAAAGGAAATTCAGGAAAAGCTTCATCAGGCTGCTTCTCTCGTGTCATGCAAAATGAGATTCAGACATTTTGGTTACTGTGGCATGTATCTAGAGATAAGTGGGACCAAGGGTGATGTGGCAGTGGAACAGTCTGTGCTGCTGGAAATAGATTGTCTGCCAAGTGGGGCAGACGCTTGGGTGCGATATGCCCGTGCAGATTTTGAAAGGGTGCAGTCTGCACTAGCCAGTTATTTCTTTTCAGTACCTTGAAAGAAGCGAATGTCTTCATGTACATTGCTTTTTTGGTGAATGTAACAAGTTTTCGGTTGAACTGATCAATTCATCAATATTTTTTATTTTTTTATTTATTTTAACAATACATTTCTATTTATTTTAAACTTGCTTTATAAGCTCTTGAAGTATTCTGTCTTCTTCCTCTGAAATTCCTCTGTAAACAGAAAAAAAAAAAAATTAAGAAAATTGAAGATAGGGCTCAAGTTAATGAAGGAAAGATGCCATAGTACTGGAATCAGATGATTCATAGTAAGTCATTCAGATATAAGTGGTGACACATTACAAAAGGGACATGCCTATGCAAAGTGGATTTTCTTGATACCTTTTTCCTGAAATCAAAAAAATACTTAAGCTGCACTGACGAATCATCTCCTTTGAATGCCTAACTGCCAGGAGATCTGGCAGAAACTGTTTGCTATCTTGCGTTCCAGATGGAAAACTAGACATTTGATTTTATTTATTTTTAATCACTGGTTTAGGGGACAGTGCATTGCTTGTTGCTTTTGTATCACTGGTGTTTCTCTACAGTCTATTAACTGCTTGGATTCTTGTACCATCCTATTATTACTTGTGATAAGTGCTTTATTTTCATTACTTTAATACTTACATTTTGGCCAGCTGGAAATTTTTAGGTAAATCAGGTGACACTGCCTTTTATTTTTTTGGCATTTTTGAGCAGGACTTGAATTTTATTCACAACAAAATTCGTCTAAGTGAAAATATCATTCTCACTAGATGCTAGGCATGTTTAGCCTTTATATGGAAAACTGTAGCAGGTATTTTAATTTTGTATAAGAACTGAAACTAGGTAATGTCTTTCCCCGCTAGGTAATGTCTTTCCCCTAGAGGAAAATCTCCAGCTGTTTTCTCTGGGAAAAATTCTCTTTCAGAAGGGACTACAGGCAGATGGTCTTCATTCAGTATGTCTTCTGTAATTCATGCGCAAATAGATTTTCACTTGGCATACTTATTAGTCTATATATTAGGTTTAAAAGTCCATAACAAGAATGGATAGACTTCTGCAGTTAAAAGTAACAATGATGCTGCACTGAATGTATTTTACCTCAAACAGGAATGAGCAGAGCTTAATATCCAGGTTTGGTAAGCAACTGTTTCAGTGCAGGGCTGCTTGCGAGATCTCAGGTGCTGGAAAGCATTCTCAGTCACAGTCTGATTTTCGTAATACCTATGGAAGAATTGGGAAGTCTTCTACTTTGTTTGCACCCTATAGCCAAAGCATTGCCAGTACATGAAAATGAAGTGGGCTGGAATTTAGGATTCAGAGTTGGGCCTTAGGGAGAAAGGACCTTTTCCAACATCAGGATGAGGTGTGGTGCTTAAGACTTGGCTAATGGTAAGTAAAAGGGTTTGGGGGCAGGATGGAGACCTGTGGGACATGGACAAAGACAGGTTGTCCCGTACTTGCTGTATGTATAATGATTTCTTAGAAAAGGATACACTTGTCTCAATCGCTTGTCTCAGCAAATTTCCCCAGATCTGTGAGTGACTTGTGATTGTGTTCTCACAGAAGCTCCTGCCAGCAGGATTTCTGCTTGCTTCCTTCTCTGTAGACCTTAGAACAACATGTACTGAGGAGAGGTGGAGAAGATTCCTGGAGCTGTGTTCTGGCCTTGCTGCTTCTACAGTTCCTGTGCAGTGCAATCGAATCACTGAGATGTAACTTCCACTGGCAATCAGCCTTGTTTGTTTGTTTTGGAATCATTACCTGGGATATGTCAATATAGCATATAGAAGAAGTGTTTTGAATATACCTCTTTGAGGTAAATAATGTTGTAGGGGAACTCTGCACAGTCAAGTCTTAACTTAAAAAAAAAATAAAAAATCTGTGGTTTTAATTCCTAAACTCCTGGACTTAGTTTTCCATTGCATAGGTGAAAAAAAAAAAAAAGCCTCCATCTCTGGGATGCTTTAAAACTAAATTAATAGAGCCAAATGTGTTATGACGCATACTACAAAAAAAAGTACCATTTAAAAATGGATTTATATTTCCATCAGGAAGCATGCATGAGCAATGGGGTAAGATGTGGAGATCCACAAAGAGAAGGGAAGAAAAAGAATACAGTGTGCTGACTGATCTTTGTCAGCCGTATTTGCTTGCATGAGTCTAATTAAAAAACTTACGTATGCTTTCTGAGGCTAAACCGCAACAAAATCTACCCCATAGCAAAGAGCTGGTGTAAGGCTGCGTGGCAAATACTGCTTCTAATGCTTTCCAAATTTTGTCTATTTGCTTTTCAAAACTGAAGCTAATTTTCTTGTATGAATGGTAAGTAAATAGCATTGTAGTTAAAAACAAACTTACTCAGAGGGAATTACATTGAATTTAACTTATTAATATTGTGAAATAAAAGACAGGGAGGCTTCTTAAACATGCAGAGCTTATTACCTAAGCCTTACCTTACTACCTGTATTCAAAAAAATAAAGCAGTGACTGCAGTGTGATCTGCATTCTGGAAAAGCTGTTTTCTAAAACACTTCTAAAAGCTTTGAAGAAAATTAATGCTAATCTGAAATACTGAGCAGTTCTAAAATAAAGCAGATATAACAAAAAAGCTTTGGTTTTTGTGTGTCCAAAGTCAAAAGTGTTTTAAGAGAAGCACTGTCTTAGAAAGCTGGCTTTTGTTCTGCTCACGAACTTGTTTCTTAATGTATTTAAATGGAACATGTGATGAAGGAGTGATGAACAAGCAGATGAAAACTGAGTGTATCCTAGTAATTCCTAATGTCCTTTGAAAACCCTCTTCAGATCTGCTAACAAAACCAGTAATCTTTCTTGTGAAGTTCCATTAAATGTGAGTTTATTCAATATGTAGAAAAGGACCCTTTTGGGAGCAGCTTATTGCAACCTTACTGCAGTTGTAGTGATCCCACCACTCAATGCACGAGTATGTCATCAAGCCTGATTTAATTTTGGCCTTGGGTGTAGTTCTTGAATTCTTCTAGAAATGCAGAAGTGATTTGGTTGCATCCAGTGTAGTTAACACATCAGAGTTTAACACATCAATTTAAAAAACATAGAGGAGGAGAGAGTGCAGATGGTAGTAGAATTGGAGATGGTCTTTGAGTTTGTAATCCAAGTAGTCCTACACAGCTTTATGTAGTAGGCACAGGGTAACAACGTGGGGGTTGAGGGGTGGCAGAAGAACATTAATGGTCCCCAGGAATGTGTCTCCCATCCCCGGATCACAGGGATAGAATTGTTTCCTTGTCCTTCTCCACTTCCTCACCTAGCCAGGGTATGATTTAGAGAAGAAATGACACTTCAAAATTCCTCAGAACAGAAAAATCTTTTTCTTAGTCATGGAGCATACAGCAAGCTTTGTATGTGTTGTCCACGCATCCAGTTCACACTGCTTTAACAATTCTGTTTCAACAAAGTAGGAATACTTCCACAGGAGGAAATAACGTTTATTCTGACGTACCTTTTTTTGTATGGTTTGGTATAAGCTTGATACCACGTCAGTAGTCTATTTGGTATTACAATGCTATTTCAAAAAGGGGGAAAACGTTCCACAAATATCAGCTGTCATCATAGTTGTCCTATAACCTTGAATACGCAACCCGGTGAAACCATCAGCAAAGGGAACAGGCCTTTGGAGGGGCAACTGGTGTTCTTGAACACGGTGTGCAGCAGCCTGGGCTCGCACTTGGAATGCTGCCACAGGGGAGTAAAGTCATAACAGTGGGCAAAAAGTCTCCAAGTGAGCCAATGTAGACTTTACTTAAGAATCATTAACCAAATCCCTGTTCCTTTGCATGGGAGCTTCAGCTACAGCCACGTGACCAAACGTAACGCAAGATCATTACCTATCAGAGCAAACATATGGCAAAGTCTGTCCGTGTTAGTGCTTATCTCAAAGAGTGCAAGGGGGCTGTGACATTTCAAGCAAAGCCTATTGGTGAGGGAGTTTCTATGTGAGGTTTCTTAAAGAAGTGCTTCCTTTTTAATCTTGGTCTTGCGTGGGAAAGTACACCGAGCGTTTTCCTCTAAGAGACCAAAAGTTTTGCATAGCTCTTCTACCCCTCTGTGGAAGGAGAAGAAATGCTGATCCAACGTTCTGCTATGGCTGTGATCTTTGCATTTACTTGTACTGTGGAAAGTTAGTTTGTTGTTTTCTGAGATGAATTTCTCAGAAGAGTATGATTTTGAAGATAACTTCAGTAGAAATGTTGCTGCTGCCCATGGAAGGGTTCCTTCTGGAATCTTGGTGAGTGTGACATGTATTGCTAATTATGGGCTCCTATAGCGTAATTAGCTACTAAATCACCTGCTTACATCTTTCTCTGTGGAAGAAGACTTAAGGTGGTCAACAGATTTGCTTGGTTTCCCCATTTTTGTTCCGTAAGTGCTCTGTGCGGTACTGGGAACAATCCTAAACCACAATTAAAATCTTACTTAGGAGGGAAGTTGGGTTTGTTCTGGTTGTTTGCTTGTTTTTTGCCAAGTAGACCTTGTGCTACAGTGGTTATTTTGTATGGTCTCAAAAAGCTTTTCCTCTGGTTAGGTAAAGCACCTGCCTCATAAATATATATGCATGCAAACATAGGCAAGGTGAGATAAACCGGGGGAAGCCAATGCTACGCTTGATTTTATTTTGCTTTTCTACATAATCTCTTGAAATACATGCAACTTCTTTACTGTTTATATCATTGCAATCTTTTAATCCTCTAGCTGCAGCTCAAAATAAATGGGATAGAAGAATATATACTCTGTTTTAGGCTAAGATCTACATTTAACTAACTTTTTTTTTGTTCTATAATAGTTAAAATTCATAACCTCTAAAGCCGCGTCTCTCTAGAGCAGTCTGATAACTTGCATGCTTCTTTTTCTGCTGTTGAACCAGGCAGTTGTAGTGTTCAGTCCGGGTGTGCCTGCATGAGAGGTGGCGCGTTTAAGAACACCAGAACAAACAAACAAGCAAAAAAATGGTTTGTCTTTGGACTATATCGTGTGTTTGTATATGGGTATTCTTGAAGGACATAAGCTATTCAGGAAGACTTGTTGGTTTTGTAGCAGCCAAAATAACATCTATGCTAATGGTACATGGATATAACTCTCCCACTCAGGTTATACAAACATAAGCAT
Organism: Netta rufina; assembly: GCF_964035555.1. Taxonomy (NCBI): domain Eukaryota; kingdom Metazoa; phylum Chordata; class Aves; order Anseriformes; family Anatidae; genus Netta; species Netta rufina. The sequence goes on from NC_140124.1 coordinate 108,246,461, forward strand.
TTCCTGGATCTTGAGTTCTTAAAACTTGGATATCTATTGCGTAGAGAATGTTAAATTCTTAATCTGAGGTGTAGTACAGTTTAATCATTTTTGAGAGTCATTTTATTCCTCATTCCTGTAGCATGAGGTGTTCAACCAACATATGCAGGGTTAGTTTAGCTGATTGGAGTATTTTATAGATGAGGGTAGGCGAATTTTATTTTTAGTTCTTGAACTTCCGAGGCAGATATTTTCCTTTGCTTTTATGTGTCTTCCCTTCCTCTCTTACCCTTCCTGCCAGACACAGTTTCAGTTTCTGCCTATTTCTGTGTGAAGGCTTCTTGCTGCGAAAACAATCTTTTTATGTTTTAGGAGAGCGTCTTTCAGACCCTTTCCTCCATTCCATTTACAGTTCATTTCACTTAGTAATGTTAATATATTCAGCTGGATGAGTTCATGCAAGCTAGGTAGAATTGCTTAAACGTTCAAAAATCAATCTCTCTGGAGCCCCAGAGTCACAAAAAAATGATTTTCTGCTGTGAGATCTTAGATATTGGTAGGCTTTTAAATCTTCTATCCTAGAAGAATGTGTAGTAGTGAGCCCTAACAACTTCATCTTTGTGCAGAGTTCAGGAATTTGGCTGCCTCAGGTAATATGTATGCTCCGGATAGCAAAACAAATTTGAAAGCTAAACAGGATTGTGAAGTGTTACTGCTTTGCCCTTTCTGAACTTGTCTTGTCCATCAAACAGCTTGAATTGCAGAACTGGAAATTGTTTTTAGGTTGTTGTGGCAGGTTATGAAGGCATATTGCTCTTGGAGTCATGCTGCTTTCAGGGCAATGACACTTGAAAAATGTTTACTAAGCTTGATATAACTAAGAATGTTATCTAGGAAGTTCTTTATCTTGCTTCCTATTCTGTAATCTGAGGTACTTCTATACATTTGCAAGAATTATCACAGGAACGTTTTGCATTGTTGCTATCTGTAGTCAGATTCAGTGCTGCTCACCACAAATTTTCTAGCCAGGAAAAAATCTAGCCAGGGTTCTCTTGGCATTTGAGATAAATGAAACACCTCATGTTTCTCAGGTATGTGGTCACACTGTTTCTAATCAATCTGTTGTTTGCTTTAGTTCGAACCTTCTTAAATAATATGTTTATCTTGCAGAGTGAACTGTTACGTTAGAAGCTGAACTTGTAAATTATGACCATCTTTCCTTCTTGCCTTTTTTTTTCCCTTTAAAAATATGTAACAATAAAGGTAGATTAGTCTTTTAAGTTCTGATACAGATGTGTGTTTTTTTTTTTTTCCCTTCATGGCTTTGCTTTTTGCAGCTGATGTCTTTCAGTAATAAGTGCTCTGTGGTGAGGAAGTTGTTAATGTAAGGGTAGCAAGTGGCTTATCCCTGGAAGGTGCTTTGTAATCCTTATTTTACAAAAAGTGTCTCTCTAGGTATCTCTTGGATAACTTCCATCCCAAAGCTACCAAAGTGCCGCTGCTTCTGAGGTATGCAGCACATATCTGGACTCTTTTTCTGGGTGGTCTTTAGGTCCCTTCCAGTCTGATCCTTTCTATGGTTAAGACTTGGACCATAAAAAGCTTCTTTGTAAACATTTTTGATACTCATTAGGTTCGAAAGCTCTTTTTTTTTTTTTCACACATGAGGGGTTATTCTGTTTGTGCAATCCAAAAAGTCATGCTGTGAGCTATAGAGCTCTCAGTGAGATGTGTAGAAGAGGTAACCTTCCCTGCAGGAAACGAAGTATGTGGTTGTAGTCTTAGGGGATTTGGGAGTGGTTTTCTGTGGTTAGGTGAGATCACTTACATGTCTGTGAGGACAACTAGAAAGCCTACCACCTCAACTCAATTCTTAACAGCTGGAAATTCTGAGCTTTTAAATAGCCAGTACGTAAATAATAAAGAATTCCTCATTTAGGCCTGCTTTGTTGAAATGAAACATATGGGATGGATACTCTGTAAAGGATGGCTGTTCCTGATTGTGTCAAATATCTAACAAATTCAGTCATCCTGGCATCATGAAATCACTTTTCTTGTGTAAGCCAGTACCAGAGTCCCCTTGGAAGTGGCCAACATCTGGATGTGAATGACAACATTTGTCCGAGAATTTCCCCTGTAGCTTAAGTAAGGATTGACTGTCAGCATAGGGCAGGATTAATTGCTTAAAGAATAAAAAATAAAAATATTGCAGTCTTTCTTTCTTGGGTTGCAGCTCCATGGGACGCAGCAAATATCTCCCCTGCCAAAAGGAAGATGTTCAGTTCCCTGCTGCAGCCTTTTCTTGTAGCGCTCTGGTGTCTGCCTGGTGTTTGTCACGTTCTTGTGTGCTGATCAAACTTCCTGACTGAAGCACCCAGACAAAAACTGGGTGTGCTTCTTGCAAGCTGCAGGCAGCTCACTGAGAGGGGCTGCTGAGGAAGCGTAGAAGTGTGGCCTCCCAGTCTTGCAAGTGAGTTGCTATTTGGTTAGCAAGCAATTTTACAGTTGCACGTGAAACTAATTGGAGGTGAAACTGATTTTTATTAATTGCTAATTTTAATAAGGAGGCCGTTCTGCTAATTTCATTAGTCGCTCAATGACAGTTTCTTCTCATCTTTGTCAGCCACGTTGTGCAAAAGCTGTGGGAGAAAATTCTCTAGCATGTTATCTAGTGTGGTAATCCTGTGGTTTATACCAAAACAGTTTTCAATCTAGATTGTCAAGCCTCTATCTTTGCTTGTTAGCGTTGCTATCCTTTTAAGTTTTCTGGAGAAGAATGGTGTTTTGTAATTTTAAATCTCAATATGATTAGCTAACGTGCGTGTGTTGGACTTGAAAAGCCCAGAAAGTGGAAAAATACTTATATAGCTGTGCTCTCTCTGAAAGTAGTTTGAGATTTCTTGCACGTTTACAGTTATATTGGTCCTGTTAGATGCCTACAGAATCAGTTCCTTTTGAATGAATGCAGTGCACCCCGTGTGACTCTAAAGCAGGCTTTGAAGGCTCAGAATGGAAGTACTTGATGAATTACCCAGCCAAGGAAAGCAATATCAGGAGGAAGAATTCTTGTAGTGTAATAGAGTTTTGTTTAGAGGCATTAAGGAAAATCTTAAACATTATCGTGAATAGAACTTGAAACCCTGTTTGGAGGCTAATAAAAACAGATAAGCAAATCGACAAATTAATTTTGGATCTCTTTGAACAAATATTATTCCCAAATAGGTTTTTATAGTTTAAGCCCAGTTATAGGTTGCATTTGTGTGCTTTGCTTGTTTGCAGTGGCTCTTTGTTCTCCCAATAGTGGCTTCAGCTTCTGAGTTGTGCATTCCCTTGGATGCCCTTGAAATGGGTTTGTAGCAACCTTTTGGGTGGGAGACAGGAGAGGGCAGAATGAGGAAGGATTGCACTTAGTTCTCCATTAGAACATTTTTTCCTCCTCTTTCGATTAAAGCTGAGATGTTTTTTGGACTTTGCTTCATAGTTCATGTTGTGTTCTTAGTCTGAAAGACTTAGTCATTCAGAAGGTTGCTTAAGTATTTTAATGGACTACAATAACTGATAAGTGATTGTATGTGTTCTTTGTTTATCTTTGCATTTTGCATTTCTTTTCAGTTTGACCAGAGAATAACCTTAATGTTCATCTTCTTTTCCTTTCTTTTTCTGTCCTAAGCTCCCCCATTCTCATCTAGCAAGGGTTTCTTAACCTACACTAAAATTGGTCTTTTCAGTTTCGTGATATCAGGAGTGTAAATAACTGCAAAAACTAAGAAACTTGTTTTCTCTTGACTGAAACTTTGTGAAACCTCCGTTGTTTCCTAAGATAGCTTTTTGCACTTAAAATAAGTTGTTGCATGACTGCGTAAACTTGGTTAGGACTTGCTTTTACATATGAGAATGTATGTATCATTTAGTGTTTACTCTTTGGATATAATTTCTGTGGAAATAATGGTTGTTGACTGGTAGGTTGTACTCTAGTTCCTGTATCTGAGGGGAATGCTCAAGACAAGACAATGTCCATGCTTTTCAAAAAAGTTTTTACAAGCCCATAACATTGTTGCAAGAGTTTTTAGCATTTGTTTCATGACAGAATAAATTCACTGGGGTTGTGCTTCACTTATATAAGAAACAAAAAAAAAAAAAGGATTCCTTTCCCATTTATTTTTTCCAAACTCCTTTGGGCAGCTTGTGTCTCTCAGTTAATCTTTTGATAACTTGAGGTGACTTAGGCATTTTTAAAATACAGCACGGTGAAGGAAGAGTTGCATGTTGTGATTCTATATAACTTACTCTGATGCTTAAGGTTTTCTGCATCCTTGCGTATAGTTATTTCTATTTTCAATAAAGAATCAGTTGTATTAAATAGGCAATCTTCAGAGAACAAATTTCTCTGAGCTTACCTGAGTAATTAAGCACTATTTGAATCTAGGCCTTTCAGGTTTTAAAATGACATAATTCAAGATTTACCTTAAAATACTAAATAAATGTATGTTCAAGTTAACCATAAGCTATTAAGAATGGTCTGGAGACTGGCAAGAATTGGCTCAAAATTCCGTTGGCTCTTCAAGGCATTTTTGTAAAGCTTGTTAATTTAAGCAGAGTAATTGATAAATGATATAGCATATGTATTTTGATTTTTAAAAGAACTTAACTTTAAAAAAAAAACCTTCTTTTTACTTTATTTAATTACTTTTTTTCTTCTCTTTCTTAGTCTCAGACTATGAACTACGTAGGACAACTTGCGGGACAAGTCCTGGTTACTGTGAAGGAACTGTACAAAGGCATTAATCAGGCTACCCTTTCAGGATGCATCGATGTCATTGTGGTCCGGCAGCAGGATGGCACATACCAGTGTTCTCCTTTTCATGTCCGATTTGGGAAGCTTGGTGTCTTGCGCTCCAAAGAGAAAGTGGTAAGTCCAGAAAGTGGGCCAAAACAAAGCTTTGAATACCAATGCATTCGCTTTCTTACTCCTCTTTCTTCCTTTCCCAGCCCCCCACATATCCAGTTAGCAGCTTCATTAAGTGTAGAGCAGTTTCTTGTTACGGAGTGATAATTATGGAATGCAAAACAGGACTTCCTGTGGTAATCTAAGAATTCTGCAAGAAAAAAATGTTGTTTTAAAAACAGTTCTGACAGCTCTTGAAGTTATCAAGTAAAGAATTATACTACAAGCACAGACACTTCAGTCTTAAAATATTTATGTGGTTATTTATTTATCTATTCAAGTATGCTGGGAAATAAATACTAAATGCATTTAATGCATCCCTGATGCCGAAAGCAACTATTTTTGGGATGTCGGAGGGATAAATAGAGTATATCTTAAGGGTTGGTGACCTGTCATAAATATTACCAGGGCTGCATTAATACGGGCATGGCCAGCAGGCAGAGGGAGGTGATTGTTGCCCTCTGCTCTTCCCTTGTGAGGCCCTGCTAGGAGCCCTGCATCCAGGTCTGGAGCCCCTAGCACAAGAAGGCTGAGAGCCTGTTAGAGTGGGTCCGGAGGAGGGCCATGAGGATGATTAGAGGGCTGGAGCACCTCTTCCATGAAGGAAGGCTGAGAGGGCTGCAGTTGATCAGCCTGGGAAAGAGAAGGCTCAGGGAAGACCTCATTGCAGCTTTTCAATACTTAAAGAGGCCTTATAAAAAAGGTGGAGAGTGACTTTTTGCTCAGGCAGACAATGACAGAACAAGGGGGAATGGTCTTAAACTAAAAGAGGGGAGACTGAGATTAGATATTAGGAGGAAATTCTTCACTGGAGTGGTGAGGCAGTGGCACAAGTTGCCCAAGGAAGCTGTGGATACCCCATCCCTGGAATTGTTCAAGGCCAGGCTGGATGGGGCTTTGGGCAACCTGGTCTGGTGGGAGGTGTCCCTGCCCAGGGCAGGGGAGTTGGAACTAACTTTCTTTAGTTATTTTCCTTCTTTTCTAACTCATCTTTTAAGGTCCCTTCCAGCCCAAGCCATTCTGTGGTTATCTTTGTTTAATGCTGATACTCAGTAGAAAATGCAATTGTTAGTATCTACAAGCAAATAAAAATTGGGGATTAAACTTTGTTCATTGTTGGGCGTGTTAGATAGGGAATTGTACTGGGTACAACTCTGTCTGGCAGGTCTGAGACTGTGGTGCTGCAATCCCCTTGCCCGGGCTTTAGTAATCCTGTACTTAGGGAGTGGGCTGGATTGGGTTATTAATTTGATTTAAAATGAATCTATTGTGGTGGGGAGTTTACATCCTTGTAAGAATCCTAAGTACTCCCAGGAGGGAGTACTGTGTATGACAATATTCCCTGGGGGTTTGTTACTGAAGGGTGGATTGATTTAAACAGATCATAAAACTTCAGGACTATATACAGCTATTCTACGAAGTAAAGTGGCACTGCAGGAAACTACCCTTATCTTTATATTTTTGTCGTAAAAGGAGAAAGAAGAAAGGAGAAATAATGTTTTGGGCAGCTTTTTGTTAAGGGTGTGGTCATACTCCAAGTTGCATGCATTAAGATTTTGCGCTTCTCATAACACAGGCTATCAGCAGTTTTCCTCTTTCTTTTTTTTGTTTTGTTTTCCCACTTGCTAGTGTTCTCTTAATGAGCACACTGCTGAAAAAAAAAAGTTGATTTTATTGTTTTCCTTAACAGTTCTGCAACAAATTACATCATGAACGCTTTTTCAGCAAGGTATAAGAGAGGAGATACAGATGAACTTTAAATGCCTAATGTCTGTAGAGCAAGTGAGATACACATATGGGAGGAGTGATTTGAAACTGAGCTTAAAATTGAAGGAAAAAGTGTTCTAATGGAGAACTAAGCTTAAAAATGTCTTAAAGTACCTTTTAACAAGTCTAAAAGCATTTTCCCTCTTGCAAAAGCACTATGGTTGCAGAAGAGTTGAGGTACCATGTCATATTCTTATAAACTCATGAGAAGGAAAATCTGAAACAGTATCTGAGTTGCAGAAGGAATTGTGCAAAATCTGCCCTATTAGAAGCATGGGGTTAAGGTTCCTTCTCCGAAAAAAATACTGCCTTCAGTGGTCTTCCAGTTTTCCATCTTGAACTTCTGGTCTTTGTGACTGGTTTGTGCTAGGCCCCAGTTCAGTCTGAGCTTAAGTATGTGAATACTCTGTCGTTTATCATTCTTCCAGGAAAGAAAGACTAGAGCAGTGCTTATTTATGCTTCTAGCTCTCTAAATCAGGTGAGCAAGACTTAGTCAGCAGATGTTTTCAGTTTTTCTTCTGGGTTTTAGGATCTCTACTAACAGCCTGATGTATTTTCAGTTAACAAAATAAAGACGATTATAACAAGCTTCTTTCAGAAAGCAGAGGAGGGAGACAGTGATGATTATGCAATGGAACAAAGTTTATCGTCAGAGATGAGCAAGACTCATGGTCAGTGCTTTCCCCTGTGATGAATTAATCATGTTAAATCGTCTCTTTCCACAGATCGATATAGAAATTAATGGTGATGCTGTTGATCTTCATATGAAACTGGGTGACAATGGAGAAGCTTTCTTTGTACAAGAAACTGAGGAGGAAAATGTAAGAGCTTTGTTCTTTATGGTGGCTACAATGCTGTGTTAACAGAGTGATGTGTTGAAAATGCTTAATGTAGTATTGTCAATATGGTAACTCCTGAAAGCTAGATTTTTGTGACCGACTCTTACATCATTTTCATGTACTGCCAAAGTGCTTGGTATTTCATAGAGTTATGTTACCAGTGATAATAAAGTAACTAGTTGATTATTACCATTAGACCATTATTTGAAGGTTACCTTGTTCTGTTACATTCATTCTGGTTATACAGATTATAACTACAGTTATACAGATTGCAGTCTTATAATCACGTTTTGTCATATGTTCTTATAGCTTACATTACAATCTCTGTACTAATGAAAGTGGATTAATTTGGCATATTTTTTCTTACAATTTTTAGCATACTTTTTCATGATTTTATTTATGAAATTTTCACTAGTTAGTAATAGCTGCTTTAACTTGAGAATTCTTATTGTATTAGAAAGCAGGAAATAATGTCCCAAGACATTTTTCAGCGGGAAGATAACAAGCTTCTGAGAAAACAGGAATAGTTCATTTTTAGTCAAGTTTTCTAAGGACATGGAACCTGTGTTATTGCAGTATTTTTCAGTATAGAGCTTTGGTTTTGATCGCTTCTGTTTCAGGAAGGATATTCAGCAGCATAAAAGGAAAGGAATTTTAAATATAAAAATCCAGAATGTTTAATGAAACTAGAGGAGAAAGGGAAAAAAATCTGTCTCAGCAAAGTAAAGGGTGAAGTGTGTGTATTCACTGTTGCTATTAGGAATCAGTCTTTCAAGGAAATGAGCTTGATCCTCTTACTAGCTTATGACAGTGCTTGTTTACTGTGAGGGAATGGAGGAAGCTCTCCTTTCAAAAGGAGATATATTACTTAAAGTGGAAGAAGAAAATAAACATCTAGACTAGTGACCTAAATGATAAGTTGGGGTAGGAATTCATAATATTTAAGAGAAAGCAAGTATGAGTTCTGTTGTAACATTCACCGTGAATAAAATCAAAACTGAAAGTGCTTCTTTATAGCTGCAAGTTGTTAGCCATTGATGGGAATTGATCAGTCTTAAGATTATTTTCAGAAAGCAAGGGTGATTACCACTAACTTTGTATATTAACTTAGAGCAGAAGTTTTATATTAACTTAGAAGTCCCTTACCTGTTCTTAATGTCTTCTGGAAAGCTGGTAGTTCATGCTGAAAATAGATTGAGTTAGGTAAGAAGCAGCTGATTGAGTTATTTCTAGTGCTCACAGATGCTTTTTTCTCTGCATTTCTGCTACTGGTCAACATTTCCTTGTGGTAACTTCTTGAAGCTGTGTTTAATGCTAAAGCTCTCATCGGAGGTCTCAATGAATTTGGAAAGGCTCTTTCAAATGGTCAGTCTTTGCTGTTTTCAGAACTTGATATTCAGAAGAAAGATCACACACAGGCATTGAATATTTAGTTCTATTGCTACCATTAATTTGAGCCCATAACTTTTTCCCCTCCATGGAAATTCAGTTATCTTCTCTTTCTGTTTACTTCATATTTGTTCCTTCACAGTGTATTTCTTTCAGGTCTTGATATGTTTCAGTTTGTTGTTGTGATGTAAACAAACACTGAGTGGTTATTGGTAAAGCTTTTTCTTCATCTGTATTGTTGCTTCTGTAATTAATTGAGGGTTGGTGCTGGTTTTATTTTTGCTCTTTGTTTTAACCTGAGTAAATTATAGTTCAGTTTATCTTTTTGGAAGATACTTTCTGTAAATGGTGTCTGACATGAATGACAAGACTTGAAAGCATCTTCAGTTTTGTGGATAACACAGAACTGGGAGGAGGCTCCAACTTGACATGGCCGTGGATATCCTAACCTAAGGCCCTACTTTCAACAGAAGATCGAACCAGATAACGTCCAGATACCAATTCCAACCTTTCTGTGAATCCAACTTTTCAACGCCTTTCTATGAATCTGTTTCAAAACAGATAACATTGGGTTTAATTAATCTGTTTTTAGTAATGCATTTGCTAAGTATGGATGGAACTGTTGTGACTGTTTTACTATCAAAATCAAGTGTGTGTGTGCCTTAAAACTGTAATAATATTAACGTTCATTTATCTGAACTTTCTGTAATCCTTCCAGTGAACTTCCGTTCTGGACATCAGCCTCTTATATCGCTGGGCTATTGTATGGTTTCATGTCTAAAAATAGATGCAAAGATTAGTAATTATCCTGTATGCACATAACAAGTTCTGTTTTTTTAAAAGAAGTTTGTGCTTTATTTTCTTTTTTTTGTTTAGGAAAAAGTTCCTGCATATTTGGCAACATCTCCAATACCCACTGAAGACCAGTTTTTTAAAGACAGTGACAATCATTTGAAATCAGGTGAAAATGAGAGGACATGTGCAAACTCAGAAATTCCACATTCTGTGGAACCAGAGACTGTATTCACCCCAGGTTCTGTGAAAAAGAAAAAAAGAAGAAGAAAGAAATACAAGCAAGATACGAGGAAGGAAGATCAAATGTCTTCTACTGGGACAGAAGAGATTTTTGAAATGGAAATAAGCTCAGATGATGAGAAAAGCGTTCAACCCCTAAGGTAAACGATCAAATATTCGCTGAGTGCTTTTACTGGTATTACTGAGCTTTTTATAAGTGACTTGCACCTTTCCTCTATGCAAGTAATGTCTAAGTTTCAGTAGGCTTGTAGGTAGGCTCTTGTTAAACAAAATCCCAAACTCTTGCCTTCTATATTCTTACAGAGTCATTCAAGTTTGGCCATTTTGTTGTAAACATGAAATCCATTTAAGTCCATTCTCATAAAGAAAAATGTCCTGATCTGTTGTGTAACTTCTTTGAGGCAGGGTGGTCCAGTAGTGTTTGGAAACCTGTAAGTAAACTCTGATGTGGAATGTCTCTAGTACACTGCATCTGACTCCTCTTGTAACTTGAAGTTTACTTCAGTAACTACAAACTACAAAAATTAACACTCCTTTACATTAATAAAGAGAATTCTCTACATATGTGTAGTTGTGGTGGGGAATAACCAGCCCTGTATGCTGAAGTGGATAAACTACTAGTAAACTGGAGCTTGCAGTAAAGTTGTAACACGTACTGAGAAATGTTAGGAGAACAATCGGAAGGATTATGGACATAAAGCTATCAAGCATTTAAACATTTAAAATCCAGGGAAAGCCTACTCAACAGGGTTTCATGGAAATTTCTTAGGCTGTGGAATGAAAGAAGTGAAGTTAGTTTTTAAACAGAGCTCAGTGTTTTATTGGACAACTTTACTGCTAAATGTAGTATGAATAAATTCTATATCTGCTCTGGGAAATGGAAGAATGCTTTGGTACAAGAATAAAATGTAACTGAAAACTCTCCTTCAGTATGGATCTTCAGGGGAGTCGCAAGCTTAATAATAAGTAGCAGTCAAAAAGATCAGTGCAACAGAAGAACGTGAATCTAAGTGATATCACACCTATGCCCAGTAAAACACAACAAAATTTGGAATTTTAGGTGTCTTCTAGAATATTTGTGGTATTACTATTTCATTTGTTTTCATTGTCATGCTTATGTCAAAGAATTTTCATATAGATACTGCTCTCTTGAAGATGAAGATTTGGTGTTTCATTTGGCTTGATTTTTTTCTGCCTTTTTACTTTTTTTCCAGTTTAAGAAAAGCAAGATTTTTAATCAGGCTTCAGTGCAAGAGCATTAAGACAACAGTATCTTGTCATAGTGAAAACATCAAAAATCAACCATCAAGTATAGGAAGAAAGCAAATACACCCTGTAATGATTTAGTCTTTGTTCAATAAGTCATTGCAAAATTCATTTTCTGTCATTGCAAATTTAAGGTGTTACATCAATAGTAGTTGATTTCAACAAGTGTTCAGAATTCAAATTAATATTCTAGCAATTATCTTAATATGATGAGAGATGAGTAAAAATTTGTAGGTTTGACTGAAATGTCTGGTCTAGCCATAGCCGAACAAGCAATAGCGTTTCCATAAAGGTTACCCCAGTTTTATTTTTGTACTGTCTAGAACAAAGGATTGAGAAGGCTTTTTATTTGTAAACCATAATACTTTTAATAACAAAAACGGTAGTAGAAATGCCTTGTCAGTGTTGTGATGCGAAAGGAAGGTGACCTTATGAAAAAAGAATGCTGTTTTCATGTGAATGATCATTAAGTGCAGGACTGAAAAATTAAATTGTAGTAATTGAAACCCAGAGACAGTAAGTTCATGGCTATGTATCTATTAGTGGAGTTCATGGATGATCATTCCAGTGGCTTACCAAGGCAGGAAATAAAATGCTTTGTGATAAGCTTATACAGTTTCTTTTCCAGTTGAAGATACTGTTGTAGAAAAACATTCGTAAGGTTTCTGTGCACATCCCGTGGGGATGTAAGGTGCTATCAGTAGGTTTGAAGTGTTTTTATAGCCCTGTGTGATATCCATAAATGCCTGGTACTGAAAAAAAAACTCTCTATAAAGAAATAAAACCTTACACTGCTATTAGACATATCTTCAGATTGCAGAGTGACACTGAGAAAGGAAAACAGAGGGTGGAGTTCCAACAGGAAGGTCAAAAATTCAGCCATAGGTACCAGCACGTCATGTCTTACCTAGTTCTTTCCTTACAGAGTGGTAAACAAGCTGTTTCCTGTTCCTCGGGAAAATTCAAAATGTATTTCCAAATGTTTATGGAGTTTTTTTTTTAAATGGCCTTTGTGTCTTCTAGCTATGATGGCATGCTGTAGATCTAGTTATGTTACAAATGCTTCAATAATCTAAAATACCAGCAGGACTGAGATTAGTGCATCTGCTCAGAAACAGAGGGCGTTTTTTTTCCTAGTGCTAGGGGTGTTGCATAGTGTCAGTCCTGGGTCATGCTCCACGACTCCTCCCAGCCCTGTAAAATGGAAATGATTTTCACTTTCAATCCACACAATTAGTCCGTGCTTTCAGGAAGGCATTAAATGTATATTAACCTTCTGAAGCATTCTAACATAATGCCTTTAAATGATTCATTGGTTTCTTAAACCAGCCATGCAGTGCATCAAGCTGGAAGAAGTTACCTGTCTCCAAAATCTTCAGTATTTTGATTCAATATAAAATGGATATGTATGAGAGGAAGTGGTAGCAGTCTTTATGAACATTACAAAATTAGTAATTTGGAATGAATAGTGAACTCATGTTATAAATTGGTATACACTGATTAATTTTCCACTCTTATTTTCAGTGATCTTTGACTGTGTTTGTATTTTTAACCTTAGAGATGAGATTTATTCACTTATAGTTTTGTGGGATTTTTTTCTGGTGCTTCATGTAAACTCATTTGGTGGCTAGTTTCTGGTGAATAAAATCTGTTTAGAACCACCTACTTGTCATCTTGCCCACCCTCTGAAGTCAAAATATTGAGGACCCCTCTGTAATAGTTTTCTAGTGTGCTTTTGTTAATCTTTTGATAACATCTTTTGCCCGTTTTTTAGATACTTAGCACTGAATAAAATAGTATGAAACTTCTCTATCACAGCTTGGTTTGAGTGCAAAGGTGTGTACAAAAGTCTTTGCAGCTATAATATCAAGCCAAGCTTTCATCATCAGGACTCTCATTGCAGAAGAATAATAATACCCAGTATTAAATACTGAGCTTAGAAATGTATCTTAACAGAGTCTAGACTCTTCCAAATGAAAGACTTGCTCAAATGAGAGATCATTGTAACTGCTTACAGCCTAAGTAAACTGCAGTATTAAATAAGTGTGTAAAATCTAAGTATTTATGTATTTTAATATATAGTGTTAATATTTTTTCTATGTCCATAAAGTAATTTAGCATTAGCATTCCAAAAGAGGTTCAGCACAAGCATGCTGCTAATGGAGGAAATATTTCTTCTTTCTTTCATAATAATGTCTTAAAATAACTTTTCACATTTTACACTGAAGTTACAGACTCATCTTTTTTGTGTTATTTGCACTGTGCATCCATGATGCAAACTTATGGATGAATTGTGTGGCCAGCAGCAAGTCTAAGTGAGGGTTTGGGGTTCAGCTTTGGGTTTTGGCAGTATTAGCTGGCTGTAGAGAGTGGTATCACATAAGTTATCATGAATTCCTTGTTCAGTATTAACTTACATGATATCAGAGACCTTTTAAACTTGCAATATTTCAAAGCATTTGTTTCTATAATAATTAACTTGTTTACAGGTGTGCTGCAAACAATGAATTCTTTAAGCTCTACACTTCTTCCTTTAGATCTTGGATTTTTAATAGCATGTAAAGTCACTTTTCTAACTGAATTAGTAATGCAGATTTCTTACAGTGACTTATTAAATGTCTCATGTTATTTCTGCAGAGGATCCTCAAATTCATCACCAAAAGGCGAAGAACAAAAAGAATCTTTGATTTATCACTCAACAGATCATTACCCCTTATCTGATGGAGACTGGTCTCCTCTGGATAAGTAAGTCACTTTGTAATGTCATTGTGCATATAAAGATGAATGATTATAATAAATGTGCCTTTTTATTATTATTTTTTAATTCTTGATCTGTAATACTATCCAACTCGTCTAAGTTCTGTGATACCCAATGTAGCATAAGCTGCTTATTTGGAACTTTGGGGAATTTTCCACTCTATGTATTAAACCAAATTTTTGTCTTTTTCCTCAAATGAACAAAATGTTCTTGCTCAAATTCACTATCAAAGAAAGAAAATACCTTTCTCAACAAAATCTTATTAATTGTATGAAAAGTTCCTGTGTTCCCATGACTCACACTAGTGTAAGTAACATTTGATATGCCATAAGGCAGAAGCACTGGGTATGTAAGTTTGAACTTGTCAGGTGCAAATTACTTGAGGTAAAGCGAGGTCCTTAGCTTGGATCATTGCAGCACAGAACAGAGGATTTGCTAGGTACCGGAACACTAGCCCAGAGATACCAGAAGCACCATCTGTTGATTGTGGATTCTTAGAGATGGCATGATAAGGCTCACCAGTCAATTTTCAGTTAGTGACTGGGGCATTTATGAGCTTTTTCAAGACTCATTCTTCAGAAGTTTGGCTTTACCACTCTAACACTAATCTCTATTAGTGTAAGTAGATGCAAACCTTGAGGTGAATTTTACCTGAACACTGAGCATAGGGAAGGGCGTGTATGTAACAGAAGATGCTGATCAGCATGCTATGATTCATGTCAACTCTGAGTGTCTAGTTTTACTGCTTTTCAGTTTGAGGAGTCTACCTCACAGCAGATACTTTCATGGTGTCATTTGTGGTGACCATTACTGGTCAGCCCTGTGTGATGGCCATTGTTGCATTTTTAGCTGCTCAGTGTACCAGGTGCCTGTTTTTCTTTACTCATACAGCAGAATAGATTAAGCTTCAGAAAATACTTAAAAATAATCTCCCTGCTTTGGGTGTTTTCCAGGGCCATGGCCTCAGTAAGTCTGAATGCACCACACCATGCTTGGTGCCTGCTAATTCCCCAATTCCCCCAGTCATAGCTTGTTAATGAACAGAAGCCTCTCAGAAGCAGTTGGACAGGAAATCCCATTATTGTTCCTTTTTATGTTTTGGGCTGACATCCACATCCTCAATTGTGCTTAATAAGTGTAGTGTTCAAATGTTCCCTAAAGGTTTGTGGTTGAAAAGCATCCACAGTGTTTGACCCTGAATGATACAGTGCCACATGGATTATATCATCTAGTTAATTGTAACATCAAGTCCTTCATCAAGACAGGCTGGTACTTCTTTTCAGTTTATTGAACTCTAGCTAACATAGGCTAGCAGATTATATCTAGGAGACAAGATCCTTTCAGTGCTAATCTCCTTTCTTCTTTACATGTTTATTGAGGTAGTCTTCTATAGCAATTTGTCTGTGAATCTTGTGAGATGCCTGGACCGTCTGTTTTTCATTTTCTTTTTTTTTAACAAGAAGCTTTCCAGTAATAAAGAAATTGCCAATTTTTATTTCCCTTTTTTTTGGGGGGTGGAGAAAATCTACCTGGGAAAAGGGAAGTTTTACATTGAATTATTTCTCCTGAGCCACCAAAGAAAGATTCTTTAATGCATATATCATACAGTGAAAGAAATTAGAGGTTATAATAACCTCTTTTTTTGGGAGACCTGGAACAGCTAATAGTCTTTTTTTTTTTTTTTTTAATTAATATGGTAACTTTAGCTGTTACCATATCTCAAAAAGAGGATTACTTCACAAGCTAATCTTTGAGATGTTTTCATATGAAAGTTTCACAGGGCATAGATACGTTTGATTGTGAATATAGTGTTTGTGATTTCTGGTCTTTTAATTAATGCAGCCTTAAAAACTTTTACTGCAGGTACTGCCTATCACAATAGTTCATCTCCAGTGGTATCTGGGTGACTGGTTGGTAAATTGCCACTTAAGAGCGTAGGTTCTCCATTTCTTGGTTAGCCTGTGTCAGTGTTTGGATGTCAGTGTTCTTCCTATCCAAGTGCACAGCATTAACTGAAGTGACTCAAATCTGGCAGCTAGATACATCTCTCGCTTCTGCAGTTGTAGTAGTTGCAGCTGAGAAATCTAATCCCTTATTTGTCCTTTTTTTCTATATACAACAGCGTACATGGGTATATTTTCTTTTGAACAGAACAGTATGTCCAGCTGTACCCATCCTAATGCTTAGGTACCATCTGAGGGATAAATTCACTTGAGTCCCAAAGCAAATCTGCCTCTGGTTGCTCAAAGCCCCATCTAGCCTTGGCCTTTAACACTTCCAGGGATGGGGCACCCAGTTTCTCTGAGCAGAAGTCCATCCCCAAATGGAAACTTAATGGCTAGTGTGAGTCTGTATTTGGACTGTACACGTTGAAGAATTTTAGCTACTAATCCACACTTTACAAATGTGGGAGAAAGTTGAGTCATTTAAGGTAACAGAAGTCTAGGGGAAAGATACTAAGTAAATCATTCACATTTTTAGTCATAGGATTTCTTTCCTAAATCCAAAAAGCTTTGCTCCTACTTCAGAGAGCAATCTCTTTGATAAAAGCTTAAGAGACAGGAGGCTTGCTTACCCTTGGGACAAGATAGGATGCTAATTATTTGGGATGTTAATTGTTTGCACTAAAGGCTGTGTATATGTGTAGTGGGGCCATGCCTTTGTTCAAATGTGCTAGGTATTTTATTTAAGGAGCAGTATTTAGCTTTGAACAGGCACTGCATTGTTGCCTACTCAAAATAAATAGAAACAGCCACTACAGATGCACAGATATATGCTGGTAAATTATGTTGTGTTTTGAAATTGATACTTTATTCATTAGGGTGGTATCAACAGATCTACTTAGTAGTTTTGTGTTTGAGAGTGGGGCCACATTCATTTTGAAGCAGAGGAAGGCCTTAGGATGTGGTTTCATTTTTTCCATCACAAGAGGCAGGCATGGAATGATACTTCACATTAAGAAAAAGTGGAAGGTGGTCACAGGTCTTTTGGCTCTCTGGTCTCATTTCTTCTAATAAAAGGCTAGAAGTTCCTCCATGTATATTATGTGTTCAAACCTGAATCTTCCAAGACTTCCATTTTAACCATTGTGATTGTGGTAGGTAATCATGACTTTCTCAAAATGGGAAGGTTTTTTTTTGTTGGACAAGTTGAAAGGCTGGTTGGGATTTTTTGCCTTTTTTTTTTTTTTTTTTTTTTTTTTTTTTTTTTTCTCTGGAGATTGGCCCTCTTGCTCTTCAGAACCTTTACAGGGAGCTGAGTGAATGTAGCAGCCCAAGTCTTTCAGGGAGATGCTACAGTTTCTTTCAAACCACTGTCCTATTCGCTAGAATAAAACCAAAGGAATAACCATCAGCTATTTGTTACCTGATACCATCGATGATTTTCCTGTTTTAACAAGCAATGTTAGCATGACTGGATCACTGTTATGAGCATGGGCCTTTCGAGTAGACTTCTCTCTGAGAATGATAATGGAAAACTTGCACTTCAGGGGAAATGGAACAGATTTTGCCCTGAAGTGCTCAGTCTTTTGCAGGTACTGCTGATTATTAAGAATTAGGCTAAGAAACAGGTTAATAGGTCTGCTTGGCTTCCAGTTGACTTGTGATGTAGGCAGAACAAATTATTTGACACCAAAGGAAAATGAGTTTATATTCCTCCTCGTAACAAATACGTGCATGTATTTTCATCAATGTATTACTTTAAGTTCTTCTAACAGTGTAGAAAGTGCAATTTCTGTAGGAAACTTTTCTTTTGTGTCCTTGGATAATGAAGACTGGAAAAGAGCAATGTTGTTAAATCACATGTAGACTTGCTTAAATGTACTGCTACCTTGGATTTTCTGGTGTCCCTTAGAATATTATTAAGGACACTTACTGTTTGGATTGTGATCAGGTGATTGGATTTGCTTGCTTCTAATGTCTGTTCCTTATTGTGGAACATTGGTTCCACAAACCTCCAGAAAGTTTCAAATAAGATACTTGCATTAATTAATTATTGAAAGAACTTTATATGTTTATATATATATATATATATGTATGTATGTTTATATACACGCACACATAAGTGATATACCTGTAGGATTTACTATAAAATTTTCAGTATTCGATATCAAGGTTTATATTTAAATAAACAATCCCCAAACATTATGAATGTCAAAGTGTAAAAAGAGCAGAATTTCCGTAATCTCAATTATAAATGCCTTATTTGAGAGTGGACAGACTTGGACCTTTCCCAACCCCTAAATACTGCGTCAAAACAACATCATGTGTTTCCCTTCTTCCCTAAGACCTGAAGAGCAAAATAATTTCGAAACTTTTGAAATCACACCTTTTCTTATATTTTGTAGAGTGAGTTCTAACTACTTTTAAGCCAAAAGAAGTAAATTTCAAAGGGTCTTTTTCTGATTTATGGATAGTAAATGTTGTGGAGGAATAAGATAGAACTTTAATAAGTCATGTAGCCTGAAAGAAGTTTTCAAATAATCTCCCTTGCCTCTCCTAAATTACCTTGCTAATGTTGTTTTTCCCACCTGTAGACCATGATTTGGTGTTGCTTCATTCACATGTGAGTTAGGTTTGTAAAACTGCTGTTACTCAGGTCTTGGCATAGCAAGTTTAAATGCTGTATCTTTATAGAACAAAGAAACTCAAAGCAGACTTCTGCTGTACTTTTGGATAATCAACTTTTTTTTTTTTTTCCTGTTTGTTTTTTAATTGAATGTGGGCTTAGGAGAGAGCTATACCTACACTGCAGATCAAGTGAAGGAATCTGTTTAGGGTGATCACCAAGGAAGTCCTTTAATGTGATTTTGGTTTTAACCTAATTTCTTGCTGTCTGAAAACTGCTGGGCTTCTTGCCATGTTGCAGAATAATTGAACCTCTGTTAAGCTGTAGAAAATTCTACCAACAGTAGCTGCACAACAAATGCATTTTAAACACTGTAGCTTTCTTGCTTTTTTTTTGTTGTTGTTCCTGTTGATTTGCTAGCCCTTACGCTGAGCCAGTCTGTCCTAAAAGTGATTCAGAACTAGAAGTTAAACCTGCTGAGAGCTTGCTCAGATCTGAATCTCACATGGAATGGACATGGGGAGGATTCCCAGAATCAACCAAGGTATAGTTATTTACTGTCTCAAACTTTTGAACCGAATTTTGGCATATTTAAAATTGTGCACTGCAAGTGGTTTGTAAATCTGCTGCTGTTCTTCAGAATAATTCAGCTGAAGTAGGAAAGTAGCACCCCCTTGTGGCTGCCTGATAGTCGATGTTACTGAGTTCAAAAGCTGATCAGCAAAGTAATTCTTGAAAGCTTTGCAGTGATGTAAAATTTTTGAATTTCTAGATAGAAACTGACAAAAGCAACTCTGGAAACAGATTTCCTTTATTTTAGGATAAACTATAGTTTATCCTAAAGAGGAAGGGTAGCCTTAATAGATGGAATATGTTTTTTTCTAACAGGACAGCTGATGGCATAAGCCCTATCACATCGATGCTTACGCGTTTTTCTTGCTGTTGTGTCATCATGTCAAGACTTGCCAGTTTTTTTTATGGAACTTGCTAATAAGCTAGTATAAAGTTTTTCTTATAGGGAACTTTGCCAATACAGTAGGCCATGTTTTATGTTGCTAAAATACATGTTTAAATTCTTACCCAGTTTACTTGTGATCAGGGCACCAAGTTTACTGACAAAATTACCCCGAGTACAGGTTTAATGTTCAGACCAGAATAAAACAAATATGTGAAGTGAAAGGATTGACTGGAGTCTTGTTTTTCAGATAAGCAAGAAAGAGAAACTGGAACAGCCCAGAACAGCTACCATTACACCATCAGAAAAGACTCATTTTAGGGTCATCCTCAGCTCTGATGAAGTTGAAGATGATGATGTAGTGAAAGATTCTGTCTGTACGGTACTAAAACCTGAGCCAAGAACTCATCCTCTTCTTAAGCAAATGGATGTTAAAGATTCTCTTGCTTCTGCAATCATAGAACCACAGGATTCCTTAACATTAGATGCTGACCATCATTCCAGACTATTGGTAGACCCTCTACCAGAAACAAAACCAACAGCAAAAACTGACTCTCCTTCAAAAAAGAAAGGTATAAAACTGATTATTTCCTTCAGCTTGATCTACCAGATAGAGGCAGTAGTGGAAAAAGCACAAATGTGCCTTTTCATTTTTTTCTTAAAACTCTTTGAAGTCTTGATTAAAACCATAATTAAATTCTTCAATTTATAAATGCTGTAAGTCTGAATCTTCCAGAATTATGTTTGTCTTTAATGCCTTTGGATCTCATTAACCTTAATTGTTAAAATTAACAGGGGTGCACAAGCGAAGTCATCATCAGGGGCCTGATGATATTTACTTGGAGGACCTAAAGGCTTTGGAACCTGAAGTTGCAGCACTCTACTTTCCCAAAAGGTAACTTTAAACTAAAATTCCATGAACCTAGGCTTATACTGCAGTTGCACTATGTAAACAACTACACGTATGATGTGTCTCCAAGAAGAGAATGGGACTTCAGGTTTCTAGGTGTTTGTGAAGAAGCTGGTCCTAATCTCATTGTGGAAATTGGTTTCTGATTTGGCAAGAAACACGATGAAAGATCATGTGAGAGTTTTACTGAGAGATTTTCATCTTTGTATAAACTGTATGTTCTGAAAATATTGTTAGCTCTAGATAAACACACATCAGTTTATTTTTTACATGCCCTGTACATTCTTTCCAGCTAGTTTTTAAATATCAAAACAGACAAAAACAATCCCTTACAATCTTTGTGCAAGGATCAGTCTCAAAATTCCCTCATTTTGTATTTTATGAAATCTAAGCCTTCTAGGTATTTCTAAAATACTCTACAAAATTCTTCCAGGACAGTCATTCTGGAAAAATACAGCCTAATAAGGAAGAAGTGTCTAACTTCTGTTGACCTGTGAACTTTTCAGTTTGTGGGTCTGGGGGCAGGATTGATAGCAACAGGAGAACATAACTGTAAAAAGTTTTAGTTTTATTTTGATAGTTACTAATAATCATAATGTTAGATGTCAGTATGGTATTTTTCTTATTTAAAAGACAACCTATTGCAGTTCTTTTTCCAAACAGTGTTCTAAAAAATGTAAAGCAATGTCCTTTTTCCTTCTTATTCTTATTCTACAACGTTCTGGTAAAGACTGAGGAGCATGGTATTGTTCTGTGGCTATAGCATGTAGAGGAATTTTCCTCATTTAAATCCAGTTTTGTTGCAGGCAAAAGAAATGTAATTACTTCCCAATTTAGATGGATGTTGGGAGGAGAACTGGACACTATCGATAGAGATTAATAAAGGGTTTGCGTGTATGTGTCTGATTTCTCTTTATTATTAAATTTATGTATTTATGTTGTAAAATGATGCAGGACATTAGAAAAATGCAACAGCAAGATCATTTTTGATTAATCGTACAGCTCATTCCATAATCTAAAATCTATACATCTGCTTGCAAGAGAAATAATTATGGAAAATGTGATTCTTTTTTCCTTTTTTTCCTTTTTTTTTTTCCCCTTCCCTGTAGTGATTCCGATCCAGGCTTCAGGCAGTGGGCTGAGTCAGATACCCTTTCTGGTTCTCAGTCACCCCAGTCAGTAGGAAGCGCTGCTGCCGATAGTGGCACAGAGTGCATGTCTGATTCTGCTATGGACTTGCCTGATGTTACTCTCTCACTTTGTGGAGGTCTCAATGAAAACGGGGAGATTTCTAAAGGTATGTGAGAAACTAAATCATAAATGGTAGTAAAGCTCAGGCAGTTAAATGAAGTGGTGTGTGTGTATATATATGGTAGAAATAAAAATTATTTCTACCTTATGAAGCTTTGGCCTATAATTAGGCTTATGTTGAGAAGCATATTCCATTTTCTAAAATTCTTAAGCATTTGCCAAGCAGAGATTGTGGAATTTAGCCTGAAGTTAGTCAAGAGCACATAGAGTCTTGAGAAATGCTTATCTCTTTTTTCATGCTACACATTACACGTCTGACTAACCAGTCTTATTTCTGTCTGCAGTTCCTTGTTTACTCCAATATAAATCTTCACAAACCGTATTCTTCCTAATTGCTTGGTGTTTTCCCTTGGTGGTGTTTTTTAGCCATTGCGAGACTAATTTATTATCTTACCTCCTGTTCTACTTTTCCTATCCTAAATGGTTTTTAACCCTTAGCTTTCTTACCTGTTGATTCTTCTGTCTTTATACTAACTTCAGTGCTAACAATGTTAACTTCAGCATTTAACTTCAGTTTTATGCATTCTGAGTAAGCTTCTAGTAGTGCATAATTTTCATCAATGTTTTTAGTATTACTTTTTTTTAATGATCATCCCATCTCTTAAGTCATCAAGTGAAAATTGCATGAATATTATAAGGGCTCAGAACAAATCCTTCTTCTCGTTTCTTATTTCTTACTTCCTGTGACTGTTAAAGTGTTACGAGGGTTTCCTTGCTACTGAGAAGGCAGTCAGGCTCTTGACAGGTAGGCCATATTAGCATATCTTAAGTGATGCTGCAAAATTAGCAAAGACTCTGAAGTGACAAAGCATTTTCCTAGACACAGACTGATCAGACATTTTAGGATTTCGTATTACTAATTTTAATCCAAATCTGCTTCTATTGCAGAAAAGTTCATGGAACATATTATTACTTATCATGAATTTGCTGAAAACCCTGGACTCATAGACAATCCTAATTTGGTAATAAGGATTTACAACAGGTAAGTCCTCTGTATCATGAAATCATTTCTTAGAGAACCTTATTTAAAATCTACCCTATCAAGCGAGTGCATTTCTCGGCTTCCATTTTGACTTATTTTTTGATGGATCTGCTGCTTGGTCATAAAGAAAAATGCTTAAAGCTAGATTTAGTGCAAGCTTTTAGTTCAAAATCAAAGTGAGATTTCATTTCAGCACTGATGTTGGTGTGTATATTAAAATAATTCCACTTGCAACAAACTTTAGTTGTTGGCAGGAAACACATCTTTTCATTAACAAAAGGGCAGTTTGCACACTGGTATTTATTTACCTCTATTCGGGTTTTGTAATAACTTATCAATAATGTGTTTTTAAACAGGTATTATAACTGGGCGTTGGCTGCTCCAATGATTCTGAGTTTGCAAGTGTTTCAGAAAAGTTTGCCTAAGGTAAATGAGATGTATACTTAAAGATTTTGCATGTAGTAATACACTTATCTTTTTATTCTGTTTTTTTCTACACAAACTTAAAAACATACCTATTTTTTCAGGCTACTGTTGAGTCTTGGGTCAAAGAAAAGATGCCAAAGAAGTCTGGAAGGTGGTGGTTCTGGCGCAAGAGAGAAAGCATGACTAAACAGGTAATCAATTTTATATTTTCCTCATCTATTAAAAGATTTTAGAAGTCCATTTGTCAAAAGTGCCTCAGAACACTTCTCATACAGCTCTGTCACTGACTGCCAGCTGGGAGTTACTCACTGTTGCAGTACCTATTGCTACTTCTGAATATTTCATCTGAAATACTACATAATTTTTCATTGCTCCTAGTTGCTTCAACAACTTACTCAGCTTTTGCACATTATTCTTCAAACCCTTTCTTCTAAGCCATAAGCTTAGTCAAGTCAAAGCTACTCTTCAGTCATTGCAATATATTTCAGGAATTTATACACAAATTAAGTAGGTGCACAGTAGATGTTATGCTGAGACACTCCATTTTAGACTGTTACCTAAACCTTGAATATGTCCTAAATCTTCTCTTTTTTAAAAATCTGATTTTTACAAACTTAGAGATTGACTTTCCTTTAATGCTAAATTCATCATTTCAAACTAGTATTTCTCAGTTTCGGGTGCGTGGAGTGTTGTTTTTTTTCTTGGTAGACTGAAAAGCTTTAACAGATCACTCCTTCATAGGGAACCTTTTTGTTAAATAATTCTCAGAATGAGTGATTCTGAGACTTGATGTAGCATATGTACTATACTGATAGCTATTTGCTTACGTATGAACTGTTGAGTTCACTTGGATCATTTTAAAATGCTTAAATATCAATGTGTTCTTTATTGTCATGTTGCTTTAGATACCAGAAGCAAAAGAGGGGAAGTCTGAGACGCAAAGAGCAAATGAACTGCCAGCAACTATAAAAGAGCAAGTTAATAGTAGGTGTGTTCCTGCCTGAAGAATATTTTGTGTACTGAATAGTCTCTCCCTCTTTCTCTCTCTCCTTCTCTCCCTCCCTCCTTCCCTGCCTCCCTCCCTCTCTCGAGGAAGAATTCAGTAGGAGTTCACTGTGGGAGAAATGTTTTCCTCTAAGCTATTGAAGAGAAGCCAGATGTGTTTGGTAAACAACTCAACAAAATTAATGTGGCAGTAAACATTGTAGCAACTACAAATACACTACAGTTATGTCCTGAATCCTATTGTTTTTACTTCTTAAATTCCAATGTAACTGACAGAACAACATGTATGGTAACCTTTAGCAATGGGCCACCACCCTATAATTTACTAGTGGGATTGTTTGAGATATCATTTGATGTTCTTTTGTATAATCATAATAGGCTTTGAATAACTTAAACCATATGCATTTTTTGTAACATGAAATAACTGAAACAATAAAATGGCATTAATTACAGTACACAAGTTGCCCAAGATTGTAATGGGAAACTAGCAGTATTTAGCACAACTGTTTCAGTCTAAATATGTACACTCATATTTTCCCATGATTTCATGAAGATACTTGTAAATGTTTTTGTTTTTAAGATTTAAGAAACTGAATATACTGTGAAATTAAGATAAATTAAATGCTACTTTTAATCTTTAAATCTCTAATTAGCAGAAAAACAAATCTGAATAACCTTAAAAGGTGAGCTACTCTGCTAATTTATCACAGTTTAAAAAAAAATATAGTGACTGTGACAGCTTTTCTTTAAAAACAGGACACTTACTCTCTTAGTATCCCTTTTCATCTGCAGTATACTTAATTAATCAACACAGTATTAGTGACCACTTGACAATGTCTTTACTAATTTCATCATGTGTGGAGCCAGCTAGACTGTGCATAGTAATACTTAGAGCTTCATCAGTAGTAGCATGCTTTACAAGTCTTATTTGCTTATAGGCATATACTGACTTTTTCTGGGCACAAACTAGACTTTGGACTTTGTTAATCTCTGCTATCAGGCTAGTAGTGAATCCTTGGCATAACCAGAAATTAATCTTGTGTAGGAATCTTTCATCATTAAAGAAAGATTTTTCTGGCGCTTACAATTATTCTGTTTGATGTCATGTTAGACCTCCAGAAGATGATTCTTCTAGTGATGAAGCATCACAAGAGTTGAAGGAATCCTTGAAAATAGATTCTACAGTAGAGCATCCGACCCATGGGAACATTCCATCTTACAAGAAGTCACTTAGACTCTCTTCGGACCAAATAGTAAGTGGCATGCCTTCATTGCATATAGAATGCGTCATAGTTATACTCTTTGTTTGACTGTAGAAGTTGGATTTTTTTCTCATTGTTACAAGGTAAGTGTAAACACATTTCACAAAGGCAAAAATGCTATTGGGTTGCTCTTTCAGCAGTAGAAAAAAGGAATGGGGAAACTTAAAATGCAATATTTAGTTTTATTTTTAAATTTAAATGAAGTATTTTCCATTGCTAGTGTGGGCAGCTGCATTATTATTTTCCCTTTTTTTAAGGATCGTGATTCTGTATTTTGATTTAAAAAAAAAAAAAAAAAATATTGTTAAGAAAGTGACATAGTCACTTCCTGCAATTTGGATATCCTGGGATATTAACTGTACATCTAGGTTGGTGTGCTGTTTATTAGTTTCAGTCTAACTTACAAGTTCCTTCTGCTGTCTAAATATATGATCTCCATCATGGAAGAATTTTGAGGAAAGCACCCACTAGGTAGAAAATACCATTGCATGCTTGGTTGTTTACACATTTACTAAACAGAGTTATTTATATATATGCTAATATATTAGCAAATAGTATTTGCTAATAACATAAGCCTATGGTAATAGCAAGAATTAAAATAGGAAGGAGTCAAACACTTTCTGTTACTGCTGTGGTCAGTGCTGCTGTAATCAGATAAAGAACTTAGGGGCAAATACATGTACCCAGTACAAAGCAGGCTTTGCCAGTGAAATTGTGCCATTGTTAAACTATGGTTCACTTTTTTTGAAGAGTTGATCAAAGCTGAAGAGGAAAATTTATAGGAGCCTTTTCCTGTGAGTTTATTTTTGATTCTAAAAATTCTATATTTCAATTTATTCTAAAGGCGAAGTTGAAACTCAGAGATGGCCCTAATGATGTTGTATTTAGTATTACAACCCAGTACCAAGGGACTTGCCGTTGTGCAGGAACAATATATCTCTGGAACTGGAATGACAAAATCATCATATCAGACATTGATGGAACAATAACCAAGTAAATATTATTTTTTTCTTTTTTTTGTATTTGATGCATTATCTTGCTTTATTGATGCTATCCTGCTTTTCAAGATCAGATAAAGAAGCTTGATTTAAGGTGACTTGACATTTTTAACAGCTATAAGAAATATGTGTTGCTTTGATGTTGATTTGTACAGCAAACTAGAAAAGCCTTTTAAGAGACTAGTGTGACTAGCATGTGGCAACTGCCCTTTCCAGTCAGACTTCCTTCGGTTTAGCAACCATGGGTTAACTTGGAAACTGACTTGTGCTTTATGGCCTATCTAGTATTAACTAGTAGATATTAACTAGTACTATATCTAGTACTAATTCTCTTTTGAAATGGTTAGGACCTTCTGCAGAGGTATTTCTGTAAATACTCATAAATTGTTTATTCATTAGTAGTTGTC
Organism: Netta rufina; assembly: GCF_964035555.1. Taxonomy (NCBI): domain Eukaryota; kingdom Metazoa; phylum Chordata; class Aves; order Anseriformes; family Anatidae; genus Netta; species Netta rufina. The sequence continues at coordinate 108,273,265 of NC_140124.1, forward strand.
TTTAACGAACTTGTACAATTCCACCTATCTCCAATTTTCTTTTTAGGTCTGATGCTTTAGGACATATTCTCCCTCAGTTTGGCAAGGACTGGACTCATCAGGGCATTGCAAAACTCTATCATTCCATAAATGAGTGAGTATGTAATCTATGAGCAGCTAGGGCTTTCTGGAATTTGGGAATTAATGGGCAGGTAATTGAATTGCTGTTAATGATTTTGCAGTTCGGTACAATGTGTTGGTCTAAATGATGGAAGGGAGCTACTTCTGTCATATACAAACAAAACTAAGTTTTTCCCTCAGATGTATACTTCAATAGGAATGAAAGCCAACACTTTTACTAGTTCCTCTTTCAAATGTTTGATTCTGCATTTGAGTTCTTAAAAACTGTGTAATATCATTGTGACTATGAGAGAGAACCATAATACAAATAGCTTCTCAAACAGTCATGCATATGTTTATCTTCACCAACTCAGGTTAATCACAAAGTCTTTACAAGCATAGCACACTGTAAATTCAAACCTAAACAGTGCCCTCCCAATATCTAAATATTCTGTGTTTTAATGTTTACTATCAAAGTCAAGTGAACTCTCCTTAGGATACATTTTTGTGTTCTGAAATGAACCTAATTAATAACTTGCCACTGACACAAAGGTTGGTGGCCTGGTTTAAGTTCTGTCACTCACTTTGCTGCGCTTCTCAAATAAGCTAACACCGTCCAGCAAATCACCAATTTCGCCATCTGCTCTCTGGGTTAGTCACCTGAATGTGCTCACCTTGTCTGCAAGAGCCATCAGAGGCAGCTCATGTGACTAGAAGAGGGGAGGAAGGAGATGAAAGATGATTTCACTGTTGTTGCAGTGGTGTGAGGTGTTCAGTTCAGAAATATTGTGGACCACAGCCTTACAAATGTAGTGTGCAGTTAAGAGGAATATAGCCTTATTGTATTTATGTCCAACAACTTTATGCAGAATAAACCTGCATTGTTTCTCTTCCTTAGATTTGGTCATTTAACAAACTTTCAAACAAACCATACCAAAAAAACATGTGCGTTGATGATGGAAATAATAATTTGGTATTGAGGATAACGGGATGGCTAACTGTTAAAGCACTTCATGATCCACTTAAAATAATCCATTTTTATCTTTGGCTTAACATTTAGTAGTTTTTCTTTCCACTAAAATAAGTTTGGGGTCTTGGCAATCCATTTTTTGTGTGTGTGGTGTTACATAGAGCTAAATTTTGTCTCTGGCCCCATGCAGTCTATGGAAGATAACCAGAACTTTGTTTTGTGCTCAGTGTATAATAGAAGAGTAATTTTGGGATTATTTGCCAAATTGAATCTTGTCTTTGAAAATGCACATAAACACTCAAGCCTTTTGTGTATGCAGTAACTGTGTACAAATCTGTTTAACAGATGGATCTACGAAGTCTTTAGGAAAAAAATTAGGGGCCGGATGAATGCTGGTTGTGCTTCCTTTGCTATGAGCTGCAAATTCTGGTAACAATATGGAGGAAAAATAAAAGACAGGAGATCTGGTATTCAATATTATGGAAACTGGGTGAAGCCAGTGTGACGTTTATCTAAACAGAGCTGAGTCCATCTAAATACATAATCTTAGTATTACCATCCTTGTTCTTCTTGCATTTCCTGTTTTTCAGTTTTGATTGAGTCATGTTTTCAAACTATTACATGCTGTTCTGATTTAATAACAGCAGAACAGTCTTTTCACTAGGAGTTTGTGAAGCTCACTGCAGCAAGCCAGTACCTAAACTGGTGCCTCTGGATGCTGCTGGTACAGGATGCCTGTGTTGACAAAGAATATCTTCAGCAGGAAAAGGAACTAAGTTGGTATTTCTTTTCCAGAAATGGTTACAAGTTTCTATACTGTTCTGCCCGTGCCATTGGAATGGCAGATATAACTAGAGGATACCTACACTGGGTGAATGACAAAGGAACAATTCTTCCCAGGGGACCTCTCATGTTGTCCCCCAGCAGTTTATTTTCTGCATTTCATAGGTAAGCACATGGGATTTCATACATCCATTCCCTCCTCATCTCAGACCAGGAAGTGAGTTAAAAAGACTTGGGATGCTGATCATTATAACTGTGTATCCAAACATTCTGCTCTCTGCTTGGCTTGCTACTGAGACTCAGTGCCCCTCTAGTGATCACTTACAGGCGATTTGCATGAATTTCACTTGAAGGAAGTATACTTTTGTTTCTACGGGCATGTTAGATGTGGCTACTAAACACAAAATGCCTGTCACAGTGCAGCTTGTTTTCTGCTTTCTATGTTTTTCCAATCTGTGAGTGATTACTATTAGGTTCTGCTTTCATCAGTGCTCTGATGCAAGATAAATTTAAAAACAAACAACAAAACAAAAACAAAACAAACAAAAAAACCCACGACATACCACTTAGTGTTAACAGTCTATCTTGCAATACTGGGAGTGTTCCGTACGTGACTGCTTACAGCTGGGTATGGAATTTAGCTGTGGCTCAGCCCAGCCAATCTTTTGAACCAGCTACAGTCTGCCTCATTTTTGATTGGAAGAGCTAATAGTGTAAAAGTATTTTTGTTCATTTTGTTGTTGTTGTTATTATTAAAATCAAATAACTGAGTCATGGCTAACAATGACAGCAGTTTCTGTTGTGGTCTCCTATTAGTCCTGCAGATTTTTTCAGAGGCAGGAATGGTAACAAGCTTATGTGTAATTGATTCAGTCTTCTGCTTTTGGTCTAGATGGTAATGTACGATAAAAGTAGTTCATAAACTGCAACCATGAGCTGTGAACTTCATCACAGTTAGTTAGCCTAGCTTAGTGAGTTTATTCACCTGTTTTTACTGTGAGTGTTGTTTTTATTCTTCTATTGTTTCTTGCATCATCCTTGGAAAAGTATTTGCCAGTATCTGTGTAACTAGCCACACTATGAACAGGAAATAATGAGAACAGAAATATCAGATAAATTGGTGAAGGAGAGTACCCACTGCTTGGTCATGATTTAGAATTTGACTGTTCATTTTCTATTTTAGGGAAGTCATAGAAAAGAAGCCTGAAAAATTCAAAATTGAATGTTTGAATGATATCAAGAACTTGTTTGCTCCCAGTAAACAGCCTTTCTATGCTGCTTTTGGAAACAGGCCCAATGTAAGTCTGAGACTTTCTCTTTGAAGGGTTAAAATGCATGAAGCACTTGGGAGGGAAGGGAAATAGGCTTTTCTTTTTTTGTCTGTTAAAGTTTGAATGTGGGAATGGGACACCGATATTTCTATAGATTTGGCCATGCAGATTCTTAAATAAAAACTATAGCTTTAGAATTCCTTTACAAAAAAGATTACACAGATGTATTAGTGTTCCCAGGGTCTTACTAAATACGTAACACCTTTCTATATTTTTTTCAGCAGTTTTGACAGCATTAAGACTTAGGAGAATTCCATACTCCTCAGGCTTGAATCTTTTTTCCTATCATAGTTCCTGTACTTTCTCTGCAGCTCAGTGCTATTGTAAGAGAGCTTGAGAGAAGGGGTATTCCTAAGAGGAATGTTGTCACAGGGAGTAGTACGAGTAGTACCGTGTGGTAGAGATTTTGTGGTGCATATTTGTGGTCCAAGGTTTGAGAACAGACTTAAGGGTTTTGGGTGGGGGAGATGCTTTGTTACAATGTATGCTTGTTGTTTATTTGTTTTAAGGAGTTTTGCTATATACTGTTGGATCAGCTTTTAAATCTCTTTTCTTATTCCTTCAAGAATTTGTTCGGTATATCACATTCAATAAGAAAGTGTCAAAGCATGTGCGTTTGTTCATGCTTTTCACAGGATGTGTATGCCTACATGCAAGTGGGAGTTCCAGACTGCAGAATATTTACTGTGAATCCAAAGGGTGAACTGATCCAAGAACGGACTAAAGGAAACAAGTCTTCGTAAGAGCATTTTTATTATTTCAGTTAAAGAAGGTTCTCGGCAATGAGATTACAAAATAATTACAGTTGTGACCATGATGATTCCTTATGATCTTCTGTTGCATGTGATACATTAAAAAAAAAAAATGCCAGAGACTTACCACTTCGGATGCTTAACTTAAAACTTCTTGAAAAGCAAAGTAAGCTGGCAAAATAAAATTGAAAATTGCTTCTGCAGTAGTTGTACCTTATTTGACTATAGTTTTCTGGTCTAGACTTCTAAAGCTCTTTTTTGGCTACAGTTAACAGTGACTAGACTGTTAAATAATGGTCTTTCTTCTTTTTTAATATAGGTATTACAGACTAAGTGAGCTTGTGGAATATGTGTTCCCATTGCTTAATAAAGAACAGAGTTCTGCGTTTCCATGCCCAGAATTCAGCTCCTTTTGCTATTGGAGAGAACCTCTTCCCGACCTTAACATGGAAGATCTGGCTTGAAAAATACTTCTCACCTAGAAACGGACTTTCATGTTCAGCTACTCAACTTCAGTTTAAATGTGAAGAACTTTCTTAATGAAGATGCTAATTTATATACTGGTACCATAAGTCTTACTAAAGAAATCACTTTAACTCCGTTGGTGTAAGACGAAGAAAATGCAAAGCTACTGTCCATTTTTATGTTCTTTTTTTTTTAATGATATTGTTTGTCTTTATTGCTTGTCTTTATATACCTGTACTAAGGCACTTGAAATTGGCCTGCCATTGATGGCCGTGGTACTCAAGTGCTTCATGGCAACTAAATGCTGAGTGACTTTGCATTTTCATCAATCAGACCTTATTGTAAGCATAGATATTTTTTTTTTTGTGTATTAGTCTTAATAGTATATTTTCTAAAACGAAGCCAAAAAGTGTATGGAAACTGCCAAATAGAATGTCAGACCTATTAACAGAAAACGTGGTCTAATGTTCAGGTGAGCAATTAGGCCATTTTGCAGAGGAGCCAGAACCTAAGACCCAGTGTGCTCTTTCTCAGCTAAAATACAGAAAGGTGTAGATATTATTAGCCTGACAGAGTCTGAAGACATAAAATTCATCTTTAAATGTAAATATGCCTTTTGTCACATGTACGAGACTGTGCTTGTACAATTAATGCTCAGACTAATTCTGCTTTTTTTATATGCAACGCTTAAACTATTTCATTATCTTGTTAAAGTGAAAGTTGTCTTCAGATACTTGTATGGCTTTTGTTGCTTTCAGGCTGCACTATTTCATGTTGAATTTCCATCAAGAGAAATCTTGAATGTTTCTGTAAGAGTTGGGGAGCTGGCATTTTAATTTCTTTTTTTTTCATCATGGAGATTCATATGTGTGTGTATGCTGTGTAGGCCAGTAAAAAGTATGTACAGATTATATTCAGGGAATTGTTATACTAAAAAAAAAAAAAAAATGATGTATTTAATTTTTTAATTATCTACTGCAGGTCTTTCCAGAATTCTGTATTACAGGTTTTCACTAGCTGGAAGGAAATGCAGCTCAGTAGTGGGATTCCAGGTATGAGAATGGTTAAATGCTGCAGAGCAGAATAAAACCTTTTTTTTTCTTTTTTTTTTTCTTTTTCCTTTTGGTTTATTTGTAAGCATCATGCTGGTCATTCCTCAGGTTCAGATCAAGAGCCTGTGAACAAATTGCATTCCAAGTCTAGTGTTTATCAGCTGTGAAAGCAGCTAGTATTTCTCTCTCCAAAAATACTTGAAAACAAAAGTAGCTCTGCTTTTTAAGTTGGGTTGGTACATTTAAACTCCTTAGGACAGGTCCGTGGTGAGAATTGTATGTTTCCAACCCAGACAGCTTAAGGCCTACAGTCATTTAAATTTCAGTCCCAGGCTTTCCGTGGTGCACAGTCTTTCCTGTCACTCCTTAAGCAAGTTCCTGAGGCTGTGCGTTAACAATCCCACCAGGGCGGCCATGTCCAGAATTTCCACCAGGCTCTGGGGCCAGGCTCTCTCCCTACACAGCTCCCAGTGGCCACACACTCCTGCGCAGGGAAGTGTGAGTGATTTTGAGCAGGCACTTGTACAGCTACTGCTGCGGTGCTTAGCCAGAGCTGCTTTTGATAGAAACATGGCTTGGGCAGGCCCCTCTGCTTCAGCTTACATGGCCTGAAAGCAGGAGAGGATCTCTACCTTTCTTTCACTACCCATAAAAGAGCATGCTCAGAGGATTTTGCCCCACCCACACAAATATTTTCTTTATCAGGCCTTAACCTTAATAGGTTAGAGTCTTAACCCTATGTTCTAAAATAACACCAGCCTAATGCTAGACAACTGGTGGACTGCTTAGGGGCAATAATTTTGGGACTATTTGTTTTCTTATAAAATTCTGGTGTATTCCTGTGACTATAAAACATCAGAAAAGAAGGGGAGAGGGAGAGGGTCAACATGAAACCTCCCTTTCAAAGCAGGAGTATGAGGGTGGGAAAGAAAACACACCTGCCTGTCACTGTGTGCCATACATGTAAAGTGACTTGAAAGGCATCCTTCTTGTTCTTACACAGTGAGGACGAGACATTGTGACTGTTTCAGCAAATTCTTGCTCCTGTCACCAAACTACTTAGTGTTTAAGTAGATTTCATGGATTCAATTCAAAGCATGTTTTGCTGTACTGCATTTTTTTTTGCACTTTCAGAAGCTTGCAAACATCATTCCATATATTTTGCTTTATTTTTTTTTCAAATTAATTTAAATTCCATAGAAACTGAAATTCTCATGATCACTAAGTGCTTTGAAAATTGACAGAATTTGAGCTTTTAAGTCACTTAAATACTTCAAAACTTACAAGAACCCAACATATTTTAATTCCATTCCTCATGAAGGGAGTGAAGCTGCCTCTCCTAAAACAGTCCTCTGTGGATGACAAAATTTTCTTTACCATCCTTAACGTAGTCTTGGTGGCCTTGGTATTACACAGATTTTTGGAAAAAATAAAAGAACAAAAACCCACTTCCAGCAAAATAACTACCAGAGATGGGATTCCAAATTGTGATGATTGTTACTAAGGTTTGGCCATGTTTTGCTAACTTTTACTGAGTAAATTTTTTTCACTTAAATCCTATTCATCTTTTTGGATTGTCATAAAGACAAGCTGTGGATTGTAAGGTGGGGACTTGGATAAATGGGCAGGGTGGAGACATGGTATCAGGTCTGTCTCCAAATCCATGTAATTTAAGCTGGTGTGGTATGGGCGTGGCTGCAAAGAGCTCCCCATTCTGCTGACCTCTTATTTTGCAGTATAGGGATGTCCGAAAAGTTGCTTAGTTAACAATTCTGCTTTTCAATCTCTCTAACAGTTTTGATATTTGGGTTTTGATAAAATGTAAAAGATTTCTTGAGTATTTCTGATACAAGTCAGTTGTGGTGGGTTTGTTTGTTTGTTTGTTTTTCTTTTTAATTGACTTGTATTTGAAGCTTTGTTCCAGACTGTTTGTTAACCCTGCGTAGGGACAGAATTTGGGGTACTGTACCTGTAATTGTGTACCTACATGATTTGGATTCTTGGGCACTTTATTGACTAGAAAAGACATCTCATTGCTATCAAACTGTAGGCTTGTGCTGCAATATTAATATGAAGTGGGGTGTATAAAAACTACGCATTTGCCTATCCGTTGTTACTTTAGTTAAGAGAAGTGGCCTGAAGTTAATGTCTGAGAACAAGTTGTGCTATACGTATTCAAAACTAGCGCAAGTGAAATCATTCTTTCTATGAAAGAGGAACTTCTAAGTGTGTGTGTCTGCAGGCACACGCGCATTCCTGTTAAGACTGTGTTGTTGAAGATGCAGATCCTCTTAATGTTGGAAGCATGTCAAAAGCTGAGTCAACGATACCTGTCTGGGGATTAATAAAGGAACATTGCAATTCAGAACTTGTTAGTGACTTGGACGTTTCCCATTTCTATAATGATTTTAAGATCAGTAACTTAAGTGGTGCACATTTCTGGATTCATCTTTTTACACTGTACAAAACATGCTTGTACTTCAAAAGGTTGGGCTTTAACCCCTAATGTTATACAGTTGCATGTGCAATATGACTCGCGTATCCTCAGCTTCTTGTCATCAGTGTATTCCTTAAAATATTTTTTTTTTCAGCTGGAAAAGTTTTAACACTTGTATTGACTCAGTTATGGAACTTCTGAAGCAAACTCTGAATCCACTTATGGTAAAGACAAAAATAAGATTTCATGTTAATATTTCATACAAGTCTTCCAGAAGATGCTGTCATACGAATGAATTGTTTAAATGACTGTAATGCGAATTCATAATGAAACATCAAAAATAGATAATGGATTTGAGATGCCTTTAAAGTGTCACTTTTGCCTAAAGAAGTTTTAGTTTCTAAAGTTGAATCCTGCTGAATAGAATGGAATTGTTTGGATTTTTTTATTGCAGTGTTAATTATTTCCAGATGAAAGTTACATTTTGGTTGAGTTTGAGGATAGGAAAACTCTCTTCATTAGTTTGTTTCACTTTTTATGTTGAAGATGTGAAATAACTGATTATTCAAGCAACCCAATCACTAATAAGGTAGTGTGTTTAAAACTGTCAAATCTGTGACCATACCAATATAGTGGTTTTTGTTAAGACTGGACTATCTTGGGTACAGTAACCCACACTTCAGTGCAATGTTTATTGATGTTCAGAACAATGTTATCACAATAAACAAACTTAAACTAATTTTTTCTTCAATTTGTGTTCACAAGTTCCATTCTTGTATTGCTAATCTAGTAAATGTGGATTTATTTAAATTGTGTTCATATCTTATATTTCAAGTTGCTCTAAGGACTGTGACATTTGCTTTCTTTCACACTTGGTTTACTCCTAGAGTATTTGTACAGCTGACAAGTAATTGCTGTAATCAAATTTACATTGTCTTCCAATACCATTATTAGGTTATAATTTAATGAAAGCTAAGCATACATTCATAATGTAGAATCTGAGGTAACATACACTGTAGTCATAGACACATCTCAGGAATACACAAGCTGCCTTGAATAAAATACTGCAGCTACAGGGTGTGAGCACTTGTACACCTGCCCTAGTTTGGAGTTTCATCCTAATTCCATCCAAGCAACATGTTCATTTCAAAGCAAAAAAACAAACAAACAATCATTTTAATCACACAAATGTATGATAGATCTGCATGGATATGTAAATCATGTGGTACAATGCAGGTGTACCACTTGTACTGCTGCTCCCACTGCACAGCAGCTCTTTTCTGTCCAGATACAGAGCCTGGTGCTAGAATTTTATCTCCTGCTGCAGAAGCAGAGTTTCCATTTCTATTTAGTTTCCCCTGTGACTCTGCTCATACCCTGTGCCCTTCACACCCGGGTCTCTTCAGTCTTCATACCATGCTTCTGTCGCTGCCCATCTTTCACACCTAGGTTTCAGCACTTGTCTGTGGTGTGCAGTGAGCAACAAAGGGCAGGCAAGTCCTGTGCATGCCAAATGCTCAAAGGTGCTAGAGGAATATTGTCTGTGCTCAAATTGTTCCTCCTGTATCCCTCCTATCCCGTTCTTGGTGGATGGATAGTTTTGTCTTGGAGGAGTTGTCTTAGATCTAGGGCCCTCTCTGACCTACAGATGTGCCATGAGCTCCCTTAGACTGCTGGAGGACCGGTCACCTTTCTCTGAGGGTCCCAGGTGCCAGCAGGGACTTTCATCTATGGCTTGCTGAATTCCTACTGCCCTTCACAGGCCCTGGCACCCATCCCCTTGAGAGCCCTGGTATGCTGCAACTCCTTCCAGCGTGTGGGCTTTGGGGCAGGGAGGTGGTGAGAGGCAGGGAGGCCCCTGTAGGTTTGTGTCCCTTGCATCCCACTACTGCACTGGGATTAAATCCCACATACTGCAGTGACATCACTGTGTGAGGGCCCGGTGTTATGCCATACATCCTGCTCCCAGTAATAGACACTGTGTGTGTGCAGGGCACCCTCTCTAGTGTCACCTCCTGGGAGGATGGGGCTGATTCGTGCCTTGCATTCACACAGAGATCCTCGAACAAGGTATGGTTAACAGGGCATTGGGGTAACTACAAGCAATGCTGAGCCACCTCCTCGTGAGTGCTACAAGTGCAGGTCTTCACTTGTAAGGGCGTAAGGCCAGAAAGAGTTTAGTCAACTTTCACCTTGTACTGCTCCAGTCCTCGTGAAGGAGCAGGTAGCTGCAGGTCCTGCTTACCCCAGCACTGAGAATCAAGGCACTTCGTGGTTCTTCCCAATCCCTCCTTCTTCATTCCTCCCCTGCCTTTTCCTCCTTCCTAACCTCTGTTCTCTGCCCTAATATTTTGTCTGATACTACTTCATCCCCAGATGTTTCAGGGAGTGAAACAGCCAGGAATCAGGACACTGAATGAAGAAGTGTGTTGGCAGAACTTCTATGCTGTCTATCCCAAAACCTATATAACAATGCCTGAGACTGAATTAAACACCTAACCCACACATGCAGGCTTGGCTACGAAGCCAGAAATTGAACTTTTAAAGGTGGTGGAGGAAAAAAGCCAAGGTTTTGGCTTACGGTACTGCTGTACTCACTGGAAAGCAAAGGGGCATCAAGACATCACAAAACAGGCAGGCTTTATTTGGACATGTCAGCAGCTGGCTTCCTTCCATCAAACAGTTTTCTCCATGCTCTCAGGTATCAGACCCTGTACACCCGCGTATACGCGCACACAAAGCATATGCTCAAATGCACTTCTTTGAAAAAATCAGTAACTTTTTTTTACAATCAAGATAGCAAAATGGATACATGCCAAGACCTGCTTACGTATGAACACGTTATAAGATGCTCTTTGAAGTCTCCACGTACAAAGCATTGGCAGAGCAGTTCTGCATCGCGCCTGAAGTCTGCAGGGTGCCTTGCAGGAGGTTCGGTGTGTGCAGGTCTGCCTTGTGATGACAGGACGCGGCCCCAGCTGTTCCTGGCAGCTCGACAACTGGAACTCTGCACCTTTCTCTGGGAGCAACTGGGAGCCAAAGTGTACCTGCAGCGAGTATCTCAGTGAAGCAAACGTCCCTCACATCACCAAGCTGATGCTGCATGAGAGCATTTGTGGTTTTGGTGGCCCATTCGTATCCAGCACTGTGCCACACCGTAAGGACTGACTGACTGCAGCTGTAACTTCCTTCCAAATGCAGGATGCAGCCTTGGAACCACTGCACTCCTGAGGCTAATCTGCTTCTGGTTAAGGAGCCCTTTACCTTGCATTCCCAGCACATTTGAGCCTTTTAAAGCCATACAGGGTGCTCACTTACGCTTTGGGCCAAGTTGCCTTCCCATGCCTTCCTCTTACAGGTGCACTTCTTTGATCGTAATGCTCCTGGAGTGGCTGGCTGTCTCCACCAAGTTAGCTACATCCTCTGGCTGCTGAATTGCACAAAGTTGCTGCAAGTAACCTGGCGTACATTGAGAGGCGACGTGGTGGAGGTTGGTGGAGACATCTGTGGCACACAGCCACTGCTTTAAGTGCTCAGCATAGCGATGTCTCCACTGTCTCCGAAGTCTAGATAGCAAATGAAAATAATGAGGTAGTTTCACACATGTTGCGATGGAAATTTGCATTCTCACTTTGCTCCAAGCTTTCCTGTGGTTTCCTCTGATATTATTGATTTTTATGGCTCTCTGCTGCCTTTCCCATCTGCTCTAGGATGCACTGTTTGCGTCGGGCCAGGGCAGTGTGTCTCTGGCTGGCACCACTGGTTTGTAAAACATGCAGTGTACCCGCCTTACAGCTTCAACCTACTGCATGTTGTTTTTTAAGGCATTGTTATTTCCAGATGCTTCCTATTTGAGGTGGGGAACACTGTCCTATGTGGTTGCTGAATGAACCAAGAGTGTGAAAAGGTTCTTTCAGTGCAGGTTATTTCCTTGGGCTGTTGCTGATTGCCACTGAAGATGTGAATGCCTGTCAGCGGGTTTGGGGTATTCTGAGCAGTGCTCTCACCCTTTCCTTTGAAGCTGAGCTGTTTCATACAGCACGAATCCTCAGTAGGCCCATGAATTCATCTGTGCCTGAGTCTCTGCCAGCTGCTGCTAAATTTAAGGAATATTTTACCCAAGCACTGACTGAGGCAGCGATTAAGACCCTGATTCCTCCTCCCTGTGCTGTTCAGGGGCTGCAGCACAGCAGTCTGCCCAGCAGGGTGAATATTCCACCTTGAAGGCTCCAGTAGGGTAACTTCATTAAGAGAAAATGAGCCACTTACCCTGATTACAGCAATTACTAAAGCAAGGCGGTGGTTCCTCACCAAAGCTGATTGCTTCAGCCACTGTGCTGCTACCGATGGTGGATGGGGAGCTAGCTCTAAAAGGTGTTCTCAAAATATGCCTCAGACTCAGTCCTGCTGTGACGTAGCTTAGAGAGTGCTTTACAACCGGGTATAAATCCTGGTTAGGTCACGTTATGTGGGATCAAACAATCCCAGCTCCGTCAGCAGCAGATCCTGGGCACGGGGAGAAGCTTTCTGTCAGAAGAGAGCCCTGTCCGACAGCACAACTGGGCTCCTGAGGACGTGTGGGCTGGGCTTAGAAATTTACCAGATCAGTCAGGTAAGAATTAGGTGATGAAATATTTGTACCTCTAGCACTAAACTTGCACTGCTGATTCTTAAAAATGTCTCACTTGGAGGTAGGGGGGTGGAGAAAAAAGAGGTGGTTGTTGCCAGCGAGGTCTCCCTAAGCGCTCCGGCTCACTTTGTTTGTTTCCATGAGTCATTTTTAGCACAGGCAACAATAATGTAACAATACTTGAGTCACACACAGTCTGGAGCCAACTTCTTAGAGAACACAGCTTTCTTGCGAGTGAAAAATATCCTGAAAGGAAAAGAGCCTCTACGGCTTTCGTACATAACAAGAACTTGGTTAATATATACATATATATATATGGTTGATGTAGTTGGCTTTCAAAAGAAAAAGTTTCCTGTTTTTCCCTTCATCTCTGAGATGTAGAAAGGCATGGGAGAGCAGTGGGCTGTTGCTTTGGGACAAAAGAAAACCGGGCCCCTCTTGAACGAGGGGTGGTCCAGCCCAGATCAAGTCAAATGTGCAGGGAAATGAGGGGGGTGGCTCCCTTCACCGGGCTCTGCAAGTTCACCACATCCCTTAAGCAGCTGCTCCTACACAAGCAGCCTTCCTGCTCCACAACACATCCAGCCCTGGCTGTTGCTTATCAGCAACACCCCAATTTCTGAAAACCAGGTGCCAGGAGCTCTTCCTAAGCCACGTGCTTTAAAAAAATCCGCTTGCAATTTCCTTCCTGTGCTCACCCCACCACCCCCGCCCGGCACAACCCTAGCTGCAGAGAGCCTGATGCGGAGCTCCTCTGGGGCCAGGGAGCTTTTTCTGTCTGCTTCTCTCCGAGGCAGCTCAGCTTCCAGGATGCGATGGTTTGTTGTGGGAAGGCCCCCTCTCATCGCCTGGAAACAGGGTTATTAGGGAGTATCAATTCCAAAACTATGCTGCAAAGAAGGCGTGAAGTCTGCATTTGACCTCCTCGGATGGGGAAAGGCTTCAGCTGAGCGTACGGGGCTGCTTCCAGCGCGGGGAGTTCTTCCTTCACCTAAAGGATTTATTTGTTCTGAGGCTGTAACAGCTGTTCTGGATTCGTAAGAAGGAAGATACACTACACAACCCACTACGATAAATACAACGCTATGCGTGAAGAATAGACTATGAAAAAGATGACCAGTTTATGTATGTGAGATACAGATGACAGTGGAAAAGTCCTGCTCTTACTAAAGTATGGTTAAGATTTTTTTCCACCCATGAAAGAGCTCAAAATGTTAACTCCAACGAGCCAGAACATTATTTTTGTTACCTCAATTGAGAAGTGGCTACTATAAGAAATAAAACATTGTTGCACCAAATGCGTTTAAGCTACTAAGCAAGTTGTTCCATCCACAGAGACAGATGCTGGGTGTTAAAACCCCACTGAAAAGTGCTGATGCAGGAGGCTGCTAAAACAAAGACTCAGTGCAGGTGCTTGGTTTGTACATTTGACAGCATTGGCTAAAAAGACTGTTTTCCTATAATATTTTTTAGCCATTTTTTCCTCTGGTTTATCTTTTGCAATGCAACAAAGAAGAGAACTACTTCTCTAATGCAAATACTGTAGGAATTCCAGACACCAGCACTGTAAAATTTTTCAAAAGCTTTTCAAAATGATCATTGTTCTAGCTAAGAACAGGTGATTCAGATCTCTCTGACCTGGCTCGTTATTTTCAAGCTCTAAGCCTGAATCCCAAGAGCATCACGCTTCACTGGTTGTCTTTTTTACTGCACCAGTTGGAAATTACTGTTTAAATCCTTCAGTAGCAGCAACTGTGCCTTACACTCATGCTTGCCCATTGAAAAGCTGAGGCAAGGCAAAGTTCTCCTTGCACTGCTGCTTCCACTTGACTGGTCTGAGAGTCACTCGTCTCTTAGCACTGGGTTTGGCCCTTAGGGGAAAGAGAAAACTGATGCAGACTAACATCATTTTGTTTTGCACCACCATGGTTAGCACTTGCTTTGAACAAGTTATGTGAATGCACTTGGCCCACCACATTATTTTAATAAAGCAAGGACCAAGTCATCAACAGTGTCCAACATGGTCTCAGTTTCTTGCCCCTGCTTTACCGAAAACGGGATGGAAGCTGGCTGCAACTGGAAACTGCAGCAAAGATGTAAACTTTGATACACCACGGACACTGGCAGAGATAAACTGGGGAGCAGACTGCAAAGGCTATTTAATAGGGAGTAGCAAGAGCACAGTGGAGAAGTATTTACTGAGAATGTATTTGTTGTTTAACAGCTGTTGTGTTTGTACAGGTAAACTAGGACTTGGGGAAGGAGTTACTTTTGCTACAGAAACAGGTCTTTTGTAGCTGTCTCTGAAAACTGGGGACAAGGTTTCAATACAGACAATAAACCCATCACTGAAATCAAATATATAAACTGAATATATTAAAGCTTTGAATTTTATTACACTTAATTTCTTCGGAATATCTTACCCTTCTCTCCTGTTCCACGATGGACCTAAACATGGGAAATGGAAGGATAAAGCAGAACCCCACTAAACGTGGAATACATTTCATCGGAGTCCGTGTAGGCTAGTTTGCCTCCTGTCACGACGACGTTGACTTCATCTCCCGCTTTGAGGTGAAGAACGAGGTGGAACGTCCCAGGACCACCACAGGTCCGTTTCCCCGAGTAGGGTTTGTGATACTCCAGCAGTTCCCTCCTGTACCCGGCCGTGTGGAGCTGCGCAACGCTGGCATTGGAGACGGACAGCACTGCCTCTACGTACTCATCGCGCTCCGGCGCCAGCACGGCGGTGATCAGGTAGCGCCCCTCGTACGGTGACGTGAAGATGCCTGCAGAAGAGAGATGGGGATGGCTTTTCTGAGGTACTCAGAAATAACTAAGCACAAGGCCCTAAGCACAAAGACAAGCATAGCACAGCACGCACTGTGCACTGCTGTGTAGAGGTGACTGTGATGAGGTCAGCCTGGGCAGCTGACCAACTGAGAGCGGTCACGAAGGCAACAGGGTGTGAGAAGCTATAAGCCAGACTCTTCCCATACGAGTCGGTTTAAAAACTTTCCAGGCTTGCGATGCAGAAAGCACCACCACCACAGGTACCTACCACTTCAGTCATGACCACTCTACATAATTCTGCAGAGCCCTGAGTTTTAAAGAGCCAGCTCATGGAGGTGTTTCGGGGTGTGTGAGGGGGCTGAGGTGGTTCACACAAAAGCAGGGAGCCCTCCTCTCCTCAGGCCGCAGTGAAACGTGTCAGTAAGGAGCCTCCCTGCTGCTAATAGTGTCCCTAATTGCCTGGGAAGGATGAGGAGCACACAGTGCTTGTGGTGAGTCAGGGAGGTGAGTCAGGCCTCAGTGTAACTGGTAGCTGTGGAAAACCAGCATGGCCAAAGTGTGTGACTGTCCCCATCCTTAGGAATGTGAGCTCCTGCCCTAGCTTAGATGGACTTGTGTAATTTGTTCATTTCGATGCACCGCAGTGCCTGAGATGTCATTGACCACTTGTAATGTGTGTTACTGCCCACCTGGCAGCTCTGTGGGTCCGCTCTTTGCCTTACCTGTGTTGGGGTTGTAATAGTCCCCGTCATTCACCAGCACTTTGTTGAAGTGAACCACGCCGACGTCGCTGGAGAAAGGCTTCTGCGTGAGCCCAGCAGAGAAGGACACCAGCGAGGCCGCAGCGGCAGCAGGTCCTAAAATGGGTAAGAATATGACTGAGGTCACTTTGGGATGACAGCACAGCCTTTCCCTGCAATGGTTTATAGCCCAGTGTCTCTGCTCCTGCAGATACTCCACTCAGCCTAACCCTGCCACTTGAGGGGTGCCAGAATTAGCAGAATACGTACTGCTGGCCCAGCTTTCTTGCCATAAAAAAATTGACTGAGGACCATAAAATTTCCCCATTGGCTACAGCCTCCCAGCTCTGGCAGGGGAGCCAGAAAACTGGCATCACCTACAAGCTGCTTTTTGTCCCTCTAAGGAAAAGATTACGCGTGGCTTGTAACTGCTGGAAGTAGCCATCCTGCCACACCTGAATTCAATAATGCTCTGCCATGGAGCAGCTCCAGGCTTCAGGCTGCCCCGCACATCTCTGCTCTGTATCATCATCAAACTGGCAGCAGAAGTGCGGAAGGTCGGTAGCTCGTGCCAGCCCTCTGAGGGGAGAGGCTGTGCACAGCTTTATTTCCTGCCTTCTCCGCCAAAGGCTATCAAAAACATCTATACAAGTAACATTTTTCAGTATTCCAACAAAGAGAATCACGTCTGGGGCTTTTCTTTCTTTTGCACTTCTCTTTCAGGAAATTTTTCACTTCGATTTTTTTTCTTTTCTCAGCAGCTCAGACAGACGCTTAAGTATTTCATAGTGTCTATCTGCTTCCTAGCTAACACCACTTGATGAAATACAATTTGGACTATTAGGACAAGTTTTGACTTTTAAACAGACTGACATAAAGGCAAGTCTTGGTAATCAACCATGTGTTAGTCTTGTTTCAGCTCCCTTCCTTCTAAACGTTTCCCTTAAGGCAGGAACACTGCTAGAAGCAGTCAACTCTTGCTGCTTTGATCCGGCAATTAGGTAAACAATGAATACACTTAAAGTTGTCCTCGGCTGCTCCTTCTGTTCAACAGCATTCAGGGTTCAGGTTAGGATCCAAGTCTCTCTGTGCTGTGTCAGCCCTGCTCCTTGTTCTGCTGCCTTTAAAATACCCGTCTGGTTTCTCTCCCTCCCAATCTGACATGCCACCAGCAAGCAGTGATACAAACGTTCAATTCTTTGATATAGAAGTTTAAAAGTGACAAAACTTTATCTAAAATTTGAATATTCCAATGTTATTTTAGATATTTTTTTTTCCTGAATAACTTGGCACAGAGGCAGGGGGACCATAAGATGCCAGCAGCTTCAGAAATGGCAAATACCCACCATGAGCTCCCTTGGGGTCTAGCAAACAGATACTTCATAAATCTTTGGGTATCTCCTCATTCAATATTTTGTCTCACTTTCACAAAGCAGACAGAACCCTTTTACCTGGCGGTGCACATGTAAGAGCTCCCGTGAGCTAAGATGAGGCTATTCAAAAGGACCAAATTGAATTGCAGGAAGTCTGCTTGCTTCAGGAGGGAGCTTCTGCAAAGCTCCAGCCCCTTAACATTACTCCACTTACAGGAAGCGTCTTTGTAGTCGCAGCTTTCCCTGAGACTCAAGTCAAATGATGATGTACATCAACTCATTTCTTGCTGGCTGACTCAGAGAGGTTCCTGTAGCCTGCCCAGAAATGCTCTGCTCTCCGTTTGCAACAGCTACAGCTCACAGTAGCTAAGGATATGTGAGGAAGTGACTCCTGTCCTGCCTCCCCTCAGCTTCCTTTAGATTTTCCTGCACTGACACTGATTGCTTCAGTAGTTGTTAGTTTGATGCTGAGATTTCCTTCAGATCTGCAGCCTTGTTTTTTGAGCCACCAGCTCAGTTTTATGCGTACTTGTCTAAAGAAGAGATCTTAACTGCCTCTAAATATCCTGTGGGATAGTTCAGCAGGCAAACACAGAGGTGCAGGAAAGTCACGATGTTCCCATGTTCTCCTCTCCTTGTTTCTAGACGGAGCTGCGCCTGTTTGAAGTTTGCCCAAGTCCTACCAATAGCTCTCAGCAATGCTTTTGCAGATCCTTACAGAGGTGAATCGCCTTCCCTTACATGTCCCCACTTGCAAATGCTTTTCTTCACCCCGAGATCAAAGTTCAGTTTCTCTACGCAAGGTCCAGGCTTGGAAACTCCACAGTTTCACCTCAGGAGCTAGTGCTGTGACATTTTACAAATAGGAAGAAAATTTTCAAAGCATTTGAAAGCCAGGAGCTATAAATGTACTCCTCATGAAGGAACTGCGGGGCAGAAGAAAAGCTTCACCTTCATTGAGAAGGAATGGGCTGAAAATATCAGCAGTTTACCACTACCACCTTTCTTTTTTTTTTAAATTCTTCAGTTTGACCCCAGCACATCTCATTTCCAGGAACATTCCCTCTGCACGTGGGATAGCCATGCCAAACACTGTTCTGTATTACACTTCACAAGAAGTTTCTTTGAGAAAGGAGCAATCACCCTCCATTGGAGCTGCAGGGTCGGGGACACCACCAACGCTGCAAACTGCGTGGAGGAGGGAAGGAAAGGCAATTTGTACTCTCTTTATTTTTTTTTTCCCTGTGACCCTCTGTATGGTGATCAGAGCATCCAATTCCTCTTCTTGGCTCTGTCCTTGCCTAGCTGTGTGACCTGGGGATCTAACAAGCATTTTCTCATCAGTTCCCAGAGCAGTTCATCAGTTAATTCACAACCTCTGCCGCTGCAATTGTCAGCAAAGGAAAATTCTCACGACTGTAAAATTGCCGTGCTTCAATAACATTCGCTGATGATGATGCTTTAAATATCTACTGCTTCAACTCTTTTTGTAGCAAAAGGCATTAGATGAAGCCGCTTGGGTCCTGATGCTTAATTCACCCCTGTCATAAACTCCTTGCCTGTGAAAACAGAGCTAATGCCTATTATCGTACCTCACACCCTCTCATTAACACTTGCGAATCCCTGAAGATCTTTACCTACAAAGTTATATTGTAAGATGCATCCAAACAGATGGCTAATGCATCTGGAAAGCTCAGAAGTGCTATTGCAAATATGCAAAGTAGGCCTCAGCATTCAAGACAAGCACTGATGTGGGCTAGTTTATACCAGAGGACAGAGCTGGAGCCCTCAGCTTCTTCCTGAGTAATGCCTTCACGTTACAGGCTAGTCAGAAACAGAAATGAAAGGGAAAGAGAAATGAAAGGGAGCACTCAGAAGGCCAATTTAACAATCCATGCTCCTGGTTTTAGGAATCATAGTACAAGAAGGTCTGATCTTCTTTCAGATTACAATTTCAGTACCACAAAATGTTCTGGGCGAAGACTGACAAAGGCATAAACTGTGGTTTTGCTTGAATTAGGTCTTAAAGGTTCCTCAGTGCCTTACCTAAGCATTAAGTTCCTCCTCCAACAAACCAAAGACCTTCCCTTTCCCATCTGTTAATTTCTACAATACTGCTGAATTCTTCCCCAAAAGTCTCTCTTTCATTGCTGTTTATAAGCAGCTACCACCTATATGATCAGGGACAGCGAGTGTAAATGCCCTGACTCCACCAAGTCCAACAGCTATTTGTACCATACCACATTTGTACCATGCCTTACCCTCTGCTTTCTATCACCTCACCTGGCCTCAGGGCTTGCGAGGCATTTTGGGTGAAGCACGACAGGCTGGCAGGCGTATCTTGTATTGAGACAGGCCTACAGGGGCACAGATTGGGAAAAGGAACTCCTTGGCTGAGCTCACCTCTCTGTAGATGTTGGAGTGCTACCACACCATCTGTAGCAACATGTTCCACCAAGCAGCCCTCGCACACACTGGCTGCCACACCTTGCCCTTTCAACGCGTTTAACGTGCAGAGTTCACAGTTTTAGCATAAACTTATTAAAATACTGCTGTCTACGAACTGCAGTAGTATGCATAAAGTGGAATAAGTCCCCCAGGAAATCCATTTATCACAGAGATCTAGACATTTATATTGGCTTTTCTGGCAGCAAGATAAATGAGCATTTCCTTACTTCTCATCCCTTTCCAGAAGCCTAATCTATAGCTCCTTGTTCTTCCTCTGTTGCAATCCTCAAACGCAAAAATATTGCTTTAAGGCTATGAAGGATTTTTAATTAGAAAGTATATATATATCAGGGTTACAGTATCAACTCTTCTTGTCAGTCCCCAGCCCAGTCTTCGGGATGTGCATCTGTGATTTGGTTAAGGCTAAAACCCAGGGGTAAGATTTTGGATGTCGTAAAGTCCCTCCGTTCTATCTATTTCTGATATTTCCTTCAACACACTTAGATTAAATCATTCTTTCTGCAGAAAGTGTGGGAATATTCACTTTGACACAGGATACCACTCCCCAGGGCTTGATACTATCTGGAGTATGAGGCTGTAGGGCAGGCAGCAACCAATCAACGCATTTATTGAGGCCAACTAGCATGGCCCACACAAGCTATATACCTCCTTATCATACAAATCTGTCAGTGAATTATGATATTAGCAATTATAATAAAACCGCATCAAGCCTAGAAAATTGTATTTTAAGTCTTTCTAAATGAAGGCTGACAGTGGGAACACTCCTGCTTTCACTGAAGTCAGGAACATGAGTCCTCATTGTTCTAACAATGGTAGAAACTCTCCCATGAGGAGCACCAACTCACACACTCAGTTACTAACAGTGCTTCAAAAATCATAGCATTGGCCTTAGTGTTAATTTCTTACTAAAGGAATATTACATTCATTGGAAAGAAATAGATCACAGAATCACAGAATCATCTAGGCTGGAAGAGACCTCCAAGATCACTGAGTCCATCCTCTGACCTAACACTAACAAGTCCTCCACTAAACCATATCCCTAAGCTCTACATCTAAACGTCTTTTGAAGACCTCCAGGGATGGTGACTCAACCACCTCCCTGGGCAGCCTATTCCAATGCCTAACAACCCTTTCCATAAAGAAGTTCTTTTCATTTAAAAGGAAAATAAATAAATAAATAGACAAATAAAGCACAAAGTAAGTAACAATATCAGCAAATGGATTATTTTTAAAAACCTTAAAACACACACATTTTCAACGGATGCAGACTATGTTTTAATGCTAAGGTGTAGCAAACGCGTTAGATTTTCCTTAATGTCACTTTGTTCTCTTAGCCACAGCTCTCCAGGGACTGATATTAAGTACCTGTGTAAAGCATTTCTGCAAAACAATTGCCTTACCCTGTGAGTCCGTGGTTGGAGGAGATAACTTCGGATATCCTACAAAGCAAAAGTAGTGTGTGTTACACAGTATGTAATTGAGTACATTATGACAAAATATCACTGCATTCTTCTAAAAAATATCCTTTGTTACCAAAAAGCTACCTACCAAAATTGCTACCAAATAACATCTCCTATGAATGCTCAGATTCTCGTTAAACTGGGGCAGTCACAGCAAAGAAGACCAAATTCTTACTATAGGGTATTAAATCCACGGCAAGCACTACAGCAAGAAAAAATTAATTTAGGTTTCCCTAGGGGCAAAGGCTGTTGTAGTTACCAAGGACTTTACATCAGCCCCATTGACCTCATGCTCTGTGCAGCGCTGACACAAGCAACAAAGCTGGCACTGACCAAGTTTCCCCTACTTCTGCAGCCAGCTGGAGGCTGCCAAGCCCGATTTGCAAACCACCTCTGCCCTAACTCCAGACTCTAATAGCTCTAACGGCTGAAAGGCATCTGGTAAAGCTCAGTTTCACCCCCCTAGCGAAGGCCTGGCATGTCCGTAGGTATCACAGGGTGATTCACTGCTGGTCTGCTTCCCTCACCTGGTGCTCCAGCGTAGCCTTCAGCAATGGGCATGGTGCTTTGCCCAGCCTGGCCATCAACGCTTCGCAGCCGCCCTCTTCCCGACATCAAGACGGTGCCCGGCGGCCCTGCCTCTCCAGCCTCCAGGATGATCCCGGTTGTTCCAGGAAGGAATGGGGCGACTCCTGATCCCGGCAGAGCCGGCCGTGGAGGAGGTCTGGGCAGAGGAGGCTGGAGGGGAGGCCTGTGCCGTGGGGGTTGTATCCTCGGCCGGGATGGCAGCAGGGATATGCCCGGCTGGGGCTGCAGCGGCGGTCTCGGTGGCACCGCCTGCCGCGGTGTTTCTGGTCGCCCTTGGAAAGGTTTGAAGAAAAGGGAAATGCAGAATTATTCACTTAAAACAGTCTGTAAAATCGGCATATGCATATTCATGGGAAACAAAAACTTCAACATAAAACCGAGACTTTCTGCACTGAGCTGGCTGCATGTTACAGCTACCTCCCACCGATGGCCTCCACCTCCCCTTCATGCTCTCTTCTTCTTCTGCTTTACTCCCTCCTGCCCACAGCTCTTCCCTTCTACACCGTACTCAGACAACACCCAGCACAAGGCAGTCTTGTTCTTATCCAACCCTTTAGCACTATCACCAAAAACAAAAAAATCCACAGGAAAAAAAGAGTAAATGGACACTGACTTGGGGATTTTTTCCCCTCCTTTGAAAAGCAATGAATTTAAAATTCCCAATACTCCCATTACTAATATGTTCTGACAACAAAGGCAGAACCCCAGGATATAATTTAGCTGAAAAGCCCTTATTGTTTAAAGGCAAGAGATCCCATTAAGAGACTTTTCCAGCAGGGCAGCCAACACATACGACATCGGGGTTGAACAGTGCTGACACGGTAACATTTGGGTTATCAGCTGGTACGGTTCTGCATCCTTTACAGGAATTAAAATGCGTTCTTATAAGTGGAGTCCTGGATGAAATTTAAAGATGCTATGTCCTCCTAAGTGTGAAGCTGACTTATGCCATATTTATAACAGGAATTTACAACTGTGTAGATTTCAGCAGAGGCAACGACACAGCTTTTACAATGAATTACCAAAAAGAGTTCCTAAATTCACATTTTAGACAGCAGAGTAAAAAAATCTAACTATACTGACATTATACATTAGCATTGGTTGTATTCATTGCAGTGTATGTCCAAAGCATGGCTTTAGGCACAGGGATGGGAGTGAAAGTTTCTGGGGAAATGAACAAACATCCCCTTGCAAATTTATCTGATGCAACTTGTCATGCCAAAGGCAATTGCCATGGTCCACAGCAGGAGACCTCTGCCCCAGGCTCTTGGTGGTGAAAACAAAGCACATTATCCCTTATATCAGCCTGGGTAAGCTCACCAGTGGCTAAGGCTAAACCAAATGCCTGTGCTTCACAGCAGCTGGAGAGGCTTGGCCATGGCAGCAGTGGCTGCCCTTCAGAAGAGGGCTTACAACCAGATCCTGCAGGTATGGACCATGACGGTGTTGCTGGCAACCCCTGTGCTGCTCCATCACTACCTGGTGCTTTTTGTCTGTGTTCCCAATGCCACGTGTGATTAAAGGCGACAAACTCTGCCCCTGCACTTCACCCCTGCGAATCTTATTTCTTGTTTCCAGTCTTGTAAAAACTCCTCCTAAGCGCTCCAAGGTACTGCGAGGCTATCTGAAGGCATGGTTCCACACCACCTGCGTTCATTTGCTGTATGTATGTCCTTTAAAAGAAAGTCTTCAGGAGCTCTGCTGGCTGATTTTAAGTGCTGTGAGAATTGAAAGTTATACTGGCAATGCACCACAAGGTTGGACTGAAGCTTACTCGGTAATTCCTTCCACAAGGCAGAGGGAATAAAAGGTGAAATGTTCACTTTGCACAAGTTAGATTGATCTTCATAAAAAAAAATCACAGATTCACACCTTCAACTAAGATCTTCAGACTAACCTCATTCAAAACAGAAACTGGCAAAATATTTTATATTGATATATAAATATAAATATTTGTCATTTCTCTAGTCACTTAAACTGAGCTTTATTGAGCCAACAATTTGGGCTGACACAGGGAAAACGACTATGCTTTTGTGCTTGTTTTTCTAGAGCTTTAAACAATAATCAGCAGCTCAAGTCCTGCATCCTGTGCCAGCAGCTTCCTTGTGTGCAGCATCAATATTCCAGCATTTAGAATTACCCAGCTACATTCCCGTAAATCAAAACTACCTGGCTAAATCTCAACTTAAAGTGCCAGTTATAAGATAATGTGAGGACTAAGAGGGATTGTGGTCTGCCATCTTTGCCAAGCTTTTTAGCATTTTTGACTGAGAAGCACCATACCATGACAAAGTATCAATAAATCATCAGATAGAGATAACGCTGGAGCCATCCTATCTCGATGCTGGATTACCCAACACGTGTTTTCAATTCAGTAAGTGATGAGAAAATGAATCCCCAACAAAGGCTGAGGTGAATTTCGCTGGACCTGCTTAAGCTTTGCTGGGCAGCTGACAAAACAGACATGTTCCTTGTTGTCTGTGAAATATCCGGGAAGGCAGTGAGCAGAGCTGAGATGGTTAAACAGCTGAAAATGGTGATGCTGTCCTCGCAGAGGAGGTGTCACTGCTTGGTTTGTTGCCACCAGACCAAGTGACAACTCGGTTACCAGGTCAGACAGCAGCACTGCCTCACTTCTGCTCTCAGATGCCCATCTGCAGCTGAAACTGAAAAGGCTTCCCTTGTACAATTAAAACAAGAATGCTTTCATTCCCAGCTCCCCTTAAAGCATTTTATTTTATTCAGTTTGATTAGCCGGGCAGCGTTAACTTCCATTTTGCTTCACTGAAGAAAGAATAATTTTGCAGGAAGGAGGAAGAGCTGTGACCTGGATGCACAGCTCAAGTGTTTCTTTGCAGTTTGGCTGATTCTAATGAGGTTCTGCCCTGGCCACGTGCTCATCAGACCCCAAAACACACAGTAAGCACATAAAAGAAATTATCAAGTAAAGGAATTAGTGGCTGCACCCACAAGAAGCCACAAAGACATAACCTGTATTTTCTTATTGATATCAAAGGGATTCAGAAATTAAGCACCCTCTTGTAAGGGAGGCTACAGGAACCGACCCCATGAGTCCTTTGTGATATAACACTTGTGGTTTATGCCCCTTTTAGATGTAGCACAGAGCTTCTTAGCCCGTAACTTCAGCAGACAATGTTTAGCTGTTACTTTTGAAACCCTGATATAGCGACAATTAGCAGAGGAATTGCAGTTCTGGTTAAATAACCATAACCAGAGCAAGCTACAATCCCAGCACACTTCTAACTACCGAAAATCTTCACGAATCTGTACAAAGAGGCAGTAACGAAAAAGAAACAGCTGACTTTAACTTTTAGTTTCACATGATTTGAAGAGCACTTGCATCTGCAGAGAGGCACGGACCGCAATGAGCAGCTCCTCTGCACGAACTCCTCTCTCAGCAGGAGATCTGGGGCAGTGGCCATTTAATTTGGACAAACAGAAGCTGGAAAACATAACCTTGGTGAGTACATTGTATGTGGTTATCTACGTCCTTGGAGCAGAGCACCACCTGTCACCACCCTGTTTAATGCTGACATTAAGTTGCATTATCTTCACCAGAAATCCAAACTAATACAATGCTGTCCTAGCCTCTGGGTTTACATCTGCTGTTGTCTGCAATCCTTCACTAACCTGGTGTCTTAGTTTGGACTCAGGCACTCAAAACCCTAGATCCAAAATATCTTACGAATTTCTTAATAAGACACAGCCACACTCCTGAGTTCAGCCCCAGGCCTGCACCTCTCAGTAAGACTTTATATTGGATTCCTTCTGACATATCCTTGCCTTACCACCCTCAACAGCTCTATTAGTAACAAATTGTTCCTGTTATGGTCCTTCTGAAGTCAGATGACATCACTTGAATGCTACGATATGCTGGCAAGTGGTGCAGAAGACACTCGGCACTGATCTATGGCCAGAACTGAAAGTCTTCTTTCAGCTAACGCAGGTACCAGAGAGGCCACTGCAGCCACACCACCTGCGAACACAAAACCAGCTAAAGCTGTGCCCAGCTCACATAACAGGGCTCCCAAACTGCTTCCCAAAAAGGCTCTTTTGCCAAAATCTTTCTGGAACTCCGACTGTCCAAATTTACCCAGACTGCTGCGCTAGACAGCGTTATTTTAATTGGAAACATTTGGGGATCCAGGCATTGCTTCACAAATCCTGCAGAGGCTGGAGGTTGCCGAAAGCAGAGAGGGCCGTCCAAGGTACCTGCGTGTCTGGGCTCCAACAGCAGAGCCTTTCCCCAGGTACTAAAAACCTGACGGTGGATGGAGAAACAGCTCTGCTCCGAAACTGAATTACACTATGGAAACCCAGGCACGCTTTAGGCTTTTTAATGCCTTACAATGTTGTAATAGAGGTTGACAAATACAGCCCATGAGGCCGCCCGAACACCTGCATTAAATAGCAGGAGAAAGATTACTCTGCGTGTCTTGGATCTTTCTCCAGTGTCAGTTCCCAGTGCAAATTTATTTTTGGTGAGGCAGATGAGAAATAGGATAACACAGATACATCATACTGCATTTTAATGGGAACTGGGTTTCTTCTGAGAGACTCTGGGATTAAGGTCTTAACCCCGTTGAATTTAACAGGAGATTTCACTAAAAGAAGTATCTGAGAATTACAGACCTCCTCTGTTCCTCTGCACTTCTTTCTTTAAATTAAGATATATATATATATATTTATTTTATTTAATACAAGAGCTTCTCACCTCAGAATTTCCCCTCTCTTTCCCTTTGAAGAGGGGCAGTGAGCGGCTGTGGTGGAGCTCAGCAGTGTAGCAGGGTAACATCACTGCAACAATACTTTTGTTTTCAAATGGTTCTGTGCTCAAAATAAACACGTCTACAGCAGGCTGTCAAGTCTTTGCCTCAGACTGAGAGGGGCATCCTTCCCCACAGGAATTAGTTTTGGATCCTCCATCAGGTACAACTTTTCCACTCAAGCGAGTGCTCTCTCAGTCAGGCACCGGATCTCCCCCACCCACCACCAGCTCCAGCAGCCCACAGGGCTTCCCCTCAGCACCTCTTCTTCAGATTTGGGGCCAGCCACAGAAACTGGCCTCTTCCCCACTGTTCTCTCACCAACTGAACGCATTCTGCCCTTTGAAAGCACAGCCTCACCCACTGCATCCAGGAATCAATACTCCAGCTGGGCTGGCCAGCCCCAAACACCCCATCAGACCTTTCACAGGCCTATCTCCACGTCAGTACTGGTGTCAGCATCTGTAATTCCCCTGAATTATCCTTCTCTAAAATGAATAAAATGTCAAAGGAAACAAAAAACAAACTGAAGTCCAGAAAAGTTCTTTCTGACGAAGTGTGTCTATCTCAGTTTTGACACAATAATTTGTGCTGTGTCAAATTTATCTCATGTGTGCACAGAGCTAAAACCAGAAGCATCTCCTGAGCTTCACAGCCAACTGAAAAGTGCAATTTCAAAATAGCCTACACTTCCTATGTTTTTTCCTCACAGGAACAGGAACAGGAAACCAGCTTCCTTCTGTACACTGACTCATTCAAAAGAAAACAACTAATTGCTGAAATTTTGGGGAAGAACTGCAGAGGGACTGACTGGCATTTGGCAAGCCCTCTAAACCATTATGGCAGGGTTCACTGACACACAGAGGTTACCATTTCATAGCGTTTTGAGCCAAAGGGGTTGTGTTTCTGCTTCTCAACCACTCATGCAAACTTTAAACTCACTGTGAAGTTAGATTTGAACCAACAGGTTGGATGGCTAACAGAAGTGGCTGAGGTGTGAAAGCATTGCCAGCTGTGGTGTGAATGTATTGCCAACTTGCCACCTAAGTTGTGGGAACACAAACTTCTGGCAGGGCTATGAAACAAAAAGTGTTAAATTGCCACACCAAGATATGCCAGAGCTTGTTTGTGAAAGTCCTAAATCAAAGAGTCAGTGCTGAATTATAATCATTAACTCACACTATGAACAAAACTTACAGAGAATCTTTCTTATCATAAATTTGAATTCCTTTGTCTTCGGTTTTCTCAATTTACTTTTCAATTCCCCTCGAGGAATCAGCTGGAAGGATTCTCACACATAATCTCATACACACAAGAAAAAGTTGAATAAAATAACTGGAATAATACCTACAGATAAATATTAATTAAAACTTGCTTTAAAGTCACTATCTAAAATATTAGTTTTACTACTATCTTTATTCTGGCTCAAAGTGAGTATGAAAGCATAAAAGACTTTTTTTTTTAAGAATGCTTTTAAAAGCAAAGTCCTCTATGGTGTCTTAGAGGAAAGCCAAAATTATAGTCATTGTAAAAACAAAGCAGAAACTGTGTAATATTAAATTTTTCCTCCCTTGTTTAGTTCCTCTATAAGTGATTCAGGAAAGAAAGCCTGTTGAAAAACAAATAAAAAAGCATTAAAAATGCATGAAACTTACTTGTGTCAGACTGAGATTTCAGCATGCCTTCCATGTCTGTGGTGATTTTAGAGACTTGACTATAAAACTGCTGGACAGAATTTTTGAGGCCAGAAATATCTTTGGAATGAGATAATATAGTTCCATTCATTTCACGTATGCAGTTCCACAAGCTGCTCACGTGCTTATTCAGACCTTCTTTTATCTTCTGCAAGCTACCCGAGACAGAGTCCAGCTTGCCGCAAACTTTTTCAACATTCGCGACTCGGCTCTCAACATCTGAAACACCATCCTGGACACCTTGGGTCTTTTCTTTACACTTGTTGAGATCAGTCAGGACATGGTCATTTAATTGTTCTAGTCTCTCTTTCACTTCACTGCAGCAGTTATCACTAGGGTGAATGGTTTGATTTGCAAATGTCCTCTGCATTTGATCAATTTTTCGGTAGACACCTCGTTGTGTTTTTCTACAGGTAGAATTGACACCCAGAAGTTGCTCCCTGCAACTATTCAAGCCATCTTGGAGATTTTTCATATCTTTATCCATGACATTTAGACTATACCGGAATACACGCAAATCTCTCTGCATTTTCTGGTTGTCACGTTGGTTATCCTTAATTAAGTTAAGTTTCTCATTAAGAGAGCTATTTAAAGACTGCAGAAGAACAGAGTTGTTCTCTGTTTTCAAAAGCAAGTGATTGTATTTGTTATTACAATTTTCTAGCTCTTTCTGAAGGTCCTCTGTCCCTTGTGGTGCTGACAGACATTTCTGGCCACAGAGGTGTTCGAGGGACAGTAATTTGTTCTTGACAAGATTTATCTCCGTTGTAAACTGCTCGTTTGCAAATCCAGTGTCACTAGGCATAATAGGCCCAGGATTAATAAACATTCCATCCGGGTCTGTGGTATTAGCAATCTCTAAAATAGTGCCACCTAGCCTATCTTCTAGTGACCGGAGCTTTTGGTCAAACAAGTCTCTCAGCTCATCTACCTCAGCAGCTATAGCACCTCGGAGAGTTTCCTCAACGTAAAAGCAATGTTCTTCAGCATTTCGTTCTGTAATGTTCATCCTTGCATCTAGCTCCTCCAGCCTCTCACCAAACATGTCTTCCAAATCCGGAGTTGACAACCGACTGATTTCATTGTCTATTCTGACATTCAGGATCCTGTGTGCTTCCACAACTCTGTCAAGCTTCTTGTCTAGATCTTTTATCTGCTGGTCAAAGTCATTTCTGTCACCCTCCTTGCAACAACTGGACTGGTTTGATGGAATCTGAGTTCGGAGAGTATTTATTTCTTTCCTCAAATCATTCTCTTTTCCTCTTATAACATCAATTATACCTAAACAGTTATTGTCATTGTCATCACACTGCTGCTGGATATCCTGTAGTTTGTATTCACAAGAGTTCTTCAGATCTGCCATTTTCTTTTCAAATCCTTCCAGTATTTCCTGTCTGAGGGACTCAAATTTTGAGTCTATGTATTCCTGATACACATTGCCACTAGGCATTGTTAACGTAGGTCCCTGTGCTGCCTCCTGCAGTTGTTTTAGTTGTCCTTCATAGCCTTTTACTTTTCCATTCAGTTCCTCCAGTTGGTCATTCCTGATCTTCAGTGCTTCTTTGACCTCGGCTAGCTCAGACTTTATATCTTCCATTTCAAAATCAAGAAAAGGGTCTTTCTGATCTTTATTGCTGAGGAGTCCAGGCAGATGGATAGTGTCTGTTTCACCACCGACTGCACTGTCAGGCTCTGGGCGGTCATAAAGGTTGTTCAGCCAAGTGACCAACATCTTACTTGCATCTTCTTGGACAGTCAGCTTTAGGTTTTCATTCACACCTGCCAAGGAGGACTGAAGTTCAAGCACTGATCGTGTAAGTCTAAACAATTCTTCCTCAAGAAACTGCATTTTCTTCTCATATGGTGGAGGTTCTGGCGCTTCTGTTGGTTCTGTATCTGTTTCAAAGAAATAATAGACTAAGTCTGGAAATCAGCATTCTTAAGGGTATCCGTTTTGGTCAACAGAGGCCAATTTTACTTTTGCTGAAATCCAAAAAATACTTCAAAATGCGTAATGCTTGTTCCCTTTTCTATTCTTGCTTTCAGTAGTTTATGATTAAAAAACCTTATCAAATAATTCCAAACTAAACGTTTTAGAACATTGACCAATTCTTGCTCAAACAGCTGTACAGAAAAGACATTGACCACATAAGCAGCAGAATTCCTGCCACTGGAAGCTGGACAGGCATAGCTGATCCTGCCTAAGGGGATGGATAAGTGGAATCCCTAAGATCCCTCCAGTCCTAGTTCCTAGGATTCTCAGCAACAAGGCACTAGCAAGTCAAGACACTGAGTGTGATCCCAAATAATGATTTAATATAATGCAAACCTTCAGCTAGATCACCAATTGTTTTAACAACCATTTAAATATCATTTTAATGTGTAGATCTGTATGACCATATTTATTTACATATTCCTATGTATCTTTGCCATTATGCACTGAGGGATAAACTCTATAAAGACATCGTGTATAAACCCTACTGTGATGTCGCATTACATCCTTTAGGCAATTCATAATTCAAGGACCTTTGTGCAGTTAAGGCATGCTATCACGGGCACAAGTAAAAGTAAAATGAAGTTAAGAAGCGGAAGTGAAGAAGAAAATATACTTTATAGAAAAAACATACACAAGTTGTTAGCATCAGAAAAACTCTTTCAGATGACAAGTAAACAGCTAACAATAAGAAAATTCCCCTGTCAAATTGTGACTCTATTGTAATGGAGTGCTGTTAACAGTTAAATCTTCAGACAAAAGAATTTTAGCACTGATTCCAAGCTACGAATGCTAGATATACTTTGGAAAGCAACACTGAGATTGAGTTTGAAGGACATGCAGTTAGAATTGTTCTTAGCTTTAAAACGGATTTCAGCTAAAAGACAGTACAAAGAAGGTAGGAAATCATAAAGTATTCAAGACAGGCAGAATGGCTGCTTCCTTTAGTAATGAAAAAGTATGAACACACACAGTGTAGCTATTACATACACACTGGTCTACTTTTGCTTTGAAACATAGGTTTTTTAGGGAGTTTTGTCAGAGCAAAAAGAAAATCTCTAGATAGAAGCAGCATGCCAGTTAATAAAGAGATTATCATGTTTTATTGTCAGTTTGTTGAAGAAATAGTTTAGGCGGGCTAACAAAATATTTAAGCGCTTTATTTTTAAAGCATGTATATAATGTATAGGAGTAGTTTAAAACTATGTATTTAGTCCTACTTGATTCCACTACACAAAAACACCAGTGGAAATCTGACTAAGTGAACAGCTAGTATGACATTAATCTCTGATGCTGCTGTGAAGAAGTCCTTCAAAAACAAGCATCTGTTTACCATTTCTTATTGATGGAGGAAAGGCATAATCCTGCAGCAACAGCACTCCTCTTACCCTTTCAGAAGGCAGTATCTAATACAACATTATTCATTCTTTATAGTATTTTTTTTAGCATTTGAGGCTTATCATTCCCTTAACCTTAGTATTAAGGCAGGTAATCTAATATTAATCTGTAAAACCTGCTCAGGTCCTTGAACAAACAACACACTGTGAAATGCTAGGAAGCACCGTCTATCATTAAAACTAGTACCTGTTCTTTTTTCATTTTAATAATAGTTTCTCTCAAATATATGTTTTTTTTTTTTTTTTTTTTCCTGAACATTGAAGAAACCACCAAAAAAAAAAATCTCTGTTTTTACAAAAAACAACCTTAAGACAAAGATTTTCCTGAACCATGAGAAGACAGATGGCATTTATGGCCAGTGTTTCACACACACCCCTTCATTATTCTTCAGGAAATTCTCTGTATCAAGACTGTTATTGCCTGGCTATTATTTTCCCACCACACAGTGTCTTCCATATGGATTTTGTACCTGCCAGTAGTTGAGTTTAATAGAAACCATAACGGTTATTATACGTAAAAGGACAAAGCAAGAAACCAGACGTGATCATGCATACCAAAACTCAAACAAAAAGTTACCCAAGCCTTTCTTCACAACAGCTTTCACCGGTGCTGTGGGACGACGAGCTGCCTTTGGCTGTTCTGCTGGCCCTTCTCTGCAGTCTTCACCTTTATATCCAGGACAACATCTCCATTCTAGCTCTGTTACTGTCTTGTATGCAACTGTATACCGAGGTCTGAAACTCGTTCGGTATCTGCCAAAACAGAAAGTATTGTAAACGATCTGTAACATCAGCTTTTACTTAGACTAAGCCTAAAACTAAAACTGTTTTTCTTTTAAGTGAGATTCAATTAACTTCAGACATGCTTTATTTTTTTCCTCCAAACATTAATTAAACAAACTTTTTTGTTGAGGTCTAAAAGTTACATGCACTTAGCTCAGTCGTGTCAGGAAGAGCAAACATGGCCCAGGCATGAGGGACTTTCTTCTATGAGCTGAGGGACACTGCTCTGGGGGAAGTGAAGGTTCATTTCGTCAGGCATTGCTGAGAGTAACAGTGACTGCCAGTGTATCACTATGAATTCAAAACCTTTCTCCTCTAACTACTTTTCATCACAAATCCACCCACAGGGCTCCTCCGGCAGCAATTCTTCACAGCATCAAAACTGCTTCTGCCTGCTTTGTCCCACTTGTTCCAATATCATTGTCCCTTAAAACACTCCCCAGAATCCGTATGCACAGAGCAGTCAAAGCCAGGAAGGCTGTTCCAGGAAAAGACAGGATGCTGACAGCATGAGTCAGATAAGGACATGAAAGAAGGGGTCAGATGAAAGGCTAAGACCAATGAGGGAATCGACTCTTTCCTACTTCGCTGTCCCTGTTAAGCTCAAGAGTTCTTGAGGACAAACCTATGCACCTTACGTACACGCAGACTTAAGGTTCCCTGATTAATCACTCAAAAAGTTAATAAATGGCAACCTGATTCTGAATGTGCAACTGTCTTCAACCAAGACTTTTTCCACAATTTTTTTAACCGCATATATCATAAGTTCATCTACAGTCATACCCTAAGGGATCCCCCCATAGGATATTCAGAGGCTGTTTTATTTTATAAAAAGTGTTACCAGTTTAAGGTATAGCTCATGTAGGGTGGAGAGATGAGGAAATGAAATAAAACAGGAATTTGTCACCTAAGTTCTGTAAAGTGGTATGCTTGGAACACCAACTTCAATATGAACGAACATCTTACCCTGATTCCTCATGAGAATTTCTTTCTGTGAATAAAATTATCATGACACCACCCTCTCTGTTGCACGTTCAGGTCTTTTTTCATAGAGTATTTCACATTAGAACAACACTTTGCATCCTTTAATCGCTTCACAACTGAAGTGCCCCTGAAGTAGTAATACTGGCAGAAAAAATTGGGAACAAATGCAATGGACTTAACAAAAGCTCTACAACACATCTCATTCATTCAGAGGGTATTTTGGGACAGGGAGAAGGCAGTATGTAATGAGCACCCAATGCTATCACAAAAAATCAACTCCTCGTCTCGTTAAATATTTACTTGTATTAATATGCAAAATCTCCTTTTGTTTAAAAATAATCAGTAATCCACTACCAGCTGGAAAGAATTAAATCTTACAGCAACTGTGAAACAGTTTCTATTGAAAGTCACGGAGTTTAGCTGTTAATCTCCAAGGCTTGTGTGCAAATAACTGCAGAAATAATTCTGCATTTTTCATGCATCTCCCACTCCACTGACATAATTCTAGGATGTCCTACATCCGACAGCCATTTGCCGTCCGTGTTTTGATAAACTGCTTAGAAAACTCGGGGCGGGGGGCTTCAAAGTGTTAACCACTAAGTAGGAATTTGTTTCTTTTCCAAACATATCTTTCCGAGTTCTGTAACAATATATTCCACTTTTGGCACTGAGGAAATACTCAATGTTCTTTTTTGCGTTACTACTCTATGTACAACCTCTCATTTAAGGGAAAAAAGTTATTTTGACTAGAGACAGTGTCATACTTTTCCAAGCCATTTTGGGGCCAAACAGTAGGTTATTCTAACAAGCCTCTCCGGATTCTCTTTTCCCATGAATCTTCAGAGAAAGGCAAGGGTGGGACTAGCCTGTAAATCTGTCCATCAGCCACTCCCAGCTGAATGGTTTGCTCCGGTTATCAGGTTTTCAGATTCTGCCTTGGTGAACATTAACTCAGAGGGGTTTCCGATCCTTTTTAACCTTCACTATAGCACACGGTGAAACTGCTGTGGGCTGCGCTCAAGCTCATAATTTCTTTTGCTGTGTTCACGAAAACATCTGCTGAATCCTGTTTACAAATGTAAAGAGCAGCCATCCCAAGGTCAAGTGCTTCAAAATTAAGCGAGTGCAACGTAGAGGGCACCATTGGAAAGGACAACATCCCGACCACCCAGGAACTTCCTTTTCCTTCTCCCTTATCTGAACATTAAACCACATCTCATGTAGGTAATTTGGGTAGGATCCCCTTCCTTTGAACTAGCTGCTAGAGGCAGAGGAGTGACAGGATTAGCTAAATGTTTTAGTGGTTTGAAGTGGTTTAAGAGTCATTACCATCTCTCTCACAAACACCACATTACTGAAGTACAAACTTTGAACTTCCAGATCCATTTTCATATGCCGGAAATGGCAGTACAGACTTTTCTCTGATTGCCATAAAGCACTTGACTGCTCTCAGCTTTGTGTGTGTTCCTCTCTATACTGTCAGGGACAAACTCCTCCCTGAAAATCAAAGTATTTTGACTATCTTCAGATCACTAAGTTATATTTCTCTTTTTTTTTTTTTTTTTCAGTAAAAAAAAAAAAAAGTAGCTAAAAGCAAATTTATAAAAGGGAATAAGAACAATGTTTATGCAAAACATGCATTTGTTTACTCAAATAAATTATAAAATGAGGATTTTCCTTGTACCGTTTCTGCCATTTCTCTCATATCTTAGATGAGTTTCTCTTTCCATACTTCCTCTATAGTCATGTTCATCAATATAGACAGCTTCAGACTTACTTTAGTATGATTTATTACAAAAATTATTTGAAATGCAGAAGAATCCTCCTGTCTTAAATTAAAGAACAAAAACACCGTGTAAGTCTTAGCAGTCTATTCCTTACAAATTCTCATAACTGTCTGAGAGCTCAAGCAAATACACAAATTGGATCTGTTTTGATTTCAACTATGACCTGTCAAGTGCTGACTAACCTGAATCTTAAACCACAATTCTCCTAGGGCAAAAAGTGTGCTAGAATGAAAATGCTTCAAAATCTGGACACACCACAGCTTTCACATTTTACAACCTAAACTGCCGTACCAAGACAGTAATGCTCATGTGGAGCTCAGAAATTAAACAGTGATTTTCTTAGCAAGAGCTACTGCTTCTCTATGTTGCCAGTCCAGTTCATTTCATCACACAGCCAGTGCCATCGACTGCAGCAAGACTAGTCATGTTGAGGCAGGGAAACGGGAACTTACCCTAAAACTTTTCTAATTGGAATTCGGTCATATACAAGTTTCTTAAAATCATAGCTTAATTGCTACAGCTTCACTCCTTCGTGCAGACTTGTGGAAGTTGCCCATGCAAGGAATGTGTCGCCATTCCAGGACTATCCAGATGCACTGATGAATGAATAACCTTCACCAACAAGCGGCCAGCCTAAGCGTGATTCCCAGTCATGTAAGTTTTTTATAGCCAGAACTTTGCTTGCACAGTGGGTTTCAGTGGAGGAGCTGCAGACTTCCAGGGTTTTGGCAGGCTGCAACAGCACTGAACACAATTATATTCTTGGTTATGGTTCTGACAAAACTAAGGAAAACGTACCTTTCTGCTAGGGAGCACAGCCAGAAAATTATTTCTGATTCTACACAGTTTAATGATGTAGGCTTGGGAGCTAGTAGAATACAAAAATCAGATGTCTCTGTTTATATTTGCAGTATTTGGAATTAAGCTGCTCACACATTAGAGCATACACAATGTACTCAGTGTGGCAGGAGAGAAAAAATGTCATTATAACGTTGCTTCTCTATGCAGCTGGGTTGTGTTAAACAGTTAGAACACAACATGCCTGAGTTTCTCATATTTTGTCTTGTAGTTGTGAATCTCTGCAGTTACCTAATGAGGCAATTTAGTCAAATTCAGGAAAGTTTCATAAGTCTCAAAGAATTGCGGCTCCACATTAATGCCTGTATATGTTGGAACATAATTAAAAACATAATAATCATAATAATTTATTAAATCATCCCCCCATGACCTTGGATTTCTGCTATTCAAGTGTTAATAATCATAATTATTTTTTACAACTGTCTCACAGACTGAAAAATTTTTCTTTTCTTATATGATTAAAACTTGCATCATCAGCATTTATTGTGCCTTGTCACCTAATCCTCACGAGGACTTCCAGCTAAAGGAGATGGCCACATCCTCTCGGAGAATTGAGCTAAAATAATATTAATGAGGTCATTCTTTTAGACAGCAGGAACAAAGAGGGCCTTCAACAGTCTCTAATCTTCCCTTGCAAGAGAGAAAATAAGAACAGCTGGTATTTACATTACTGGTAACAGCAGACATGGAGAAGGTTAACATCCTCAACAACTTTTTTGCCTCAGCCTTCACAGCAAGTCAGGCTTTACCACATCTCTTGAATCCCTGAACTTCTAAGCAGGGGCCAGGGGAGCGAGGTCCTTCCCACTGTAAGTGAAGAGCAGGTTTGAGACCACCTGATGACACTGAACAAGTACAAGTCTATGGGGCCTGATGCCATACATACCAGGGGCCTGAGGGAACTGGCTGAGGGAGTTGCCAAGCCTCCCCCCATCATATCTGAAAAATCCTGGCAGTCAGGCCATGTGGTGACTGGAAACAAGCAAACATCACTCGCATTTTTAGAAAGGGTAGGAAGGAGGACCTAGGGAACTATAGACCAGTGAGCCTCACCTCTGTGCTTGGGAAGATCATGGAAAAAATCCTGAAAGCAATGTCAAGGCACATGAAGGAGAAGGAGGTGATCTGAGACAGCCAGCATGGCTTCACCAAGGGCAAATCATGCCTGACCAGTCTGGTGACAAGTGGTGTCCCTTAGGGGCCTGTTCTGGGACTGGTGCTTTGTCATTTTATCAGTGACATAGACAGTGGATCAAGTGCACCCTCAGCAAGTTTGCAAATGACACCAAGCTGAGTGGTGCAGTTGATATAGCAGAAGGAAGGGATGCCATCCATAGGGACCTGGACAGGCTGGGGAAGTGGGCCCACATGAACCTAATGAGGTTCAACAAGTCCAAGTGCAAGGTGCTGTACCTGGGTTGGGACAATCCCAGACATGAGCACAGACTGGGGGAAGAACTCACTGAGAGCAGCCCTGCAGAGAAGGACTTGGGGGCTCTGGTAGATGAAAGGCTCAACAAGAGCCAGCAGTGCGTGCTTGCAGCCCAGAAGGCCAACTGTGTCCTGGGCTGCATCACCAGAAGAGTGGCCAGCAGGGCAAGGGAGGTGATTGTGCTCCTCTGCTCTGCCCTTGTGAGGGCCCTCCTGGAGTGCTGTGTCCAGGTCTGGGGCACCCAGCACAAGAAGGATATGGGGCTGTTCGAACAGGTCCAGAGGAGGGCCACAAAGGTGGTTAGAGGGCTGGAGCTCCTCTCCTATGAAGAAAGGCTGAGAGAGATGGGGATGTTCAGCCTGGAGAAGAGAAAGCTCTGGGGAGACCTCATTGTGGCCTTTCAGTACTTAAAGGGGGCTTATAACAAAGATGGAAAATGACTTTTTACTAGGGCAGATAATGGTAGGACAAGGGGAATGGTTTTAAACTAAAAGAGGGGAGACTTAGATTAGAGGTTAGGAGGAAAATTTTCACCCAGAGGGTGCTGAGGCACTAACACAAGCTGCCCAGAGAAGCTGTGGATGCCCCATCCCTGGAGGTGTTCAAGGCCAGGCTGGATGGGGCTATCAGCAACTTGACCTAGAGAGTGGCATCGCGTCCCATGGCAGGGCGTTGGAACAAGGTGATCTTCAAGGTCCCTTCCAACCCAAGCCAGTCTG
Organism: Netta rufina; assembly: GCF_964035555.1. NCBI lineage: Eukaryota > Metazoa > Chordata > Aves > Anseriformes > Anatidae > Netta > Netta rufina. The sequence continues at coordinate 108,311,638 of NC_140124.1, forward strand.
TGATTCTATTACATGATTCAATTCTAGGAGTCCTTCCATAACAGGGCCTTAGCTACCAGCACCTACTGCCTTCACCGTGAATTCAATATGATTAAATGATACAACACATTCAGAACAGCAATGCAAATTTATATTTTTTATATCTAAAAACTTCATAGTTGAAATAAAGTTGTACAGTGTGGCAATAACATTAAAAGATTCTTCCTTTCTGAGAGAAAAGTATTTTCTTCGGAAAGCGTTTAATTAAAAATACATGTTTGCTGCAAATGCTAGACATTTTGACTACGGAACGAGCTCTAATTTTCTCATGGTGCTAAACCACAGAAGGAAGCAGTTAGCACTGATATTTGGAATGTCACCTAATAGCGATAAAACAAATCAGAAACATTTGGATGAAATCGGTGGGAAAACATATGGCTCCGTTCTGTAACTAGATATTAACATTCGACCTTTGGGGAAATGCAAGGAGATAACTGCCACCACATCCTCATTGTGAGCGAGGGACTGCAGAATCAGCATATGTTTCTACATAAGCAGTGTGTAAAATGTTTATTCTGAGCACAAAACTTCAAGGTCAGTCCAAAATTCTGTAGTCATTGGAACAGGTCCCATAACTTCTGCAGTCTGCAAATCGTGATCCTATTGGATATAAGATAACTAATCTTCATTGTTTAATGCCTTTATTGAATGTAGCTCTGCTCTTTCTAAATGATATAGCATGCTCTGGCATGTCCCAGTCGTCCAAATCTCCAATGGGAGTGCTGGAGTAGTACACACACACAAAAAAAAGCAAACACCAACTATGATATACAACTGCAATCATATCTGACCAAGGTTTTTTATTTATTTTTTTAATTATTTTTGCAGGCTGAAAAGGCTTCTGCTGAATATATACCTAAACTGGCCATTCTTCCCACACAGTTACTAAGCTAGTACCAGTTAATCCCACATTTCTAATTTCCCGAGAGCCTTGGCCTATTTGTAGCCCCTACAAAAGCTAGTAGAAATCCTAGTTCCAGTGAAATCAGGGAGACTTGATTTCTGACAGAAATCAGAAAGTCATTGACTGCAACAGTGAGATTCAGCACATCTGAATTTCAGGTGCCCATAATGTGGGTATTGATGGGCATCAGCTCTATGTATTTCCCTTAAGCCAACAGAACAGCTAGTAGAGTCTAAATAGGATTTCATCTCATCCTAAATCCTTATTTACATCTGATTACTTAAGCACTGTGTTGGACACTACTGACCTGCATTTGAGTCACTACTACTGCAGATGTCTAAGCTCCTGTGCTCACATGCACATCCCTGTATGGTCGACAAGTGAAGTTAGGCTGAGCTGAATCCCGTCTCTGGATTTTGTTCATGTATAACCTTGCTACTGCAGAGGCACACTGGCAGCTCTCTGCTGTTCTAGGCCACAAGTGAGCTTAATTTAAGAAAAAAAATATGTCTTTAATAGGAGTTTACCCTAAGGCACTTATGGCAACCGGTGAAAAGATGTGTTGACAGGAACAGATGAGAATCACAGAACGGTTTGAGTTAGAAGGGACCTTAAAGCTCATCTAGTTCCACCCTCCCTGTCATGGGCAGGGACACCTCCACTAGACCAGGTTGCCCAAAGCCCCATCCAGCCTCTGAGTGAAGAATTTCTTCCTTACAGCTATTCCAAATATACCCTATTTAGTTTAAAATTATTTCTTCTTGTCCTATCACTACATTCCCTGACAAAGACTCCCTCCCCAGCTTTCCTGTAGGCCCTCTTTAGTTACTGGAAGGCCTCTATATGGTTTCCCCAGAACCTCTTCTTCTCCAGGCTGAACAACTCCAACTCTCTCAGCCACTCTTCATAGAAGAGGTGCTCCACCCCTTGGATCATCCTCATGGCCCTCCTCTGGGCTTACTCCAACAGATCCACATCCTTCTTATGCTGAGGGCCCCAGAGCTGAACGCAGCACTCCAGGTGGGGATCTCAAGAGAGCAGAGCAGAGGGGGAGAATCACCTCCCTCGCTCTGCTGGCCACGCTGCTTTTGATGCAGCCCAGGATACGGTTGGCTTTCTGGGCTACGAGTGCACACTGCTGCCTCATGTTGAGATTCTCATCAACCACCACCCCCAGGTCCTTCTCAGGGCTGCTCTCCATCCATTCTCCACCCAGCCTGTATTTGTGCCTAGGACTGCCCTGGCGCAAATGCAAGACCTTGCACTTGGCCTTGTTGAATCTCATGAGGTTTGCACAGGCCCACCTCTCCAGCCTGTCCAGCTGTGCGTCGACTGCACCACAGAGCTTGCTGAGGGTGCACTTAATGCAACTGTCCACATCACCAACAAAGATATTAAATAGTGCCAGTCCCGATAATGACCCTGAGGAACACTTCATCACTGGTCATTGAGACACTGACAGCAACTCTTTCAGTACAACCATCCACCCAATTCCTTACCCACCAAGTGGTTCATCCATCAAATCCACATCTCTCCAATTTAGAGACAAGGATGTTGTGCAGCACAGCATCAAATGCTCTGCACAAGTCCAGGTAGATGACGGCAGTTACTCCTCCCTTATCCACCAACACCGTAACCCCATTGTAGAAAGCCACCACATTCATCAGGCATGATTTTCCCTCAGTGAAGCTTTATTGGCTGCCACCAATCACCTCCTTATTTTCCATGTGCCCTAGCTGTACTAAAAATCTATTTAAAAGGAATTCCAGTGAACCTAGAAATATTTACTGATTTTGACTTGGCATTGGAGACACAAAGTCGCCTCTTACAGACTTATGAAATTCTCATCTTTGCACTGGCCCTCTTCCTTTAGCTGGCAGTTTTACTTTCCAAAATTTGTATAAAGAAGACAGTACATGTATTTGCAGGAGTTGATGTCTGGGGTCTTATCCTCCAAAAACCTGCCACTGACAATACCCACCATCCCAATATCTAGCCCAGTCGTAGCCATCTCAACTGAAGTTCCCTAAAAGGTCGTGGTCAGATCTCTATGTAATTTAATAATCAGCCCCTAATATACATCATTAAGCTCTTATTAATAAACTTTGAACTACAGTAAAGCATTAGCCACAACTGATATTACAGAATTAGCACCAAATCGATTCTGAGCTAAATCCTGAATAAAAAACTGCTGCTGGCTGAGAGCACTAACAGGGACCGAAACTGAAGCACTTGTTCTCTGAAGAGAAGAAGTTAAAGCACTGCACATCTGCATCATGGAGTTCAGCTACACTTTGCATGTAAAACAAATAAATCACCCATCCAAGTCACTCCAAAAAAAAAATAAATAAATAAAAAGCTTTAATATTTGACTATGAAAACCCTGTAATTTTACTAAATACAACATAAAACAAGAATGAGGGTTAGAGACTAAGCAGCTTTTCCAGTGTTTGCTGTCTGCTCTGCCCCTTCGCACCACCTGAGAAGCACAGTGAGAACAGAGATTGCTTTCTGTCTGGAGGAAACTGTTAGCAGGCAGAAACATGGCACAGGTGACTTGTATCCCCCCTCTCACTCCACTACCAGAGTATCAGCATGTCAGGACAGAGGCAGAAACGTTGCTGTCCTCCATCCCCTAATCTACTCATAACAAGGAAGGAGCAAAGAATCATGCTGCCAAAATCAGCTCTCTACAACCTAACCTCTCAGATGGTTCTCTTTAATGCTGAGTGTTAGTTCAATGCATCCAAGAGAATCTGGCTGAATTTTACTGAGGTATGCTTTTTTCTTTTTTTTTTCTTTTTATTTTTTTTTTTATTTTTAATAAGTAAGGCAGAAGATCACAGAAACTGGTGGAAGACAAAAATGTTTCTCAGACAGAAGATTCTCATTTGTAGTTCCATTAATCCCCATAAATTCCATAATCTCCATAAGTGCCATCATTCATTACCTATATGGTGAATTTTGATGTCACTCATCTCAGTTAGGACTTTTTCTTAAAAAAAAAAAAAATCTTTTTTTTTTCATCTTTTTCATCAAAAGAAAATGAGACTCAAAATATTTATTTTCTCTAGATGTGCAATTAAACAGAGAGTGGAGAGAAAGTGAACAAACAACTAGGGGACTGCATGCTCTGAAGGAAGTCCCCCCATGCCTCCTATTAGTGGTTTAGTTTCCCAGTGGTGTATTTGTATGGATACATAAGGATATATCCATACATATGTGTATCCATACATATCTATATCCATACAGATAGAGGCAAAGAGAGATAGATATCTATCTCAATCACCAAGGATTTTATTTTTCAAAAGCTGACCACTGAATTCCAGTGGGGAATGCCCAAAAAGTTTCAGGTTTAGATTTTAATAGTCCTAATGTTGTTGAATTATTATTCCTTAAAGCTAGGCAGGCACATGTTTCTTGTGAACAGAGAAACTAAGATATAGGATGCATTTAAGTAACTTACAGCCACAGTCTGTGGCAACACTCAAAGCAGAGCTTTGTTCTTGGGGTCTGCAATCTTGTAACTCTTACATGGTTGCTTCCTTCCATTTTGTCACAAGATAAACATACGTCAGTCAACCACATGCTGACAGACCCAGAATAAGCTACTAAGAAAACACTAAATAAAATAGGATATTAGAACCTTGAAAAGACAGTCCTTCCAAAAGAGTTTCAGAAAAAAAAAGTGTAGAACAGCACTGTGATGTAGTCCAACAGTGATGGAACAGAAAGGGACTTAGCATCAGCTTACATGTTTACAACATCCTCACCTCCTTCTCCCTGAAGTAGGGACCAAATTTCTCCCCTTACGCCAGTGGACAGGTTAAATGAGGATTCAGAGTACTGCTTCTGATAAAGCTGCCTGAGAAACAGAGTTCCAGTTCTTTTCTGCTTCCCCAATCCACAAGATAACTTAATTTATAAGAAAGAGCAACTGCTAAGAGATTATTTGAAAGATAACCAATATCTTTATGAATCCAAGAGCTAACCAGTGGGATTAGCTGGGATCCAACTTTCAGAATAAAACACAGCATTGTTTTGAGACCTGATACTTTTCAAGACACCGGGTCAAAGTGAATCAGAGGGGAGACGAAAGATGAAATCTGACTGCAAAAAAGAGGTCAGATGTCCTTAGGACAACGGGAGGAAGGTAGTAAAAATCTGCAATGTGTAAAACTGGAACAGCTCACTTTCTAGTGGTACAGAACGTTCCCTGTTTTTTGGAGGTGAATTATGACAAAATAGGCCTTCAACAGGTCAGCAGCTCCCAAAAATTAACAATCTGTTATTTTGGCAACGGTTTGCTGCTTAACAGAAGAGGCCCCAGGCCTCCGGGTCATACACATCTCAACCCAGAAAAACATGAAAAGTGTAATTATTTGTATTAATGAAAACTGAGGAACAGCTTGTGATTTCTGAATTATTGCAACAAACCATGAATGATGTATGAGAATTAAAATTCCCTGTCCGATTCACAGAGAAGAAAGACACTGTTGCATTCAGCATGTGGAGGCAGAGATGCACAATTGCAAGCTCAGGGAGATGGCCAGCAAAGTTTACCACGCCCAGCAGGCCCTCAAAGATTACCAAACAAGCACTCCAGGAAACTCAAGTATGCTCTGAAGTTGTTTAAGTTTCCTTACTGTTTTCAATGCACAATCCCTTAGGCTAAACTCCCTATGTAGCCAGCTAGCTGGAGCCTGTACAAAGAAATCCTGCTTCATACGAAATACCTAAGTAGGGGGAAAAAAAAACTTTAAAGGCTTTTCGAGATATTTCGAGGGGAAACATGAAATAGCCCTCACTTTCCCTTCAACTCCTTGTGCATCCTGAAAGTTTTTCTTATGAGATATGCGTTGCTAGAAGCCAGAGGCAAGCACAGCCTCTGATCCTGTCCTGACCTGGGTGTCTTAGGTTTGAGCCTGCCCGGTGCTGAGCACTCTGGCTCTGGTCTGTGCACTTAACTTCCATCAGCTGAGTATGCTCAGCAAAAACAATACTGAGGCTGTTCAAGGGCTGAAAACTACATGTGGCTTTACTACATGTTCCTAGACCAGTTCTGCTGTGCTCCACCCAGGACGCTCTGAGGTTGCCAGAAAACAATAAATCAATACGGCCACGTGAATTGAACTGAAGTCTGACATGCAGCTTCCCAGTAGGAAAATTTCCACTTTTACTCAAAATATTATTATTAATAAGCATCGTATACTGCCTATTAAAAGCTGTGCGTTGCTAGTAAGTATAGTCATCTATCCTGACATTTATGATTACAGAAAACCAGCAGTAACAGTCTGTAAAGTTACTTCAGCCTTTTTGCCTTAAATCTTCTTCTTGGCAATGGCTGGGCTTTGAAACTGTGCTTTGGATTGGGAGCGGGCTTATTTATGGTCATTTAATACAAGAAAGTTGGAAAATATTGCTCAATGAGAGATCTGGAGAGGCTTGCTGATTTAGCTCCTGATGCATTTGTAACTTTCTTGACTGTTTTCTAAGTACGTGCAACCTGGTGAAGTAATTGGTTTGCTTCTTGTGTGTTAATCATTAGCGTTAAGATAGGAAGCTGACACTAAATCATGAAATCGGCTCCCCACAAGCTAGAGACAGGTGACCCGACTCATTATACTCCTGAGCACAAGCATATCTTTACACACGAGCAGAATTAATGAGAACTGTTATCTGAATTAGGGGATCTGATAAACATCCTCTCTTTAATTCCCCGAGCAACCTGACCTAACTTTGAAGCCAACTCTGCCGTGAGCTCGGGGCTGCAGGGTGATTACATGACCTCCAGAGGTTCCTCCCAGTGTAAGTTTTTTCTATTTGATTTACTACCTCTCCCTCCATGGGACGGGGGAGTCCTGTTTGCCAGTTCTGTGGTAAGGATGGAAAAAAAGCAAACATTCCCCTGCTTCAGTTCACAGGCTTATTGTTAATTAAACTCCTCTAGTGAACACAGATTTACCCTAAAATGCTGGGCCATAAATTGGGGCATCTAAGATACAGCGAAGTGTCCCAATGTACTCTACTCCACAAAGGGAAAAAAATAAAATAAAACAAAACAAAAAAAATGGTATAGTAACATCCTGTAACAACATCCTACCCTGAAGCACCTACAGTGACCAGAGGATGTCCAATAGATTCAACAACCCTCAAGAGCTTGCAGGACCTAGCCAGGAAGACAACACATTTGGCTTTTAGAAACAGATAGTGCCATTAAACCAGTTAAGTTTCTAAACTACTCAGAAGAAAGCCAGGAAAGGAAATTCCTAACAGAAGAAGTGGAGAGGGAGCAGTTATTTAAGAAACAATGCTAAATTTCAAAACATAGGAGTTACTTTTTAGCAAGTAACACCACTAACATTTTTGTCTAAGTACCCTTCATTCCTACCACCCATTAATAACAACGTTTCTCTCTCCTTCGCCAGTCACAGTTTTAAGTAAAATAAATCAGAAGCCCCCCAAACTTCAAAGGGCACATACTTCAAAGGGCATGTCTGCTTTTTCTTTTTCCTCCTTCTCTTCGTATCTCTTAAGCAGCCACACTTTAACTCACATTTATCCTTGACACCTTCATCAGCCAAAGCTTTCACTAACTGTTCAGTGAGGAAATCATTATCGAGCCCAAATACCTGTAGAACAATGAAGTGTAATAATTTCCTCAATTTAAGCATAACATTTTAGGAAATCAACCCTGTAACCAAACTTAAATTACAGTTGACACTCCCAGATGTGCAGTCATTCCAACAGTGTGGGATTTTTTTTTTATTTTTTATTTTACAGACAATATTTGAATGGGCCTAAAGGGCAGACATAAAGGGTTCAGGCACATATATCATTTAGGTTTAATCACCAGAGCTTTCTATTTCAATCAAAGGAAAAAAAATGGTGGTAACTATAATCCATATCCACAATACCTAACACTCTTGTTCGTGAAGAACACTTGGAATTCAGGAGCACACTCTGTGTTTAAGGCAGTGAAATGCTCAGAGCCCTAAATGCAGAGAACTATTTCAGTAATCGCTGTGCAGAACCTGGACTGCACCTAAAGAGTGCACTGTAGAAGGAGTCTTAAACTAACTTAAATAAATAGTAAATCCACTGACTGAACACCAAAAAAAAAAAAAACCTCAAGTACTAATAAAAGCCATAAATCTATGGTACAGTTAACAAGTTCTTTGTTTGACTTGGATCTCACTGTACCCACTGTCTGTAAGAGAATGAGGCCTTAGATAAATCAAGGGTATCAGAAGGAGACTACACAGGGACTGTAGTTTATTCCAATGAATATCTACTATTTAGTTCATTTTTAACTTCTCTATCCAAGTGTATAAAGGAAAAAGAGAATAACTCCAGAAGAGTCCTCACAATCTTTTCTTTGTTTCTTTTATAGCTCTTTCCTGTCCTATTTTTGTCAACGTTAGGCTCTGAGCTAGCAAACGTATACAAACACATTTTATTATTCAGACCACTACTCCTCCTGAATTAAGGAACACTTTTCATGTGAAAAGTGTGTTCGGTGCACAGGGCTTTGCATGATTTGAACCATGAACTTCCAACACTTCTGATTAATTCCTTTCTTACACTGCTCCTAAGAAAATGTGCATACTAGCAACAGACAGAAAAAATAAGTCATTGTCTATAAAAAGGTAGAACAGAATAAAACTTCAAGATTTTGATATGACCTGCTTCAGGGATATTCCAGATGCTTTCAGTGTTCATCAGCTGTTGCTGTAATAGGTACTTAAAATATTTTGAGTTAAGAATGAGGAATTATTTAGCAGTTTCCACTCAGGTTATGAATAAAACAAGACTTATGTTCACCAAAAAAAAAGCAAATTCAGGAAACAAAGGCTTATGATAAGTATCTAATTCCGTTCTCAAAGAACAAAAAAACCCCATGAGGTTGGCCACAGCAGGCGAGCCCAAATGTCTGTTCAGCCCCATATTCTATCTCTGACAACAGCCAGCTCCAGATGTGTAGGAGAAGCAGAAGGACAGACAATGCCATTTCATAGAACCACAGCATAATTTGGAAGGGCTGTGACTTCTGGAGGTCATCCAGTCCAGTCCCCCACTAAAGCAGGGCTTCCCCTTCTAACTACTGCCAAGGTTTCTAACAGCTCAACCAGCTCTTGGTTCAGGAATTTCCTGAGCTAGAAGCAATGCCTTTGCACTTTCTTCATTATCTACTAGCAGATAGTCCAATAAAACCCTAATTTACCACCGCAGAAATTCCTTACCTCTATTGCTGCTGATGGATGTGTTCACAGAGTACAGTTTCAACCCTTCCTCACTCCTCCACAGCTCTACTACTGAGCTTCTGTACAACAGAGGGTACACCCCATTACAAAGCCCCAAACCTCAACCAGAAATCCAAAGCGGACAATTCAATTCTCCAGAGAGAAATGAGGGAAATTACACAAGACTGTGTTGCTCAGCTGCCTGCTGCCTTTGTTATTTGCCTCCAATTCCGGTGCTCATATATCCCAGTAGAGAAAAGCTATTTTTCCAAACCGAACTAAAACCAGAGCATTCAAAAGCCAAAACCCATTGCCACGGGCCCCTGGGTGGCACCATCAGTGTACGCAGCCCATTTCAGAAGCACCTAGGACACAGCAGTACAAGCTGCCTCCTCACTTTCTCATGTCAAAATAAAAGCTAGCTATTTGTCCTCACCATCAGGTCTGTCAAAGCGTAAACCTGATCCCACCAGTATTTGTGGGCGTCCAACCCCTGACTTCTGGAGGTGAGAGAGTTTCACAAAGCTTATCCCGTACAGCTTTCCAATAAGAAGTGCAACTATTTCTGTTTTTCAGGTGGGGAAAGTGGGGAAAGGGGATGAGCCAGGGGGTGAGCGTGATGCAGCTGTCCCAGCTGCTGCTCTGCCTGCGAGATCACGCAGCCTTGCCACAGCACAACGTGCTGGTCACCCTGTGGGCTTCCATGCAGTCGCTCTCAGCCACACGAAGCTTAAACCAAACTTTGCATCTCTGCATTGCCTGCTCCCGGTACGGCACAACCCATGAGGATACAAAAGCGGTGAACGCGTCGGATCATGCTCCTGCCTCTCCCTTTCTGCTACCCACAGATCCAGCCGCGGGGCACCCAGGAGAGCTGCTGTGAGCACCGCTCACCCCGCCAAGCCCGGGGCAGGGTGCATGGGTGTGCTCCCAGCAGGTGCTGCTGCTCATGCCACCCATGGCAGCGGCGTCGGGCAGCGGGCTGCTGTGCCAGGGCAGCTCCCCAGCCCTTCACCCGCGCACAGCGTACTCAATCTGGCTCTAATTAGCCCCGGCAGCTTTCTGCTTGTAATAAAAGCTTTGTGCGGGGCGTGTGCTTGGGGGCCAGGAGAGCGGTACGGGGTGCAGCGAGCCCCTGGGGCGCAGCCACCGCTCTCCCGCGGGGCTCTCGCTCGGGAGGGCTTCGGGCCACCGAGCTCGTCCCCTCCCGGGGTCGCCTCCTCCTCCTCTTCTTCCTCCTCCTCCTCCTCCTTCTCGGCTTACTTACACCGGGGTCGGCCGGCAGGGAAACTCGTTCCAGGCGCACTTGTACTGGGCCTGGACGTAGCTCTCCGTCCCGTCCAGCACCGAGCAGCTGACGTTCCTGTTCACGATGTAGGCGCACCAGTTCCTAGCGGGGAAGGGGAGACGGGACAAGCGGCATCAGCCCGGGGCGGAGGCGACATGGAGCGGAGGGAAAGGGGAGGGAAGGGGGGACCCATCCCCATCCCCATCCCCATCCGCATCCCGCACGCCCCCGGGGGGGCTCGGCGCTACTCACTTGCTGCGGGAGCCCGGCCGCGAGTACCGCAGGTGCGGGGTGGCTCGGCTGAGCCCGGCGCCCAGGGCGAGCAGCAGCGGCAGCGCCCAGCCCGAGGGCGCCGCGGGGCCGGGGCACAGCAGCTCCATGGGGCCGGCCGCTGCCTCTCCGCCGGCTCCCCGCGGCCGTCTGTCCGGCCGGCCCTCCGCCCGCCCGCCCGCAGCTCCCCGACTGACGCAAATCCCCCCCTTCTCCACCCCGGTGCCGCCCCTCCGCGGTGGCTCCGCGCCCCTCCGGCCCCGCTGCCGCCGCTCCCCTCCACCCCTGCCGGGCCGCGGCCGGCCGGCCCCGCTCGCCCGCAGCCCCCCTCGCTCCCCCAGCGATGTCTAAATCCTTCCAAAAGCCTGCTAAGCTCTTTGGTGTGAGGGGGAGCTTGCAACGGTGAGACGGTTGCTCCCTTGCACCCTGCAGCGAGCATCGCAACAGCAGTAAGACATTGTTTTAAACTACCCCATGCAGGTACAAAATATCATAACACATGTAAATGTTAGTTCAGAAATTCAGCTTTTAGACAAGTGATGTGGTTTAGGCCATTAATCATGAGGTGAATCCTGTGCTGAGCAGAGAAAGTTATTGAAATTCATTCATGTTGCACTCTTCTTCAGGCACCTGGACTGGGTTACCTGCCCGTGCCAAGCAGCCTGCGTTGGGTCCCACCAGCCTCCAGACCACAGGGAGGCCCCTCTGTCCTCATCAGCTCCCGTTCTTCTGAAGTGCTTCCTTTTGATGGCCACAGGCACATTGCACTGTGGTTTTAGAGGCAGAGCCTGTGCTGTGCTTGTGCAGCATGTGGGAGGCCCAGAGCCATCCTCTGGATGCAGAGGTGATGTGAGCACTGGTGTCCACAGAGGCTCGTACACGGCCACTTCGTGTCCTGCTATGGATCCTGCTTGTTCAATGCTCCCTTCAGTAGCACCGGTAGCTTGATGGGCTTCTGCATCAACCCTCAGACATAACTGCTCGTGGGACCATGTAGTCAGCTGCAGTGTGAAGCTGAAGTGTTACAGAACAAGTGTTTCTTCTGCATTTTTTTTTTTGACCCAGAAGCATTTTTTTCTGACCCAGGAGCAGGAGCTGTAGGGATGTTTCAGGGCTTCATGACGGATACAGGGTAGGGGCTTGGGAGCCCTGTGTTGAGGGGTAAAATCTTGAAAGCCACCAAGCCTGGACTCAGCACAACTGAATAAAGCTGCGGGGCTGGGGCAGCACAGGCTGCTCCTGCCAGAGGGAAAGAAAGGGAAGGGAAGGAGGGAACAGTGCTTGGGTGGAGAGCCGAGAGGTCAGGCAGCTACCATGAGGTCGATGGAAGATTTGGAAGAGATTGCTGCTGCTGCTGAGTGTGATCCCAGCCCAGCCACGTGCTCCAAAGCCTCCCTTAGCCACAGCTGCCTCTCTGGCTTTCTAGGTCTCAAACAAAGCAGGCAGCAGGGCCGGGCCCTTTCTTCTGCTCTAGGCAATGGCCTGCTTTCAGCTGTAGACCTGGTTGTCTGCCTAGACTTGCCCAAACAGGTAGATTTCATCTGCTGGTCTTACAGTTGGCCTCATCCAACTATTTCACTTGCTCACCCTCTGGGTATGACAGGAAAATAAGCTTTACACACAGAGGTCAAAATTATGCTTTCAGAGAGTTTTTTAATAATTGTCTCACTGGGAACATACACGAAAGCTTTCTGCCCACAACCCCCAAGAAAAACTTGTCCAACTACAGGTGCACAACAATACTTTACTGGTGATAAGCAGAAATGGGAAAACCTGAGGTTATTGCTGTCATTTCAGTGCATCCTGTTTCACCTGAAAAAAATGGCGTCCTCCTAACAGCTCTGCAGCTCCTTTGGAGAGGGCAACATGTCACTGTCTAAGAAACTACACCTCAGGCAAAGGTTAAGCAATTTACCGTGCCACTGTTTGCATTTGCAATAGCATGACATTCAGGCATCATGAATTCTGCTGGCAGAAATTATTTGGAGTTTCTCCAGCCCAAAGAAAGCAAGACTACAATTCAGTCCCTAAAAAGTAACAATGAAGGCCCTTCTTCCTTTTTCCCCTCCTCATCCAGTCAAGGAGCTCTTGAAGTTGGTCCTTTTCCAGAAGTGATGAGCAACATGGAAGAGCTGTATGTCTTCCCACAAAGGGAAAGTCATGAAATAATGAAAGGCTGAGGTCATGCCCATCTTGAGAATGACTCCACAGGACAAAAATTAACAGGCTGATTTAAACAAAACGAGCAGGAAACAACAGCATGTTGCCATACACAAAGCACAGAGTTTATGTCTTGGTGCAGGAAGATAAAGCAGGTGTGGCTTGATTTGCCATGAGAGCACCCTTCTGACCTGCAAACTGAAGACTTGCCTGGTTATAGGATCAATGCAATCAAGGATTAATGTAATCAGGATCAATGTAATACAGGACACGATTGGAATGGAGAATCCCTGTAGCCTTCTGCTTACCTCTTGGATGTGCAGGTAATGAGGCAGGAGTTGCCTGTAACTGCAGGACCCTGTCCTTGGAAAAATATTTATTTACTCAGGAACCATGCAAGAAAGTCTCTCCTGTTTTCTGATGTAGAGGGGTTGTCCCTTTGCTGTTTGGATCAACCAGTTTGTAAATATTATGGAAGAGGACTTTGATAGCTTTTACTGCATTTACTTTGCCATTACTTTAAAAGGACACATGAAGCTTCTGCTGCTACAAAGCATGGCATATCTTTGGGTTTGTTTCATTTCAAATAAACCATAACAATGGAAGCCAAAATCCTGCAGGACCCTTCACTGCTCCTCAGTGACACCAGAGATCTGTGGGAACTTGGATGCGAACGCTATGGCAGAGAGTGAAGTTTTGTGTGTGGCTGTGTGGTGGCTCAGTAAGGCAGTGACAGCAGAGGATGACTTGTTCTGAGAAGTATTGAGCTGAATGGAAATGGATGAATTTGGGCAGATGTTTAGAATTTACTTCAACGCCTATGATATTCACACTGGGCCTATGATATCAGCTGATACAACAGCAACCAGAACACAAATTTGGCTTTGCCAGGAGAATTTTCAACTCAGGTGCACGCTGAACATGTGCTTCAAGCTCTGCTCATGGCTGCATTTTTTCTATGGGTGTAACTAGCTTTATTTCAGAGTGTAAGTATTAATGTTAATATTGCTTTCAAGGAGACAGCAACGTTCACACTTTATTTTTCTGTGCTGCATCCTCTCATCTCTGAAATTCACAGAAATCCCAAGACAGATGTTTCTTACAGTACATGGAAAGCATCCTGCACCCCTCCCTCCAAAAGGAGTGTGTAATCTGCAAGTGCACCGAGAAGGGCTTTGGTGACTGGAGAGGTCATAGCACGGGTCCCTGGAACACAGAGATCACAGATGTGAGTCCATAAATCCCTTTAAATTATTTTGAAGTGCATCTCCCTTTACTGAGCTGCCTGGGTGTGTTTTCAGCACCAAGATCAACTGCACTTTCATGCTTTGTAACAGGATAATGATGGGAAAGCAGCTAGGGCCATGTGCAAGGGCCTGCCAAAGAGGGAAAAGTGCATAGAGTGGGAGGCAGAATAAATAGCAAAAACATTATCAGAGTATTTACTACAGAAATCCAAAAGACAAATGTGTCTTTAATAGCATGCAGCATGGACAGGCTGCCTGTTCTCCCTTTCGCGACATATTCATCTTAACATCAATATTAACATTAACAATTATAATTGGAGTCTATGATTGGTGCCCTTCAACTTTTCTCAGCTCAGATAATGAGCTTTTTTTTTTTTTTTTTTCAATATATTTTTTTAAAATGATTCCCCACTGCAAGATTTGGGTTTCAGTTTTGAAATTTCTAGCTGTAGTCACCTGGCTGAAATCAGCCAGATGCATATTTAGCTGTAAATATTTAATGAAAATTAATGACCGAATGAAAAGTTGACGGATGTTAATGGCAGATGTTAATTTCATTAACATTAAGTCTGTAAAGGCTTAAACTCTGGAGCATGCAGAGAAAAAACAACCAAACAACAACAAACAAACACAACACACACACACAAACAAACCCAAACATTTGTGCTAGGTTAACTTCTTTAGACAGAAAAACAAATTAGTGTTTTACAAACAGCCCAAACATTGCCTGGTTGTGTCCATGTGTTTGTATTAAAAATGACACCAATTAAAAATGGACAAAATTATTGTTTTGGCTAGAGAACGAACTAAACAACTGCTCATCCCTGGGAACAGCTACCTGAGCACACCTTTACAGTCTACTGAAGGCTTCAGGCCCGGGACAGCAGAGATCAATATCCATTATCCTGCACCAAGAAGATGGTTGGTGAATTGCAAGCCACAAGTATTTCACGCTTGAGAAATGTTGTATCTGCTTTGTACTGTATAGGCGTGATTACTAAAGACAGGAGAAATAATGATTAAAGTCTCCACTAAAATACTCTCCTGTGTTACAGCATGCAAGGGCTGAACCTACTGTTACCGTGGAGCTCCTGGTACAGCAAGGCTGAAGCCTATGCAGAGAGAAGACATCCGACTGCAAGACAACAATCAGAAGGAAATATTTTAATGCTTCACAACACCTCTCACTGAAGAGCCCTGAGGCTGGCTGACACGTGAACAAAGGTGTAAGAAGTTAAACGGCACTGGAAAGAAGATCAGAGGAGATTGGCATTTCTTGGCAGACGGCCTGGGGGTTGGAGAATAGAGGAGGTATGGGGAAGAGATTTCTTTTTGTGTCTGCTTATCTTATGCTTATTGAAATTGGCAAGTGACTTCAGTGGAGAAGATGCACAGTGCTTTTTGGTTCTTTCCACAGCTGTGACCACTCTAACCTGCATGTGCAGCGGGGCAAAGCTGGTTCCTACAAAGCTACACCTGCTGCCTGCACACAGACCCTTCAAAAAAACCTGCTGACAACTAGCTGAAACATACTTAAAGACCAAGTCCAAAACAGCATGCATTGTTTACCCTTGCTGTAAGGAGTTTCTTCCAGTCTTGCTCATTATCAAATCAAGAATTGTCATATGTGGTTATAGACGTACTGGTTACTTTGGTTTGGATACCTCACCTCTGATGGTAGTGCAATACTTCAGTAAAAAGAATAAGAATCTCTTCCTGAAAACAAGAGGCAGAAATTATTCACCTAGATAAGACCTAAAATTATAATTCATAACATCTTTCTTGCTTCCTTGGAGAAAAGAACTCCCAGCCTAATAATTATTTTCCAATTAAGAAAAAAAAAAAAGGCTGCTATTTTTAAGGAGACACCCTGTATGTTTCTTCTGATTCCTTTATTTTTATTTATTTTTTCTTTTTCACTTGAAATCAAGATTAAATTTAACTTCTTTTCAAGTTGCACACTGTAAAGATTTAGGGTTCTTAAGGAGAGTTTGTGTTTTAAAATGAGCTAACCAAACACAAAAATGCCAGGAATATTTTAAGTAAGACCTCATTAGGTAAAGACCATGACTGCAAATATTTGTCGCCTCTCTGCAGGCACATCATGTTTTTAGAAGAGGATTTATATAGGCTAACTCATTTTTCTGCTTCAGCCATTTGGACACTCAGCAAATTTCTTCAGCTTCTCTGGTTTCTCCCTGTTTGCTCCCTCACACCACTCATTCTTTATCCTGTGAAATTTCACTGAGGTTATAGCGGCTCTTAGATGCAAAAAGCAAAATAAATAAAGGCAAGAACAAAACCCCAACCCCTTTTTTCTTCTGCCTTCTCCAGTCTTAGATTTTCACTGCATGCCGATGGTATGTGGCTGTTCTTAATCTCGAAAGCCATGACGCAAAACATATGAGGACAGCTTCTGGTGAACAAAGCCAAATGACAGCTCCAGGCCCCCAGTGCCTGCCGCTGGTGGTACTGCTCACAAGAAACAAAACTATGGGGAGGAAGGGGGAGGAGAATCCCTTTTGGGGATCACTCTCATTATCCTTCCCCATGGCAGACTTCTGCTGAATCATTCGCTCTACTCAGTCCCTGGAGGTTCATTCTCATGGGTTGATATTGGCAGCCTCCTACAAATACAGGATGAGGCTATCACGCTTTTATCTGCAAACAGACTCACTAAATGAGCACGACTCCCTCTACAATAGTAAAGCTATCACAATTCAATTCATAAAAATGAACACATAGATTCCACCCAAAGGAGTTTACAGTCAGACCAGAAGGCAGCAAATCCTATACTCCCTGTTTTCCAACACACCTGTAAGCTCCAGTACTGTCTTGTGACAAATCATATCCTGTTTTAATGTAATGTGAAATGCAAAGAAAAGTATCTGACAACTTTTCTTGCAGTTGCTTGTTATCATTTGAGAATTTCAAAGGAAGTGGCAATTCAAAAAAATAAGTTGAGAAAAAGGAAAGAAGATGTAGGGAAATGTAAATGGCTGCACAACAGTGTAATGGGATGAGGTGCAAAAAGGTATTGGAGGTAAGAAGGTGTGGAAAGAGGAGGTGGCGAGTACAGCAGGGTCTTGCACTGTTCATAGCTCAAATGCTATGAAACATTGTTATTCACACTTTTGCCTTAGTGTATTGCACTTTCTTTCTAACATGAATTTCTGTTCTTTTGGACTGAGAGGAAAGTGTTTATCTTTCCTCAGCCCCCCTGCCTGTTGGGGAGCAGTGAGTTGCAAATGTTGCATTGCGGAATCCTAATTGCCTTCTGTACCAATGTGTGGTGGCAAAGACAAATGTATCAAGAAGCATATTAAACTGGGAAAAAAAATGAAAGTTTGTATTTATTTTGCTCATAATTAAATATATACATATCTGTGTTTATTCTAGAGATAATTATAGAAATTAATATTGAGAAATGTTTCTCATTGTGTCAAAATTACGTGTTTAATCGTGCGCTAATCGGACTGCAAGACCCATTTGTATTTAATTTCTCAAGGCTGCAATTAAATAAGCTGGCGATAGCAGTGCTCTGTTTGGATCAGTTAAGCACTCCAAATCAGCCAAGGGCAACCTCCTTAAAGCAGGTAATTACTTCACTCCCACCAATTTTGATGGGAGTTAAAAGCCTGCATCTCCATGAGAACTAGAGATTAACCACCCAAGATTTGTTTCAATCAAACCTCTGTCAGATAACATCTCTGGATGCATTCATTTTATCCGTGGGCATTTTGTGCCTCACTGTCAGCTTCTGCTGGAAAGGTAGTTTATTTAAACAAAACCAAATATTCTCCTGTTCAGGCATGCTAGGTTAAAACAGTGAGTGCAGTGTCTTGGTCAGCACGGTGCATTGAGAACGGAGGAGTACAGAAGTGTTGTCCCCATAAAATGGCCTAGATTATTTCTTTCCAGTGGTGAGAGGGAGGTAGGTAGGTTTTAAACACCTGCCCCATAGCAAGCAATAAGCCATGAGAGTAACTGCAAGTTACATGAGGAATACTGAAATATATATTTAAACTCTCTCATCTTTAACCACTGAAGTTTCCATTCTTGCCCATAAATATATCAACACATTTTGGAACATCTCAGAGATTTCAGTAGTAGCTACTTAAGATATTTAAGTAGATACTTAGGTGGTAAGTTTTCTGGGAGCTTAGTTTTCAATTCCATTTTTCCCACTTGAGATCAAAACCTCCGGTGACATCAGTTCCTCTTGAGTCTCTCAGACACATCTTACACTGTTGTCCCAATGATCATTCTTGATCAGCCGCTGACTTGTATTTGTCTTTTACTGTTCAAAGGAAATCCCCGTTGCCAAAAGAGGGTGTGTCTTTTATATAATTTCAGAAGAGCAATGGCTACAGGAATGACGACTGATGGAAAATAAGTTATAAATGATGGACGCTGCTGGTGTGCTTCCTGTGTGGCGGAATGAAAAACGATGGATCAAATGACTGTAACACTTCCACTGCACAACAAGACTGTATGCAGCAGTGGTGAAATGAACTCATGATTTTAGAAAACTTGAAAGGACACGAGATATGAAGAATTTATGTATAGCAGTGTGTGTTCAAGAATGAACTCAGTCGTGGACTCAATTCAGGGCATCTGGCATTATTTACAACATTCGCTTCTACTTTTAGGAACGCAAAAATTTCAGGCCTTTGACTTTTATGACAGTTAAAAGTTAACCCAAGCATTAGGATGAACTCTGTCAGGGATTGTTAATCCTCTCTGTGCCTGTTGGTGTTAGGCTTTTCTGTTTATTCCCTTCAGCAATTTACAGAACAATACAATGGGGTCATTACTGTGCTAGGATAAGAAATGGTCGGGGAAGGAACCCTGTTGTTTTATATGTACCTGGCAGCAATGCTGGAGGATCTGAACAAAATCAGAGCTCCACTGTCTTCAGTGTTTTACAGCCACAAGCTTTGTGCCAAGGCCAGGTCTCTACAGAAAGTTTTGCCACTTCAGTTATAATAACAGAGTCAAAGCCAGAAAAAAATCTGTAGATTACTGATGTGGTTAATGTGCATAAACCAGTGCAGCGTACTTCAGTTTGGGAAGTGGTTAAACTCTGTGCCAGATGAAATTCCCCGTATTCCAGTGTAACAGCACCTCTGCTGAGGGTCGGGATCTAGGGGGAGGCATGGGCAGGAAGCAGAGAACAGGCAGGGAGTTTTGGTCGCTTCTTTCACATTGTGTACCTGTTTCTGAAAGAAATTTAAAGTTTGCTCATCGTTGCCATTTAAACATGCATTGTCTATCCTTTCTCTCCTTTCAGTTTTAAGTTGTGGAGCTAGAAGATGGTCTCTGCTGTGAGATGTTGCCTTTATGCCAACCTACACATTCATTCTGAACTGTTTGCTGATGTTCCTAACAATAGGGCACTTTAAGGCAAACATTCGGTTAATAAATTGTACCAGCTCATTCCTACCTTTTCCCTGAAATCTGTCATTAACAATTAATAATAAAGAAATAATGTAGCAGAGGCTGAAGCTATAGAGATATTTTCAAACTATGCTAGGGGAGAATAAATCCTCTGAGGTACATGAGGATACTTCCAAATCAGAGTGCAAAGAAGTCACTGCAAACTATTACAAGGTAATTTTACTGCAAGTAGTGCACGGCAGAAGATTATAGGGACAGTTCTCTTTTGTATAAGAAGATATCTGTATCAAGGAAGCCAAATGTCTAGAAACATCAGTTATTTACAATTGAAAATGTTTAGATTAATTTTAGATAACTTGCAAGAACCACTTCAGTGACTGCATCCAGAGAGAGCCAAACGTTCACTGCCTCTTATGTGAGTTGTCCTGCTTTGCTCTGAAAAAGTGGGAATGCTCCCAAGACCTTTATTCTTTGAGGAGTCTGACTTGTTCAACGGACTTGATAAGATACAACAGTGAGATCCTGATGGAGAGCAGCCTTATCTTTGTTGGAATATGGGATATATATTATTATATCAATCTTCTCTTCAAAAACGTGGCAGAAAAAGTAGTTCCTATGACTATTGAGCTTTGTTTGTCTTTACAGTTCTTTTTAGTACTGCAGCATCTCATGCATTTTGCGTTTTCATTCAAGCTCCAGTTCCTGGAATTCCAGCATGACTTGAGCACTTCAGATTGTATTGCAAGGAAAAGTTAGTTCTGGCATTCCCTTGCAGACAGTGATTTGAAAACCTGACTCACAACCATCCTACAGTCTCAGAAACAAGGCGGCAAGTACCAAGAATTATACATTTTTTTAAATCTGATGACTTTTAAGCCAATCTCCTGATTCATTTTATTGCAAGGGCTTTGCAGTAACAATGTCTTTATCCAGCTGCTTCAGACTTCCAACTCTCCTCTTGTCTGTTCTGGACTTGGCAATGCAGATTATTCTAAAGCACTATGTCCTATGTGGCATCCTAAGAGGCAGCTCAGGCTTTAACTAACTTCTCTAACCAGTTATGGAATTGCAGTTCTTCATACTGCTATCTCACAGTTCACCCTTCATTTACAATTAGTTTATTCCATTTTCCTTGTGTGTGAGATTTTTCTGGTAAACATCAGTTATCTGGGTTGAGTTACTCGTCTGAAACTTATTGAACAATACTTATGGTAGTGTAAAATAAAAGACTTTTTCCATCAATTCAATCTGTGGTGACTGGGTATCTATATTTCAGCTGCCATCTAAATCTACAGACAGCACTTCATGTATGAATCATTTGTTGGTGACTTGCAAAACTCTTCTGAGATGAGTAAGTGTTCAGTTTTTATAATTGCTTCCAGGTTTTCAGGTTTTAGTGATTCTAAGCGTGAGGAGCCCAGCTTAAGATTCAAGCCTAAATCTTTTGCATAGATATAACCTTTTGTTTTTAGAGAGTTACCAACATTTTAAAATAATAATTAAAAAAAAAAAAAAAGCTCACAGCCAAACATTGCAACATAGGTTGGACACACATCCAGGGGCGGAAACAAAACAAGCCTTTTCTACAAACTGTGTCTCTGGGGTCTGGTCCTGTTTTGCAACTGGCAAGAATATGGTTATAAAAGATATTATACTGACAACAAACTTAATTAGCTGCTGTTACGGACAGGGTTGTCTTGGGCCTTTTGGAGGCTAGGGGCCTCTCAGTGGTCAAGTCTACTTGATATCATCATCATGTACACAAATGGGAACCAAAAGAGCCACCTGAATGTATTCATTGGATAGAAATCCAGTGGGTTGATTTTCAAAAGTGTAGAATAACCAGGAACCCCCACAGGAGTCCTCTGCATTAGTACCTACAGGAATGAATCTTATTTAATCACATTTAATTTCTGTCCTAGGTGAAAAGACCATCCAGGGTCTTAAACAGAAGTTTAAGAAAGAAAAAAAATAATCAAGTGAAGTGACATCCAGTACTTCATCTTCAAAGCCTTTCTGATCCTTTGGCAGAGATAATCTGATAGTTCTTTTTCATCCTAAAGACTCTAGTTTCCATTTTACCTTTTGAGGGAACATTTATGTTTACCACTCACAAAGTCCTTTCTTAATCTTTACTAAATAAATATATATCTACAGAGAAACAGCAAGAATTAGAAAACAGTTCTTTTTAAAAAGGTCTGCAGACAGAGAAGATTATGCAGATGGAAGATCTAGATGTTATGAACTCTGAGATGGGATTATTCATTTTTCACCTAAGTGAATGTTAACTAGGCTTGACTACTGCTCTCTCTCCTTTTCGCTCTCTCTCTATAGTTGATTTGTCAAAGTATTCCAAGACCAATAATGGGCATTGCCTAAAAACTGAGGAATGTTCTCACAAGTTTCCTTCTTTCCCAGGAATCAGGAACACTGCTTTAAGGAGGAAATGGAGATGTACAGTCAGTGTGCACAAAAGACAGGGCAAGTAGGCTCCAAAGACAGAGTAGACTTAAAAGTGAGAGCTGTGATTTTGAAATTCATGAACATTTGGAAAGCTGAGAACAAAAAAAAAAAAAAAAAGCAAAAATTAATAAGCTTGCTGATTTCAAAAGTCTTAACTGCATTGTGAATGTTTTGCAAAAGATCATTTTAATGCAGAACACTGAACTTTCTGCTTTGCCAACCCAGAAAAAAAGAGCCCAGATTTCTTTCCAGTTCTCACCCCCCAGGAAGATGGCATATTTTTCATTACTATTTTTCACACGCAATCTCTGCGCATGCAGGAACGCTTTTCAACAAAGGAAAGGCTCACATTTCAAATAGTACCGTGGAAAATGTTCCATATAGTCAGCTCCTTGACACACCGCACTGATGTGTCAGCATGTCTTTGTAAGGCTCTGGAACAGTCTTGGCAACAAAGCTAACCAGCAAACTCTTTGACCCCAAATTCCTCTATTCCGATAATGTTATCATGCATTTGACACGGGGTCACTGTTACTCACATAAAGGAAACTTTCAGGAGAGAAACTGGGTAACACTTATTCATGAGAAATCCAGTTTAAAATGATAAAGTGGACTCATATAAGCCATAAATATCCTTTGTTTTACAGCTATGCTAGTTTTCTTAGGGCAAGAGGATCTAAATTTTCTTTTTGAAAAACTTCTGACAGACTACTTAAAAACATGATTTTGCTATTGAGAAGATCCGTCTGAGAAAGCAAAAAGCAAAAAAAAAAAAAAAAAGTGTTAAAAAAATACTATTTTGTTCAATACCATGAAGCATGAATGAGGTTTGAATTGCCTTAGTAGCATCCCCTCGTGGAAGCTGGAACAAAACCAAATCTGAATAAATTGTGCTAATTCCAGATAATTCTATTTGCCAGCAGTCTAACAAAAGCATCCATGTTCTGCTCTTTCTCCAAACCTGGCAGAGACCCCTCCAGACCCTCTGAGAATGCAAGAGTTCATAAGTTCACTTGCTATTTGCACTTCAACACATTTTGTTGAAATAATGTTTCCAATCCTTCCTTACAGCAGAAATCACACATATCACCATTGAAAGATAAGAGTAGACAGAGCACAACTTCAGAAAATAAAAGTTCAACATTAACTTTTAAAATGTACTTGTGGGGTTTAAGAATCAGCGCATCAATATTTAATGAGTAACTCTTCTCCAGAATACCTGACTTTCTGTTTGTAAGGTACGTGAAGTATATCTGCTTATATCTGTAGTTCTCCTTTTCCAAGCCCACTGAATGTTTCTTAGAAATTACTGCTTACACTTCTGAAATATTAACATAAAAATGACTCAGGCTTGTAGAGCCTAGAATACATGTTCTCACACCGTGATTCAGGGAAGAGCAATTGGATAGCTGAGGATTAGAAGGCTCTGGCTCTGAGTCACACACACACACGAAAGGAAGATATGAAATTTGAAGAATCGGAGTGTTTGGCTTCCCACAAGAAAATGACTTCTTGTACCTCCAAACCTTGGTTTAAAATTGATACTTCCCCTGTGACCATTTGGTGACTCAGGAAAGTTACGTGATCATAAATGAGGAAAAGTGGCCCATGAAGTCTTCTGGGATGTTATTCAGCCTGAATAATTTGAAAATCCACTGCACAGAGGTGTTGCAATGTATAATCTCCAGAATCCTCAGTCCAAACCTATCTGTAAGTGTGGAAGCAGAACTAGGCTGTTAGGAGTCTCACTGGCAGGGTAGTTCATAGACTTACCACAGCAATTCTGTGTAATGTTAATAGATGTGACCTTCTCTCAGTCCAGTATTAACATTATTTCTTGCATACATATGAGGGTTTTGATTTGTAGGAACTCCAGCAGTTTCTGCTTTTCTGCTTGTCTTCTCTGTGCCTTCATCTATTTCTAGAAAAAATGGAGCTGAGACTTTTGAGGATACTCGAAGTCATCTGTTGGTAGCCTCCATGGTTAGCTCATCTGTAACCCCAAGCCACCTGGATCTTGGAAATGCATCTTGCATCCAGCACTGAACAGAGGCTTAACAATGACATGTCTCCTTTTGGGAGATGTGGAACTTCAAGCCCAAATTTCAAAGCTACAGGTATCTTCCTTAAGCCTTCTCCATCGCTTACACACCCTTCCCCACTCCTGGCACACACTCCTCCATTCAAAGTCCTCTGAAGGCTCTTGTTTATGTTTGAAATATCTGAGCACATGTGGGACACACAGTTTGGTAGAGGAGACTCCAGTGATGTCACAAGTTTATGCTCAAACACACAGGTGATAGTTAAGTGGAAAAAGTAAAAACTATTTAGGCTTTGTGTAGTGTCAGACAAGTATACGCCTCACAGCATTTGCAGAGTAGGAGGACGAGAAAGGTCAAATCTCATGCAGGTTGGATGCTCTGATGATGACTCTCAGGCAGGGTCAATTCTGTAGCTAGATAAAATCTCTCTCCAGAGCCCAACTGGGTAAGTCACAGTCTTGGCCTGACCACCCACTTTTAGAGGGACTTTTTTTCTTTCAAGCTGTGCATGACAATAAACTGCCTTTGGCATCTGGAAGGCTCTCCTCTCAGAATATAATTACAAACTTCAAAATGGTGGTTAAAATGTCAATAAAGGACATGATTAGTTGCAAGTTTCCACATGTCTGTGTAACAACACTCCAACAGCAACTCACCACTGTTTAGTAGCTGATCTAACCCATCCCCATTTTTACCATACCCTTACAGCAGCTGGGCTCAACCAGCCCTGCTGTATACCTTCAAGCCAATTCAGGGGTGGATGGTGGTGGATGACAGAAGATAAGAAAGTTGCTGTGCTGAAGACAGCTCTCTGCAGTTAATCTATCTGTCAAAACTACCTTTTGCCACAAAAGCAGGCTCAATTTCAGCGTATGTGGCTTCTTGCATGTCTACCAGTCCTGATTATGCTTCCACTTCAGCAACTGTGCTTTGATTTCCCTCACTGAACTGTTAAAAATTGCTAAAATTACTCTCCTGCTTGCTTCTGCTAAAAGTCCCTAACAACACAAGGACTTCTAACCATCCCTTCTCGCTATTCACAGGACACCCTCCACACTAGAATTGCCCCGGGACTCTGCTGAAGAAAAGAAGCTCTTGAGCAACTTGCAGAATCGCCTCTTCCATTGTTTCTGAAGAATTCTTTTCACTGCATTCCTCGGGCTGTCAGGAATTGCACAACCAGCTCTTCCAGCTCGAGCAGAGCTGAACCTGTGATCTGTATCTTCCGACAGAACAGTCATTAAACTTAGGTCGTTTCTATGCACACGTACACGTGTGCTAAAAGATCCTTAAAGATCCTTAGAGTTAGGAAAACTCAAAAGTCTTGAAAGTAAGACAAAGTGGGAACACACCAATGCACCTTGCCTGTTTATTATGGCTTTAATTCCATACTAATTTTATGCTATATTGTCATTTCATTTCTCTAATGTATTTTGAAACCAGTTATAAGAATGCAACGAAAGCAGGAGCTATATGTAATACAAAATATTTGTTTTCACTACCCCCCTTCAGCTGCATCATGGAGAAAGCTAAGGTCTGGAGCTTTTTGGGATCATTGCCATTAAACTAAGTAGCAGTGACTTTTAATTCAATAAACCATTTTTTTTTTTAATTCAGCAACTTTTAAACCTACCGGGTTCTTGTGAAAAAATGCTGAATGAGAGGTTCCCACAGTCGTTCCAAACATGTAGGTCAATTGGGGGAAAAATTAATTTTGCTGTTCTAAAAATCAGGCTTGAATGCAACAATTTGTGTATTTCTTGCATGACAGGGTTCAGTTGGTTTGCCAGAGTTATACGATGAGAGATAAAAAATGAGTGAATAACAGGAAAGTAGGGCCAACTAAATGTCCTCCATACAACTAGTATGTAACATTCCTTTGCTAAAAAAAGTTAGCGTTATATATAGTTTAGGCAAAATTCTTGGACTGTGTTATTAGATGTAAAAAGTAAAAAAATAACCTTACATGATTTGTTCTTGTGTACAACTTTATCAAACTATTAGTGTGTGTTCAAAGATGGTGAAAGGTCTGTGGGGGGAAGATGTATGAGGAGCAGCTGAGGCCCCTTGGTTTGTTCAGCCCCGAGCAGAGCAGGCTGAGGGGAGGCCTCATGGTGGCCTGCAGCTCCCTCACGAGGGGAGCGGAGGGGCAGGCGCTGAGCTCTGCTCTCTGGGGACAGCGACAGGACCCGAGGGAACGGCATGGAGCTGGGACAGGGGAGAGTCAGGCTGGGCGTTAGGGAAAGGGTCTGCACCCAAAGGGGGCTTGGGCACTGGGACCGGCTCCCCAGGGCAGTGGTCAGGGCAACGAGCCCACAGAGTTCAAGAAGTGTTTGGACAACGTTCTCAGACATCTAGGGTGATTTTTGGGTGGTCCAATGTGGAGCCAGGAGTTGGACTCGATGATCCTTGTGGGTCCCTTCCAGCTCGGGATATTCTGTGATTCTAATATTGTGTAAGTCAGGAAAAGAAATAGCTCTGATGTAGTAAAATATTTAAAATTTTTACAAATAGAAGGAAGGTCTATTCTTTATGGCCCATTTATGTTGCAAATGACTTTCATGTTTGGTTGTGTGCTTAAACACGGCCTAGATATCGTACTCATAAACAGCTAGCCACTAGCATAGCTTAAAATAATTATACACAAAGTAATGAGTGAGGGTTTCTTTAGAGCCCATGCAGTCCATTAAAAAACGTTGAGAATTGAAGAACCAACACATTAAACATACAGTAAAAATTGTGGACTTATATTTTTGTGCAAATAGAAGGTGCTTACTGTTTTTCAGTAACAACTGAAAATTTGCCCTAGCTTTATATATGGTTTGGTTTAAGATAAAATCTCCTTCAATTAGTATACGCGCACATGTATCTGTAAGTTTTGTTTGCTCAAACTGAGGCTGCTCCTATTAGAAATATTTCATTGAGGAGGAAACATGCTGCATGGATGGAAATAGAGGGGCCGTGCAGTTCAAGCACATCCAGTCAACAGAACAGCTCTGCTGCAAGTCTGTGCATCTCTGTAGGGGTAGTGGGTGTGGGAGAGCCTCTTTATGGAAATACCATATAATGGAGTAACTGTATGTATACATATATATAAATCTTTGTGTATGCACATATGCAAGTGCATGCTTTTTATGAAGGAGAAATGATCGCTGTTGCAGAAGCCTGGGGAGATGATCTGGTGTGACAGGAATGTCAAAATCACTGGATACACCCTCTCCAGCAACAGGCAGAAAGGGAGGCTAAGAGTTACTTCATGCTGAAAGACAGCGTTACTGCTACCATCAGTAAAATGCCTGTGATTCCTAGAGGATAAGCAAACTGACTTTGAAAAGAAGAAAACACTATAATTAATTTGGGCTTCTATACTGGATTGCATCCTGACAGGTGAAGACTAATTGACTGAAGATCTGTTCAGTAGTAGTTGCCTTGGTGAAAATAATTCGTTGCTGTGCTAATGACAAGCAATCTCACACAGCTTTTTTTTTTTTTTTTTTTTTTAATATGAAAATAATGGAGCAAACTCATTAGGAGAAAATAATGATAAAAATGCAAACAGCATTTTAATGACAGTTCCTTACCCATACAATGACACCAGCACAACCTCAAACAAATACTGTTATCCTGAGTACTACAAATACTATGCTCATATATGTTTGATTAGGGACCCCTGTTTGTCTGCCCAGGAAAACAGATGAAAAAGGCCTTTAAAAACAATGACAAGTCCTTTGTTGCTATCATATGGAAAAAAGTAAGCAAAAGAAAAGAACGCTCAAGGAGTCAGAAAATACAGAGAGCTGTGATGAAGGAGGATGAAGATATTGAATATATCTCTTAAAAAAAAAAAAAAAAAACAAAAAAAAAAAAAAAAAACAAAAAAAAAAAGAACAGATTGCTAGGATTGGAAGATAGAAGGGTGGTACGGGTGGTGAGGTGCTGGCACAGGCTGCCCAGAGAAGCTGTGGGTGCCCCATCCCTGGAGGTGTTGAAGGCCAGGCTGGATGGGGCTTTGAGCAACCTGGTCTGGTGGGAGGTGTCCCTGCCCATGGCAGGGGGCTGGAACTGGGTGATCCTTGAGGTCCCTTCCAACCCAAGCCACTCTGATTCTATGATTAAGAACAACAACAAAGAGAATGGAGAGTCTGAAACAAAAGGACTCCTGGAATGGTATAGAATTTGCCTGAACACTAAGTATTAATTTGTAATGAACATTCAGAGATACGAGCAGTGTCACAGAAGATAGAGCTTTTTGATTTCTGTACCTGTACCTGTATCTGAATACACACAACTTAATGAGCTAGACCTGCTTTGACTGCCCACACCTGGAGTTGTGCTTCATTCACCAAGAAGGATAAATGAGTCTGCATTTTTTTTTCCCAACCAAATTACTGGACACCAGATATTTAGAACCACACAGCAAAAGGGATGGAGGGATAACTGCAAAATGCAGCTATAGTCACTGCATCTCTCAAAAACAAAACAAAACAAAACAACACTATGGCAAGCAACTTCTTTTCCCATTGTAATTGACAGTTTTGACCCTTCATCAATGGTGACTTCAAATCTCTTGACCAGCTCAGTTGAAATGGAGCTCAGAAGAATAGCAGTATAAACATACCTCAGTAACATGCTTTAACTTGTGGTTAAACCTGAAGCGGTACGGCCTTGATGCACTCTGTAACTCCCTTCCAGCAGAGCTATTTTATTCTTCCCTCGTCCACGGCTGCTCTTGCCCTGATGTGGAGCCCTGGCTGATGACGGGACTCGAAGAGGCCCTGAAGAAGTCAGAAGGAAGTCACAGGTGGCAGTTGCATGAGGCTAGAAAAGAACTGGAGGAGGTGATGCTGGAAAAGTAGCATTGTGGAGCCAGGGCCATGGTGGGACTGGGACACTATAACAGTGTCATTTGGGAAGGACGGACTTGTCCCTGACCAACATCGCTGGGTTAGAACAATGTTTCCTCACCCAACTGATGTAGGCAACCTCTGAAACCCTGCTTGTGAGAGGAGGTAGAGCAAAGGGCACACAAGAAACACAAGCCTACGGGAAGCAGAGCTTAAGCAGTGAGTCAACCTATCGTCCTTTTGGTGGGGGCGGAGGGCAGGGAAAGAAATGAAGCCTTGCCATTGATGCCTTCACCTCTACTGAAGGTAGGGAAACTGGGAAGAAGGCAAGTGTGTTTGCTGACAGAAGCCCAGGAACAAGACTCCCAGTAGGTTTTCTCTTGACATACTTGTGCCAGAGCTTCCCTATCCTACAGGAAAACCCATCAGCAGCTTGCATTGCAGAGGTGTAGTCCCCCATCTCTCCTGGTTGAAGTTCTGTGCTCAAACTTCCACCTTCACTGCTGAGCCCCCACACAACAGGGTGATGATGGGCTTGGTAGGGCTGGCGAGCAGTGAAAGCTGAGGCAAGGGCAAGGTCTCAGGGCTTTCAGTGGAGGAAATCCTATCTTCTGAGCAGGAAAACTGGTGGGGATGCAGGACCTGCTGTATGGAGCGGGGTCACCTGGCACAGCAACGGGCCTCCTGCTCAGCCCTCTGTCAGGACACAGCAGTAGGCCCCGCGCACCACTGCCCCCACTACCCACGCAGGGGCAGCCCAGCCCTGCTGAGAGGTGGCTCCATCTCCCCGTCCTCGTGAGGCAGGCTGCGGCCCTTCCCCACCCACGGCTGCTTCTGGCGTGACTCAGAAACCACCTCCTCACCCCTCAGCCACTTCCTCTTGTTTCTTGCACAGCTCTCCACCAGTCTCACATGAAATCAAGTAGCACAACATAGGCACCCCAGTAGCTTTTACTCCCTGGTTAGGTCTGCTACAGAGTAAAGAATGAGTAAGGATTGAAGTGACACTTACCTTCAGAGCTTGAAGGCTCTGTCAAGACCAGATCGCTTGTCCTAAACAGCTACGCGAAGCAGTAATGTGTGCTGTAATTAACTTTCAATCATTCTGCTGAAAAACCCCGAAAATTCCCCTGGTGAAATTCACAGAAATCTTTGACAACCGTTACACAACTCCGGAAACCATCCTTAATTTCCTGTTGGCTTCTTCCACCAGGGAGATGCACCAAACTACACCAGTAGTGTACATACTGTTCTGACCATTGAAGCCAAGAGATGAATTTCAAGAGGAAGCATTTCTGATGGAATAGGTATTTAATCTAATCAAATTCAGGATCATCCAGAGGTTGAAGGTTGAGGTGAAGTAGATGCCAGAAGGAAAATAAATGCATTTAAAAAAAGTACTATTTAAAAAAAGGTACTATTATTATAGTTATGGAGTACAGTAGGACATTTTCTTATATGGCTAACACTCCATTATGATTGCCTGTTTCAAGTCTGTAGAGCTGAAAAACAAGAAAAAGGACTGAGGCAGGGATAACAGAATCTCTGTCTGATGTTATATGCTATCTATTTTAATGCTATAAATCTGTTTTCTTTAAGAACAGCACAATTTGATGTCTAAAATAATTTAGACTATTAAGATATGAGGCTTTGGAGAACCCCTCCTAACCTAGAATGCATTGCACCCATAATTTGAGGAGTTTTATTAGAAATGTCATCAAGATGTGCGTCCGTGACCAGCATTATGAAACTTATGACCTGCAGAATGTCATGAGGTCTTTAAATTTAATGCCCCTTTTCAGAAAAAATGTATACTAAGTGCTTATTGCTGGGTGAAATCGGTAGAGAGGATATTAACTTACACTCCAACGCAGAAATTCTTCGAGGCTGGTGTGAATCAACACTTCCACATCCTTAAACAGTACAGTCATTTACATAGTATAAAACTACTACTTGAAGCTATCTCAAGTTTAGCTTTCCAAGTTTTTCAACCAATGGAGCCTATTTTCAGCTACTCAGTCTGAGCTTGACTGAAATTGTATCTTTGAACATGTCTGGTCCTTTTCTACCATGTACATTACTAACACCCTCATGATGCAATTTGAAAACTAGAGGTAACCTTT
This sequence comes from Netta rufina, assembly GCF_964035555.1. Lineage (NCBI taxonomy): Eukaryota > Metazoa > Chordata > Aves > Anseriformes > Anatidae > Netta > Netta rufina. The sequence goes on from NC_140124.1 coordinate 108,342,661, forward strand.
GACTCCCTCTTTTTTGTGGTCTCATTTACCTGTTGAATACTTTGTCTAGCATTTTAAAACTATTTCTTAAACCATGAAATATTTAAATTTCCTTTAGGCATTTAAGAAAGCCAAACAAAATCATCATTTATTTTTTTTAAACCTGGAGACATCCTTACAAAGTAAAATTCTGTCCAGATACCTACAGTTTCCCCAACATAATTATTTTACCTCCTGTTTCAGCCTATTTCCAACTCTTAAAATATATGCACAGTTCAGCTGTAATTTTTTTCCCCTTTTGATATTCCCTACTTAAATCCTGATGCCATAGTTACAATCACAGTATAATTATGGATAAATTTTTATCTGCTTAGCAGGAAGGCTATTTTATGAGGGTTGTTGGAATGCAGATGTTAAGAAGAGTTTAGCACTGGACAATAATACATTTCATTTGTACCCATGCAATGTCTTCCTTTGCCACTCTCCCACTCCACAGAATAGCCTCCTAGTAAACCTGTTACACTTTTCATACTCACTACTTTGTTTTCTGCATTAAGGAGAAACTTCTGAAGGAAACAAATTCCCATGCCAACACTTTGGACATAGCCTTAGATATTGACTTCTTGTTAACTGTCTGAAACCTCCACAAATAGCTCTGGTTAAATTTCAATACTTCTTTAGCCCTCTCTTTATTGATACTACAATGCCTTGACAGTTCACCAGTTAAAAAGAGTAACCCAGAAACTTCTCTTCCCCAAGACACCTGAAATTCTCATTTTTTAAACAGTCTATTGGCTTAATTAATGCAATCGGTTATACTGGCAGTGTTTCGTATTGCAGCAGTTTTATTGAAAAGTTTGATTTTTTTTCATAAATAAAAAAGGATATATTTAAACTTTTTTTTCTCACACATGAACATAAAAACTCTGAAAGCTTTTAGAAATGAAAATTAACTATACAAAAATTAGGCTATCAATGTTAAATACTTAAATTTTTGTTCCTACTAACTGAAATACATTTATATCTTCTATCAGTATAAAAATCTTCATAACGGGTAATGCAACATGAGTTATTTCCTTTAACTGAAGTTATTCACATTTTCAATACATTTATTTCCAGCAAATTTCATCAGTCTATGCCTTTCTCTTTCGTGGAGTTCCATTAAGTTCTGAAGAGGATAGTTGCAGAAGTTGTTGCTGCTGCTGCTGCTTCTTTGTGGGAGAAGAAATCCATTCTTCTGAGCTTAAAAAAAGTCACAAAAGCTTATAAACGTTTGATTTTAAGTATTTATCTCCTATAACTGAATGCAAATACACAGAGCTCCAGCCAGTATTAATATCATAAACCTTATTTTTATGTACAGCTTCTTATTCTCATAATTGTTTAGTTAAAATAGGAATAGCATCAGGTTAAATATCAGATAATTCAAATACATAATCACTTAAGTTCTGTATGCGGGTAAAAAAACAACAGATATACAAGTAAAAGGATAATTATGTTACATACCTTACCAGTTATCCCAGACAGTTAGCTAGAAAAAGCTACATAAGAACAATCTTTCTGTTCATCTGCCCAGTATTTGACATGGAATCTTGAAAGAGTTTAAAGACCTAGCCATCTTGAATATTTCTAGGGTATAAGAGCTGAAAATACCAGAAAATTGTGGGAACATGTGAATGCATAAAGATGCTAATCAATCACTTCATAAAGGGAAGCAATTAGAATTAGTGTGCAAATCTTTAAAACGAGCAGAAACAACAAAAGAAACCTTTACAGGAAATAAAAATTCCTCTGGAAGTCAGACGGGCAAACTCTAATCACTGTTGGTTATTGCACACAAATATTAAAACAAACAAACAAACAAACAAACAAACAAACAAAACTTCCATGCAAAAAAAAAAAACAACAAAAAACTCCCACCACCAACAAAACCAAACATTTTTCCTTTGAATTCTGACTATGGGAAAGTAATGACTACATTTGAAATAGACTTACCTATACAATTTTTTTACCGTTTCTCTTCGCATTCTTTTGGGAGGGATGGGGGTGTCAGATGCGTCTAGCATTATAGACTGAAGTAACGATTCAGTGACTTTATCTGATGGAGTCATACCTATTAAAAAAATTGCAGGTAAGAACAAATTAAAAAAAAAAAATAATCCTATTGGTTATAAATGGGACCCGTAACAGTAGTGTTAAACTTTCCAAATAATGCTTTAGACACGTCATACATTTTATAGTTACCTTATACTTGAAACTGAGTTCAAAGATGAAAAGGAAAAAAATCTTTTTGCTTTAAATAAAGTTATCACTGGGTAAATGTTGATTTTTGAAATGTATTTTGAAGCATCACAGATTACTTAGTATTGACATAAAAAACATTTCTAACTATGAAATACTATCTTTGCAGAATTAGGGGTGTTTCTTTTTATAGTGCAATGTTTTGATTGTGTTTCCTTAGCAAAAGCAATTCATCTCTTTGCCTACGCAGTCACTTCAAAAAAAATTTCAATGTTCTCTACCACTGGGCAAGCCGGACCAATACAGTTATATAATCTCACATTGGTGAGATCATAGTGTCTTGTGAACATGAGACTAACTGATCATATTTTTATTCTTTGAGCACATTACAGGGCAGTGCTGTAACAAAACAAAAAGAGTTTTTATATTCTTTACTGAAAATGAGATCTCTCTAAGCTTTTAGGTAATTTTAATGATTTTCCTTCATAGGTTGAAGTTGTTAGCTTGCAAGTATGGAATACATCTGGATGTAGTTAACAGTTCTCCTCCTTTAGGACACCAATTGGTCTTAGCACAATGTACTACATTAACATACCCAATTTTTGTTCTATAAGCATGAGATTCTTTTCTTGTTCGGCAAGTTCCTGTTTTTTCTTTTGCATTTCTGGAGTGTTAAGTGACCGTAAGTGTAAATCAAGGTCCTTATTCACACTATCAAGTTTCACCACAGCTGCACGGTATTGCTGAAGAAGATCTAATGGAATAATAAAAACAATAAAACACAAAACAGTAAGTATGTGGTCCTTTAGAGGTAGAAGGCTACACCAAGTATGATCTAGACAAAGTATAAGATTCAGTATAAAATTCACAACAAAAAATCTTCCAAAAGCACTATTTAAAATACCACCAAAACTTATAGTAGACCAGTGTCTGTTCTTAAAATGACTGTAAAGGGAGGCTGAAAAAAATCAGACAGTATTATCATTTTTTCTTTTCATTCTGAACAGGCATTTAGATCCCAGTAATGTACCAGCGAACTCTGAAAAACACTTCTTTACACAGCACGTTGCTTGTGTGCTCCAAACTGAACTCTCTACTTTTGATGCCATTAAGTGTGCTTGCTCTGCTTTGAGCGCTACAAAGCTGAAGCTTGTATTACTGACTTGAATTGTAGTCCACCTTGTGGAACAAGAGAAAATAGTTTTCTGAGTTTCATTTGTCACACCTACAGTCATTTAAACAAGGCAACAGCAGGAGACTCATGTAAACAAGTGTACTTTGCTGACAAACTTTGTTACTCTTGTTAAGGTAACTGACAAAGACTTTTTCTTTGTCCAGACACTGAAGTATGCCAAGTAATAAGGAAACATTTCAAGCATGTTAGCATAGACTCATTCATTTTACTTTGTTGTGAGTATGAGGTAGCTTGCAGAAAGCTTAACTGAACAGTAAGTTATTTTTATTTGCCACGGGATGAAAGCATTCACAGTTACTGCAGAATGACAATGGGCACTGTAAATTTTAGTACAGTTTATTTCAGAAGTACCCTGTCAGTGCCATCACAGTTTAAGTAACTACTTTCCTTTTATGCTACAAACATAGGAGGGCAATTCACAACTTATGTCAAGGCTGCAATCCAGCTCAAAGTAAATATTATATAATATAATAATATAGAATTCCTTCATATAGATTTCTTTCCTTTATTCACCATTATTTTCATTTAAATGCCTCGTAACTATCCAAGTGAAATTAAAACATAACCTTTACTTCTACCATAACTGTTCCTGTACTAAACTATAAAAAAATCCAGTTTAATTCACATTTGGTAATAACTGAGTTTGACAACTGAAAATGTGTTCCCAGGGAAATACGAAATGTGCTAAAATCAGCATGCTTTAATCTGTAGCTGAAATGCTTAATATGTTATTCCTAGATGCAATATATTTTTACTGAAAGGGCAAGGAAGGATCTTTTAAGCCTTTTTTTTCTCCCTTAAATGGTCAATGTTAAGTAGTTTGCTCATATATAAGACTAACCCAATAGGAACACATGTCCTCTCTACCTTTCACCCACCCCTTCACTCTATATCGCACGTTTCTAGGAATACTGTCGTGGAAAGCTTTCGTGTCCTTCCTTTTGAAAATTAATTATTTAGGACAATCCTAATTTGTGAATAAGACTTCTCAATGTTTTATAAATGAGTCAAGTTGCTGTCAGAAGCTGCTGTCTTTTAACTTCATTTGTAACTTTTGACTTTTGATTTTTTGATTTATGACTTTTTAAAAATACTGCTTTTACTTTCAGGAAATGTAATAGCTCTAGCTTTTAAGAAAAGGGAAATTCATAAATAGGACACTGTAAAAGTCATACTTCCCAAAATAACGTTATGTTAAAGTTTTCCTTTTTATGTTACATAAAGGAATAACAAACATAGTCAAGCAATATAATTTCAGAAGTTCTTTATTTACATGATTTCATTAACCCACCTATCTGTCCGGAGAATGTAGAGTAAAGTTTTGGCATGGGTGCTCCAAATACCATTCCTCTGAGTTTATCCATTGGAGGGGCTTTATTCTGAAGGCCTCCAAATTTTCCATTGCTGCGAATTCTGTCTCCTTCCCTGGTCAGCAAAGTAGGGCAATGTGTAATTTTTACAACCTACACAGGTACAAAAAGTGATACTAAATTAGTAAATTAATGGAAAATTAAGTTTTTGGGAATGCTATTGTGATGCTTTGCATCTTACAACTACAAAGCAGTTAGTTCTTAATAAGGCCATTTTATGAAATCCTATTTCTTAACTTTTGCTTTCAAGTAATACAATAAATATATTTGTGCCACTGCAAATGATGAAAAATGAATGAAAAAATGATGAAAATGAGGAAAACTATTTTGTTTTTTGCCTTTTTTGTTGTACCCTCAGATTTTACGAGAACTCAAGAGCAAAATTTAGTTCTGTACTGGAAGAAAGCTGATTATCATCATATACTGTAAAGTAATGGCAATACATATTAGTGTTGGTAAAAAAAAAAAAAAAGTCAGCACTTTTTTTTTTTTTTAAATGCGTGACATTCAAAGCATCTGAAATTTAAGGGATTTACTTCTGATAGCATGTTCAATAAAAGTTTATATATATTATCTGCGATGGGTGAGGGTGACTGAAACAAATGGGGTGACAACAAGACCAAATTAAATGACCCAGACCTCATTTTGAGAAATGACTGCATATACAAACTCCTTTTCTTATTACAAAAGGTTTAAATCACTGTTCTCACAGTGTAATTTCTTACACTTCTGAAGAAGGGAAAAAAGAAAGATTATCCATCCCCAAAAGCTTACTGGTTTGATCAGTACAGTTCTAAATCCTTATGCTCAATCAGAATTCAGTTGTGACAACCTTATGAGCTGTAACAGAAAAGCCCAATGTCAGGACTACCTCAGACATTCTTGTCCGGTGAAATTTGTCCCATTAAACCGAAATAAAATGGCTCAGAAAAAGGTCTACTAAGTTTCACATCAAGATCTTGGTCATTTTAGTGGGTTTGAAACTTTGTAAGTCACGATCTCACAGCCATCATAATGCACAGACGTGTTTCATTACACATTCAGGGACTGGGAAAGTCCAGGAAAACTTACATTTAACACTAAGAGCAAAACTCCAAATGTTTGTCTCTAAAAACATGGTTCCATGCTTCATGTCAGCATTCACAAAATGGAAATTTTTAAATGGAAGTAATTTTGTCAGTGCCAATAGAGAAAGATTCCATTCACTGTTGGGCATCATAATTGACTTATGGATAATAAGCACACTTATAACTGAAGTGACATTAAACTTAGCAAGTAACCACTCAGTGTTTATTGTGTATTGAATATGTAGCCATGTAATATGTTTGTTTAAAAAAAAAGTATCAAGAATAACTGAAGCATACCTCTTTTCTGTAATGGTTTGCAGCATCCAAGTTATCTATAATGATGGTGTCACCCAAGAGCATCCCAAACACTGGAAAACAGTTTTTTGAGATGTGAAATTTCTCTAAAACAAAATAACTTAAGTTTTGAAAAATTAATTCTGCGGCTTCATTTGAGCAACCTGGTCTAGTGGTAGGTTATACCTGCTCATGGCAGAGGAGTTGGAATTAGATGACCTTTAAGGTCTCTTCCAACCCAAACCATTCTGTGATTATTATAGCTTTTCAGGTAAGTGCAAGAAAAGTAGCATATGCATTAACTTTTTCAATGAAATTTTATTCTGAGATAATATAAATATGCAACCTTTTGTTTTCAGTAAATAATTCATAAAATAACTTAGTATGTTTAATTGCCTTATGGCATAATTGACTGTATTTTCCACCACAACACTCTCTTGATATCTATTATTTACATTTATAAGGACATAGATAATAAAATCCCAAGTTTTAGGAAATGACATAAATGATAACATTTTTAGTCCTCCTTAAATGGAGTTCTTGGTTTCTTAATATTCACTGGATTATTAAGAAAAAAACATTAACATGTTGATCCAACTGATCTGATCTTAAGATCTTCTGCTAATAAAAGACTGTTCTATGCAAAATTTAATTTGATATAGCCTTGGGTGAGATATGTCAAGCTACATGGTTTCTAAATTTCTCCAGAAAAGTAATAGCTTATCTGCTAATGGGGGACACAGAAGAATTTATAAGTAAACTTTCTGGCAGCATCTAATGTCCTGAAAATTAACTTTTTTTTTGATATACATATTTTAAATTAACAATAGACAGGAATATTTTCATACTGGGAAGCTGTGACGTAAAACAGAAAACTTACTGAACTAATTACGGATTACAACTCTTGATATAAAGGGGTAGACCTACTTAATATAAGCAAAGGAGTGTAGGGTAGGTACTGCTATGTTGTTAGAAAGAGCAGAGGGAAACTGAAATCTACATAAAATCTGAAAGCTTATTCTCACTCTAAATATTTAAGCACAACAAAAAGTCAGTTACAGTTTGGTCTGAGCGTATATTACAAATCTATGCATTACACATTCTTGAGAGGAGTAAGACCGGAAAAAAAAAAAAGTCTAAAAAAAAGGTCATTTCCGTAATAAGTGTTTTTTCCATAAAACTAATATGGTGGTCAGTTTCTGCTTGCACGCACTTGGGAATTAGAAAGGGCTGCAGTAATTATACAGTGGTCACTGCTGGTATTTGCAAATGTCTTAATGAAAATTACTGAGTGAGTTTTGATTTGTGATTTTTCTCTATCTCATCTATTAAAGAAGAAAACAATTACCAACAGTTTCTTTAATATCATTTACCTGTTTGACAGTGCTCTACATTATCTGGAAACGTTAACAGATCTCTGGCAAATACAGGATTTCCAACAGGTTTGAAGCAGATTTTTCCATTTCTTAAGTGAGGTAAAGGCCTAGTTAAAGAGTGATGGAGGTGAACATAAATAAATAAATTGTCCTTATTTCATTATTGCTTCTGACAATCTAGTCAGAGATCTAAAACTGAACTGAATGCATCTTAACACTTCCACATTAGGGGACAGATGATCCCAACATTAAGATACCATTTAAATTAAGGATGTTTGGGTGGAACACGGATTTTTAATGACACATGTATCCAACAATTTCATGTGACTAATTTTATGGGCAAGTTTTTTAAAAATACAATTGAGAATTTGGACCTTGTAAATACATCTGCACATCAGGTCTTTTCTAAAAGGCACTCTGTATAATGTGAATAGGCATCTGCATAAGCAAATTATTTTCAGGTACAGAATTGTGATATTTTCCTTTATCTTCCAGGAAACCAAAGCAGTACAATTAATTCTATTACCACAGATAATTTTAGGCAATCTACTCAAGAGTTAGATTTCTTAACAAGATAGGAAATGATTTGAAACACTAGAATTATTAAATAAAGCAAAGTTCCTGCTCTACAAAACATGTAGAGGTGAAGAAAACAGATGGCAAATTGTCTTCTCAAGGGAAATACTGTATTCAATAAAGAAGAGTGTTTAGTTAATTAAATATATAAAGCTAGGATTTCAGCTAACATTTCAAGTGACATCACAATTCTTAATATTACGAAGTTAGAAATTTTTAGACTTTGAATCTTTAATAAGAGTGCAATTTAAAAAGAAGCTAGGGAAAAAATATTATATACTTATTAAAAGTATGTTATACAAATGCCGAAGTTTCATCGTTTTTTTTCTCTACCTGTTCCAATCAGGGAGCGTCTTCTTGTAAATAGAATCAAGGGGTAGCACTTGTTGTCGACCTTGAGTTTCATCAAAAATACTGCGAGCTGCTTCAGTAGTCAATGTGACTACACAGTCCATGTCGCTGGCCAAATGCCAGGAGATAACTTTTGCTGCTTCATTATCCTCAATTTGCGCTAAATGTGCAATCTGTGCCATAGAAGTTAGAATAGTCAAAACAGAAGCCAAGACCACATCCCCTTTGCAGACTAATCACACTCCTACTGCAAAGTCAGTGAGACATTTAATTCCTCTGTTGACGGCTCTGTTAGAAGAGCCATGGATGGGATGAGAATTATCATTTTCTTAACACTCCTTCTCAGGAATTACTAGGATATTCAGTTGGCTAATTTTTCATCACTACCACTTCCTAGAATTAAAAAAACTCACTTGAAGGCTCTATGGGAGAAAACTCACCTTCCCTAAAACATCTTGGTTGCCTTTTGGATAGTTTGGGAGGGTACAAGTTCGCCTTGGCTGTTTCATTACTCCTTCTTGATCCAACATCTTTTGTTTTATAAGAGAATCCACATACTGAAGCTGAGAATTGAAATTTGAAGTTAGAAAGCATTTATCAATGGGCCAAGTTGCAGAAACAATTACTTTACTTGATGTCAATCAAGTTCTGAACAAAAGCATTCAGTAATCTAAAACAGACTGTAAATATATATGGGGACACTGCATATAATCTCAGGGGAGAGTAAAAGGAGATACTGCAATTATGACTATAAGCTTATGTATGTATGTATGTATTTATTTATTGAAGAAAAGCTCTTCTCACAAAGAGCTACTGGAGCTTCAATAGAGCCAAAACTGAAGAAAGTTGTAACCAGCAGGAAGAGTGAATGTACAAGAAGAAACCATTTTAGGAGGTGACTATGCCTGAAAAATTTAGCCAGCAGGAGGAACTTAGGTACTGTGACTGCAAATGTTGTATAATTTAAATTTTTCTAATTTGTGATTAATGTCTGTAGCATATTTTTATTTGATCTGAAGATAAGGTAAGGGATAATTTACCTTTTTTTTTTTTTTCTCCCCAAAACATGAGTAGTTTGAAAACTTACTTATAAGTTTTCTTTAAAATGTAATTGGATCTTTATGGGAAATCAGTAATGGAATATATTGCCTTGAATCTTACAAACTTACTTTTATATGAGCTTTTGCAGTAGCATATGAAATGCCCTCTTCACTGAAAAAGAAGTGTTTTCTTTTGAGCTATTTGTAACAGAATATATCCAATAAATTGATCAGCCTTTAAAAAAAAACATTATTAAAACTAGTGCTATCAGTAAGCCACTAACCTTAACAGAAAGGCAAAAACAAAATCAGGACATAAAATGACAGAGCAGTTACTTTAAGAGATACGTACACTACTAAAAATAAAAATAAAAATGAAGTGAACTGAAATCAGTGAACTGATCCATATATTTTCCTCGTGGTTTAAATTTTCAGGGTTTTGTTAATAGGTGCTTGTGTATATACTAGTGTGATTCGATAATCTTATCTAATGATGCCAACTTCATATTAAGATTTACATTTATTTTAAGATGTTATGGAGTTTAGTAAGAAATGAGCCATACTGTGTTTGTCTGTGGTAATTCAATCTGCTGTTTTTTCAGTTCATTCTTCAGGTGGGTTTCTCTTGTTTCAGCTTCTTTAACCTGACCTGAAATCAATAAAATCAACACAGAATAAGGATATATCAGAAAGCAGGGGAACATTTATTGCAGAATTTCTTCAACTTTTCAGAATCATGTCACCCACAGCTGATGGTATCTACTCCTCAAAATATTAGCATAAAATATCAGGATTTGTCCACAGAAATTTTGTGATTTGTCCATCTCATACGCAATTTCAGAAGCTAATATCTCCTTCAGCTTTGCAAACAAATAATTCATCAAGCGAATTGTTTCTTGCTGTCTCTATTCAATTAGTTTTATCTGTATTTGAAAATATTTTTAAGCATAAAACATATAATTGTTCTCTAATTTACTATTTTGAGATACACATAATTCTGAAAACATGAAGCAAAACTTTTTGCCTCTTATACTGAAATTCAGGAATTTACATCCATAATGGGAACATGCAGTGGGCAAGTTAGAGAAATGTAGGTCTGTAGTAAAATTAAAAGAAACAGACACAGCTTCCAACTCCAGCGTGCATTTAGTTTTACAACAAAAAAATCAAAATACATCTATTAAAACAAACCTTCTGATCAATATGATGAAACAAAATATAGTGCAAAGAAAATAAACATTTCCATTCTCCTTCTTCACTCCCATTTCCATAAACAACTGCTTCCTTCACACTGCTCTACCATTTAACAGACTTTCACGCATCCATTGTAAAGATGGAAGTGCAAGGCAGTTATGGAAAAAACGGGATTGGACTACCATCTTAAACGTTTTATTCCTCCTTTGACAATTCTGACAAAAAAAAATACTACCTCAAATCAGGACCCTTTATAGGTGGGGTACGTGCAGATAACTAGAGGCTTCTCTGCTAATGCAAAAATACAACCATTCCACTTCCCTCTAATTAATGTATCTCCTGACTTTAATGCTGATCTTTCTCCCCCTCCCTATATTGACAAAATTGTTAAACGGAAAAGAAAAATTCCCAGGAAATAGATGTATATATTTGATTGAACTTACATCTCATTTCAGCTACAAGCTGATTAGTAGTATCAAACCAATTTCTGTAAACACCTATGGACTGAGATAATTGGTCTCTTTCCCTTGTAAGTGTTGCCATCTGTTGCTGCTTCTTGTAATCTACACAAAGAAACACGTATTTTTAGAAAAAAATACACTAACACAGTTTATTTAAACATCAGCAAAAATCTGTTAGGCCATTACACACTTTCAAAGTAGCATTATGGACCCAAGCATAGCTGCTTCTAAAGACAAGAAAGCATTTTAAAGTAATTGAAACATACCATTGTAAAACATAAACGACAGACGGTATGGCTCCAAAGGCTTTCTCAAAGCCGGCAGATCTGGCTCAAATACAAGAATATATTCAGTGCTATCTCTTCCAGGACTGTTTTCAGCCAGCACTAGATTCTAATTTAAAAAGAAACAAACAAGCAAACATAAGTTTATGTTCACACCCGAGGTAACACACAAAATAAAGTAAAACAATGCTCAAATACTAAGTCTTATAAAATTACTTAACATGTAACATATGTATGATACTACTACTAGTCTTAAATATCAGTTTGGAAATGTCCTTTTCTACCTAATAAAAGGAAGTAAAATTTGAAGGTTTACCACTAAGCATTCTGTTAAGAATTAAGATTATTTTACCTGTTTAAAAAGTCCTATTATTTTTAGCTATATATTTTGAGAGACATGCTCAGAAAAAAATATTTTCTGCACCATCCCACAGGCAAGATTCTCTCAGATGCACTCCAGCATGTGAACAAATGCAAACATTAAAAAGAAAGACCAAATGCATAAGCACAGGGAACAAAACCCAATCTATTCCCAGTGCTGAGTTAAAGTTACTGTTGTTCATGGAAGTAGACAGCACGTCCCAAATGAATGAAAAATATGTATCTAGAAACTGACAAGAACATCCCATTTCTCAGAAGTTTCTTTTACATATATGTAGATAAAGCAAGAAATAAAACCCTCCTTTCTTTACAAACAGAAAATATTATAAAACCATAAAGAATGGTAAACAGAAATAAAATTAGTGCAGGTAATATCTAAATGTACTGTTACTTTGGGAAAGGTATCATGCATAAAATGAATAATGTTTATAATAAAACTCATGTTTCCACCTTTAACGTGTAGAAATTGCTACTCAACTGGCCAAATCAAGAGAGGTGGCTGCAGCCTAAAAGAAGAGATAGATATATAACCTTCAAAGATAGTCTTCATGGCTTTCAAAAAATATTGCAGCTACATATTTAGTCAGGATAAGTCTGCAGCAGAAATACCTTTTCCTTTGAAAATTTATGCTAATAGAAACCTATTATAAATCTATTATACCTATATAAATATATGCTAAACATTTTCCTTCATTGAACAAGTTCAGCATTCATGATCCTCAACTTAGGGGTAAGCATGTCAGATCATCACTGTTATTACGTTGATGCTAATTGCACATGATTATAGTCCTAAACAAGATGTAACAATTTCAAGGTATTTGAAAAAAACACTATTTTTTCCCACCCCCCTCCATTTACTAGTCATTTGAAATGTACATTAAATCAGAACCAAAAAATCCTTTCTGCATGAGCTTTGTGAGCTGCCTGCAGTCAAAAAACTCAGTGCAAAGTAGACAACTGAAAACTGCCTGAAGAGGAGGAGATAGGATTCACTGAAGTGGAATTACTGCCAAGGGAAGAGCAGCAAACAGAAGCTACTACTAAAACAGTAGGATCTCACCAGATCACAGTAACGAGGCAGCAGAACACCAAACAAAAAAAAAACAACCCAGGAATATCTGAGTAGAAAGAAAAAGCATCTCCTTATAAAAAAAAACCTTAACCAACAAACAACAAAATGAACACCACCCTGTTCCCCATTACACAGGTTGTTAGATTAGACACTGAAGCAAGACTGGTGTATTTATGCCACAATAGCTCAACAGCAGCAGGTTACTTGTATATGGAGGTAAGAAAATGCTGATTTCTGCATCAACAAGGAGTCTGAAAAAATACCAGTAAATTTATCTGAACTGGCAGAGCCCACTGTATGAGGTTGTCATTCCCCTCACCAGTATGAAGTTATAAAAAAAAGTTTAAATTTCTGCCATAGATATAATAAATACAAGATTTGAGGAGAAAAACATTATTTTGGTAGATCAGTAGTTACAGCAGTCCTGCTACCTATACTTGTGTGTTTTTTCCCACCCCACCTGTCCCAGAAAAATGTGTTCACAGAAAAATTTTTCTCTGTCTCTGAAACTACACAGCAATCCTTAAGAATATATACAGGAAGAATGGAATTGCTTTGAGGATTGCTTAGAGAAAAAGGTACTGGCACATGGTTGAGGACATGGAGGCTTTCATCAGAGAAATAGAAGAACCCTGGGGAAGCAGGGAGTAGGAGGGACAAGCAAATAATTTATTACTCTTGAAACACACTTGAGATACAAGAATAACTCAGAATGCCCCATAAATCAATTAATACATTATTTTTATTTGATACCTCCATTCGGTCCATGTTTTTTTTTTTTTTTTTTTTTACTAGCCTTTTTTCCATATATATTTTGTCACTTTATCAAAGTAGACCTGTTTGATCAACTTGTTCAGACAAAAGTGTTTCCCATACTAACTACATGTTCTGTCCTGGATCAGTGAAAAGTGTTTACCCACATTAACTAGATGTTTCTGTCCTTGATTGCTATCAACAGACAATTTAATTATGCTGTGTCATTAAGCTTCATCTACACAGTTTCACAAAAGCAATTGATGTATTGAATATAATACAAGATGAAGAAATTTGTATGTAGGATCTATAGATTTTAGAGGCTCTACTGGGGTTTTATAGTGTTGATTTCCAAGACACAATGTGAGGTTTTGTATTTGTTGCTAAAGCAGTCTGCTTTGATGCCAATCTGCTGGGAAGTTGCTCCCAATGAACAAGGTAGAAAAAGTGATTGAGAAAGTTTCTTTAAAAAGTTGGATTTTCCTTCAGTATGCCTTCAAACCATTTTAAGATTTCATACGACTACAGGCTGGTAAAACATGTAACAATCAGAGGAGCCAAATAAAGTAGGGGTACATTTTTGCTCTAAAATTCTTACATGATGCTTCAGCCAACAACAACAAAAAAGGCAAACCTATATGTACCAGTTTTACCATGTGAATAGTCCTATTGACCAACATGCTCTGTAAGCTGTGAGCACTGTACTCAGAGCAAATGTGTGGCTCTATACTAAATTTGTTCTGATACATTTTAAACAGTTTCTGATCTGTTTTGATGTTTCTGATTTTGTGCACACGCATGTTTTAGCTTGTGTCTTTTATATTACACTTTGTAACAACTGTTACAATTCAGAGGTTTTCAAAAAATCAATCTGTATTTGTTGAATAAAGTGACACTACAGTGTACAAAAAAGCTCTTTAATCTAGCACAAAGTATGCAATAAAACAGACACTACAAAGATTCAAACTGAAATAATGCATTTTTAACAGTCAAGGTCACTAATTACTAAAATGAAATGGTAAAGTTTTAGCTTTCTTTCTTCAAAAGAGAATAGGATGCCTTTCTGCAAAGTAATTGGAAGACCAGTTAGCTTGACAAAATATAAAGAGAATTAGGTAAAATTTAATTACATATACACAGGGAGGTCAGATTAAACGATCATAAGATGTTAAAACCAGCAAATATTGAATTCCAAATTAGTGAAATGTTATTTACATATGAAATTTAAATGAAGAATTAACCTGGATCATCCTGCATATCATAAACCCTGATCAAGTTTTTGAATGTGAACGTCCCTCCATTTGCAAGAATAATCACTTTAAAGTATGACTCCTCTACATCAGCAACCAAACAGAGAAGAAAAAATTTATCTACATATCATTAAGGTATGCTACAATATATGCTAAACCTCCACAGACCATGGCTAGGTGTAAGATCAACTCTGAAACCATAGAAAAACGTGCTTTATGAGATCTGTTACTCATGTAACTGAGTATTTTGGTCACACTTACAATTTCAGCTGATCCCCTGTCAAATGGGAACTCAACTGCACTGACTTTCCCTTGAAACTGTGGAATCTCTGTATCATCTTCATTGGGGCTCTTAATTTTTGCTATTATTCTGCCAACTAAGTCAAATCCAGTGCGGTTGTTATATTCATCCTGTAAGTGAAACAGATAAAGAAGTTAGTTTGGAGAATTACAGGAACCAAAATAAGTCATTTATAGAATCATCTAGGTTGAAAAGACCTTCAAGATCATCAAGTCCAAGCACTAACCTGATCTACAGAGTCCCATCATTGAACCGTTTCCATTAGTGCCATGTCCACACCTCTCAAATACCTCTAAGGATGGGGACTCCATCACCTCCCTGGGCAGCTTGTTCCAATATTTAACCAACTTCCCCTTGAAGAAATTCTTCCTAATGTCCAATCCAAACCTCCCCTTGACAACGTGAGACTGCTTCCCTTTATCCTAAGAGACCTACATCCTCCTTGCTGCAATCTCCTTTCACATAGCTGTCAAGAGCAATGAGGCTCCTCTTCTCCACGCTAAACAACCCCAGTTCTCTCAGCTGCTCTTAAGTCGTTGAACCCTGCCAGCCATCTCTTTACTCAGTGAACTGTACACCTGTCCAAGCCACGAGCAGCCAGTTTCTCCAGGCAAATACCATGGGAGACCATGTCAAGTGCTTTACTAAAATTGAGGTAAATGACATTCACAGCCTTTCCCTCGTCTACTAAGTGGATCATCTTGTAATAAAGTTGATCAGGTTAGTCAGGCAGGGCCTGCCCTTCATAAACCCGTACTGGCTACTATTGATCAGTTGACTGTCCCGTATATTGTGCGTGATGGCACTGAAGGTGCCCCATAACCCTCCCCAGGACCAAGGTCAGACTGACAGGCCTGTAATTCCTTGTATCCACCGTCCTGTCCTTCTTGTATATTGGAGTTACATTCGCTAACCTCTAGGCAAATGTGACCTCCCTGGCTAGCCAGGACTACTGACAGATTATTAAAAGTGACTTGGTGAGTGCTTCTGCCAGCTTCTTCAGGACCCTTGGATGAAATCCGTTCAGCTCCATAAATTTATGACTATTCAGAACAGTGAGGAGGCCACTTAGAGATTCCTGTTGGATTATAGTGGCTTCATCTTGCTCCCTGTCACCATCTTCCGAACTCAGGGGGCTGGGTGCCCTGAGAACAACTGTCCTAGCTCAATGCGGTCAAGGCATTCCCTAGTGTACAGGACTTCCTTGCCTTCCCTCCTTCCCTGCCTCTCTCTCCTGTAGAGCCCGTAACACTTTATCAGAGCACTCCAGGCATGCGAGCTGTGCCACCATGTCTCACTGAGGCCAATGCTATCATAGCCATGAGACTTAATTAAAACTTCCACTTTTGGGTGTACACGGCAAGGTTCTGACAGTGGAGAGGCTGCGGCGTGGGTCCCATGAAATGAGGCCAGGGCTGCCCCGTACTAGACTTAATCGGTTCCAACCATCTCCAATGGCCCCACTGCAGGCCAGAGAAGGAAGGGAAGGAAGTGCTCCCAGTGCTAGAGCTGAAATTCCCCCACAGCCTGTGGAGACACCACACAGGAGGAGGTATTTCCCTGAAGCCTGTGAACAGGACCACGGTAGAGCAGGTATCCACACAGCAGCCAGTGGAGGACACTACACCAGAGCAGATGTTTATGTGGAGGAGCGGCCCTTGGAGAGGCACACAGGAGCAATTTTTCCTGAAGGGCTGCAGCCTCTGGAGAACACACACTGGAGCAGCAGAACAGAGTGAGAAGGAAGGAGCAACAGGGAGGAGCTGTGGTGGACTGACTGTAACCCCCATTCCCCAACCCTGAGCCCCTCTGGGAAGGCAGACAGAGGAGTCAGGAGGGAAGCTAAGCCTGAGAAAGGGCAGATAAGAAGGTGTCTTGTTTTGTCTTTGTTTCTCACTACCCAAACCTATCCTAACTGGCAACGAATTAATTTTCCCCAGGTTGACCCTGCTTTTGCCAATGACAGTAACTGGTAAGCAATCTCCAGATTTATGTGTGAATGTTTGAAGTTCAGGAAACCTGTTTTTTTGTAATGGAAGATTCCATGAGGAACTGTCTCCTGGAACAAAAATAATATACATAGTAGAAATTCCTTTTCAGGGTTTTCCCACTAGAATTTATTCTTGTAATATTTTTTTTTCCTGCAGCAAGAAATGGGCTTCAATTGAGATACCTGACAGCAAGTCAGGTATCCTTCTTGTGCTGGGGGCCCCAGACCTGGATGCAGGACTCTTCCAGGCGTGGTTCTCATAAGAGCAGAGGGGCAGAATCACTTCCTTCAACCTGCTGGCCATACATCTTTTGATGCAGCCCAGGATATGACTCACCTTCTGGGCTGCAAGCACACACTGCCAACTCAATTAAAATTTTTCATCCACCAGGACCCCTCAAGTCTTCTTCTGCAAGCCTGCTCTCAACCCATTCTCAACCCCCAGTCCATACTGATATTTAGGATTGCCCCAAACCAGGTACAGAACACCTTGCACTTGACCTTGGTGAACTTCATGAAGCTTGCATGTGCCTAGCTCTCAAGCCTGTAAAGGTCCCTCTGGATGGCATCCCTTCCCTCTGAAATGTCAACTTCAGCTTAGCATTGCCTGCAAGCCTACTGAGGGTACACTGTCTGTGTCATTGATAAATATATTAAAGAGTATCAGTCCCAAACAGACCCCTGAAAGACACCACTCATCACTGATCTCCACCTGGACACTAAGATACTTGACCACAATGCTTTGGATGCAGCAATCCAGATGATTTCTTATCCACTGAATAGTCCACTCTTCAAATCCATCTGTCTCCAATTTTGAGACAAGGATGTTATGTGGGACTGTTTTAAAGGTCTTACAGAAGTCCAGGTAGACGACGACAGTTGCTTTTCCTTTATCCACTGATGCAGTCACTCCATCAGAAGGCCACTAGATTGGTCAGGCACAATTTGCTCTTTGTGAAGCCATGCTGGCTGTCTCAAATCACCTCCATGTCTTCCATATGCCTTAACATAGCTTCAGTGAGGATCTGTTCCACGATCTTCATGGACATAGAGGGGAGACTGACTGATCTGTAGCTCCCAGGGTTTTCCTTTCAATCCTTTCTAAAAATGTATGTTATGCTTTCCTTTTTTCAGTTACTGGGGACTTCAACCGACTGCCATGACCTTTCAAATATGATGGAGAGTGCTTTGGCAACTACATCAGCCAGTTCCCTCAGTGCCTTGGAAGCATTTCATGAAGTCCCATAGACTTCTGCATATTCAGGTTCATGAGGTAGTTTCAAACCTGATCGTCACTCACAGAGGAAGGGACTTAACTACTTGAGTCCCTGCCTTGAGGTTCAGGTACCTGAGGGACTTGAGAGATGTGGGAGGAGTGAAGCCAGTGAAGACCGAGGCAAAAGGAAATTTTGAGTACCTCAGCCTTCTCCATGTCTGTTGTCACCACATTAAGAAATTTTAAAAATATTTTTATTTAAATCTATGAAAACTATTTTTAGATTTGTCTTCAACAGTTCAAAATACAATATATATTTAACGGCTTTAACCATATTCATTTATATATTAAAACATAAGATAGTAGCAATGTCTTACAGCAAAATTTAACACATTTTTAGTAGTCACATTTCTCTAAGTATGATTTTGTATTAAAGTATAGTTACCATTACATGGAGGTGTAAATCCTTCACCAGTGTACGGCTAGTAACAGTTCGAACATTGGAAACGGCTGGAGTAGCTGGTAAAGAATCAGGTAACAAGCGTACTGGGTCATTAGGTACAACTTCAACTACAATCTAGCAGAAAAGGGAAAAAGAATAACATAAAACAAAACAAAAGAAACAGAAGTCTGATGTAATTCACAATTCACCTGCACACATTAGATGCTAAAAATATACTGATGCAAATGCACGTGAAATTGACTGGCAGAAATAAATTTAGGATGGCCATAAAGCAGCAGTACTAGGTTAAAAGTTATGGAGTTTTGTTATTTCTGATTACTTATAAAAAGCTATTGAAATTTTGTTTTGATAATCAGTTTAATATCAATCACTATTTCAAATTAAAAGTTTATTTATTTATTTATTTATAACTCACAACTGAAAGCATTTGCATTCTGAATCTACAAAGTATCACAGTATTTCTCCCAGATCTGTATTACGTGTTCTTGGCTATGTGTAATTAATTATACTTTCATACCTGGTCACTGCTGAGCATGTTTGTCTTATCCATTGCAAAAGTAAACTGTATACTGTAAGTGCCCACTCTCTCTGGAATCACTTTATCCCTAAAGTAATCAAAAACAAAACACAATCAAAACCAAGTAAATATTGAAGTGACAAGTATGTAAGTATGCAAGCAATTGAAATTCTGAGTAGTCCTCCTAACTAGATAAGAGTTCTATTAACGTATGACAGATTTTAATACTCCTCCATAATGACCTTCAGCAAGAATGCCACAAAAGAACTCTTCTCTTCTAGAATAAGATTTTTGGAAACTTGCCTCCAGGAGTTTTTTCTCTACAAGTTGACAGGAAGTTTGTTATGGCCCTATTATTCAGAAGTCTGCCAGTCTACCCTGTTTTTACTTTCCATCCAAGGAATTCTCATAAAGCTACTTAAAAAGAGCACAAAGATGTTTGTATCTACAACGACTTCTTTCCAAATTCAATCGTTGGGCTTTAGATTCTGTAATATCTGAATAGCTGATTCCTTCTGATACTTAGAAACCATACAAAATTAGGTCATCACCAGCGGCCAAGGTTGAGCACATCGAGACAGAGAAGAGTTTTCATTCTACCTTAGAGTGTTTTGGAGTGCCAACAACTGGCACAGAATCCCTACCATCAAAATACGAAGAGAAGACAGACACCTGCACTTCTGCTGATAGAAGCAGAACTTCACCTAGCAAGGAAGGCAACACAGTATGTGGAAGAATACTGAAGTCTTCCAATGGATACGATGGATAGCAGTGACTTAAAAATACTTAAGAGACCTTTGAGGAGATACAACCACAGCCTCTAGATTCAGGCATTGTTCTAGGAGGATGACTTATGACACTCTTGAATTGGCTAATGAGATTATTGCTTTCAACATACATTTTAGCTGTTTTGACAGTAAGAGTAAAGAATACGTTTCCTCTTAATTCGTTTGGAAAAGAGTAAGATGCAAGATTCCCTGGAATGCTTAATTTGTAAAAAGTAAAATATCAAAACTTTACCTATCTCTGGAAAGGGGCCTGACTTTTTGTCTTCCATATAGAACAGAAACAATTCTACCTTCTTTTCTACATTTTATCTGGGTTAAGACTTAACAGTATTACTGAGTTGTAAACAATCTGCTAAAGATCTTGGTGTGGCTGAACACCATCTAACCAGGCATAAGCTTTAGAAGAATAAATTGCACTGTTGTTATGAAAGTTGCAAGACTGCACCCAAGTTGAAAGGGTGCTAGGATCCAGTAGATGATAACCCATCAGTGACTATGCCAAGGATGTAAAAACTAGAGAGAAACCAGGTGGTAGACAGTGATGCCACAGGCACTGGTAGCAGTGAACAATATGCACTTTCCTAAAAGTGCTGCTAATGAGAAGTGTCTATCTACTGCTAGTTTTCTCAAATCTTTCAGAAAGGTAGGGAGTTTTTATTCTGGACATTTGCAGCTAACTATTAATCTAAGGGAGCAATGTCAAGATTTTTTAAATTCAATATTCAGCTCTGTGTGGGTTAATTTATATCACATCCATCTACTATGTGCTTCTTCTGTGAGAAGCCCTATGCAGGTAAATGTGGTAAGTACTTCTTTTCTGGACGTACAAACATGCAACATAAAGTGTCTTATTTTGATAATGTTTCAGGGGTTTCTTGTGTTTGAACTACATCCATTACTAAGCATTTATCAGAATGAGCAAGGTCAGAAACGTACCTTATGCTTGGTACAAATTTTTCAGTAATCCTGTTTCTGGAGAAGTTAATTTTGTAACCTTGGACTAGCTGCTGAGAAAGCTCTGCTCTGTTAATAGCAAAAACTGTATCCTTATTGGACAGGGTTTTTTTTGCTACAACTGTCAAACTCAGCATTAGAAGGCTTTGGGGTCTCGAGTGCCTTTAAGGTAAAGGCTGAGATTTTAGTAAAGATTCAAAATGCCTTGTCTAAATAACTACAATTCCTGTTGAGATGTACTGCAGTTTTTTGAAATAGCTGTAATCTCTTAGATGGAAGTCTTCATATGCACGTACATTACATTGCTGTACCCTATCTGAGAAGCTAAAAAGACTTAGTCAATGAAGGTTGCATCAACTGCTTTCCCAGGTGGGACAGGTTCTTGGATGAATATGACACAGGGATTTACAGATGGAGGTACATTTGCATTGTGTGTCAGAACCTTGAATTTAAGCCTCAGCTAACCTGCTCCCCAGGAAATCAAAGTGTTAAAGACCTAATGGTAAGATACAGCCAAGGTCTTGAAAACACAGATTCCCAAGGATTACAAAATTGACATGTGGCCTCCTGATCTCTATTATGTGCCTTTTGAAAGGGAGGAGAGCCACAGTTGAGAGGCAGTTTAGGAAACTCCCCTATCATCTCTGGCAGTGGTCCTGGAATCTTGACTTAGCTGAGCTGAAGCAGTCTCTGTTCCTCTGATGCAGGAGCCAGGTCAGCTGTGCAACAGTGCTACATGCTGCATGCAGGTGATCTTAAAGTCTGTTTTCTAAAAACAGGAGGCAAGTCTAAAAACAGGAGGCAAGAGCTTGAAGCAACAGCCAATACCACAACTATTCGACTGATCCTCTAGAATGCCTTATAAGAGTAGATGTAGACAGAATGTGGCAATCAGGCACCAGCTTATCGTGATGTCTAATTCTCCTGCCTGTTATCTAAGACACTACCTAGACTAAGTGACCGAAGGAAAGACCACTAAACCACCAAGGCCAAACTCACGATTCAAGACTAACAGTTACAGAAGGTGCTCAATCAGAGTTAAGTCTACTTTTTCCAGCTAGCAATTTTACAGCAGTTGAACATTATGCTGAAGATAACTAAGGAATGTTAATAGACAACTAAGAAGCCTGAGTGGAATATACTGTCCTTGCATTGCTAGCATTTCTCATCATGTATTTTAATATATTACCTTAGATTCTTTTATTTTCTCAGATTAAACAAGTGTCACATACATCTTGGGAAGAACACAATCCCCACACTTATCACAACATGCTAGTATCTTTTAACATTTCATAGCATTGCATTGTACTAATTCTTTAACAGATTGTTATAAAAAATAAAACTGTATTTTGTACAATAACCTGCATCAGTAATTATAAAATAAATGCTGCTGTACCTGAAATAAGAGAAGCCTTCTTCTTTATCATCCTTCACTTTACTACAGCTAAACGTTGTAACCTGAAAAGATGAAAAAAGTTAAATATAACATACTTGAAAGTTAAAGTATCTTACTCGTAATATGCTGTCAAGTTTTAATAATTTGTAATACTGATAGCATATAGAAATTCGATGAGATCACCTACAATTTAGATGCTAATTTCATATTTTTAATCCTGGGACTCTTTGCAATAAAGCGCGTCAAGTATCCCTGCTATCACTTTGCTTCTGCAAAGCAGCAGCATTTCTGTACTTATTACAGTATTGACATTTGAATACAGTATTGACATTTGAATATTACAGTATTGACAGTATCTTATTACAGTATTGACATTTGAATAGTCCAACAAGTTGTAATAGGACAGATTGTTAAAAAAAAATAAATATGATTGATATGTATTGCTAGTTATTTAAAATCTAGAACAGGATATTGATTTAAGTCAAATACAGGAAAGACCCCCACTACAAAAATGTTTGTTGTATGCCAACATTTTGATATTCACATTGAAAACATGTTTTGATGACTTACATCAATTGGTATCCTAGTTCCGCTGCCCTGTCCTTCCCACATGTTCATAGAAATACGTGCTGGATTAATATTTTTGATAATATTGTCATCTTCAGAAAGAACACTAACCATAAAATCTGCAGAATGAAAGAAAACAATTTTTCAGGATTATTTTTTATTCAAAATTAAGATGACAAACCTTGATGAATTTCCCATTCTCTTTCCTACCAGAAGGAAAAACACACAAAACCCACGTTTCAAACAGAATCCAAACAACAAAAAATATGAAACCAGGCATAGAAATCCATCTCTCCCTAGACCTGTAACTAGATCAGGTAACAATCCTTACACAGAAAAAATACCCACATACTTTATCCAATGACTGCTTAAAAAAAAAAAAAAAACAACATCAAAATTCAAGTCTGCCTTTCCCAGGTTATTGTCCTTAACAAAAGCAAACCAGATTGTTTCTTGTTCTCAGGAAAGAACAATTGCTAGGCTAGATAAGTAATCATTTTTTTCCTCCAAGGACAGGAAATCCATATCTCCCTCTTCCTTCACAAGTGCTTTAGCCATTGAACTGATGGATAAAAAGGCACGGTAGTTGGTAAGAGACTGTACCAAGATAACTATAATTTTCTACATCAATTAGCCACATTGTAATAAAAAAACTATGAACCTTAATCTTAGTTTTGCTACTTCTTACTGCCTAGTACCACAGACTTTAAGTCTGTTAGAACTATATGGATGTTTCATTCCTCCATTTGCTATTGACTGTTTCTGTGCTCAAAATACTGGCAGTTTTAAATCCTAATCTGAAAAATTGAGCTTTCCCTATACATTCCACGGAAAATTTAGTGGTCTGAAGGAAACGAAATCCAAACAAGATTTGGAAAAAAAAAGGCTACTCTTCCTCTAGTTGAAAATGTGAGCTGAACACTTTGGCACTATGGCTATGGGGAGCTTTCAGGCATATAATTGAAGCTGCATTGTTCAAGCAGAAATGAAATTTGCACTTTAAGGAAGGATTGTGCTTTGATGTGCATAAAAAAATCATGCATTATTTCCTCCAAGATTACAATGCCTGCTCCCTGGCGTACCTGAATTCATCACTAAATCTAATATTTAGGGTGCTAATTAAATGTCAGACTGTTAACAAGGATTTTACTGTCTAATTTTATAATCAGAATTTAGTATCACATTGTATAATTTTGTCTCCTAAAATTATCTTTTTCTCCTCTTCTCTCAAAGCCTGGCTTATTTATACAGCATACACCACATTTGAAAAATATTTTTAGTATTAATGGTAACTTCTCTATTTTACTTAAAACTTCAAGTGCTGTAGATACAGGGAAGTTTGAAAAGCACACTCTTCCAGTGGAAGTCTCTTTCAAGGTAGCTTCAATTTCCCTTATAACAATGAAAGATGTCAAGGAGCAAGCATGACAGTTATCTTTATTCACACGCTTCTCTTTTTTTATTGTCTCATGAAAGTAGCCAACTTCCAAGTACACTAAACTCTGCTTACAGTTAAAGTTTTAGATGTAGAAATATATTAGTAGCAAGAGACTTGATCTCCTTGGAGAGAAGAAAAGAGTGGGAAATAGAGGTTACAAGTCCGCATGTGCCCAGGAAATAACACAACACACATACATATATACAGACATAAAATTCACTATATATATATAAATAATAAAATGATAAAATAATAAAAAATAAACTTGAAAGAATTAAGAACTATTAGTACAAGCAGAGAAAGTCACAGGACTTTGGGAAAGAGGCAGATAAGGGACCATAAAATTTGTCCTCTAGCTGTCTTGTTCTACACTGCAAACTAAAGCTTTAAACCTAGTATAGTAGGTCACTTCAGAACACTTCAATTCAAGGAGATGGATATGCTGAAAAGTAAAAACAAAAATGCCTCAAATTCACACTCAGAAGTAAAGCTAAGCTTCCTGACTTGATTCAACAGAATCAGGGCAATGCTATCTATATAATACTACCATTTTATAGTTATATAGAATAAACTACAGTAATCTATTCACCACTCATTATTATACACTCAGGAGAAAAGTATTAAATGTACACGAATGTGGTGCTTAAGATTAATGTTATTCATTAAGAATGGAAAATATATTTTTTTTTGTCCTGTAGTATAGGGAAAAGAACAGCCAGAGTTCTAAAACACTTTGTGAATTTAGTCAAGATAATTTCTGCATAAAGAGTATTTTAAAGAATAAAAATCTTGTTCCGTAAAAAACACCAGCTGATCAAGTTATGACATCATAATTATTACCCTTGATTACGCACTTTCGTTAGTCATACCAGCAGCACAGACATAGTTTAAATAATAACACTAAAAACATCACTGTTCTGAAAGACAGGTGGTTACAATGGTATAAAAGATGTGTAGAATGAGTTTTAGTTTCTGAACTCATAAAATGAAACAATCTAAAGCTTATTTTTATGCCTGCTGTCAATTATAGCTTTTGCATCAATTGATTTTTTGGTTTTGCACCTCCATTTTTAAGAAGACGAATGAATACCATTCAGTGTAGGAAATTTGTTAGTGTTTACTTCTTCAAATAGGTATAAAACTCATCTAATGAAGATTCTGATGTGATACACACGCACACTTTCCCAAGGATGGGGCCAAATGGAAAATTATTAGTTTGAAAACTACTTTACCCTAATTTTCAGAACACTGACAAATATTTAATTTAACTTCTCACTGCAAAATTTGAGGCTTCATCCCTTGGCTCAGAAGCCTATAGCAGGCTTCCCAAATATAAAGTGTTTTTTGTTCTTATAATTCCAGTAAACTGTAAAAAAAATTTTTTTTTGCCTTCCTTAATATGGTATTATATTTTAAACAACAGAATCTACTTTCTTTTTAGCTTCAGAAAGGTCTTCAGCTTTCTGAATAACATCTTTGTCTTTCATATTGCAAACTAGAAAGGATTTTTTTTTTTTTTGAAGATGGGCTAATAAATTCATATAAATTAACTGGCAAAATCAAGAACAATATCTCCCATAGTTCCATAGTTTTCTTAGAGAAGACCTCTCACCTGAAATAGTGGAATTAGTTAATATAGTTTTCTTATTCATGCCAGTTTCCTTATGGAAAAAAGGCCTGAGTTTCAAACTCTTTTGGACTGTCTCTGGTGTACTCATTTCGGTTCATTCTCGGTTCCTCTTGCCTTACAGATAGCATACAATTTCAAAGCTACCTCCTTTAACCTCAAAATAAGATGAGCGAAAAAATGCAAGACCAAGCTCAGATCATCTTTGGGAATCAAAACCTGAAATATGGCATTTCACTGTCAATAAAGAAGAGGTTATCTACTTTTACTATTTACAGACAGATAAGAGGTTTTTTAAAGCACTTTCATAGAAAATGTGCAAGCCTTTTCTCTCCAAATGTTATAGAGGCATCTTAGATATGGCTTTTACAAAAAACTGAGACATGCAGACAAACAGACAGACACAAAATAAGAAACAAAACCAGGAGAATCACCAAAATAGTTCTCATGGGTTTACAAAACTTTTGAGTGACTTGTTTCCATTAAAGAACCCCAATACTTACCAGGGAAGGTACCTCCTGCTGGAAAGGAAGCATTTTTGTCATATTTCACATTCAAGCGAACAGGTTTCTCAGGATCAGGCAGGACATTTAATGTAATTATTGGACAATCTAATGTGATCTTGTTGTATGCGGCTTTAACCTGTAAAATGTGCTCTCCCCTGAAACATACAGAAATCATAAAAACCATTATAAAATACCTCTTCTGAACAAGCGATTTTCAGCATACATGAAATCTGAATCATGAACATGAAAGCATTATAAAACAAAATCTGAAAAGAACTAATTCAAACTGCTAATGCGAAGCTAGAAACACTTGAATGAAGTATAATAATAGTTCTAATATCTTAAGATATTAGTTTATTACATTTAATTTTAAATATTTAATTAGTTTGATTATTTCATTGCTTATCTGTAAAATGCTAGCAACAGCAGCTTTGAGTTGCAGAAGACAGTAAGGTGGAAAGCAAACATAACTAATTAATATGCTGTCTGAGGAGCATTCTGCTCTGACAGTTTTCAAAGAGCGAATCTGTGTACAACTCACATCTAGAAAAGTGCATTGCAAGTACATAACAACTCTGCTGCACTGTTATATAATAACCCATTTTTTTTTTTTTAAAGTTTTAAGGACTAGAAATTTAAGTTTTTAAACAGAACTAGGATTAACACGTTTAACTGCACAGTGACTGTACTCTCCAGCCAGTTTTGATCATGCTATAAAAAGTAGGGTGTTACCACTGAACACACCTGTGTCTAACCTCCAGTAATATACTGATAATTAATATTTACCATCTACCAAGATGTGAGCATTCCAAACACACTGAGCACCACCAATAACATTTTAAATATTTTCTTCCAAATGTATAACAATGTTATAGACAAAATCCTGTAGATATGAATGCAAAAATATTAACTGGCATAAAGTATTTCAAAAATTTAAGAACAAGTACTTAGTGCTAGCTTCTAAGCTACCTAAAGCCAACCTAGTCTTCTAACAAAAGCTCCTATGAGCTAAACATTACTAATTTTTAATCAGTATTTATCTTCTGGGTTAGTAATTTAAAAAAATAAAATTACTTGTAACAAAACACTCAATACACTTTTCTCATGATATACATAAGACCTCTCTACAGCAGGCAGATTAACCTCCACTTCTTGTTTCCTGTCAGTCAGTAAGGAATCACACAAGAAAGTGCTAGATTTAATTGGTACCAGAGATATTTTAGATTTTTGGAGGAAATATTATCTATAATTATACAAAACTATTTCAATTTTTGCTTTATAAAAGCATGCTTACGGATTCCCATTCTTGAGAGGTTACTACAAAAATGAAAACCAAAAATGTAGCCTTCAGCTCATTTCCATAAGAAAACAAGGTTTAGGCTATTCTATCTCAATATATTTCCAGCTGAAATTAGCCAGTTGATTCAAAAGTTAACTGAAAGGACAGAGGGACTGAAGTTCTAAAAGGCCAGAAAGAATGTGTGGAGAAGCTGCAATTACAACTGAGGAAATGGAAATGCAGAACAGAAATCGTACCACTGCAGCTTTCAAGAAAATGCTAGGTGGCTAGAAGAAAGAGCCTGCAGGCAAAGAACCACAGAATATCCTGAATTGGAAGGGACCCACAAGGATCACTGAGTCCAACTCCTGGCTCCACACAGGGCTACCCCAAAAATCACCCTAGGTATCTGAGAGCACTGTCCGAGCACTTCTTGAACTCCATCAGGTTTGGTGCAGTGACCACTGCCCTGGGAGCCTGTCCCAGTGCCCGACCACCCTCTGGGTGCAGACCCTTTCCCTAATGCCCAGCCTGACCCTCCCCTGTCCCAGCTCCATGCCGTTCCCTCGGGTCCTGTCGCTGTCCCCAGAGAGCAGAGCTCAGCGCCTGCCCCTCCGCTCCCCTCGTGAGGGACCTGCAGGCCGCCATGAGGCCTCCCCTCAGCCTGCTCTGCTTGGGGCTGAGCACACCGAGGGACCTCAGCTGCTCCTCATACGTCTTCCCCTCTACACCCTTCACCATCTTTGTAGCCATCTTCTCCTCTGAAGGAAAAGCATCTCTTCTGATCAGTAACACAGGTGTACTATCCACTTCAAAAACCATCACATATAAACCCCAAACTAGATATAGCCTATTCTGAATCATGCCTAACCAGCAAGACAAAACAGTAAGATGCAGGAAAACACTCCAGTGTTATCAGGTGGGCCTTAGGGATACAGGAACTGGGTAGCAGAACTGTGAACTGAAAGAGAAATAATGAATTTGGAAAGACAGATGGGACATGCAAGCGTAAAGGGGAGACTGACATGAAGAAGCAGGAGGTGCAGGACACAAAGCTGCAGGAAATGAAGCTTCATTAGCTCTGTTGCAAGTAAGAAAATATTTTTGGTTTTGGATTATTTTTTTTCCTCAAATTCTTTAGGACAATTTATCTACACTGGTTAGCACCCAGAGGAAGTAGGATTTCAACACTCCTATAAAACATGTTCCTATTTTAAAAGCACTACGCCCAGTTCTTATCACCCAAAAGCTATATATTTCAAACATTTTAAATGATACCATGTACACTAGGTACAGGTTGGCAATTTTAAGCTGTGTTTTACCATGACCAGAAAACCTAGAATTCAGGAAATGAGAGCAGCAGCTTCTCAGAAGACCAAAGAAAAAGCTATTCAATTTTATTCAGTTACGCGCTTAATGTCTTAAAGCTCACTAACTGGCCTTTCACCAGCATCTAAATAATAAACGTTTGACCTCAGCTCTAGACGAATTCCTCGTAGGTACTTTATGAAATGCGCAGCTTAAACACATCTAGCAAGCAACATTTCAGAATTCAGTTTTTCCACATAGCTTTCACTACTTACCTAGGTGCATGAATACTAATAACTCCCAGGTTAACCCTACCATTTTCATCTGTTTTATGTTGCTGGTTTGAAGAAAAAATCTGTCAAAAAAAATATTTTTTTTATTCTTTCAGTGACACAAAAGTAGTATCAAGTCTTAAAATAAAACATATACCTCATTTGCCTACATACTGGCTTTCCATTTGAGCAATATTTGCTTTGAATTTTTGCACTCTAAATTAGGGAAAGATACATTCTTATGAATATGATATTAAGGTTTCAGATTTTTCTCTGCCAGTTTTTGAAGACAATCACTTTATCTAAACTAGAATATTTTTGTTCATTAACATATTTAAATGTTTTATAAATGTTATTTCTTTAACTGGTACTGATAACGTCACCCATAATACCTGCTAATCTATTTTCAGATTCTAAAACCTTCTACAAACTGTTTGATCCCTCTCAGTGTTTTTCCAGCCTGCACAGAGATTCCTGGGTAGCAGAAATTAAAGAATGACACAACTTGAGTATAGAAAACTAAAACATCTGTGTCTATCTTTCGTTTTCCCCATCCTGGTCAAACTGCCAAAAACATCGCTAGACAACCTAGAAAAAAATGTTATGACAACTACCTCATTAATCAGAACTTAACAACAAACAAAAACTAACCTCTATACTGAAAGAAACAGCATTTAACCAAACACTAATGATAGGTACCTTCTTGTCAGCATTGTTTTAGAAAAACAACACAACTGCTTTACGCATCTCTTGTTTACCTTGTACATTAAATAGGTTTCACTAAAAGTCCTTTGATGTCAATGGGACTTCTGCTTTTGAGAAATTCTGGCTGAATCTCCCTGTTAGAAAACTCCCCTTTAACTCACTGGTGTTCTTCAAAAAGTGCATTTTTCTGTATGCTCTCTGTCTTTGCCACACTTACTCTCCCAGCACTGAAAGTGAAATCTTACGATTGGCAGTATCATTAAGTTACACTTGTCCTTGCACATTAAATGGCAGAGAAGCTACCACTTTCACTTTCCCCGTGAGTCAGAAACTTTTGAAATTATGGATGCCAGGATAGGAGATGCAGAATGCCTGTCCTCTGAGAAAAACAGGTGAATACTAACACATTCTTTAAGTAGAAGCTATTTTTTTTTGAAAATGTGCATGCGCACACATGTGTATACACTGTCTTAGCCTTACCTAAGAAATACCTTGTCAGTGTATCAGAAGAACCTCAGATAGGAGCTTTAAAGTTTAGAGGACAGCAAAGGAAGCGATGGATATATTCTGAGTTCTCGTATAATGAATTCCTCTCTAAAGAGGGAAATCAACTTTTTACATCAATGATGTAATACAACAATATCATGCAAAAGATTGTCCTTATCTGAACAGTATTTGGCATTAAATTGCTTTCCCTTTGCTATTTCAGCACAAATTTCAGAAGACTACATGTCTACTTACCCACTTACACAAAAACAGTATTTTTAGAATATGTGAAGTGGGCAATCTTCTTCCAAAATTATTTTCTTTTTTCAAATCTCATGTCAATAATTTACATGAATGAAACTACTTTAGCAAAACAAAACAAAACAAAAAAAACACAGTGAAAGTTGACTAATAATGGGTCAGCTATGGAAGCATGAATTTATCCAACCATTTCACCACAGAAAGGCAATGGCAAAAAAATGTGTGCTCAATGGTTTAAGAGGCAGGCAGCACTGTAAAGATATTTTGATTTTCTAGAAAGGCTAAGAAAATTGCCAGATATGTATTATACTTTTCTGAAGATTATATTCAGCTTAACAGAATGATTCACATTTGAAATCACTGTACATCACAGAATAGAAATTTTAATTTTCACAGAAACTGGTGATTTGTGCATTTTCACTGTTGGGTTGCCCATATGAGTTTGGAGAGTTTCTGTTCAGCCATGCTCATTCAGTTCTGGACTCCACATAATGGAGTACAGAAAACGCATGCTACAACCACAGAATAGCAGGTCTAGGAGTCTTAGAGGATGGGATGTGAAATACAGCTTATTTGAGAATTTCTGTTCCTAGAAACTTTTCATTTCCTTTGGGAGACCACACATACAAACTATTTGAAATGCCAAGGCAAGACAGTTCTCTAAAGAGGTTCTCAAAGATAATCATGAAACGGATCTGATGTCTGTTTAGCAAATATGCAGCTAGTTGCTCTACTAATGTATAAGAGTATCACTCTTACGGTGCTGCTGTTGCTACACTCCAGGAGAGTGCATGGTAACAGACACGAGAACAACAATTGACCTTGGCTTTCAGAGTATTTTCTCCTCAGCATATTCAGCTGGATGAAGACCATTTCTAAGACATGTTGCTGGTCCTCTCTGGAGAAAGGCATAATGTCTGAATGTCTGAGCACACCATCACAATGTCTCCGGTTAGACACAGCGTTACTGTCAAAGTATGTTTTCTCAAGAAAAACCTAGCTGGAAGTCCCACGGAGCTGTGGCTGCCATCATAAATGCAGCAGCAGAAAGGTCAAACAAAAAAAAAAAAAGTCGCAAACTATGAGGCAAGCTTTTATAGAATTTACATTTAGAAGAGCCAGAAGAAAAACTTTCAAGATGTGAAGAAATTTCCTAGATAATAATAAAAATATATAATAAAAAACAACAAAGAAAATAAGTAATAGTAGTATAACTAAATTGGGGAGAAGGTTGAGGCTGTGAAATAGTTCTTGAGGGGTAAATAAAAGAAAGTTCATGGCTGTTGTGTATTTTTAAAGAAATAATATTTTGAGACAAATTTATGGCAAGCATGAATAAAAACAGACCAAGGCCAGCCCTGTATGAAAAAGGTCATGTCCAGAGACGCATGAATATATCTGTATTGATAACATACAAATTGAATATAACAGTTGCTGCATCAACGGTTAGGAAAATTTGACAGTTTGGCATTTTTTCCCCCAATAATTTGAAATAAAATGTTAATGACTTAAGTATTCTGTCAAACTTCTTTCTCTGTATAGACCAATGCGTGGGCCCTCTGACACTCCTACGTCACTCACAAAAAGCATACTAACTGCTTAACTCTGGGTTAGATATTGCATCCTCATTGTTTTAATTCAGTTTATAGAGCCTATGCTCTTCTCAGAGGTATTTAGTTGGGGGGTGCCTAACTGATAATTAGGTGGTGTGCCTCAGTGGCTATACAGGTGAATGGCCAGTAGCCATACATTCATTAATCACAAACAAAAACCAACAAAATAAAAATGATTTGGTTGCCCCTTTAGAACATATCTAAGGTAATTTACTGAATAATAATAATGATAAATTGGGGGATACACACAGAATTTGCAGAAGGGTTGAGTAGAAGATCAAGAATGTATAATAATTACACTTGCATACTGCACTATAGGAATTCTGTTATATTTATGATTGCTATAATAAAAGGGAGCTGAGAAATCTGTCCTGGGAACTCTTTACGTTATTAATTGAAATTAGTATTATGTGAGATTAATTATTCTTTTGTACTCTAACAACACCATATTCACTTCTCCAAAAATGTCTTGGTAATTAGGAAGAAGATGTAGACGTGACAACATAAATCTGTGTTACGTGGACAAAATTTCATATAGTAAGGCCTATGCGTACCTTTAGGTTGCTACTCTTTGAAAGGCTGATTTTGACATTAGGTTCAGAAGACGGATTTCCCCACTGATCACACAGTTGAAGGACAAGGGGTTTTTGCAACTCTCTGCCATTAATCACTGCAACAGGCTGGAAAATAAACAAATGCATTATTCTATTCAGTTGTAGGTATATTAGACATTCATAGCAGATCAGGAATACTCAAAGTGATAGCATCTGCTTTTTCCATGCTATTTGCCTCCTGTAACAGCTAGGCTATGTCAGAATTGTAGGACTCCTGGAAGGTATTTCCAGAGTTCTCCCATGTACATTCTTGTAATTATAAAACGCACTATTTGATTCAATCATATGTGTTACTCATATTGATGCACTTCAAATTAGGTACAGTAAGGACATGCTTCTGAAGAGCCTCATCAAACACGGTTTCCATGTTGCGTAAGGACTGAAACTTTTTGTCTTCTCATAAATCGTGATACCTTTTCCAGAGAGTAAAAATAATTATATTCCATGAACCTTTTCTTTCCCCATTCTCATCAGTAATGTCCTTCACCATTTTCCCAACACTGTAATCTTTTTACCTTCTTCCACTCTCCTATTTTGCTTTCTGTTGCAACTTAGCATTTTCACTTGAACAGCCAACATAGACATTGAAAGGTCAAAAAAAAACAACACAGACAAGTGGGATGGTTCCAAATTTCTCTATCCTTTCCATTTGATAAAGTATCATACACTCATCCCCACTTTCTGACTGTAAATAATCTTAAAATGGTAAGTAAATTTGTGGTTGTCTTCCTATATCCTAAACATCAAAAATAACAGGTACAGAAGAGATGAGCTGCCAACCATTTTTACCATTAAAGACAGAATCTTTGGCAAACGGTAGTGGAAGATGCAGCCCACAGTAAAACTACTGCACCAAGGAAAAGAAAAATGAATGAAGTATAGAAAGGCAAATGGGACAGGAAAAACAATTAAGGAGATAGTCAAGGAAAATACAGTATTCTGAACAGACATATATGAGTTAGTTCATTCTAAAATAAATTTACTTTTAAAGCTAATGTAGTTATTGTATGAAAAATCCTTCACATTTACTGCCCCATTTGAAGCATGTCTATATAATCAGGCTGCAAAATACTTACTTGATTTTGCTTGTGTTAAGTTGTCCTGAACAACACAAAAAGTGTCTCTAGAGATGTCAATCTGGCAATTTTCAGAATCATCATCATAAGTAGTCAGTGTTTTATTTCATCTTTGCATCCTGTGCTCCAAAAGCTCAGGAAATAAAGGACCTGCTAACCAGTCACCTTCTTGTTTTTTTCCCCAAACAAAAACCATTTGACTTACCTTTTCGAGCTCTGGCCAATCCACAATTTGTAATTTAGCAGGGGATCCTGCAATTAAATTTACTCTGAGAAAGTCAGAAAACTCACGCCAAGCAAAGCACAGTTCTTTGCTTCCAAGTAAACAGGGTTTAAATCTAATTCCTTTGACTCTCATTGTTAGGGTACTTTCCTATTGAGAAATAAAAATAAAATTGTATCAAGGGAATTATATTTTAATTTTTTTCAATACGGTATTTTAATATTTGGACCTACTAGACACTGCTTGCTATTTTTACTGTGAGACAGTAAACAAACAGTTAAATATAAGCTCTACTCTTTTTGCCAAATTTAAATAGACTACTTGTGTAAGAAATGATCAATTTCAAACTTGAGAATTTCCCAAAAGCCTTTTCAATGTAAATGAGTTATGTGTAACTTAGTTATATCCATCATTTCAAAAGCCGTAGAATACATTTTAAACTACAGCAGACAATATCATTAGTTCTATGTGGTTCTTCTAAAGATCATAAAATCAACTACACCACTATAAAAAACAAACAAACAAACAAAAAACAGGAAAAAAGCCTAAAAAGAAGTTAGAAGAAGAGATACAGAAGAACAGACAAGAAAGAAAGCACACCAGACCCAAACCAAACATAAAGTGACCTCACTGCCATGGCATAGAGCTGCAGCAGTGATAAGGTTTTTAACAGATGCTGCTATATTCCTTAGAATGGGATCATATTATTTTAATGCTATCTTCTCGTAGCTTACCATCTACAGTTTAATTTGATTACTTTTCTACAGTTTTGGCTCAATTCTGTGAGACTGCATAAGACAAATTACCACATGTAGGCCACAGAGAAATAAACTGTATGACATCTTATAAATACCTGCCAAGTTATTTGTAAATTCGATTTATCAAGTCCAGGCCCAGAAACTCCTAGGGAACTTACACACGCAGATGTCACTGTCTGAACCTGATTTCCATATTGATCTGTAATCATTACATCTATTAAAAAGATAATTTATTAAGATGATTATTAAGATCATTACACCAGCAGCTGCTTTAATGAAACATTATAGAATATATAGAATATAAATATATACAACATGCACACAAAATAGAGAAAATTTGCGTAAGTATCACAGAATCACAGAATGGTTGAGGTGGGAAGTGACCTCTGCAGGTCATCTGGTCTAACAGCCTGCTTAAATAGGGCTATACAGAGCAGATTGCCCAAGACCACATCCAGGCAGCTGGTGAAGACGTCCACACAGGGAAACTCCACAACTCTCTGGACGTCTTTTGTCAGTGCTCCATCACCTGCACAGTATTATATATATTTATTTTTTTATTTTTAAAAAAGCCTTTCTGTTCAGAGGGAGTCTCTAGTATTTCAGTCTGTACTCCCTGCTTCTTGTCCTGTCACTGGGAACCACTGAAAAGAGCCTGGTTCCATTTTCTTTACATCCTCTCCTTTCAGGTACTTATATACCTTGGTAACATCCCCTCCCCCATGCATCTTAATAGGGTATCAAAAATGTACTTATCTAGTCATATTAACCAAGTATTTGTGTTTCCCACTTTCTTTTTGAGATTACTTCTTGATATAAGGTTAGAAGAAAAAAATCTTAAGATAGAAGCTGATTTTTAACCTGTAAAACAGTTTGCACTGTGTGCTTTTCTTTCCTCAAACAAAATCTTTTAATGGCTCTAAAGCCATTAAAAGATTTTGTTTGAGGAAAGAAAGCATTTAAGTATTTTTATTCTCTCAAGTCCTGGAGCAACCACGTGTAGAAACTGAAGGCAAATCAGAAGACTAATCCCTAACATGGTAGTTTTTTAAGGATAAGTTTTTAACTTAAAAATATTATATTTTGAAGACCATGCCCTTCAAATAATCTGACTACTGTTTTTGCCTTTAGGATTTTAGAATATACAACCTAAAGAAAAATATATGAACTACTCAAACTCAGTGTGATGAATGTCCTAATGTGCAAGTGTGGTGGCAAATTTTACCGGAGAGTAACTCCAGAATGGCTGTTACATAAGTCTGATCATCCATGCACGAATGAGAATGTAAATATGTTTTATGTTTTAATAGTAGAAGACAATTCACTCATCTGTCTACATAACAGATAAAATATACCATACACGTCTGTATACATAACAGATATATCATATACATAATAAACTGCAAAGAGACAGAAACATATTTTACAACAAAGTGAAGAATATGCAAATACTCACCAATGTCACTTTGTAGTTCTTCGCCCAATTGCAATGTATTTGATCCTTTTAATTTGCATTTAATGTGTCTGGGTTCATCAGGAAGTGGTCTAAACAGAGGAAAATTTATTTATAATCATTTTCATGAAGGTAATGACTTACAACACTAGCACACGTGACAAAGGATGCATCAGTAATCATCCATTTGTAATTGGATTTTTTGTTTTTTAATTTTGTCCTTGCATACATTTAGAGGATCAAATCCAGTGTGCACAAACTTTACATTGTAGCTTTCCTCAAATTTATCAGATGCAGCTTATCAGACAGTGCCTGCATAACAAGACAACGCTGCTACAGAATTTTACTTTATTCATATTAACATGTCTACCAGTATTTTACCACAGATCAGATCCATAACCAGATAGTCCAACCCTGAATTCTGATTTATTTTATATCTTGAAAAAACATCCCCAAAGTAACATACAATTGTCTATATATATTAATATTACTGTAAGACCCATAGTAATATTAACATTCATCCTGATGAATGTATACATGTATACATGTAAAAATATCTGTCTCACTATGAAAATATTTGTTGATTTCTTAAGGACTTGATTACAACTAATGTAGTTTAAATTTTTAGACAGTTTTTCTTTAAAGCAAAATAAATCAGAGAAAAAATACATTTACAAAAATTATGGAAAAGATAAACAACCTTAAAAAAAAAAAAAACAACAACACAAAACCACAACAAATAGATTTCTATTTTCCTCTTTTGTTATGTTAAAAGAGAAGTCATGCCTAAACTATGCCTCAAAAGTCTCCTCAAAATACTTTAAAACAGCCCTAGAATTTCCTTTGGTTTACTTGATGAAGTATTTCACATGCATTATGTGTTGGGTCCCCCAGAATTTGTTATCTGACAACTTGTAAGTTATTTGAGACTTCAGTTATCCAACACATTGGTTTTGACTCCTTTTGTGTGTTTAAAGCTAAAAAATACATCGAGATCTCCAAAAATCATATCAGAATGACCTCCAGTTAATTTTTACAACAGAATAACCTCTCAATAAAATTTTCCTGGTCTGAGACCGCTTTCCCACCATAACAAGCAAAAAAGTGCAACAAAATTAAATAATCCACTCTTCTATTTCCTTTCAAGAAGAGAAGTACTAATTCAGTCTGCTTTTCTGCTCTTCATAAAAGAAAACAGAAAATAGTACTTGGCCAAAACCTTTCCTGTCTTTAACAATGCTGCATCGTAGGTAGTTTACAAGCATTAAACTCTGAGTATTTTAAAGAATCTTAATTCTTTAGATTGGTCATATATATATATATATATATATATATATATATTTAATGTCTAATTGCTGCAAACTTACCCCTGGCATTAACATGTTGTAAGCTAATTACTGAATTTTAACCTACTAAGAATGCAAGAAATACACTAAAGTAATTGCAGTCATTTAGAATTAGATTAATCTCAACAAACTTTATAAAGACACAGCAGCCAAAGCTAGTTGCTTAGATTTACTAAGACTGATAAACATGCAGTTTTAAAGTTTGATTAACAGTTTGTCACTTTTGACCAGGACACCATATACAGACAGGCGTCCTGTATCTGGTTAGATTAATCTTTAGCTACAAAGTAAGATATCTTGCAAGGCTAACAATTCACTCCATTGATTTTTCTCTATGGTAACCAGTAAGATGACTCCAAAGCCAACAGCAATCCTATAAGCTAACACTTGAATAAAGTTATCAACGATTCACAGAATCACAGAATCATCTAGGTTGGAAGAGACCTACAAGATCACTGAGTCCAACCTCTGACCTAACACCAACAGTCCCCACTAAACCACATCCCTAAGCTCTACATCTAAACGTCTTTTAAAGACTTCCAGGGGTGGTGACTCCATCAAAACCCTTTCGGTAAAGAAGTTCTTCCTAACATCCAACCTAAACCTCCCCTGGCACAAATTTAACCCGTTCCCCCCCTGTTCTGTCACCAGACACGTAGGAGAACAGACCAACCCCCACCTCACTACAGCCTCCTTCCCTAGCCCTGCTGGCCACACTACTTCTTATGCAAGCCAGGATGCTGTTGGCCTTCTTGGCCACCTGAGCACACTGCTGGCTCATATTCAGCCGACTATCAACCATCACTCCCAGGTCCTTCTCCACCTGGCAGCTTTCCAACCACTCATCTCCCAGCCTGTAGCTCTGCTTGGGGTTACAACGCCCCAGGTGCAGGACCCAGCACTTGGCCTTGTGGAACCTCATACAGTTGGCCTCAGCCCATTGGTGCAGCCTATCCAGATCCTCCTGCAGAGCCTTCCTACCCTCGAGCAATCGACACACGCACCAAACTTGGTGTTGTCTGCAAACTCCTTCAATGTGCATGTATATGTGTGTATATATATACACACTTACACTTACAAAAGTGATCACAGGGCTAAATATAATCAGATTGTAGTGGAATCTTTCACACAGGCGATGCTCTCATCTTTAAACATATTTACATGCGGAAAAAATGCCCACCCACCCAAGCCTACACTCCCCCTGTTAACCAACTTCCTTATTTCAACTTCTGTAGAATGATTTTTATTTTTGTTATTTTTTTAAAACAGAAGTACAGATCTACAATCCTTTGCCATCATCAATGTTCAAAAAACATATTGCAAATGGACAAACCTGACTGTAAACGCACTCTCCAAAGACACATGGTCATCAAGGTAAGTGATGAGACAGTAGCGTACATCTTTTACTGATGTAGGTACTTTTACATCAGGTAATATTCCCTGCATCAACATTTCTCTATTAATTCTGGGCGTCCAGTTAACCTAAAATTAAAATTTATCAGATTAATCACAAGTTAAATTATTAATCACTAGCAACATAATACATATGAGGTCTTGCTGAAGTAAAATACAGGTAACAGAAGCTCTCAGTGGAAAGCCGGAGTTTTTTCCAACAGTGGTTAATGCTATCTATCCAAATATGGAAGTTATTCCAAAAAAAAAAATAATAATACACAAAACAAACAAACACAGTTTCTCTTACTATATTTTCTTAAGAAAGATCTGATCCAGAAAAAACGTCACATATATAATGAAGCTCTACCTTCGTATTCGGCTCCACATTATTCTATGGTACGAACACAGGTAGAGAGCTAAGACTTCTGAAAAGTCTTCAAGAAGGAACATGTCCATACAGCATTCCTAAATGTTGGGAAAACCCCAGATATGAAGAATGCTGAAATTATATTATTGTGTTTAAGAGAAGAGCTGGAAATTACTACCTTACTTTTCGTATTACTACCCTGAAGCATTATTTAATACTTCATTAAATGTCTTCAGCTCATTAAGGACACGATTTTAACATATAATTTTAATTTTTTAAGCAGAGAGTGAAGTTCCTAACAATACAGTCTTGAGGAATATTATTTAGAATCATAGTTTGATGTCTACGGATTTTAGAGATGCAGCATAGTATCATTTCCCCACACTATACTGCTGTTCAAATATACTTGCCTTAATTTTTTCTGCCATGGATGAAGTTATGTGTATTTCCCTTTCTCCTTCATCATACATCTGAAATATAAGGTTCCGCATGGTATCACCAGCAATCCAATTAATTTCATCCTGATGTTTAATTTGAATAGCTTTTTGTCCATCCATACTTAAGATCTGCAGTCTTGCAACACGACTGCTAGGAAGAAGTTTAATAATCTTTTCCACTGGTGGCACATCTTTACAACTCTGTGTGGGGGGAAAAAAGACATAATTAAGACATCAGATATACACATAAACACATAAATATTGCTCCATGGCACTACTCTGGACTGTTAGGTGTGAACAGCTGCCCAAACATGAAATTAGCTTGACTTATCAAAAGTAAAGTTAAAGGGTATGTCAGAATGCTTACAATGGTTATAATGGACACTGGAACTGATGATAGATACTTAGGAAATATTTTGTGTATAGTATTTAAAAACCTACAATTTCCAAATACTTCTTAAGAGTAATCAGAAGTAATGTTTCATATAGGTTATCTTGCCCCATTAATATGTTTATATCTTTGTCAGGATAAAACAAGGGTCTCATCTTCTCCAGTTGTGTGGCTCTCCTGACTGTCAGTGAACTGAGATGTACAACATAGTTAATAAAAATTAAGAGTTTTAAGACTGAAATGTTACTCAAAAAACTTAATTCCTAACCTTTGGAAAAAAAAATCTCAACTTCCTTCTTTACTAAGGTTTTGGGGAACAATTTATGATACCCGTTCTGTCTCTAAATGTTTATGCAACAAAGGTTGGAAGGATCCAGGGAGTAAAAGGGAACATAAAGTCCCAGAAATAGTGCTTATTTCTGAAACACTTCAGAGATTTCAGAAGTAAACTTGAGAGGTGTAGAAAAAATTGAATTTTTGCCTTTTTATGGCTTCCCAGAGATGAAAAGGGCAAAGTTGATTCATAAAACTTTGGTTTAATAGCAAGATAATACAATAAACAGCTTCCAATCTTTTGTTCACTCAAACATTTCAATCAATACTTACAGGAATTTCAATCTTTGCTTTGAGCATCTGGTCTTTCTTTATATTCTGTACATGTATAACCGGACCAGTTAAGATGTTTGTTCCTGCATTACTGCAGTCCACAGAATACACGGGTAAGTTTGCAGCACCTAAAAACTGTTTAAAATGTAACATTAAACTTCAGTGTTGTGTTTTTTTATTTGTTTGTTTTTTTGTTTGTTTGTTTTTTGCATAACTTCTAGGATTATTCCAGAAATGTGCAACTCCAAAGATACACACAATTATTTACAGATAATTTTTTTTAGATTTCACAAAATCAAATGAAGTTTTTTTTTCCCCCCAGGTGATCCACATATGAAATGTGACGCTTAAACTCGGTTTGTGCGTCACCATGCCACTGCAGACCCACATACTTCCATGCTACAAGAATAGAATGTATGCACATGAATGGAAAAGCAGACTATTTTACCCTGTGCAAACCATTTTTATTTATCTGTCCCTGCTGAGAGACTGATTTCACTATAATTGTAAAAGTCACTTTCTTGAGTTAGAAAACAAAACAAACAATAAAAAACCTCTCTGTCCAAACAGGCAAAACCCTTCTACTTTCAACAGCCACAGTAACACCAGCATTCCTTTATGGATTTATTCAAGTGTGTACAATAGTCTCGTCTATTACTAATTTTTAGGCACTAGACCTGTATTTTCATCTTTAAGCAAATTAAAAGTATGTTGTCTAATTCTTTTCCTAAACAAATTTTAGTATCATATGTGGAAAATACATGTAAGTAAAGTATCATATGTGGACAATATGACTTAGAATGTCTTAAAATCTTAGTTAAATATTCTCACATCATGTTTTTTTCCATTTCTAATTGCAGGTTCCTATGATTCTGAAACTTAATGAATCAATGAATGAGACAAAAGAGTCATAGTGTGTCTCTCCACAGAATCACAGAATCAGTTCACAGAATCACAGAATTGAACGGGTTGGAAGGGACCTTGAGAGATCATCGGTCCAACCCTCCTGCCAAAGCAGGTTCCTTAGATCAGGCTGCCCAGGTAGGCATCCAGATGGGCCTTCAGTATCTCCAGAGAAGGATACTCCACAACCTCCCTGGACAGCTTGTTCCCA
This sequence comes from Netta rufina, assembly GCF_964035555.1. Taxonomy (NCBI): domain Eukaryota; kingdom Metazoa; phylum Chordata; class Aves; order Anseriformes; family Anatidae; genus Netta; species Netta rufina. The sequence goes on from NC_140124.1 coordinate 108,385,012, forward strand.
AAAAGTACTACTAGATGCCAAAAGATGTCTCTTTTCGCAGCCCTTTTAAAGCTATGAAAATGAAACGTTATAAAATGCAGTTTACCTTACAATGAACGATCAGCTTTGGCTGTGCTGTTACATTGCCTGATTCATCCAATACTTCAACCTGAAAGGGGAAAGCCGTACCATTTTCAATCTTAAGAATTTCAGAATCGGGTTTTACTTTCAACTGACGTGGTGGGCCTGTAAAAATGCACAATTGCAGAACAGCAATTATATTTAGGTAACCTTCAAGACCCTAGATTTCAGTTTTTGCTATCTTGAAAAGTGTTTTAAAGCCACATTATCAAGGTATATGTGGTAACAAACACTTAGTTCAATTCAGGTATACTGATTTATGACAATAAGTTTCTTGACACTTTCTGTCTTTCAATACATATCACCTGCCACTCTTTTGAATGAATTCAGTAAGGAATAGTTAGACAAACATGGTGAACCCCAAAATATTAATGTTGAGATACCTGATCAATCATAACATGCAGCAGTTTAATAATGAAAACCACCACAGCTACAATTTGCGTGCAAAGAAAAACACAACAAATTTTGATGGTATTACTTAGTAAAGTGAAGCTATTAAAATAAATCTATCCCCTGAATGTATAATTAGTTTCATCAATTTTAAAATAAGAGAAGGAAATCATAGATTACTATAAGATGTTTCTGAAAAAGGACCGTATCTTATACCTTCAAACATCTTTTATATAAAACCATTAAAGCTTCCATTTGAAACTCAGTGATAGAGGAACAGAAAGGACTGAAATAGCTTCTATTCGCTCCTTCTTCAGAAAACAGCTTCAATAGCCAAGGGTAATCAATAAGAAAGATAGGTACTTCAGAAGGTCTAAATTGCCAGAAGCAGAAGTTTCTAAAAGGGGATGCAACTGCCTTCAGTCCAAGGTAAATAACTAAGCAGTGCAAAATACAATCTGCCTCAAGTCAGATTGTTCCACCCTGTTTTCTACATGAAGCTTTAACTCCCCATATGGTAACAAAAAAGGGAATAAACCATTCCTTGTTGGCCTAGAGAAGCCTGAGGTACATGAATTCTCTGCAAAATGAGACAGGAAAGCCATCTGATAGGTTGAAGGATGATTTTTGATCTATCTCCCAAATTAAAAAACAAAACAGCAAGAAAATCAACCACCACAAAAACAAGTAAAAATGGATAATAGCAATCATGTAAGGAAATGCTCAGTATCAAGACATCCACAAAACATAAAATTCTGGTAAAGGTGGTGGACCTACAAACTTACATTTCTTGTGTTATGATGAAGTCAATATATAACACTAAAATTCTCATACAAAATCCCATCTTGCCTTGCCACAGCATCCCCCCCTACTATACTGGGGTAATAAATTGAATGAGAACTTATTCACAAGCTGTCTTCTACAGGGACAGCAAATTAATGACGGTTAGTACAGGTTAATGTGCTTAATATTGAAGAAAACTGATGAGATAAAAAGATTCAATTAATGGTCCTAGGTTAGAAAAACACTAAAAAAAATTAAAAATGATGAAGAAAATCTCAAGTAAGCAAATTCCAGCTGCTAGAATAACAAACAACACTGAGCTGTGACTTTTATGTTATTATTACCAAGACTGACATGCTGTTAGCTTTGTCTAATTTCAGTCATCACTTGGACGAGTTAGAATATCTTCAGGAAATGCTTCACTACATGTTTTATCTCCTTGGGAGAAGAAACATATTAATAGGATCAGAATAAAGTTCAACAGAAATTCACCAAGTATTCAAACGATACTTACCAGGCTGCAATCTTATTTTAAAAATTTGTGTGTCTTCTTTCAAACCAGGAAGAGTAACCTTCAGATTAAAGTTCTAATGAAAAGAATATTTTAAATATTAACTTTAAACAAAACCAGATCATAGAAAAATTATCTCTCAGTCATGTCAATCCATATATATGTAAATTTCAAAAGTACAACCAAATTTTCTTGCACTGCTACATAAATCAAGATTTTTTCACTGCACTAAAATCTATTTTTTCATGTTATTACTCCCAGCGATATTCAGTCTAGGATTTGCACGTTAAACTAGGTTCTGAAACCACCAAAAGCAGCTATCATAAATTGTGTTTTCCTGCTTAGAGGCTTGTTTTACTGGGGACAAAATCACAACAGTGATTTTGTGAACAGCATAGCTTCAAAGAAAGGACCTGCAAGTTCTGTGTTCACTGTATCAGCTGACTGCCAGAAGGAAGGTGACAGACTTGCTATCCATCTCATCTTGGAATAAAACCATATGAAAAACAACACGTGCTGTACAATTCCATCACTAAAACTGATCTTCACATGAAAGCCAGAGAAAGAAGCAGTCTAATGTTAGTAAGTTGAACTATTCATTACTTCATTCAATCAAGCTCTGCATTCACGCACTAGACACTACCCCTTCTATGTTCCCAGCATCTCTTATCTTTAAACCTTTTTCTTCAATGTTCATTTTTGACTTAATCTTTTTGACTTGGCATCTTGACACTGTACTATTTTCTAACTCTTATTCATCAGTTTACGTCTTTGACTTCATTCATTTTAATCTTTCAACAGTTGTGTCCTCTTCTCTTGTATCTTCATGGTCCATTCATTTATCTACTTCCCTTCTGCTTTCAAGCATGGTTCTATACACACTCTAGTAAAGAACTACATGTATTTTCCTCTTTAAACTTTGTTTCTCACCCTGCTCCTGACTGTATTCAAAATCCTACAGGGGAGCAGTTGTCTTACAATTGCTTACACACTTTTCCAGTTTTCTCATTGACTCTACACATAACACCAGAACACACTTTTCTCTGACTCGACTGGGTGAAATTAAATCTACAGAACATGATGAAATCTACTTCTCTTTCTTGTCTATCAGTGCTTCCCTCACTGATGACTGTGATCTTCAATATTTTGTAGTTCCATCAAATTTCTCTGTCCATTCTGCATTACTACTCCTACATTTTTCCCCTTCCTTCCTTCTCCATCTTGTTCTCTCACTTTCTGCTAAATTATTTCCAGAATCCCTATTACTATCTGTTTTTAAGATGCTGAAAATGTCTATGTTCTTCTCTGCTTATTTTAATCACCAAAAATTACACTGTGCCCTCACCGCTGCCACAAGCTAACAGACTGAAGCTGTGGGAAAGACGAATTGCACTAAGTAGAGCCGTAAGAAGTAATTTAAAAACATCCCAAGAAATAGCCATAGATGTTTTTTTTTTCTTAAAAATCAATTATTTCAAGTTTAAGTTCATTAGCATACCTTGCCCTGGTAACTATTTACACAGCCTCTAGCAGTGACACCCTTAATGACGCAATTTGTTCCTGCACTCAGTTTTTCATATTGCAATGTCAATCCACTAAAAGAAAAAAAAAAGAATAGATTAAAAAAATAAATAAATACAACAGAGATCATTCTAATTCTCCAAAAAGATATATATATATATACACACACACACACATTCAGATATTCCTATGGAAATAACAGCAAAAGTGCAAGTTATCTCATGTTAAAAGTATCCATTACATCACTCAAACAAAATCCTGAAAAGAATTACCATATTGCTACAAGAACAACAACAAGAACTAACAAAAATCACCTCCACAACACCCCAACCCAACAACAAGAAACCAACAAACAAAAATATGATTGGATGGCTGAATTACCTAGCTTCAAGAATTGGTTTAATGTCATCTCTCAACTGTGTCGTGTGACCAAATTCATCTTGCAATTCCAAAGGAATATTGAAGGGCACTCCAACTTGAAAAGGAAGCTCCAAAAGACCCACCGAAAATTTCTCTGGTTTGCCCTCTAAGAGAAAACAACAATACATTTTTAGAAGCAGTTATGTATGTTCATTGGCTTTTTCTTAATGAAAGCTGCAGTTAAGAGGTGGTTTTCAACTTTAAAGCATTGTAAACAAAAAACAATTGGTTGATTGATTTTAAAAAACAACAACAACAAAAACAAAAGTCCAAACAAACATACTAACATTAGAAACAATAGTTAAAACCTACTGCCACACTCTAAGGTATAAAAAAACATAACAGAACAGCCAAAAGTTTATACTTCTGATATCAACACAGCACCTGATAATGGGCAAATTTCTTCTGGACAGCTTTTAACTAAACATTTAATTCCTCTAATTCTGTTAAAATTATGCATGCAGCATTTTTGTTTTACAATTATCCCAAGTTTGGGAGATTAATATGAATAAACAGTATTTGAACAAGATAGCTGAGTGTGTCTTTCCTGTGACATCTTGCCCTGTTAGATGGCCTCCAATTAGGCACTCCACATTAAGACAAAACATGGACATTTAATAGTTGTGAAGTCTTTGGCATCACTTGCACAGAGCAATGAAAATAGGAGCCCGTGAATCAAAGTTTTGTGCAATCAAACTTTCTTGGCTAAGTGGCCTTTGAAAAAAGATGCAATCAATATAGCACAGAGCTAGATAAATATCCTATGAAATTAACAACTGCATTCAGGGTACCTTCAGGGTGTTACTACCAAGGATTTTCTTTTCACAAGATATGTGAAAACTACAGGGGATACAGGGGAACAGAAAATATTACCTTGTATTGGCCAGTTACTCCAATGGTAATGGTAAGTAATAATTTGTTTCCAATGAGATTTAATTTTTTTTTTTTAATGTTCAAAGGAAACATTAATTGCAGGCTGCCATGCTGGGTGAAGCTGTAATACTGTTGAAAAAGATTTTTTTAAACACAGAATGAAGTTCTACAAATTTTAGGATTCTCTTTATGTATCTTTATGTATTCATTTAAAGATTTTTTTCCCCTTTCTTCTCTTGGAACTTCATAGAAATATCTTGAGATTTCAATGCCAGGTTTTCAGACATATGTTTAAATAATTGCTCTTTGGAAATGATGCCAAACATTTCTGCTGTATCATCACACAAAAAATATCTTAATGTACGCCACCAAAAGTACTTCAGAAGCTTTTAGAAGAATACACTACAAAGAACTCTGTTCTGCCTAAAGGGTTTGCATTCAAAACCTCCAGTTTACAGAAATAATAGGAGGGTACTGAAAGCATCTACTCTTTCTTGATCTTCTAGAAACAGATAATAGCTTTACCTCCTGAACTTGTGCTGAAAATATCCATTTTAATATGAAATAAAAAGGAAGTACTGTTTTTTGTTGCCTCCCCAAGCCTTCTAAAGTTCACAGAATCATAGAAGGGTTGATGGGGAAAGAGACCTCTGGATATCATCTTTTCCAACTCCCCTGCTCAAGCGGGGACACCTAGAGCAGGTTGCCTGGGACCGCATCCGGATGGCTTCTGAGTATATCTCCAAGGAGGGAGACTCCACAATCTCTCTGGGCAATAAGCTCCCTCCAAGCATTAAGAAACACTTGTGGTTTTGTTTTGTTTTTTTACCATGTGGATGACCAAAGCACTTCCAACCTCCATACCCTTCAGGTATTTATATACATTGGTAAGATCCCCCCGAGCCTTCTCTTTTCTAGACTGACGAGTCCCGGCTCTCTCAGCCTCTCCTCATAGCACAAGTGCTCCAGTCCCTTCATCATCTTTATAGCCCTTTGTTGGACTCTTTCCAGTAGCTTGGTGCCTCTCTTGTACTGAGGAGTGCAGAACTAGACACAGTATTCCCTGTAGGACCTCAACAACAGTCGACAGAGGGCAAGCATTACCCCTCATGCGCTACTGGCAACATTCCTCCTTAAACACCCCAGTGCATACCATCAATCTTCCTTTCTGAAAAGGCACATTGCTGATGCACATTCAACGCCCCAGGTTCTTTTCTGCGAAGCTGCTTGATGCCTTTGCATAAAGCTGTCAAGCTGGGAGAACCCCAGCATGTACTGGTTTACGGGGTTGTTCCTACCCAGGAGCAGGACTTTGCAGTTCTCTTTTACTGAGGTGTATGAAGCTCCTGCCAGCCCATTTCTCCAGCCTGTTGAAATCCCTCTGAAAGGCAGCACAAGTGTATCTTACCAGCCACTTCTCCCAGTTTTGTCCAACTTGCTGAGGGGACACTCTGCCTTATAATCCAGATCATTAACGAGCATGTTAGATAGGATCAGACCCATTATAAACCTCTGTGATACACCATGAATTGGCTCCAATTAGACTTCACTGTGCTGGTCATCACCCTCTCAGCCCAGCTGTTCAGAAAGCTGTCAATACACCAGTCTGCTTATCCAGTCCATGCTTATCAGCTTGTCTGTTTGCATATTGTGGGAGATGGTGCTGAAAACCTCACTGAAGTTTAGACAAACAACGTCCGCTGCTCTCATCTCATCTACCAGACCAGTCAATTCATTATGAAAGGTTATCAAGTTGGTCAAGCACGACTTCCACTTGGTGAATTCCATGCTGACTACTGCTACTGACTTTCTTACTCTTCCTGTGCTCTATCACTTTGCTGGGGATCAAAGTGAAGCTGACCCACCTATTCATAATAACGCCAAGAAGAAAAAGAGCGATTCTAATTAAGTAAAAATTTATTTTTGTAAAGTATGTTAAGAAATTTCACATCATGGAAAAGCTTTTGATTCCATCATCACTTTTTTTTTTTTTTTTTTTTACATCTATTAGACAAAAAACAAAACAAAACAACCCAACAGATTGTATCTTGGATCTACATCATATTTTACATGCGAGTATTACTTTTCAAGGCTGAAAATTACCTCTCCCAACTAAAACATGAATAATTTTGATACAAAATGAATCAAAACAAAACACAAAAAGTAAAAGAAAACTGGCATGGCTGGAGTTCTTACCTATAATAGTAAATTTAAATGTTTTAGATGGCAGAGTTCTTCCTGCATATGTGTCTGCACTACTTTCATTTAATACGACTTGCAGCTTCAAGGTGTAGTTCCCAAGTTTCTGAAGATTTTCTAAAGAGAAATACAAATAAATTTATAAAGATAAAGTGAAAATGATAAATAAACTGAAAATATTTCACCTAGGAACTCACCCATTTTTTTAAACCAGTATGGCCATTTGCCTCCATGCTGACTTATATGGGAAATTATCTCTTTATTTCCTGTAGGTGCTGAAAAATAAACAATAACCTACATGTATTTAGGATTTATAACGTAATTCTCTATTATATAAAAACATGTCACTTTTAAATCTGAGAAACAGAAATTCAGTTTCAGTTTATCACATTGATTACGGCTTAATAAAATATTTATTTCCGCATCTAATCCCATTTTAATTAAAAATTGCTAGCCCCAGACACGTTAAAATGTAAGCAGCACGTTTATGAAGCTGTGTTTTATCAGCTCTTTCATTATATGTTCCCTGTCAAGTCTGAGCACTTGCAGGCTGTGCAATTCATACTGTCAACTGATCAACTTGACAAATGATAAAACAAATTAGCTTAAATTGGAGCAATGGTAAAAAACATGAGGTCAACTGCAAGTATATCTGAGCAAAATAATAACGTTCTTTTTTTTGCTTCAAATTGTTTTGTTTGTCTTTATAAACACTTCTGCTGCATGAAACCACAGCCTGAAAGAACGTATAATGAAACTGAGGTAATTTTTAGTGACTGGTGCTATAACATCAGATAGTACAGGAACAATACAGTTAAAAACTCTGGCAATAATATATTCAAAATAGATTTTAGTGTAATTTAAGTAAACACAGAATGCGACTGCAACAAGATTACATAGAATAGAAAGAAATGCATGAGAAGACACAACTTGATCTATTGGTTAATATAAACAATTGTTTCACATCCTGCTTTTTCACCAAATGACATATATAAAGCAACATTTGCCAACATTTTTCGGTGTATTTCTTTGAACATTTAATTTTGGAAATATTGGGTTATTATAGTAAGTTATGATGTTTTTTACTGTAACATATAATTTAGAGAAATAATTTCTAACATAATTTAATATATGCACATAGTTTAATATATATACTACATATTTTCAGCTTTAGCAGTTATCAACACTGAAAAAACAGAACTTCTCAAGTAAGTAGTTTTCCTATTGCACTGTCAACTGCCAGCAACCTAAACTGAAAGCCTCTATATATTATGCAAGATGAACACCTTGAAGATGCTCACATTTCTTGTATTGCCCCTTTATAGATTGATCGTGCAAGGGGCAAATTTATCCATAGGAGAAATTTCTTCACTTCTATGAGAAGTGAAGGAAGTGTAACACTTCTGTGCATACTGATACGCAAAAGTGACAATAAAACTAATGGGTTCTTAGAAGAGAACCAGTGGGAATACCTGAGCTTTAAAGGGAGGGCACTATTACATTCTCCTGTTCTACTGTTCTGAAAGAGGATACAACCCTAAGTTATTTACGTTTAAAATTTGCAAGCAACTTTAAAGGTAATATTTTTAGGTACCAAACTAGTCCGGTCTCTAGCTTTACGTAACTTGAATGAATTGCTGTGTTAATTGCAAATTCCTTTAAACCAGAAACTATGCATATTATGAAGAGAATCTGAAATTGATACGCTCTCCTTTTATGTGTCAGAAGAGTTAATAGTAATATAGCATTGAGACGTTAAATATTTGGCCTTAAGGCAACTGTCATTTCATGAAATGTGGCTTTGGATGCATACGTGAAACTCTGATGGAATACTGTCCTTGAAATTAAAAGCTTTACAAGTCTACCAAATTCTAATATATGCACAAGAAATGATACACAAGCAAATATTTTACATTTCATGCATTTTTAAATAATAAAGACTATTTAGAAAATAGTCTTTAAAATTAAAGATACTAAAGTACTTACAATGTAAAATAACCTTGAGTTCAACCAGAAGTTTCTTTGAACCTCCATGACTGGTACCAGGAAGTTTTTGCATTGCTTCTCCTTTTTTATTCAAAATTTCTATTCTTAATGCCCCTATATTTAAACAGAAAAATGAAGGACTTTTAAAGTATGCTGTCTTTAAGTGACTGGAGATTTCTGTATTATTTTTTTTTTGTTTGTTTGTTTTTAACAGAGGTGAACACTATCACTTTAAACTACCATTTTCCCTTTGAGTATTCAGAAAACGAAACTGTACCTATTGGTGTACCAGCAAATCTTGTTTCATTTGGTAATAGCTCATCTCCTTCAGGCCATGTTACAGACAATTTGTCAGGAAGTCTAGTGAAAATGAGAGAAAGAACAGTTTTTCTGTGAGTTAAAAAAAGAAAAAAGTAATTTATCTTTAGTAGAACATATATGAAGCTCCTTTTCTGGAAAAAAAAAAAAAAAAAGGTTCAAACCCATTTGTTCTTGTTTAAGAGGGTTTTTTTGTTTCTGCTCAAACGGTTGACTGCCCTTCCATTGGGAATAAAACTAACCATATGTTTGTGCTTCCTGAAAAAATACTAAAACTCTTAGTAGGAACTGCACAAGTAAATCACCACAATTCAGAGCTTACCTTGCCATTTCATCCTCTATGTATTTTTTAACAGCTTTGTCAGACACTGTTCTGTCAAGTTTTGAGATTGGAATAGTTTTCGTTTCAGCATACAATGCCTTAGGTTCCTGGAAAAAAAATAAGTCAAGTTAAAAACAGCCAGATTATAGTACCTTTGAGAGAAAAACTTCTCTATCGAGGGACCGATAGGTAGACACAAACATAATGCAATATGCTAACAAATGGTGACTCTTTGAGCACTGTGATAGAATTTGCTGAAATCACAAGGGTTAAAAATGGGATTGCAATATACTAGCGAGCCCAACTGTGATGCTAATGTCGTATGGAAATTTAATTAATTTAAATTCATTGATCATGACTAATTATGTTTAATATGCGATTTACATTAAAACTGATGTAAATAAGCAATTTGATTCTTTCTAAGCAATTTGATTTCTTTGCTAAATCCAGAATTGAACAGTTGTTGAAAAAAACAAAAGAATTTTTGAAGTCTACTACAATTCAGTTTACAGATTCCATAAGCATATGAGGTATGAGAACTCTTTTTAGTATTTGTCTTACCAAAGCAATTTGAACCTCTCCTCCAGTGGCAAATATATCTCCATCATGGTCTCCATACAAAAAAAAATTCTCAATGCTTCCATAGAATATTGGAAGAGTCTTAGTGGTTTTCACCTGTTAGTTGAAGACAACAGGTAATTTCAATACATTAAATCTGCATTAAGTGTATCGTATTTGCCTTTTATACAGTTCGAATGCTGTTACGAAATAAACAAAAAAAAAATCCCAACATCAGTGAGGACCTAACTTACCAGCTGCCCAGTTTTGTACGTTTTCCCATCCCACTCTATTGCAGAATATACTGTCCAAGGGCTCTGCATTCTTTTGGATGGCAAATCAGTACGTGTCGTTATTCCTTTAAAGACAGTGAATTTAATCTGTTTGTCATATTTCTCATGACAGTCTTTGAGCCACAAAGCAAATTCTCTGTCAATTTTCATTCGCTGCTCCTATAAGGAGATAACAAAATAAATGCGTATTATCAATGCATTGCACAGAATGCAAACCTGACAATTTGTGAAATATGAACGATTATAGGAGAAAAGAGATATTGTAGTCTAAAAAAATGGTATCTTCAGCTTGGAAACAGTACAGTATTCCACAACAGTTACACTTCCAGCCAGAGAAAGAGTTTCCCTCTGTACTCATATTCTGTTATGAGGATAGTCTTTCCACAAAAATTGTTAAAGAAAATAAAAGGAAAGACAAATTTATTTTTTTCAGATTTAAAGAGTCAGCTTTAATACTCACTGAAACTGAGAGAAGCGTCTGCTACAAAGACTGCAAAAGTGTCCAGGGTGAAAGTTCTTCAGAAGCAGAGAAATAACCAGTGGCACGAACAAATGACCCGGAAGCACACATTTCATTTATGCCAGAAAGCAAGATGTAATAGATTAAAATAATCACCTGTCCATTGAAGATTCTTGTGAACAGAGTATTCTTGTCTTTTAACTTCAGTTCTAGATCCATGAAAGTGAGTTTGTTTGTGCTGACCTGAAACTTATCATTGGTAAACAATGCACCAGAAATTCTGTTGTAGCATTCAATTGGTGCCAATCCTCTCTTCTTTGGAGGAGCACACCAGTCAAAACTTAAACAAAAGAAGACAGACATTAAAATCATCTTCTGTACAAAGGAAGGTGCTTACGTTGTAGAAAAAGATTGATCTACATTGTAGAAACTGATTATTACTTACTCTTCCACAGTTGTGTATGGGATTAATCTTCCATTCCAAAAACATTCAAAAATAGGTCTTTTTCCTCTGGCACCCTTTTCTACTATAAAGCAGTCGTAATCTTCATCATCATCATTTAATTCTTGATTAAAAAGAAGACAGTCTCTATGAATAAAATTCTTAAAAACCAGTGTAATATCACACAACACAGCATTTAATGATTATCTGTGCATAATAGGTTATGCCCAGTAGCATTACACATGATACCAAGTTGGGTATTTATTAGCATTTTTTTGTTTAAGAAATACCAAACAAAAAGTGTAAGGAAAATTTTAAACAGAGATTGAATATTTCCAAACATTAAGTATAATTTGAATAAATAATACTTATTTCCCCCCCCCCTTAATGCCATATGACATTCTTCTAATGTCAAAAATCTTGTCATTATTAAACTTCATTTATTGTGTTAAAGGAATTTCAAGGGGTGATGATTTTTTTTTTAAACCCTAGCATTTAAATCTGAAAACCCATCAAGACTGCATAAAGCAAATTTTACATTTAGGGCTTAGTCTGCATGTTGTCTACTGCAGTATTCTGGTGTTATAATGTCTTGAATCAAACTTCTGCTCATTATTTTCTCAAAAATCTAACAGTCAGGAAACCGAAAATGTTTCAGTCAGACATTTTTGTAAGAGCTTATAGTTTGATAGCAGAGGGAGTTATGTCAAAGAACAAGTTTACATGGACAAGTTACCAAAATAACCAATGTCAAGAGGTGAAGTTCTCTGTTTTGCCACAATCCCATTTAGATGATAATTTATGCTTCAATTTAAATTTCTTTTTCTAACTTTAAAAGATTTGTAGTAGTAGGATTGTTTATAATATGACTTTACCACCGATTAGCAGCATAACATTTCACTCACTTGATGGATAACATGGATCATCGGGGTATGTTTCTTTATCATACAGGAAAGGATGATATCGGATGATGCCTTCCACTATACCTTCTCCTTCAACAAGCGCCTTAAACTCAAAACTATCTGCTGTAGTATTTATATACAATGTCTGCATGTCATCTTTGATCTCTCTAAGATTGACAATCTTTGGTACTTTTCCTTTTTCAAACAATGAAATCTGAAAAACAACAAAAAAAGTTGATCCTCCTTAGACCAAAAAACCTAGAGTAATTAGCATTTCTGGCATTTGTGTTAACTATTAGCAAAATGCATTAGCTTCTATGCTGCAATGATAAATAATGTTACTTCTCAAAAACTAAATTACTTTTGTATCTTAAAATGCTGCTGTAGTTCAAAATACATAATTTTTACCCATAGATATAAAATTTCTTACCTCAATGTCAATGTAGTTGAAAGGGCTTATGTCTTTTGTTACAGCATTAGTTTCATTCCCTTTTGGTCCATGGATATAATAGTGATAGATATGTCTGTAATATTTTTTAAATGAAAAATACATCTCCAAAAATTGAAATTAGAAAAAATGAACATTATAATTTTCAGTTAAACTCTGCAAACAACAAGTATACCTGATACAGAATATTTACTAAAGACTGCGAGTTGTTCTTTTTCACTTCTTTGAACTCTTATCTCCTTCACACATAGTCATTCATACGATCAACTTTTTGATAAAAAATAATCAAGAATATTACAAATTGGAAAACAATACACGTGAAAAAAATATTGTTGTTACATAGCTACAGATCCAACATCAAACCACAAGCTAGTAAAACTGTAGGCTGTTTTGCACTCTAGAGATTAAAATGAACTAGAGCCAAAAAACCTCCCACATTGTTTCCAATTTTTTATATTGATCATTTGAATAGTAATAGAAGTATTTAACAATCACCAGCCTTACATTATTCAAAAAAAAAAAAGTTACCCTATTTCAATATAGACAAAGCTATGGATATGACCTGCATATTAGAAATACATCTTTTAAAATCTGTAAACATTATGCACTAATAGCACCCGCATCCATTTCAGAACTGCAAAGATCTATACTGTCAGATAGGTTAATTCTTTACGTAGAGATATGAAGTTTGAGAAAATTTAGGAGCTTAAATTCTATTTAATTCAACTTTTCAACAAGCTAGCTAATTCTTCCAGCTTCCAAAGTCTGAGTCCTTAAACCTCATGGTAGTGGTTTGCAGAAAAATGAGTTTATACAAGCCAATGAGACTGAATGTACAAGGAACCTAAATCAACCTGCAAATGTTTATAACCTCTTTGCTTCTGACATCTACCACACTAAATTCATCTCAAGGAGAGATCCCAGGTCAAAATTCCTCATGCTCTCATTGCTCTTGACTTTAGAGCAGACTGGTATGTCCTCACTGCAGAGCATTTTGCTTGCACCTCCTCTAGACCTCAAGAAGTGCTCTTGTGGCCTTAAAGCAGAATTGTATTGGGATTGATCTTCCCTCCCTCCAGTTCAAAGCATCTGAAATAACGAGGGCTGTTCTGTAGTCCAATAGAGCAGAATGAAACTGGTATCATCCTGTGTAGCAAAAGGCATGGCAGGAGGATATTCAGAGATGTTTGAGGGAATAAGGCCAGCTGAAATACTGGTAATGAATTGTATAACACTGTGAAGCAAAAATCTTATTAGATTTGCTGTAACAGCTGCAAGGGTGTAATTGAGTAAATGGTGCTTGGCTTCCCTCTCAAGTGGGAACAGTTTTTTCACTTTGGGAGACCTCTGGAATGAAGACGTGTAAATGCAGCTAATCATCAGAATAGACCCTAGAAGCTAATGGGGTACCTAAGTTATTTATCAATGTAGATGTACCCCAAAATTTCCATACAGTTATAAAAGGTTTCAGTCACAAGTTATGTGAACAGCATTTAATATATTATCTAATCTAATCATCATATTATGTATGACCCATTACTATTACACTACAGTAACAAAAATAAATAAATTATAGATTAGAAACCAAATTCTAGTTCACCAGTTTTTCAAAATTGGACTACACAACACTAGCAATGAGTGGACAGTATCATACAGAGTTCTCCCTCTAAGGCTGGGATGAAGCAGCATTTTTATATATATATATATATTTAAAAACACTACGAACACAAAGTTAGATACTAAGGTTAGGAGTACAGCTGTCAAAGTAACAACATATTAAGTTACTCATAATTAGATTAATGATTAATAATGTAACAACAAAATTGAATAGGTTAATAATTAGAATTGATAATTATATAATAATTATAAAGTCACACTGATGCTGATGTTTGTAAATATCTTTCTTTGGATTGGGGACTTTTTCAGTTGTGCTGATTTTAGGAAAAACAGCCAAGAATACATCAACAAAATATGCATCATCAACAGTCTTAACAGGAACAAAGCCATTGATGATGTACTAATAGGAAGCAACTTGTAATTCTCTGATTTTGTTAGTAAGCCTAATTTTAAATCAACCATAAAGCACCAACTTACGCCAGCTGCCTTGTCCAAAGATGAAAGTAGTTTTTCAAGTACTGCATATGATCTAGTTGAACACCTGTAATGACAACTGCCGTGAAACTCTCTTTATCCCTTTCTTCTAATATTAGATTATGAAGAAATCTTTCATCATCACTTGTGATATGTGTAGAGTCAGTTGGCTACAAAAAGAGTAAAATAATAAGAGCAGGAATGTAAACTGAATTGCTGAACTCCCATCAGCTTTGAAAGGACTAAAAATCAGAACAGGAACGCAAACACACAACACTATGTATCACAAAGGACAAATGCTCAAAACGAAAGCTTCCGTATTCAAAACAAATGAACTGAGAATCCATGATCCAGTTCATTTTCAACTCACTCATCACAGTATTTTAAATGTTGAGAAATGCATTTAATCATGCTTAACGTAGCACTGCGTAGTACCTATGTCCTCATCTATCAAATGAACGATCGTGTGTCCAAGATGTAAGAATTTATACAGTAAATCACGCCAGAAAAAAAAACATTTTTGTTTTTAAATGGATAGTCTGCTTTCTAGAATAGAACTCATAGAGAAGAAACATGCTTTGGTTGTGAAACAGAAAACATGAATCCTCGGTTCCAGCTGAAATATCTACCAGTCTCACAGAAAAAATGAAGTTGTGATCGTCTTTTCCTGGATGAATGCACCTTGCTTTTATATGACAGGTTCCTAAGCTGCATAAAAACACAGTGGTTACTGTAATGCTTCATGCTGGACCAGTGGATAGTTTTTGCATATGCTCCATCCAGAAAAGAAGGTATTTTGAACACAAAGATTGAGATCTTTCTAGAAATCACAAATGCCTGATACAGCTTCACGCCTCATTTTGCAAGAAAGCAGGCAAAAAGGAAATGTTACTAAATTACT
Source organism: Netta rufina (assembly GCF_964035555.1). NCBI lineage: Eukaryota > Metazoa > Chordata > Aves > Anseriformes > Anatidae > Netta > Netta rufina. Next base: position 108,400,550 of record NC_140124.1, read on the forward strand.
AAATGTTTCTAAATGTTACTAAATTAAAGGATGCACCTCTGAGCTAACTGTAGGTAGTGAAATATGTTAGTCACCAGTGTCCTATTAAGGCTTACTTTCCCCAGGGAACCAAAGAGCTCTCCTTAACCAAAAAGATAATTAAACCAGTTTTGGTGCCTTTTATCAAACTCAAACTGCAGTAATCCATTACAATTTCTATTTCTGCCATAGCATTCACTTGGTCACCTACGTGCACTTTTTCAGGACATGCATGGGACAAATTCTGACATTTAATTTCACGTCAGTATTCCAAAATTGCCTGGCTACTTCAGCCATTTATATCAACTTCTTTAGTCTCAAGTTGTCTATCCATCAACTCCACACTGTTGAGTTACTCTTCTATCACTGAGTGCTTCAGTATCTATCAGTTTCTCATTTCTTCCTTTAACACTACACATTGCAAGTGATGCAGAAGTAAAGAAATCCCCAAACAAATATTACAAAAACATTACACAGGAATTATGTTACAAGAAATACTACAGGAAATCATGTTAGCCTGGGAACACTTTCAATTAAAAATGAGAAAGCATCAAGCCTACTTACTTTCCTATTTCGAATATATCCACTATATATTGCTTCTTTGTTCTTCTCCTTCTTTTCAAAATCCTCTTTGGAAAGGACAAGTTCATGAACATCCTGAGAATCCGCAGGTTTGCTTATCATCTGTTTATATTTTAGTATTTAAAAATCAAAATGAGAGTTAAAATGAATACAATAAAATAATTTAGTGACATGATGTGACATCTCTAATGTTTTAAAATGAACCCAAGGATTGGTATCTACTTACCCTGGCAGATTGTCCAACGAAGAATACTGCTTGTTTGCCGCCAACTCCAAAATATGAGATATCACTATTTAAACTACGAGGTACTGGCAAAGGGCGAACATATCCTGAATGATCACTGCGAATAAAAATAGCTTTAATAAGTTTTCTCAAGCCGATTATCATTTAAAGGAAAAAAAAAAAAAAAAAAAGAAAGAAAAAAGATTCTTCTGATCTAACCAGCTTGTATTAAACTCTTCCCTGCAGTCCCTCTCTTCAAATCTTTTATTTCATAATTATAATTCCAATTAAAAGCAATGTGCCTAAAATTCCTGATGTACTTTTTTTTTAAAAAGGATGTCGATAGAGTAACTTCTTTCTCTTTAAGTTATCTTATGTCTTCTGTCCCTTCTAGCAAACCAAACTGCATTCAGTGAAACACACCTGACCTTTTCACCTAATTATTCTTTCGCTTATGTACTTTTTTTTTTTTTTTTTTTTTAAACACTGAAAGACAGAAAGGGATTTGGCAGTGAAAATCTTACAGAAAAAGAAATATGCTACTGTACTTAAAAATTCTCTCCCCTGCTAACTGAAACAGTGACATTGCCAATAGGTCTGCATCATAGGTACTGTGGTACCAGCAATTATCTACAGGTTTAAATGGTACAAGATAAGGGGCAAATCTCTCAGTGCTCTCCTTTGACTACAGCAAAATGTTAGCTGTTCTGCTTATGCTAATGAAAATAGATCATTAAGTGAGCCTTCTTCCTTATGACATAACACCTCAATGAAAACACTTTTGAGTCAAAATTGGAAATGCCAGCCATCTCTTAAACAGTCTTGAGGAGATGACAAACGCCATCAATAACTCAATTCCATGTCTTTTGAGTCAGCTTGGATGGATTAAGTCTTACCTAGTTTAAGCTAACAACAGCAAAAACACCTATTTCTCAAATTACCACAATAACGAATGAAAAGGTGCAGACAAGTATCCTAGTGTAATTTACAGCTACGCTCTTATCAGTATCAACCCACCATTTAAACTTATAGTTTAAAAATACTACACATTTCTATTGTTATTCAATTCACCTAGAGCAATCTCAAAAACAGTGTTTCTTTACTAATGACTGGACAAGATAACCTAGTTATCAAAACCCCAAACCTTATCATCTCTATTATCACTTCCTGCTGCTCCAGTACTCTTTACGTTAGTTTTTCATAGAAGTTATTTATGATTAAGGCTATGATCACGATCTTCAAAGAATCCTGTCCTTGGCCTAAGGTATTTTTAAGGTATTCTTAAATGAAAAATGACTAAAGCTCAAGAATTGTATGTAATTACTTGTCTGGAATTTTTCTACAGTAGGGTTAACTGTCACTGTACATGTTGAAATGGAATGGACTGAAAACCATAAAATGTATTATTGCAAGCATCAAGAAACACCATAAACTACTACTTTCTTCTTTAAAGGCAACACTTTTATTTTGCCTAGCCTTCTTCAACAGATACAGACATCTTCAGTTACAATTTTGCATTACGTTGTACACAATTACATCAAAAGAAAACCCTAACCAAAACCCTGTATTCACTATACCCTTGGGGAACCTGTCACTGAATGCATTGTTTACTGCACTACTGAAAAGCTTTCAGGTAATAGATGAACATGGCTTAAGAGCTCTGCAGAACACAGAATGCTCTTAACTGTATGCAGATGAGTTGAAGACAGCTTAGAAAAGGCCACGAGAATAAAATAAAAAAAATGTTCTCGCAGTACCATAGCATCAGGAGAGTATTTCTGTGTTATGAAACTTCTTTATTTTCTCCTCACAGAATATACGTACCTGATGTGCAATCATAGAATGGCAGGTTTCAGGTAAGCACTGCTGAAGAGCTGTGCCTTCAAATGACAAATTGTACAAGTGTTTGTACAATTTGCCAATTGCAAAAACGATTAAAACATTCTAACCTCTCAAAGTCACCTTGCCTTGTAAACTTTGACAATCTGTACACCGCCCAGTTGTTAAGCTCTTTGGAAGTCATTCCTCTTCCATTATCAATCACAGCAACAGCTGGTTTTCCATTGGAATCATCAAATAACTGTTTGGGGAAAAAAATAAAAATAAAAATTAAGGAGCACAAAAAAAAAGAAAAGGAAACCCACACCTGAGAAAAGCAGAATGTTTCTATCTTACCAATTTGATCTGTATGCTTCGAATACCAGCATTTCGGGATGTAGCTGATAGAGAATTGTCAATCAACTCGGCAAGGGCAAATGCTAAAGAAATTAGAGAAAAATCAACATATTAAAATCCTGTTCTTAAAAGACAACACTTAGACGCACATTTGCAAGAGTTTCTTCTAAGCCATCAGGATAATACATTCCCATCCTGGGTTTATGTGGCAAGGTGTTGGTAGTGGGGGGAAGGGCTGCAGGGGTGGCCTCTGTGAGCAGAGCCCTGCAGCTGCCCCATGTCAGATCAGAGCGGCTCCAAAAAGGACCCGCTGCTGGCCAGAGCTGAGCCAGTGACTGAAACTGATTGCATCTCCGTGATAACATACTTTAAAAAAAAAGATCTGTCAAAGAACTACTATATTCTACCTTCAAGCCACGCTGTAAAATGTAATGTTTTTATATGCCAATAGAAGATTTGATGTTGATAACATCTTCTGTTATCCAGAGGTTTTCTATCACTGGAGTTATGTACTTTGTTAGCTATATGGTAATGCACTTTAATACTGTCCTTTTGAAGCAGATGGCAGTGGACATGATTTTTGCACATACTTCATACACTTTTATGAAAAAGTGTACTAAATGATGCAGGCATTGATGCAATCAGTACAGCATGGAAGTGAGCATAATGTTAAGTGATGAAAGTGAAAAATGTCTTATGAAGAACAGAAAGGGAACAGCAAAGAAATCACCTGTGCCAGTAAATAAAGGAAAATAGAACATTATCGTTTCATTTCATAGTAACATTCTGAGGCCTGCTGAAAGAAGGAAAAGAGGTTTTTCTACCAAGGGAATGATCAGCATTTCATAGGAGAGGAGCAGTAGCTGCAAAATACATGACCACTTATATGAAGTGCAGTACTGAACGATTTCATATTCATCAAGAACTTATGAGATTTAACAGTTCCTTCTATCAAACTGTTTGTTTGATTGCAGCGCTGTTAAAGTGAAAATAGAATGAGAGTTGGATTGTTTGTTCATTTGAGTCTTGTTAAATTCTGTGACTGTGGAGAATGGAAATGCTTCTAGTTAACCCAACTCTAGCAGTGAGGACAATACTTCCGTGTTTTTTGGAATTAACACATTTATCTAAAAGTATTTTTGTCACATTTTTTTCTATCAGCCTGCATTAATGTATGTAAGCAAGCAATAATTCAACACTGATGAAAATCATGACGAAGAAATCTCATCCTACTGATTTTGTTATTTCTCTTGTAATCTATTCATATATGCAAAACACACAGCTTAAAACAACAAACGACTTCAGAATCCAAAGATGAGACTGGAAAAAGAAACAGAGAACATTGCCAGTAACAGAAAGAATTCTGATGAGTGAAATTAGCAGTAAAGTCAGATAACCTAAGATAAGATGCTAACCATCTACCTCTGGGCGGCTTCAGTATCCGTAACAGGAACCTCCCAATACACCACAGCGCATGTCACTGAAATATGACACGAGGTAGCAGTATGATGTTGCAATGTTTCATTTTCTGAAGAACAATCAAGTCCTGTTCAGCATTAAGATCTATCACCCTGACACAAACACATGGTATCTGCTAGCTTCATACAAGCTAGCATCATCTGCTAGCTTGTATCTGCTTCTTCTTATTCTCCAAAGGAACAGTCCCACTGTTGACAACACTTTGACAACCCAAAACTCAGAGTTGGAACTAGTGAGGGACATGAAAAGCAATGAGAAGGGCTTCTGCAGGTACATTGCTAGCAAAAGGAAAGCTACAGTAAGCATCGATCTGCGGATCTATGTGGCAGGAGAACCAAGGACAACAGGCACTGAAAGGGCTGAGGTACTTAATATGCTTTCCTGCCCCACCCTCATCCCTTGATCTTCACTTGCAAGGTTTACCCCGAGCTCTACCAGATGCTAAAAGTTACTAGCAGAATGTGTGGGGAAAAAATCATCTCCCCTAATACACGAAGACACGGGGAGCTCACATAAGCCCATGCATGCAAAGGACACTATGGAAGCTGTCTGATGCCATTGCAAGGCCACTCTCTACCATCTTTGGTGACTGTTTAGTGGTGACAGCAGAAAAGCATATATCTTCTTCATGAAAGGCAGGAAGGATGTAGGGAGCTACATCCCTGACCTGTCACTACAAGAATATCACAGGTCCTTGCAGAAGACATTTCCAGGCACGTGAAAAGTGACACAGAAACACCCGGAGTAGCTTTACCAAAGATGAATCATGCCCAACCAACCTGATTGTCTGCTATGAGATGACTGGCTCTGTGGACAAGGGAAAAGCAGTGATGTTATATATAGCTTGACTTTAGCATGGTCTCTGATGTGGTGTCTCACACTAATCTTATAGACAAATTGCTAGACAGATGAACATAATAGGTGAGTTAAAAAATTGGCTGGGCCAACAAACTCAAAAGGTTGCAATTAGCAGCACAAAGTTCCAACCAGCAGCCAGTTACTAGTGCTGTCCCACAGGAAACAAAAATAGGGTCAGTAACACAGTCTCTGTGCTCTCAGTAAGTTAGTTCACGGCCAAAACCAAATCTGGGGAAGTGGTGAATATAATGGAAGGCAGGGCTACAATGCAGAAGGACCTTGACGGAAATCTCAAGAAGTTCAACAAAGGCAAATCCGAAGTCCTGCACTAGGGATACGTTAAGCCCATGCAGCAGTACACACTGGGAAGCACACTTGCTCTAAAGCAGCTTTACAGGAAAGTATCCGGATTGGCATCACGTTGAATATAAGTCAACAGTGTGCTCCTGTGGCTAAAAGAATGCCGACAGCACGCAGAGCTATATCAACCACTGTAAGCCAGCCCATTAAGGGAAGTGATGCTTCCTCTCTGTTCAGTACTTGTCAGACTGAATTTCAGGTCTTCTCTGAAAGACACTAAAATACTGAATTGAGTCCAGAAGAGACCTCCAGATGATAAGACGACTTGAGCACAGGACATACAAGTAGAGGCTGAGGGAACTGAGATCATTCAGACTTAGAAGAAGGGTAAGGGAAACCTTATTGTTCTTTTTGTGTTAGGAGGGTACAGAGATGAAGCCAAACTCTTCTCGGAGCTGTACAGTGACAGAACAGGAAACAATGGACAAAAGCTGGAACATGGAAAATTCACTAGACGTGGACACACACACACACATATATATTATATATATATATATATAATATAATCATGGCAATGGGAATGTATTAGAACATGCTGCCTGAACAGGTTGTGAATGTCTCTCATAGAAACATTCAAATCTTCAGTGGGCTTGTCCAGACACCTCATCTAATTAACTCTGCTTTGAGCAGGGGTGATGATACGACCCCTAGAGAACCTTTCTGACTTAAATTACTCTAGGATACCACGAAACAGTTACACATCTCCAAGACTTCCCAACGTTTCCTTGAAAAACCCTTGGATGGCTACTGCAGGTAATGATTACCATATACAGACTGTAATTTTCAACATCATCAGTTTCAACCATCAATTTGGTGTCATGAAGAAATGAAGTAGCAGTCTACTTTTACAAAAGCCTTGAGCTTAACCTTAAGGGCAGAAGCATCAAGTTCAGTTTGAGAAATTATACACAGACAAGAAATGCTCAGGCTACTTTGTACTGTTGTACCTGGGTTTTATTTTGTTTAAAAAAGTACAAACAAGAACCTTAATTAAGTAGAACAGAACGTGCATGCCTAGAAAAAAGAGCTCCTGTGATCCATAATTGGTATAGAAAATGTGAACAAGAATTGATGCTTTATGGTCTCTCCCCTGGCAGACAAAGTAGAGTTTAACAATGAAAAAAAGTCACATCTCTTTGTATAGATTGAAGTAGTTAACACTTCACATCACATGCAATTAAGCTGGGGGCTCAAAACTACAAACTATTACAAATGCTAAAAATGTACATGGTTCAAAAGGTAACTGGACGTATTTATGGAAAATAAAAGTTTACAGGCATGAACTCAAAAGTGCCCGAATTACATTTTTTGCATCTCTGCCTTTCTATTCTCATATTACTTCTCAGATCTCTGATAATAGCTGCTGGTGGGAACAAAACCAAGAACTAGGAAGGCACTGAACCAAAACAGTGTCTTTTCGTGAGCAGGGAAGGGGACCAGTGAATGAAGAACAGGAAAAGAGTGAGGGGGCAAAAAGAGAATGTTACTTTAAACAATGCAATTGCTATTTACAGACACTGATGAGTTTTTTTTTTGGAAACAAAAATCTGTGGGAATGGTTTAATGTTTGCGTCTTGATGTTTGCATTTTTCCAGACAGTTTTTAGAGTGTTGTACCTAAAACATACATACTTAAAAAGCAGTCGTAACTCCAGATATCTTTTTCAGAGAAACCATGAATATTTTTTTTCAATAAAATAATACAAAATGCTAGTTATGCGTTTAAAATATGAGTTAGATAAAAACTAAAGCATCTCTCTCTCCCACTCCTCCCCCCAAATTTGAAGTAAATTTTACCAATGAGAGCAAGCATTAAGTTTTGTAGAACTACAGACAGAACACCAGGCAAAAGACTGTGGTAGCTCATATTAAAAATGGTCATCAGATTCAAACACAAATCTATTTTAAGTACAACAGACAAAATACTGATAATAAAAATGATGATCTGTCCTAATGGCATGTGCAAGATCATCATCAAGACTCATGTCTAAAATACTCAAACTTCTTACACATATATTTGGGAAGGTATTTCTGTAAAAATGGCCATGAAAGAATCCAGACAAAGTCATGTTTCAAAGAACCATTTGTTTAAACACCATAATTAAGTTTCCTTTTACAGCTACTGAAACTATATTTTCTGCCAGCTGCAACTACAAGTTACATTATTCATAACCATTACATTCATATAAACAATTTATGTAAGATTATTTTGTCAAATACTTACGCAAAGGATTTTGCCCTTCACTGGCATAATATTCATACATTCCACTTTTGACAAGTGTATCATAGTGGGGCAGGAAGTCAATTCGCTCCTTTGTTGCTGTAAGTAGCATTTGATCAACTGACTGTAGTAGATATAAAGTAACTCCATCCTGAACAAGATCACCTGCAATAAAGATGAAATATAAAGTATACTGAAGAACGTTCACTGCACTCATCAGCTTCTAAGAAACAATACATGTTTAGTCTCAAGTATTCTCTGTATTTGCTTAGGCTCTGACTACTCAGCCTCCTGGCACAACACCTAATTTAAAATCTTTCCACATTCCCAAGTTTAATAATGTGATAATAATAATTCTCTGGTAGGAGCTATTTATGAGCCATTTTTCCTATTATTTACAGATTTGTGATGGAAGTACAAAAAAATATCTTTTATAGTTGTAAACATACTATCAGTTGTTAAAAACTTTTCAATTTTGTGAAACTCAATGTTGTCACAAATCTTGACAAACTTACAGAATTTTTATTTCCAGTTAATTGCTGCATGTAATAGTGTTAAAAAAAAAAAAGTATCATGTGATCTTTACAGTCAATATAAGAGACAGCTGTATTTATTTTGCCTTCTAAGATACTTACTGAAGTTGTCTTCTGTAATTTCTTTCCTGTTTGTTGTGGTGATAACAAAGTTTTCATCAGAAGCTATGCCAAACGCCTACAAAATTAGAGGTCATTTAGTTACGATAAGAAACTACTCCATCAAGTGTTCTGATAAATGGAGGAAAAAAAAAACAAAAAAACAAAAAAACAACACAGTGCTCTTTCTATTCACTTTGCCACAAATTACTAAAAAGCAACTAGGTATTTCCCCCAGAAGTAGAAAAAACTAATTCCAGGACTTAACTTTGTTTGCTTTCTCAACTTAGCTGAAGTGATTTGCCTTCTTAAAATAACATTGTAGGGAACAGGAATTTAAGAAGGAGGAACTGTCTTACAGGTAATCACCTCGGAGGCTGAATAACGAGACTAACAGTTCTACCTCAGACTGCACAACTTGAACAGTAATGAACTAGGTGACCCATATTTAATTATGCTTGAAGGCATTAAACCAAACATACTGAAATACTTGTTTTCCAATTATACATGTATCATACATGGAATATTAAGGTTGCTTTTAGAAAATTCTTTATCATTAAAACACTCGAGTATATTCTTCGAAACCTAAATCATTTGCCCCCTGCTCTTTCCAACTTCTGAATGCTTCTGCAGCTCTGGACTTTCTATCCTGCTTTCTACATGCCTCTACGTATATGTCTCTACACACCCCGATCTCTGCACCCTGGCAACCAACATTAATATCTCTTTCTGAAAATAACGTATCAGGTATCTGTATTTTTTTTTTTTACTGCCTCTCCAAATCTTTGAGACTCCAGGTCTGGTGAAAGCCAACTCTGGTCATGTTTAACTCCATCAACCCTTTTAAGCCTGTGGTCACGATTCCAACAGGTCCAGTCTTAGCCAGACCTCTCCCTGAAGCTCTTGCACTACATGTAGCAACCTGCTCTGATCATTTCCCATATCTCTTTCTTTCTATACCTAGTGCTAAAACTCTCAAAAATATTTTTAAACCACCATTTAAGGTTTTGTCAGAGAAGTCTGCTTCTTATCTTCCAATTACTTTCACCTTGGTTGCTACCACGTTAAAGATACAGCTGGCATCCATTAGCAAAATACCTCAACAACAAATTATTAGATTTCTCATAGCACTTGGTACAAATGAAACAAATGGACATGACATGAAGTGATTGATGTTCAGACTCAAAAATATAATAATTACTCTAGACTTTTAACTGTTATGTAAAAGTCACTTCAACTTAACCTCTCACACTGCACCGATTTCCATATGGCAAAGCTGTGTAGGAAAGTAACACTCAGAACAAGGAAAAGATGGGCAGAGGCCAATGGAGTGAGGTTCAACATGGCCAAGTGCTGGTCCTGCACTTTGGCCACAGCAACCCCATGCAGCACTACAGGCGTGGGGCAGAATGGCTGGAAAGCTGTGCAAAGGGAAAGGATCTGGGGGTGTAGGGTGATGCTTGCCAGCAGTGTGCCCAGGTGGCCAAGAAGGCCAATGGCATCCTGGCTTTTATCAGGAACAGTGCAGCCAGCAGGAGCAGGGAGGTGATCGTCCCCCTGTACTCAGCTCTGGTGAGGCCAAACCTCGAGTGCTGGTTTCAGCTTTGGGCCCCTCACTGCAAGAAGGACATGGAGGTGCCGGAGTGTGTCCAGAGAAGGGCTACGAAGCTGGTGAAGGGCCTGGAACACAAGTCCTGTGAGGAGTGGTTAAGGGAACTGGGGATGTTCAGTCTGGGGAAGAAGAGGCTCAGGAGACCTCATTGCTCTCTACAGATACCTGAACGGAGACCCCCTCTCCTGTGGGGAGCTGGGGGTCGGCCTCTTCTCACAGATAACCAGTGGTAGGTCTAGAGAGAATGGTCTCCCGTTGTGCCAGGGGAGGTTCAGGTTGGACATGAGGAGGCATTTCTCCTCAAAAAGAGCAGTCAGGCGTTCGGATGGGTTGCCCAGGGAGGTGGTGGAGTCACCGTCCCTGGGGGTAGTCAAGGAAAGGTTGGCTTAGGGACATGGTTTAGTGGGTGACATTGGTGGTAGGGGGATGGTTGGACCAGATGATCTTGGAGGGCTTTTTTCTTTTAATCTTAATGATTCTATGAAATAAGCAATTAAAAATACTAACATCCTACCATGCTCTTGGAGGTTAACAGTGAATAACTGGACTGGAGAGTTTTGAATCTGAGAGCACAGATTAGCATATTTTCCTTCCAGATATAAAAACAGCTTCCCTGTTTTCTCTACACCCCCTCCCCCCCAAATTTTCTTCTACTTTCAAAACCTTGTGAAGAGTCCAAGATTTATTTGAAGTGTAAGAAAGCAGGATGAGGTAGTCCTTGCACAAGACATGAGCCTGCTGTCTGAGTAGGGGCAGCCTTCTCCTTTCTGTGCTCTCACTCACTGTACGACTGGATCTCAATGAAGCTGATGTAACTGCAGGCTCATAGGCAGCTCCACACCTGCATTTCCTGGGGGAGCCCAGCATTACTCCATGTACTGGAGGCAGCTCCTTTCTGCGTAACTCTGGTTGTCCTTTGGAGATAAATTACTAGGCAGGTTCACAGATCAAGTTCAGTGGTCTTAACTGCAGACAACCTGTTGTTGTTACCCACATAGCAATGTAAGAGGCTTTGTAAACTGTGGCCAACTTATCAAAGTTCCGTTTGACAGCTTCACTTGCTTCCTCCTTCCCTCCACCTGATAATCTCAGTTCTCCCTATCTCTGCCCAGGGTTCTGGTAGCAGTGAGGGAGCTCAATTGGTGTCCCATTATGTGGATGCAGCCTCCAGCAGGATGAGCTGGTCATTCCTGGAAAAAAGATTAACTTTCTGGGTAATTTACTTCAACAGTTGATTCTGTCAGCTGGTGTTCTGTCATGTTTCATCTTTCAGTACAACTCCAGCATGTAAGAGAGATTTTATCTTTTGATGACTTGCTATCAAGTTCAGATTTCACTGCTAAGCCCTTTTCAGCCTGGCATTATGTCTTTTTTCAAATAAGCACAAATAATGCACCTAATTCTTGACTTCAGAAGATTCATATGACAACCTAACGCACGTTCAGATTATACATTTGATTATTCTTCTACAAATTTTCCAGATGCACAACCATAATCTAGCTTTTTGTCTAAAGTATTTATGTTGTTGTACACCACATTTAACACGAGCCAGCACTGTGCCCTCACAGCTAAGGTAGTTAACAGTGCCCTGGGCTGCATCAGGCAGAGCACTGCCAACAGGCTGAGTGAGGTGATCCTTCCCCTCTGCTATCTGCTGGTGAGGCCACACGTGGAGTGCTGGGTCCATTTCTGGGCTGCCCAGTACAGAAGAGACATGGACACACTGGAGAGAGACCAGTGAAAGACTGTGACAATGATGAAGGGGCTGGAGCATTCCTCCTGTGGGTAGAGGCTGAGAGAGCTGAGACTGGAAAAGAGGATGCCTGGGGGGTTCTTATCAACATCTATAAATACCTGGAGGGAGTGAGACAGGGAACAAGATAAAGGATGTTGATTCTGTAGGTCTTAGCTAGCACAATTGTACGTTAACTACCCCAAAGACAAGGGAGTAAAGGAGTATATGAATAATGGAACCAGCAAGAACTGGCTTGACTGCTGAAGTCTGTCAAAGAAAGGAAATATCAGAAGCTTAGCAGTGAGGAAGACTTCTGGCCTTCATCAAAAGACCACCAGAGTATGCCCAATGACCACCCAAGGACTCCAGTATGCATGCGAATAGGGAAGGGAACCTATGTTAATGAGTCTTTGGAGACTTGATGAATATGCAAGAGATGGAAATGAAATGAATACGTATTTATCCCGCTAATATAAGCGCACTGCCTGTCATCCTTGGTGTGTGTGTTAGGCAGAGCTATCCCACACACACCCAGCACCGTAATAAATAAGAGCTGCTTACTAACTTTGGTTACTGAGTTTTCACTGGGTCAGGAGGGAGTGAAGAGGACAGAGCCCGGCTATTTTCAGTGGTGCACAGCATCAGTACAAGAGGCAATGGGCACAAACTGAAGCACTTTAGGCTTCTTCTGAACATCAGGCAACACATTTCCCACTGCGAGGGTGACTAAGCACTGGTGCAGCTTGCCCAGGTGTGGTTCACATTTCCCTCCTTGGAGATATCTAAACACCACCTGGACACATCCCACACAACCCGCTTTGGGTGGCCCTGCTTGAGCAGGGGCTGGACCGGGTGACCTCCAGAGGTCCCAGCCAACCTCAACTATTCTGTGATTCCATCAACAACATCTTGAAGAGTACAACAGCATCACTACACTCAGAAGCGTCCCTGTGCATTCACAGCAAAAATGTGCTTGGATGCTATGTCAAAAGAGGTATGGAAAATGTTGTGGTTTTTTTTTGATACAAAGAAAAAATAAATAATTTGGGAAAGACCGAGACAAACTGCAAATTAACAATCTAAGAGAAAAAAAAAAGAATGTATGTTCTCTAAGAAAACGGATGCATTGTGAAAAGACAAGGGCTCCTACATGATTGGTTAGGTAGGATCACTACATGCAAATGTAAAAATGGCAGTGTTACAGAGATGCACAGCCACATCCATAAAAAAGAGACACCAGAAAAATAAAAAGCACAGAAGATGGCAATGAACCAGACTCTGAATAGGCTAGGAAAACAACTACAGCTTGTTTTCTTTGTACTCTTAAGAGCCATTTACATTGTTTGCTGAGTCACAGATGATAATTACACTTAGAGGAGCACTGCCTGTGTTTTGCAGGGTTTTGTTCCCAGAGGGCCACGGGGAGTGACCAGTGAGGGAGAAGGCCATGAACTGCCCTAAGTGACTGCCAAATGAAACCAATGAGGACAACCCACCGCACACCAAAATTTCAACCACTTGGAGGAACATATGATGCTTCTGCTCAAACTTAATGGGGAAGACATGGAGAAGACACATGAGAAGCAACAGAGGAGACATAGAGCAGGAGACATCACCAGTGGGTGCTACAGACAACGTTGAAAGGAGGTGCACCAAGCCAGAGCAGCAATAACCTGAAAAGCGCAGTGGCCTGTGGAGGAGCTATGTCAGAGCAGGGAGTTTCCCGTCTACCCTCCCACCCCCACAGGTCTGTGGCTTGTGCCAGAGCAGAAGAAAACCAGTAAGGAGCCCGGAGGAGTGGCACAGAGAAACCCTTAAGCACAAGGCTCTATCTCATGCCTCACGAAAGGAGCTGACAAGCAAAGTTTATGCTGGGAATCAGGGAAGGGAAATAGAGGGCAGAAAGTGAGCTTGGCGAAGGGGAGGAAAGGTGTTTCCCTACATGTTTGTTTGATTGCCCTTCAGCAAAGAACAATCAAAGGTTTCTGTTAATTGGAAATAAGTTAAACTAAGAAAAATTTCCTGCGCTGAGCCTGTTTTGCCTAGCTCAAGAAGCCAGGTACTGCACCTATGAAATGGTACATAAGCAAAAAAACTGTCTTTACTCTAACAAAAGAAACATATTCTTTATAAACTGAAGGCTCAGCCTGAAGCGCTGCCTGTGTTTCATGGTAAATAGAGTTAATGGCTCTCAGTTTGTTGGTGGACGTGTACAACATGAGATGAGTATCAGGCTAGAAGGTAAGAGTTTGAAACAGCCAGATGAAGAATGCCAGACATCCGAGAAGCTTTCAGCAGAGCAATTTATAGCTAAAATGAGTATATGTATGCGTGTGTGTATATATCTCAAGTGTCAATGAACTGTGATCTTCCTAACTCTTAAATCTCAATCAAGAATCAAGGTTCAATTTAACCTGTGATTGATGACTTTCTTTATATACTAAAAACACACTCAAAAAAAAACCCAGAAGCTAACAAAAAACAGAAGCTCACAGATTGCAGACACCTTATCAGCAGCTAAAACTCCTTTAATCAGGTTTCACTTTCATTTTTATTCCCTTGTATATCATCACACAGGCACCCAAAGCAAATTTTCCTGTTTGATCTGAACATGCACTGTGAGTCTTACCTGGCTGCTAAGCCAACGGCAACACTTAACATGAAGTCAACAGATTTTGCCTCTAGATTTACCATTTGCTTTGGAAAAGATGTTCAACAACCAAATGTCCAACTTTGTGTGCATATCACCATGGCTTGGAACAACACGGATGGACTTAAGTGTTAAATGAAGAAGAAATAACACACTGTAGGTTAAGAATCACCGGTCTGCTTCTAGTGGTCCTCTGGTATTTTACCTAACACTGCAAAGTATAAAATAATCATTGACGGGGTCAACTTTGCAAACTGAAGGAAGGGAACATTCTCACTGACTCACTAGAGAGCAGCTCTGCAAAAAGGGGCCTGGGGGTGCTGGTGGCAGCAGCTCAGCATGAGCCAGCAGCGTGCCCTGGCAGCCCAGAGAGCAAAGTGCATTTTGGGGAGCATTAAACACAGCATGGCCCCGTGGCTCTCTGCAACTTCCTGGGGAACGATGGCCTCGCAGCTTAGCGATGTAGCCAGAGATAACACAGACTTACCAGCCATGCAGTCATCTTCCATAAAATGGCAACTAGCCCAGAAATAATTTTCTGGCTACCAGGATCAGACTGGAGGTGCAAACCTCTTAATGGGAACCTGAACTGCTTCAGTTAATTGTACCAAAACTCAGCATGGGCATTTTCAGTGCTGTCCTTTATAGCTACTAATTTTCTCAGAATATACCTACGTACCTCAGCTACATAATATAAGTAAACACGGCTTTACTTTGAGTATTTCACATTGATGCAGGAGTTTTTTTGCTGCAACTTGTTCAGGAATTTTTAAAATAAAACAAAAGCCTAAACGCCACATCCAAGCTCTGTGAGCTTGTAATTGCATGCAAAGTTGCAGGTTGACTGAATTGGCTGAATGTTCGGTGCTACCTGCCAACTTATCACCTGAAAGATGGACACTTAGCAGTCAGCTATCCTGCTTTATGCACCATTAAGAAGACTTATCAGTCCAAATGGAAAGAAATCTGTTAGATCAGCAAAGGAAAGAAACTACAAAACACATTTAAGGGAAAAAATGTATTCTAAAATCACAGATTTTCAAACCAAGAACTGTTTTTCAGTTGCGCTTACTGGATCTTTATATCACATCTCTCCATTATTCATGTACCTGAATAATATTAAGGTCATTCATACAAGATAGCAAATAAATAAGATTAAACATATTAAATGGAGACTAATGTCTTGCTGGAAGTAACTGAGAACAACTGCATACAACAGCTACTAAGTGCATTAATCAGATAAACTTTTCCAGTCTGCTGTTGGGTCACCCAGTCGGTCTCTAAAGATGATGATGAACTGCTGAGGATCTGGTAGCAAGGACCTAATACCAAGCAGTCATGGTAGCAGAGCAAATGAGCAGAGCAAGCTCATTTGGATGTAATTAATGTTATCACAGAAACATAAAACATCTTTGTATATCAACAGAAAAAGGTTCCAAAGGTCTCTAGAAAAGGACTTGCATTCAAAACAGAAGTTATCTGTAAGCATTTCTCAGAGCTCAGAGTTGTACATGACAGAAATATAGGATTACTCAGTAGCCCCTGGGCAGATGGTCACTACAGACAGCCTACTTACAAAACAGAGCACTGAGCATTAGCGTTCTGAAACATTCTTTATTGACAAACACTTCAGCCTAAAGAGCAAATTGCACAAGATAAAAGAGCAGAACATGAAGTGCCTTGCCCTCTCTGTAGTGCTTGTGGGTTTCGCTACTTTCAGAGGCTACTGATGTAAGTATTTACAAAAAGATACTTCAACAGAAACATTAAGAACATCACTACGTAGAACAAAAATCAATAATAAAAGATGCTTTACTTGAAGATACCACATGAAAACAGTATCACAACTATAGCAGAAAAAGACAAAAAAAAACAAACAAACAAACAAAAACAAACAAACAAAAAAAAAAAACAGAAGGTAGCTGCATGACAGAAGCTCTCTAAAGAAGCTACATATGGAGATCTAAAAAATCTTTTCCAGAACAGCGAGTTAACCTACACAGTCTTGCAAGGCTTACGCTGAAAGATGAGGACCCTATAACTTATACAAGAAACATGCTGCCATTAGCAGACTTGTTCAAAGCCTGCGCATTTATAGTAACTCTCACCAAAAATTCACAAGCACAAATAACAAAGTTATCTGCCAAAGTTAACATCAACTCCATGCAGCTTCCACCATGAAACTGTATTGCATGGCATCACTTGATAAAAGTAACAAGGATTCAGAAGCCACTCTTCAGAAGCAAAATACTTTGTGACATCCAGGAAGTTGCCCCTGGATAGCTCATGCTCAAGGAATGCAGACACCATGCATCTGAGTATCACCACTGTTCAAATTTGAGCGTGAACTTAAAAACCATGTAGCCTTACAAATACATGTAATAATTGGTATTACATTATTAAATAGCACTGCAAGCGCACAGAGGTATGCAAACTGTATCCTCTTCCTTCTGAAATGTCAGTAACAAAAGCAAAGGTGCTACACACAAGCATTTCAGTGAAGCCTGAAACACAGTATGGCAGGTTTGGGAAAAAAAATCTCAATATTGTTGGGTCTTACATGTGCCCTACATTTTGTGTATGTATGGCATGTTTTAACATTATCTATTTTAGTTCCTGATCACGTAATCTTGAAAAGTGAGTGACCGAATATAGGTTTTCTAATACAAAAATATAATCATTGCAAGATGGATTGATTTCATTATTCAGAATGGAAGTACTTGCATTGAGCAAATTACTGGGACAGTAGCTTAGCGAGGTATTAAAACAGCTCTTAAAAGGATTTAAGAATTACCCTCTGGTGATAAACAGCTTAAGGTGCTAATACTTGTTCATTGATCACAAGTAATGTCATTAAACGTTACTTATTAGGCATTGGCAAGCAAATACAAAAAAAAAAATATTACACTTATTTCTTGAGTTCCTACTACAGCTGTGTTTTTCTCTCATTACTCCCTTTCAATGAACACCTTTTTTTCCCTCAGCATAGCAATGCACTGGAATTTATTATGGAGGACTGGAAAAAGAATCTTTTTAAGCAGTTGGTAGAATGAAAGGACTCAATGGGAAAGATACAACGGAAAGCTCAACAAAACATTTAAAGTAAAATATTTTTGGCTTCTAAGTATGTTTGAAATTTCAAGCATATACTTAAATTACAAATCTTTACTCTTTGTACACACATACTTTTCTTCAAACCATGTGGCCACAATGATGACGTCAAAATTAAATGAGTCCATTTTATAATTATGTAGTAACACTGAATTCAGTATCAAAGGCACCCTTCAGACTCATTTCGAATACCCCTTTACATGTTACAACACTTCTCTGCAGTTTTCAACACAGGGATCTTTCTGCTTAAAAAGCAGCGTGCCCTCTACAAGCACCTGGAAGGATTCCTACTAGTTCAGCATCAAACTGAGGTGTCCCAACTTCACTGCGTACTTGGCAACTTAAGCCACGGATGGAATTTGGGATTAGCTGCTTATCTCCATTCCCCTCACTGCAAGCAATCACCTTCCAATTAAACTCTAAACATCAGAGCAAACAGTGCCATAGACCTGATAAAAGATTGAAAGGTGTGCAAGCAATTTCACTCCCACAAAGAGATAAAAATCCCTATTTATTTCACTTATTCATCTCAAAACTTCATGGTTCTGGGGACTGAAGTTACATGAATGCTCCACCTACGCTCTACAGTGCATAAATGGAAGAATCAAACTAACAGGATCATTTTCAGTTAAGAGGATACTGCTTTAGGATCACTGCAAGCAAGAATAATGAAGACTAGATACGCTCCAACCTCTTTTATATATAGTTTTATGATCTCTCTCCTCTCCTCCCCAGAAAGGAAAGGCTAATTTATAACCATATAATGCCACATCTAACCACGCTGTCACCCATGCTGTTAGGGGACAGTTTCAAAAGTCCTTAGGTGACAAGTATCTACTTCAAAACCAAAACAAACAGAAGTTTCAAAACAGAAATACAAATATCTTAATAATAATAAAAAAAGAGAACAGAGGAAATGAATCAGCTCCTAAACCCAAGTCTCACTTGCTAAACCACCTGTCTCAACTCTCTCAATTTTTTACACCAACAGGAATGCACTTACCTTATGTCAGCATAAGGAATCATAGAACCATTTTGGTTGGAAAAGTCCTCTAACATCATCTGGTCCAACCTTCAACCTAGCACCACCAAGCCCCCCATTAAACCACGACACTAAGCTCCACATCTACACGTTTTCTGAAGACCTTTCAGGGATGGTGACTCACCCACTTCTCTTGGTAGCCTGTTCCAATACTCTGCAACCTTTTCAGTGAAGAAATCCCTCCTAATACCCAACCTAAACCTGCCCTTGTGCAACTTAAGGCCATTTCCTTATCTTATCACTTGGTGCTTGGGAGAAGAGCCCAATCCTCACCTCCTTTGAAGTAATTGTTGAGGAGGATATTGTTACCCCTGAGCCTCTCTTCCTCCAGGCTAAGCAGCCCCAGCTCCCTCTGCCACTCCTTCTAAGACTTATTCTCTAGACCCCTCACCAACTTCATTGGCAGTCTTTGGACACACTCCAGCACCTCATAGTGAGGGGCCCAAAACTGAACACAGTACTTGAGGTGCGGCCTCACCAGAGCTCAGTACAGAGGGACAGTCACTTCCCTAGCTCTGCTGTAAAAAGATTAAAGTATAAGTCTCAAGAAGCAGCAGCCTAAGACCATGCCTTCAAGTACTCAGATATTCTCAGCTTGCAATCAGCTTTAAACATTATTTTCCAAGATACACATCCTCCTTTAACTCTTATGTGTTCAGGAATATCTAAAGTAACTCTCCTGCCATAAGATGATGCTCAGAGCAAAAACAGTTCCAACAGCTGAACACATACCCAGCACCTTTGCCAGACACTGCCATCCTTACAGCCAGCTGGCATATAGAAAAATGCATGCCCACCCCAGCTGTGACAGCAGAATAACTCAGTCGTGTGACAAACTGCCAACGAAAGTAGATCGAAAGCCAAGCATGTAGTGAGGCTGAGCCACCAGACAGGATAACCGTGGAAATAAACGCTGTTAGATACACTGTGTTTGCCTCATCTTTCACTCAGATGGTCTCTAATAGCTTTAATTGGAGAAAAGTGAAGATGACATTCCGCTTCATCCTATCTAAACAATTCAAAGCTTGCTTATCAAAAAGATTATTTTTTTTCCCCCTGAACTTTCATCACTTCCCTGAAAGGTTTTCAGCACTATAAAGTGGGGAAAGTCTGTCTCGATCCCGTGAATCCATTCATCATCTTTCTCCTGAAAGTAGTTAGTTCCAACTTTCAGGATGCCAGCAATTCTGCCTTTTGCAGAAAATGCTTGGCGAACTGCCGTGTACAAAACTGCCAGAGGCACTGAGATGCCATAACGCTCTTCCAAAAACCCAACAAGAAAACCTCTACAATGTCAACGTGCCACACACCAGACGCCAAACTTCCCAAACCCACCAAGCCCGACAGTTTTTGCTGTACCAGTATTTACTGGACATGTCAAACAATCTACCTTGAGAAACTGACATGCATTCAGAATCAGACGTTCCACAAGATAATGAAAGCTCTGAGCTGTAAAGTGTGACCTTGCTGAAATTAGCTGTGATGGAGGCATCTCTGGCTGAATTTGCAGACAACACATTATTACAGATGCCCTTTCCCTGAGGGAATGATCATTCAAGGTTTTTGCTGCACAGGTTTTTAACAGCATGGACTCTATTATCCTAAAGACTTCACACCTCAAAACAAGACTTAACACCTCAAAACAAGACTTAACACCTCAAAACACGACTTAACTCTACCAGGAGTGGTGAGAATGTTTTGGGTGTTGACATGCTAAGAACTTCTACTTGAAAATTCCACTTTAAGTGCCACCAAATCCAAAAACATCAAGTTCTGCTTTGCAGAGCCGAACTTCTCAAGTGCTGTGTTCGAGTGGTCTGCCTTGTGGCAGGAAAGCCCTGATATCAACACGGTTTTGAGATCAGAAAACCCAGGATGGCACATGTTGATGGTTTATTGCTAAATAAACCTTTAAATAGGCCCAAACCTGTGAACCACTGTACACAGAAGAGGCATGGAAACAGAAGTTGCTGGAGCACGCTGCAGAGATGAGAAGCAGCAAAGCAAGGCAGCTCGGTAATGTGCCATCCTGAACACTAACAGGAGAGATCTGTGCAAGGGACAGGCAGGCGTGTGAGAGGCACTCCTGCCCACCCTGGTAACTCAAAACACCCATCCCAGAACGAAAGTATCACCGTGAACACTGTCCAGATGGAGGGCAAAGCAAGCAACGCTCTGCAAAAACACACAGCCTGGAGAACGGCGTGGAAATTCAACTGGGCAAAGGAACCAAAAGCGAACGTTTGGTGAGAATGAATTCGTGCAAAGCTTACGATGCGCACCACGAGTTAAAGGATATAAGATAAAGAGATAAAGGCGGTTGATGAGTTCGTGCTCTCCACAAGCGAGCAGACAGCAAGTGACGGAGAAGAAGGGGTCGCTGTTTTAAAGTAGCAAACTAAGCGGCACGAAACTTCCACCTGAGAGCGCCCGGAAGCCTCGGCGGGCCGCCACCGAAAGCGAGAGGCGCCGAGGGGGCAGAGCAGGGCTCCGGAGGCCCGGCTCCACCTCCCGGCAAACACCTTGGACAGCACAGGGCCGGCCGCTCCCTCCCCACACGGGGGAGCTGCGGGGCCGCCGCCGCCGCCGCCCTCCCTCAGCGCCCCGCCAGGGGGCCCGTGAGGGGAGGGGGGGGGGGGAGGGGGGAGCTGCACCCGACGCCCCTCATCTCCCCTCAACCCGCCGCAGCCCGCGAGGCGCGACCGTTGGCGACCGTTAGGGGCCGTTGGCGGCCGTTGGGGCTCCCCCACCACACACACACATCCCCCCCACCCCCTTGCCCGTGCCCGCACCTGGCAGACGGCGGCGCGGAAGGCGCGGTAGCTGTCCCTGCCGCAGCTCAGCACCTTCTCCTCCGGGTCCGCCTGCTCCCGCCGCCGGTCGAAGAGGAAGACGCTGCGCTCCCCGCCGCCTCCTCCTCCTCCTCCTCCTCCTCCTCCTCCTCCGCTATGGCTGCTGCTGTTGCTGCCGCTGCGGGACGGAGCCGGCTTGCGGGAGCCGCGGCCGCCCCCCGCCGCCGCTGCCATGTTGGGAAGGCCGAGAGGCGGAAAGCGGCCCGCGACGATGGCGGCGGCAGCTGCAGCAGCGCCGCCCGGAGGGGAGTGTGGGGGGTGTGTGGGGTGCGTGGGGGGGGTGCTGGCCCGCGAGCTCCCCCGCCTGGCGCCGCGCTGCCGCCGGGAAGCGAAAGCGCCCCGCGGCCTCGCAGCGAGCCCGGCTTCCGGCACGGCGGCAGCGGGGCGGGGGCAGAGCCGAGGCTTCCGCCGCCCGCCCGGCCGTGTGCGCAGGCGCGGTGGGCGCCGCCGCCGCGTGCTGGCCGCGCGCGCAGAGGGCGTTGAGGCACAACTCGAGCGGCTGCGCACGTCGAGCGGCGTGTTGGTGGTGGTGTTGTTTCAGAGTGTCCGTGCTTGTCATTGTTGCACACAATCTGAATCGTTAAAATTGGAAGAGACCTCCAAGATACCTACTCCAACCACCCCCCTACCACCAATGTCGCCCACGGAACCATGTCCCCAAGCACCACGCCCAACCTCTCCTTGAACACCCCCAGAGACAGGGACTCCACCACCTCCCTGGGCAACCCGTCCCAGTGCCTGACTGCTCTTTCTGAGGAGAAATGTTGCTTCATTTCCAACCTGAACCTCCTCTGGCACAACTTGAGGCCATTACCTCTAGCCCTACCACCAGTTATCTGAGAGAAGAGACCAAGCCCCGGCTCCCCACACCTTCCTTCCATGTAGCTGCAGAGAGCAGTGAGATCTCCCCTGAGCCTCCTCTTCCCCAGACCAAACACCCCCAGCTCTCTCAGCCGCTCCTCACAGGACGTGTTCTCCAGGCCCCTCACCAGCTCCATATCCCTTCTCTGGACAAGTTCCAACACCTCGATGTCCTTCTTGCAGTGAGGGGCCCAAAGCTGAACACAGCACTTGAGTCACGGCCTCACCAGAGCTGAGTACAGGGGGACAATCACCTCCCTGCTCCTGCTGGCTGCACTACTCCTGATAGAAGCCAGGGTGCTGTTGGCCTTCTTGGCCACCTGGGCACACTGCTGGCTCATGTTCAGGCGAGCATCACCCAATAACCCTAAATCCATTCCCTCTGCACAACTTTCCATCCACTCTGCCCCACACCTGTAGCACTGCACGGGGTTGTTGTGACCCACGTGCAGGACCCGGCATTTGGCCATGTTGAACCTCATCCTACTGCCCTCTGCCCATCGACCCATCCTGTCCAGCTCCCTCTGCCCAGCCTTCCTACCTTCTGGCAGATCAACGCTTTCCCTCAGCTTGGTGTCGCCTGCAAACTCACTGAGGGTGCACTCAATTCCTTCATCCAAATCATCAATAAAGATATTAAAGATATCAATAAAGATAATAAAGATATTAAAATCATCCCCAGCACTGACCTCTGGGGAACACCACGGGTGACCAGTCACCAGCTGCCAACTGGTGACCAACTGCCAACTGCAATCCCAACCAACTCTCCCCTCTTGGTTCTCTGCGCTTCGTTAGCAGTGATGGTAGGTGTCAGGGCTACACTGCAATACCCGGAGAATCCCTTTTGCAAACAGGCTTTCTGATGATGATTTCCTCTTGGCAAGCAACTCTTCAGACTTGCTTTAAATAAGAAAATTCAGAAAATAATATTTTTCTAAGGGAGAAGAGTAATTTTATATATGTATATATATATATATATTTGGTTACAAGTTCCTACTGAATGGCTTACACAGAAGGATTGATATAAATGAAAGAGAAGTGGTGGTGAAATCCTTAATTAAGATCTATAAACTGGTTATAAATCTTTTTAATGGTTAATGCTATGGACTTGTAACACCTCCATTTTCTGAAGGAAAGTGTTGGTGTATTCCCTCCAGTCTTAGAATCAAATTTCAAGTAAAATTTAATTTAAGTGAAATTTAAAGTTAATAACGTTCTTGTATATGCAAAACTAACGATTTTGCACGTGCGCCATTTTTGAAGAGTGGTAGGACTGTAGTAAGTGCAAAACAGCAGTTGAGGTACAACAGTTAAAGAAAGAAATAAAGTCCTTGTGGTCTTTAAGGAACCAGAGAAACATGCTTGCGAAGAAAATCACAGTGTTTAGATTTGTGATTCATTCTAGGTTAGGTTAATAGCTTTTCCTCCCATCAGTAACAATAGGGACATTGTTGGGACACACTTGATAAACTGGCTTAGAGAAAGAAATTCAGTAATCACAGTGTTGGCATCCGAATTTCCAGAAGGTGCAGCTTCTGCTTCTGATGTGGTTAACCCAGACAAACTGAATGTCTTCTGAGCTTTGTGTGTTCATGCCATACATACAGTTTGTTCTTTCATGCTGGATGTTGTTCATGTATTTTGGCTTTATGCGTAGCCTTTCAGTACTGTCAGTTGAGTATAACATTTTAAAGAGTTTCCTCATTTGCTGTCATTTCTGAGAGAAATCTGGTCAAGGAATATATATATATATATAAACCATATTTACGCGTAGTTGCTCTTTAATTTGAGGGTGACATTTTCATTGTCTGGGTCAACTGCCTGTACTGATTCAGAAACTGGAAGACATATGTGGCTGGACACTTTGATCTATGACCTAAGGTCACAGGTATTGTGACCATTTTTTTAAAAATGTACAATAGGTATACATGGTGTATTGGCATAGCTACTTCAGGTCCTCTAAAGAGTGTTTATTTTCCCTTTCCCTAATTATAAATAAATTACTTTCAGACTTTCTTGGTACAAAAGCGTATGTTCACTAGTAGTGAAGGGAGTACGTAGGGCATGTATTGTTCTTGGGGTTGGAATAAGACATGAAAGAGAAAACAGTCTAAAGGAACGCAAACCTTCTCTGGGCTTTGCCTCTGCTTGTCTAGAAAAGGTACAAAGAGCAATGCTCAGCCCAGTGCATCTGCTAAGTAAATTATGGCACTCAGCTTGAAAAGGAAATGTTTGTGAAGGAATATGGGGAGGACCTATAAGGCTGTGAAATTTAATAACAAGTAAAAGAAAACATGTCATGCCAGGATTGAGGTTCATGCAGTTACACCATGAGGAAGAAGATTTAAAATAAAGATTTTTTTTTTTCCATGCGTGATTGCATAGCAGAACTTGGCACTGCAGAGTTCTGTGAGATAAAAAGAGCATACCTACCACCCAGTTAAGGGGGAAAGGGTCTCTACAGGTGCTTTTCTGTTTGTTTTTGTTTTGTTTTGTTTGTTTTAAAGTAGAGGTATAACCTGTGACTCAGAGCCCATCTAAATCATGACTTGATGAAGTTTGGAAGAATGTATAAAACTTTATTACTTTTCAAGTTCCTCAAACAAAATTTTGTTTTTCAAAAGATTTGTAGAGTATTTCCAGACTTAAAGACAGCGCTTCCATTTCAGAATGTTAATTACTTTGGGCAGAGAGGAAAAAAAACAGCAATCAAACTGGTGAACTCTTTCATCTAGCTTCAAAATAAGTATGCCAAAGGGGAAGAATGGTTCTACCTGAAGTGCAAGCACTTCACTTGGATAAAAACAAGGTCCTTGTTATTTAGCCTATTTGCAAGCTGGATTAAGAAGTACCCACAGTTACAAGTCTTTTAATTTTGCAATGTGAAGTATTTTTTTTTTTTTTTTAACTGTTAAGTAATCATGTTCAATTCTCATGGAAAAGAACTTTCTCTGCTCGAAAAAGGGTTATTGCTTACAGTGATTGATCTACTGGATTATAAAGTGAGATGTTAATTTTCAGAATTAATAGTATCACTGGAGTAACCAATTATTCTTCATGTTGCTCTTCAATATTTCATGTGATGCCCAAGAATGCTTTTTTTGTGTGTGCGTGTGAGAGTTTATCATTGTGTCTTGCCTGTACCCAGAATCTACATTTTTCATTCAAGGAATAAATTAAGTAGTTGTTGATTTCTTTGTATTAAGGGAGAACATTAACTAAGTTCTAGCACTACATATTTTTAGATAATGTATTTTGTAAATGTAATGGGAATTGCTTGATCTTGTCTAGAATAAAGTGCATGGCTCCTCCAGCAGTCCATTGCTGTGCACTGTGTATTGAGTGATATTGGATGTTACCGCCTATGTATGCTTTATGAGCACAAAACTGCAAATTCCAAATTATCTAACAAACCAAAGGCTTTGTTAAGGTAACAAGATTTTATATTTAACAGGAGGAACCTGGCATCTTGCATTTAGAACTCCATTGACCTTTTTACAAGGTCCACTGCAGAAAGTACCTTAGGGAGAATCCCTGAGGTGTTGAAAAGGCAACAGTGTCATTAAAGAGAAAACAGTCTGAGAGACAGAAATCAAAGAACAGCAGTAAACAGTGAGTTGTCATTAGGGATATGGTTTAGTGGGGACTGTTAGCGTTAGGTCAGAGGTTGGACTCGATGATCTTGAGGTCTCTTCCAACCTAGAAATTCTGTGATTCTGTGATTCTGTGATCATAGCACGTGAGTGAAGGTGAATGTGAAGAAGTGGATTATGAAGTATGCTAGCTGGTATTTTTTATTTACTTCTGAGTAACCTGAAAAAGAGAGGTGAGCAACTGAAGTGTCAAAATTTGTGAAACACAATCCGTTTGTTGGCCAAGAAGACTGTAAAGGCAGCCCATGCCTCTTTACAGATCTGACCAATGTGGTTACAGATGAAATTATATGTTAAAAAACTGGATACAACACAGGGGGAGATGGTGGAGAATGACAGTGAACCGTTTGTTCACCCTTTTGTGATCCAGAATAACTCTACCATCTGGGCTTTATGCAACATGCTCATTTAAAAATCCAACAGAGTGTCTTTGGTGACTACAGATAAGGTATAATTAGTTGTGGAAATTGTGTCTGATAAGACTGGGATTGTTCATTTCAGAACCAAGAAATAATTGGAAGTATAAAAATAGAAAAGATAATCAGGGACTTCCAGTCACTCATATAAAGCAAGAAAAAGGGACATGGAGTTGCATGGAAAAACATGTGGAACTGATACAAGGATATACTTTTCACATTTAATTAACTGTGGAATATGTCGTCACAGAATTAGAATCAATAACTTGGTGAGATTCTTTTTTTTTTTTTTTAATTTATCTGCATACAAAAGGAGATCAAGAGCTAGAAAAAAAATTAAAAGTGAAATGATCGTTGGGAGACAAAAAAAAAAATAATCTCCTTTGGTCTTAGAACAGAAGACCCAAATATTCCTGAGTAGTTGTTTAAGTTGGAAGACTTAAGATCCCATATGTGAGCATTGCAAGTTTTTTTATTATTTCCTGAAGCCAAAATTTGAAGGACACCAAACTAGATGAATACTTGAAGGCTCGGATGCTGGGACTGTTGTGGAACTTTGTGGAAGAGGTGGCAATACTGGGTAACCTCTGTGTAAAGTGAACTGCAGTAAGCTCTTGCCATTCACCCGCCAGAGACAGATGACTACAGTCAGAAATGCAGTGGTCATGAAATGGGTTTGACAGCAATCCGTTGCATCCTGTGAGTACCAAAGTCACCTCTCACATGGGAAATGATTGCATGGACCAAACCTTAAAAACTTGCTTGCTCTATGAGGCAAAGAAATACAAATGACTGTTGAAAAAGTCTGAGAAAATGTGACCTACTCACTGGAAGAAAACAGTTTAATTTGTGGAAAGACTTGGAGTGTGAGACAAATTATCATTGAGCATTAACATTTTAAGAATTTCTAAAAAATGCTGTTGCGGTTAGGTTAGCAAAGATTTTTTTCTAGACCATATTTGAAGAAGTCCTTCCAGCCAAACCCTTATAGGTCATAAAGACTGGGATCGAGTCCATCATACTCTCTGAGATGTGTAACAAATAGGAAAACTTCATACATACATTGTCACATACATGGTGCTTTTCATTTCAAGATGATACGGCTGCTACATGGGGTGGTGACACAGGAACCATTGCCCCTCCTTTGTTGCTTCGGACATCTTTCACCATGCAGTGATCCTGGAAGCATGTATGACATGGACAAGCTGAGAAGTGGGGCCACGTGAACCTCAGGAGGTTCAACAAGTGCAAGGTGCTGCACCTGGGTTGTGGCAATCCCAGACATGAGCACAGACCGGGAGAAGGACTCACACAGAGCAGCCCTGCAGAGAAGGACTTGGGGGCTCTGGTAGATGAAAGGCTCAACAAGAGCCAGCAGTGTGTGCTTGCAGCCCCAAAGGCCAACTGCATCGTAGGCTGCATCACCAGAGGGGTGGCCAGCAGGGGAGGGAGGTGATTGTACCCCTCTGCTCTGCCCTTGTGAGGCCCCACCTGGAGTGCTGTGTCCAGGTCTGGGGCCCCCAGCACAAGAGGGATGTGGGGCTGTTAGAGTGGGTCCAGAGGAGGGCCACAAGGATGGTCAGAGGGCTGTAGCACCTCTCTTATGAAGAAGGGCTGGGGGTGTTCAGCATGCAGAAGAGAAAGCTCTGGGAAGATGACATTACAGTCTTTCAGTCCTTAAGGGGGCTTGCAAAAAAGATGGAGAGCAACTTTTTACTTGAGCAGATAACGATAGGACAAAGGGGAATGGTTTAAAACTAAAGAGGGGAGATTTAGATTAGATGTTAGGAGGAAATTCTTCACTCAGAGGTTGGTGAGGCGCTGGCACAGGCTGCCCAGAGAAGCTGTGGATGCCCCATCCCTGGAGGTGCTCAAGGCGAGGCTGGATGGGGCTTTGGGCAGCCTGGTCTGGTGGGAGGTGTCCCTGCCTATGGCACAGGAGCTGGAACTGGGTGATCTTTGAGGTCCTTTCCAACCCAAGCCACTCTCTGATTCTATGACAGTTTTTGCTGTAGCCCACACAGAAGATAACCCAGCATTTAAAGAGCTTCTAGGAAGAGCACTTGCATGTTCCCCAAAGAACAGATGCTCTTGAAGGACCCTTCCAACCCAAGCCATTCTATGATGTTCAGCACCCGCAATAAAACACTGAAGAAAGGTCTTCTGAGTAGTCAGCCAGATACTGAAGGTTGATCTCTGCTGATTGCTGGAATGGATCCTCAGTGTTGCTGAATTACCGTTCTCTGACTCCTTGTTTATTCCTTTACCATCTTCTATCTTCTGAGTTGGTGTTTTTCTTCCTCAAAACCTACACTTGTCTGAAACAGTACAACCTCTGTGTGTAGTTTTCTCTTTCTTATCTTGTATGGCTTTCTTTGTGATTTTCTTATAGCTGATGGCCAAACCCTTAGAAGCGGGAGAGGACAGTAAATTGCTGTACACTATTAGTCAAACAGAGCTCTTTACCTTGGTGTCCTCTCTGCGCTTCAGATGTAATGTAGAGCTGCTCACTAGTTAAGATGCGCTGGATAATTAGAAATGGTAACTCTGGGTGCTGTTTTCTAGGCAGCATAGACACAAGTGAGAGCCTTTCCTTTCAGCTGGGTGCACCAGTAGTTGTGCGTGGCTCTCCTGGTGTCCAGTGTTCTCACAAGGGCTGTGCAAATCCTACTGATGCAAAGGCACTTGCTACTGTGAATCCTGGTATGAAAAGTGAAACAAAATTCAGTACATCATCTTGGTTATTTCAAAATATTCATACATCTCCCTTCTGCTTTGGAGTCTTATCACAAAGATGTTGCTGAGAACTTGTAGAGTGGAGGGACAAACAGGAGCAAGCATCCTGCAGGCAGACACGCAGTCCTGTCTCCTGCTTTAGGCAAACACCTGGACAGATAGGCCCTTGCTAATGGTTTGAGATTGCCAAAGGGCTGGGTCTTCAAAGGGGAGCAGAGCACAACAGCCCTGGCTTCTGCTGGATTTTATGTAGTGCCCAAAGGCCAGTACCTTGGATGGGCTGAAGCCTGTCCCTTTTGGTGGAGAAGTGGTGCTACTGTTTTTAAGTCATCTTGTTGCGTTTGCTGGCAGGCGCTGAACTTTTCCAAGGGTCAAAAATGTAAGGAAACCATTGCACACAAAGATTAACTTTTTCCATCTGCAACAAAGCAACCTCTGCAAATCCCCCAGTGAAGCAATAAACAACTTACTCCAGAGATGAGTTTTTGAACTGGCACAAAATACTGGACAGAAACAGATTTTCAGTGTCACAGATTATGCAAAATAATACTGTTTAGGGTGGGAGAAGATGATTAGTCTACAAATTCCAATGAATTTGCCAAAGAACAGCGTCGATGATGAGATCGTCCTTTCTTTTCCTAAGCCGATTTAAGAATCTCTTGCAGCAGAATTTTATGGAGATGGTTTCCATGTAGGTGACACAGGGTTTATCGTTCTTTTGTGCCAGCATACGAAGCTCTTAAAATAGGAAATGTTAACAAAACATCCAACCAGCAGGTTAGTCAGGTTTTCTCAGACATCAGATGCCAGCAGTAACTGCATTGTCCTGACATTACCATGGAATATCAAGCCATAACCTTGTGCATTTTCTCTAACTGCAGTTGTTGCCAGTGCCTGACCAGTGATGGATAACAAATGCCTTTTATTCCTTTAGCAAATTTGTAATGTGCAAAGCTGAAAAACAGAGCGCAGAGTGGCATAGGCATACTCTTCCGCCAGATCCTATTGTTGTACTGGTGGAAACTGACATCTACCAGGAACAAAAAAAGAAACAACATAAAATATCAGAGCAAGTTGTACAGAAGAAGCCTGCAAAATTATTTGGGTTTTCCTCAGACTGACTGAACAGTCTCTACTAGTCTCCTCATACAGTACTGAAGATATAGGTGCACTCGTCTCAGGTGTGACGTTGTCTTGGGCATCACTGGCATGCGAGGATGCTGAGGACTGCATGAGTCTTCTGCACTGCTGTTGCTTAAAAAGGAATGAATGCTATGAAAAACTTTCAAGAAGCACATAAAATGTAAAGCTCCGATAAAGATGTAATAGTTGTATGCGCTGGAGACCTTTCTATGAAAAAACCTCTCAGTGTATTTCTTCATAATGAAGCCACCCTTCCACAGCCAAAAATCTGGAGTAAGTACTGAGAGAAGAGGTTGATTCTCTGTTCCATACCATTGTCAAACGAGCAAGGAGTGACTCAGAAGGAGACATTGAGGTTTCCACTATTATAACAAAAGAGTGTGCCCCAGAGCAGGGTAAAAAGCTACTAAATTCTATGAAGTTTAGTCTGAGTCCTTTGTAGTGCTCAAAATATTTACGTATGAAACAATCTGGAGTAAACAGAAGTAGTCAGTACCATTGTTACTGTTGTCCACAGAAATCTCTATTCCTCTGCATAGTTACTTGACATGGACTCTGATTTTTTTTTGTTTTACAACACCACTGCAGGGAATTTATCTTGTTCTCAAAGGAATGCTTTCAGCTTTGGCCTTTCCTGCTCTTATCAGAAATAGAAAAAAATAGATATTTAACATTTAAATTCTATTGCACAAAGTGGAGCTGGGATGAGAATTCCCATTAAAGACTGAAATACAGAATATTACAATTATTAGGGATCCAACACAGACAAATATATTATCCAGCTTTGCATGGACAGCGCACTGCACCTAAGAAGGACCTGAGAAGTCTCATACATACAAGCCAAACAAATAGAGCAATTATTATTTTTTTTTAATTTTATTTAAGAATAAAAAATAAGAAAAGCACATACAATGCACTCAAGAAGCATTTCAAGCAACCACCCTGTCCTTGACAGTGATGTATCTTGATGACAAACTTGTAAAAATAGCACAGCTCAGGGAAGAAAGCAAAGCTATACACAAAGCTCTACCACATTTCTACAGTATCTATTTTTTAAAATTTCAATAACTATGTTAAAAAAAAAAAAAACACACAAAAAGTGGTCATGTAAGGGAAATAGTCCTTTAATGCTTGAGGTACCAAAAGGCTGGATGGGAAGACCAACACCAGAGGGATTTCTAGGTTCATAAATTGTCAAAGTAACTTCTGTTTTTTTTTTCACGTTTTTAAATTGCCTGTTTTTAAAAGGTTAAAACAAACTAGTTTGTATTCCTTTGCTTATGCAATTTATACGAAACTTCTTCATTGTCCTTGTCATGTTTCTATCCCTCCAGCAAGAATTCATCCTTCAAAGAAACATGTTTAAGAAATTTTATTGAGTTTGAAATTATATAAACTTAAGGCATATTAAGTATCTTTTGTACAGCTTACATTAGCAGTGAGAGAACTGTACCCATACAAAAGCCAAAAAAACCCCAAACTATTGATACTATTACAATATGCAGGTGCCAGTGGTACACTTTAAGACTTCAAATTCTGGTTTAAAAAAACTCAAGAGCAGTAATTATGTCCTAGTGTCTGTTGCATAAATCTGAAAGCCACATCCCAGAATATAAATTAAAAAATAACTGAAGTAACTGACCTAAAATATCCCACAGGGGCCTTATGTTCAAGAAACATTGAAGAGTTCCCTGCATTTTAAAGTGTGAAGACATATGAGACTAACATTGGTTGATGCCTACTATATTGTATCATGACACAAAAATCACCATAGTATTTTACAGAACCTAGGTCAAACCCTGAGCTAATTCTAAAGTCAATTCCGTTTGACATACAGACCAACAATACAGCCCAATAATGAAAACATGTTGCCAACACTACCTGTGTGGACTTCTTTACTTGGACTAATTTAACTTCAGAATATTAGCTTTGCAAGCACACGAAGAAAGGTCATTCTGACCTTGATTCCTTAACCCTTACCATTGGGTTACAAATTGGCCTTCAAAATTACATTTATTCAGTCAGCTGACTACTCCCTGTGGCAAAGAGGCTGCAGATACTAAGAAACAGGAACAATCAGTTACAGAAGCAGAGAAAAATCAGGAAGCCAGGAAAGAGTGCAATCCGTAAAGAAACACATTTTAAAAGAACATGATTGTTCTGTATTTCTAACAGTTTTGCTTAATTAGGAGAATATTTTTTAGATAAATATATTAGAAAGGTCACAGAAATAAGCTTCTAAAAAGAAAGAATTGAGATTTGAGGAAAAAGCAAGAGTCTGTAAAGGTAAGACAAAAGAGGAAAACAGAAGAAAGCAGAAGCATTACCTGCTTGTCAGAAAGCCTTTATAGCCATCTAATTAAAATTCCAGAATAGAACAAAAGATCAGGGATCTTGAAATTTAAATACTGCCATAATTAAAGTACCTAAAACAAAATACTAAGACCAGAGCCAGAAAATTCACATACTATGTTAATGAGGACAACTGAATTCCATGCAAAAGAATAGCCTAGAATTAAACAATTCAGCTTTTAACTTTCAGTCTGTGTTTGGAGGGTTTAACTTAAGCTTTGATGGGTATCTGAAAGATCTGTGTTTCACGTGAATACTTAGAATAGTCTAGAGAGTTAAGGAGCAACTTTATTTAGCTATGAGCCACCAGAAACTTCTGAATAGACTGCAGAGTTTTTGTTGTTGATTTGAATCAGTGATTTATCACTGAACTCTATTCAAAAACCTCAAACACTTCAATAGGGAATACCATCATAAATTACACCATGCAATACTTTTAAAAAAGAAAAAAACAACAAAAAAGAACACAGAAATATATAACAGAGCAGATAAGCAGATACTTCTGCTTTCTACATGGTGTTGAACAAGAAAAAAGTACATGCTCAAGAGATGGGGATACATTTTCTTCAATGCATTTGGACTGGACCTCCCCATACACTAACTTTACTGCTACTTTCCTGAGGAAGAAAAAAAATCCAGTATAGTCTGCCCTGCTGGTCTAGGCAATGAATGCAGACTTATTTTAGATTGTTTTCATGTATACAAGTCTAGGTACATCTTCAACTGATAAGCTAGATTGCTAGAATTCATGTTGCCCTACTTAGAGTTCTCTCTAATACTCATACTCAAGAAATACAGTAAGTTTTCATCTGGTGTTATAAGCACTCAGTTTTGTTTTCAAAATCTTTCATTCTCTAGATGATTTACAGGACTGCCATGTAACTACTATTGATCTTTCCAGAGAGGTTTTTGCTAAAAGAAAAATAATAAAAATCTTACATATGTAAGGGAGGATGTCTCTGAGCATTTGATAGATAACAGAACAGACAGGAGACCGGAAGACATTTACATTTGGTCTTGATGGTAAATTGGAGGCTTGAGGAAGGATGTGCACCATCATATGTGCACACTAAATACATACTTATACCAGCAAACGCGCAAACTATACTCCAAAAAGGAAAGCATGACTCTCTTCTCAGTTAGCGATCTTCCAAGTGTAGAAAAGCCACTAGTTATTTTATTTTTGTCACTATCCCCTGCATTTGTGCTGTCACTTGCAGTCTTATCTGTAAGTTCATTGCAGCTGGTTATTTTTAACAGGCTGACAGTACTCACCTTACTGAATGTTACAAGAAGAGCACATGTGATTTATTTACACAGGAAAAATGTGAAATTAAATTGTTCCATAGTTGCCCTGTTATAGACATTTGTAATTTTGTATAAATACATCATAAGGAGGAAGTATAAGCAAACTTCTTTTAATCGCAAATTGTTTTTTAATCCTTTACTGTATTTCTATTAATAAAGCAGAGGAGGTTTATGAACATTTCCTTAAACTTAAAAACAATTTAGTTGTTAAAAGGATGGTTGCTTCCTGCATTTAGGACACACCACAACGGCTTCAGAAGCACAAAATTTTCATCTTCACCTTTTTGGTGAGTTACACGCTTTCAGCCTTCTTTTTATAGCTGTCTAGAATTCCAGTCAAGATGGACAGTAGATCTTCAGACATGAATTCTTCGTAGTCTCTGTCAATCTTTGCATTCTGTTCATCAAGATATTTCTAGAAAAGTTACAGAAAGTTTATTAGATCTATTGTGGTCTCTATTGTACTGGTTCTGCTAAAGCATTCTGGGCAGTCATTACAGGGGTTAAGTGACTTCAGTTAAACGCTAATACAGAGGCATGGAACAGATGCAGATTCAACCTGACAAGATGTTACTAGCGAAATATAGTGAGCAGTTCTGATTACTTTTACCAATGTTTCGTCAATAAACTTACTAGAAACCATAGACTCAGTGCAGCGTAACTAACTGATACTTTACTGGATAGAGCAAGTTCTAATGTCCATGTGTTCAATTGCAGTTGCCGTTATCTCTAAAAAGATTTAATTTTGAATATTGAATTTCAGCTTACCTCTATAGATACTACATGAGTAGCAATCACTTCTAAAAGACGATTCAAATTATCGCCTGCTTTCCTGCTCTCTTCTGTTGTTGTTTGCATAACAATTTGATATCTGAAAAGTAAAGACATTCAGAAAATCGTGACTGTAATTCTAAAGTTCCTGACATCAACAAATTCTTTACCACGGTAGATATATCGTCATGCTTAGTCATAATTTTCCCTATTAGTATTAAGTCAGGTTAGATTTATTAACATGCAACCCAGGAGAAAAAGGACTGTGTTGTGCTAACCGGTAAGAAACAGAAGTACTGTAGAGCATCACAGAGCCAAAATAATCTTTACAGAATTTAGACTGTAAAATATAGTTGTATATATACAACTATATATATATATATATATATATATAGTTGTATATATAGTTGTATATATACAACTATATATATATAGTTGTATATATACAACTATATATATAGTTGTAGAGCTTGGGGAGATGGTTTAGTGGGGAATGTTGGCGTTGGGTCAGAGGTTGGACTCGATGATCTTGAGGTCTCTTCCAACCTAGAAAATTCTGTGATTCTGTGATATTGGTAAATATATTAGTGTAATATATTGGTAAACTAACTCTTATCTTTACTACAACCACGAGTCACAGAGGTTGGAAGCGACCTCTGGAGGTCGTTTTGTCCAATCTCCCTGCTCAAGCAGGACCATACAGGGTAGGTTGCCCAGTACCACATCCAGGCATCTTTTCAAGATGTTCAAGAAGGAGACTCCACAACCTGTCTGGGAAGCCTGTGCCAGTACTCTGCCACCCACACAGCACAGAGGTGCTGCCTGGTGTTCAGAGGGAGACTTGAGTTCCAGTTTGTGCCCATTGCCTCGTGCCCTGTCACTGGGCACCATTGAAAAGAACCTGGCTGCATCATATGGAAAAAGCACATGGAAATCAGGAGTGCTGATGAAAATATGCTTGCAAAAATAAGTGTCGAGAAGAAAGGTATTTTAACTGTGAATTTGTCAAACTAATATACCAAGATGGATATCCACTCAAAGAATTCTTCATTAGGACTTGAGAGAATGTCTTTATCCACTCCCCCACATAATCCACACAAATAACTAGAAGTCAAAGGCCTTACTGTCGTTGAATATCATGCAGTTCATTTGTGGCTTCACTGAGACCTTCATTGATACCACTTTCAAGTAGTTGTTTATGCTTCTCTAATAATTCCAGTTCATTTGCACATTTTCGCTCCTCTTCTTCTGCCTCCTGTAAGTATTAATAAAAAAAAATCACATATTTTAGGAAAAATTAGGATTTTTTTTCCACTGTATATTATTCATCCTGATAGTTGAATTAGGAATTCATGACACTTGGAACTTCACACTCAGAACTCAAAAAAACCCAAAAGCAATCACAAACCAAAAAAACAACCCAAGAACAACTCCCTCTCACCCCCTACTCAACCCTAATGTTTCAGGTATTTTCTGTATCTTCTGCCATTCAAAGCCAACTTAACCTTCCCCTTATTTTTCTAACAAAATTTCAACGTGTGTTGCTGCTGTCTTCCCTTCAAAAATCATTTCGAAAAGATATGTATTTTCTCCCTAAATAGCTTAGAAATAGAACTTGCAGACAACTGTTTTTAGGTTTTGACTACAAAAAAGACTTTTCCCTTTTGCCTCCAAAAGGTATGTAGGAAACATAAGTAATCATCTATCCAAGGAGACTGACACTTTTGACCATATATTAGTACAATCAAATGCACAAAACCAAACCCAATTCCCCCATCATTAAAACATTTAATTCTGGTAAATTACTGAAACATAATACTTCAAAAACACTAATACTGAAGTTTTATGGATAGTATATTAAAAATTACAAGAGAAATTACATGACTATGTTCTATTATAGCCATCCAGATGTTATTGAGTATTTTATGAGTTTGTCTTAAAAGAAAGGTGCATGTAGTGACATGGTTCAAAAGCTAAATTTCAGGAGTTTTTGAAAGCTATAAACTAAACCAATTGCTTCCACCCACCTAAGCAGCGTAACTGCTGGCGGGAAGAACAAATACAAAAAAAAATATTTTATCATTTAATATTTGGCTAAAAGAACATTAAGCATATGTTTTCTTCAATATTTAATGTGGTTACAGGTTTACTACAAACTATAAGCTTATTTGCTATATACAAAGCTTAAAAAAGGTAGATCCTATTAACTCTAAAGTGAGTTTAAAGCAAGTTTTGAGACATCTTAAGGTCAGGGGATGGACATAGCTGTTTTATTACTGGTTGTAGTAGCTTATGATTTATTTTGGCTTTGCCAAAGTATGCCATGATCTTAGGAGAAAGTGGAAACTAACTCTTCAGATAATCCCACATTAGTTCTGAAAAGAATAAGAGAACATTGTATCATCTGCAAGAGGTGTGGTCAGAAGTTCAAAACAAACAGGAAAGCAAAACAAAATCTTACATATAAATACAAGGATTAAGGATAAAAATATCATTAGTCATAAATTGTTATCAATATACAGAAAAGTTTTACCTTTAGCTTCTGATGGTAAAGATCATCCAGCTTTTCTGCTTCTTCTTTCAGTGCTTTCACACTACTTTTCTTTTCCACTACCATTGCATTCATCTAGAATGAAAATGCAACTAAGAAAATATAATGCAAAATGAATTCCTACCTATATCTCTATGCTGTTGTAGACAACACATTAGCCATGAAAACACTGTTAAATTAGGTCTGGTCAAAACAGAAATAACTTTCATGATAGCAGGCTGTATGGTGTTTTGTTTTGGATAAATGGCTAAAGTGGCATTGGTAACACTGATGTATTTGATATTGCTCAGCACCACTTGCGCAACTTGGCTATTGCCAAGGGTCAACCCACACCCCAAGTGCTAATGCAAAGAACTGTAAGTGACATTTGGTATCTATACAATCATATCTTTTGCCACAGAATACTAATTTCACAGAGAGAGGGGGATGAAAAAATAAACACACTATCTTTGGTGCATACAATGCTAATAAAAGTTTATTTGCATTACATCTGAAAATATGTTGGGCTAGAAATGAAAGTTCTTCTAGAAGAGTAGGTTTTGAATACATAGCTGCAAGTTTTCAATGTCAGCTATGTATGGTTTAGAAAAATACTAATATACTTTTAATACTTCAGTTGATTTCAACAAAACCTTACTGACTCTGAGCAAAAAAAAAGAAAAGTAAATAAAATTGGGGCTTCATATGTTCTGAAAGAGTAACCCATAATCTTGAACATTAACAAAGGTTTTTGGAAATCTCTATACAATGTTTAGCAAATATTTAATGATCTAATTTTTGTGCTAGTAACAGGGGGTTTTGTTTGGTTTGCTTGGCATTGTCAAACAATTGGTGCATGAAGTTTTTCATGTGACAGCACACTAGATGACCAGAAATTATCCTCCTTCCAATCCATACTGAATCCAGTATTGCTAAAAATCTTCCTATTTACAACATGCCAGTGATAAGCCACACAATAGAATAGAATTGATACTTTACTAAGAACAGCTCTTTCAAAATTTTTATGATCAAATGTGTAGCTGCATTACTTTCAGCATAGGGAGCGCAACTATTTCAACCAACATAGGGAGACCCTAATTCTCATAAAAGCTTTCAATAACAAAAAACAATTAACATAGCTAAAGCAGTTTTCTCACAGCTTCCCAAAAATCACACAGTTCACCCATGCAAGAGGTCAAAAGGGACCAGCAGACAACATTATGGTATCTTGGTACTACTTTTCATTAATCAATATATACCTGTACCAAAGCATCCTCCAAACTCATTTTCTTATCAGTAGCTTTCTTAATTTCTTCTTCAGTCTGTCTTATGATCTTCAGAAGGGGAGCCTGTAATACACACACAAGAAAATCTAGCTAATGCAATTTGCTAGTTTAAACTAAGTTATTTCTTTCTCCAGTTTTTAAACTTAGGCTGCTGTACCCTCCAATACTAAATTTTCTTCCTATACCAGAAGGTAGCTATGACAATTCATCACAGAAGCTTTTCACTGCAATTTCATGGGGAGTTTAAGAGAGACTTTCCCTACTTTTCCAAAGAAACACTAGCATTTCCTCGTGAGCGGTAACAGAGGTATTCAGTGTTGCCTCTACTTACCTTAATCTGAGTTCTATAAGTGTCTAGGCAACTTGATCCTGCCTCAGGATTAAAGTGAATCTTGAAGTCATGGCCTTCGGAATTCT
Source organism: Netta rufina (assembly GCF_964035555.1). NCBI lineage: Eukaryota > Metazoa > Chordata > Aves > Anseriformes > Anatidae > Netta > Netta rufina. The sequence continues at coordinate 108,439,572 of NC_140124.1, forward strand.
CAGCACTTCTTGGAATTAATTTCAGCTTTCGAGCCAGTTTATGATACTCTGCCAGCTGTGTTTCAATCTGTTCAGAAGTGAAAAGTGAAAAAATCATAGAAGAAAGACAAATAGAAAAGCTTTGCAAAAAGTATTTGCATGGTATTTTAAACAGGTTTCTAAGTTGCTCTACACTAATAGAATTCCAAGGCATGCCACAGTACAAAAGAGCTGTATGTATTAGCATTCCAGCAGTTCACACTCTTTGGAGTAAGAGCTGCTTTAGGATTCTTTCTGAACTTATCCTACAAGATTTCTCAGTGTGTATGGGCAAGACTGTATGGTTTCACCTATGGTTTTCCCTACTTCCGTATTTTTTCTGCTTCAACCTTTTGAGGATTAGTTGATAGGAAAGGAGAAAAGTGCTTAGAAATAATACAAATTGCTAAACCAATTATCAGTCATCATGTTGATATGCTTTCTCTCGTTGGTTTTGCCAGGATGTTACATAGCCATATAACCTAACATACTTTAACTTCAGCGTATCTACAGACAAGGTTATTAAATGCTTACATTTCTGATTTTCTGCCATTTATATCAAGTGTTAAGTAACACAAGTATTTTTTCCAGTTTTATGTGTTTCATAGTTGTACAATATGAGGAGTTTAATACCAAGTGCTTGAGAAAGCACAACCTGCCAAATGCAAAAGATATTTGAAACAAATGTGGGTTTTATTTTATCTTATTTTTCTACGTAGCGAAGCAGCAGTTTTAAACTCTCGCCACTTACAGGGCTGCCTCTCTTCATTCTGGGTAAAAGGGAATAAATTCAGCCCTTAAAGTCCTTCTATTAGAATTTCCACATAAGGTGCCAGTCTGTCCGTAGACACACGCAGATACTGATTCAAAGCACTAGTTTTGCAGTCCTTGTTGTGAAGTCTTAACAGAATCTATTTCAGGCTAATGTTACCAAAGCTCTTCAGTTAAGACATATCTATTCTGTTCTAAAATCATTTAGCAAAGTTAGCAATAGCTCAAGTCCCAGGCTTAAGCTCACATCATGAATACTGATAGTCATCTCCCATTACGGCAGGGGTTTCACATACCGCCTCTTTACTTCTAGCATATTTTAGCTCTTCATTCCACAGTTGATGTTGTTCTTCTTCCAGCTCCTTAGTCAGCTTGTTAATGGTTTGCTGTAACTCATTTCTCTCATGATTTATTCTCTCGATATCCGCAACTGAGTACTTCTGGTTATCAAAGATGTGCTGGAGCCGGGCATTCTCCTGCTTCATTGCTTCTACTTCCATTTCTAAGTTCATAAACCATTTGTTTACATCAGTGTAAAAATATTAGACTATATAGTTAAGCCTTATCCCTGTATTTTTATGAGTAAATACTACCTGTATTTCATTTCTCTAGCTTGCCAACAACCGTAAGCCCAAATTCTCTTTAATTAACAATAAATTTTGCAAAGTTTATTTGTAGCATTGGCATACACAATAAATATCACACTCTTGCCTGAAGCTGTTTTGAAACTATTTTTTTAAACTTATTTGTTGCTTCACTAATCATTTATGACCACAGTCAACTTACCTGCTGCCTCAACTTCCTCATTAACACCTTTCATTTTCTGATCAAGGATGTTTGTATGAGATTCCAGATTAGCCAGATAAGCCTGGTATTTCTGAACATCTGCTTGAAAAGAAGATCTCAGCTTTCGTAGTGATACTAACCGGTCCTAGTAAAAACAGATGGAAAGAACAAAGACTAAAATTAGCCTAAAATAATCATCTTACTTTCCAGTCAAGATGGTAGAACAATTACAATCAATTTTAATAGTATGAAATTGAAGAACTTTTATTATTATTTTTTTTATTTGTGACAGCTGACTCAAGTTACAGTCTTATAGACTATATAAGAATAATAGCAAGAGAGGCTGAAAAGCCTAAGTACCTTAAATCTTTTATTTCAGCATTTAAAGCTTTGATTTGCATTAGGCACTAAAAATTGCATTAGGCATTAAGAAAGTCGCATAAAGAAAGTTCTTACTGCAGGAAATTCACAACTTAGGTATAAAATAATACACAAAAGGCAGATAAAAGGGCAAGGAAAGTGGGAAGACATGTAAATTTTGCACAGCAGACAGGAAGACAGGAGTCTGTTTGCCAGCTGCACAGCTGCTAAACTATTTTTAGTCTCAGGATGTATTAAGACCAGAAGCCACTTTTTCTAACAAAGTATTTCCCCTAGAATATATTTTTACTAATTGCTACCGCTGAATCTTGTGCTTTCATCCACTAAAGTTCTCATACCAACATTTTTGGCAAAGACACTAGATTCTGTTCTACTAGAATAGTATAGAATACATAATAACCAAGTCTAATTGGTATCTTATAAAGCATTGAAAATAATTTTCCATTTTTATGATGTATAACCAGACTCTTTCTACAGAATAATGACAAAAAGGTTCAGTAATTGAAAAGTCAAGCCCCCCACGTACACAAGGACAGACAGTTTACTAACCGGCTCACTTTCTCTTTCTTTTTCTAGTCTTGCAATTTCTTCATGAAGTCTTTTGTTTTCTGCTGCTAAGCCTTCTATCTGGAATTCATCTATATTAAATAAATCCTCTGCAGTGGGGTGAGAAGAAAGTGGGGTTATAAATTAGTCTCACTGAATATCACCATCTATTCAGAATATCTGAGCAATTGTCTTTGCCTCAGCACAGTGAATATGTTACCTGAACAACTATTTTAAATAGAAAAATAAGAAAAACTATAAAAAAGATTTTACTACAAACAGGCAACAGAACAAGCCAAACAGTTTTTTGCGCTTATAAGATTACAAATCACTCCTGGGATGTCAGTTTCCAAACTCCCATAAAACCCACGTGATAGGACAGTGGTGGTTAGACAAGTTTCCTCTGTTCCAGTTTTACAAGTTAAGCATATTTGTATACTCCTTTCTCATCCACGTGCTTCCTTGCATCTTGAGACTTCCTTTACTCCCCTCAGTCTTTGCCAAAAAATGACTTGATTAATTTTTCCTACTGATATGTTACCAGATATCATACATGAATCATATATGGGAATCTTTGCAACAGTTTAGAACTCATTGTTTTCAGAGCTTTTAGAAGAAGCTGAACTTTCTTTCTCATCAAATGTGCAGTCTATGGCTTTTTCTTTAAATAAAAATTCTGTCAGATAGAAACCAGAGTATTTGCACAGATGGGATTTGCATCTGAGGAACAGCATATGGCTTTTCTATTAGAAAGCCATTGAAAACATTAGGGTTACATGTGTACATCTGAGAGCAGAACACATCCTGTATATCTTTACTGATAACAACGCATGAAAAGAAGAAAATCAAGGCGGTGCAACTGAGGTACTTGGGAATTCTACATTCCTTCACATCAGATCATTTTTACTTGTAAACTAAGCAAAGCTCACGTTAGGAGAAAAACAACAAAATAAAATACTTTATTAAAACATGAAAACTTACTTAATTTTGACTGCACTTCTGCATCCAATTCTTCAAACGTATCTCCTCCTTTCATGAAGTGATCATAACACTTCACAACGTACTCCATGAAAAGCTGAGAACAATTTTAAAAGTTTTCATGAAGATTCAAAGGATTGTAAAATAGCTAGGTAGTCTCAATCTATTCGACTAGTGGAATTAAACAGCTGATGATAAAAATATCTTCCAATGGTTGACTGCACTTCTTTCTGTAGAAAAATACCTTTTTTCCCCCTTTAATCATAAAATCGTAAGACTACATCTAGACAGAAGGTATTTGGAAACACTTCACACATTTCTCAGGGATACTTAACAAGAGTAGTAGGTAAGTAATTCATGATCTTGGAGTATATCATTCTCTGAAGCTAGGTAATAGAAACTGTAGCTCTGTTTAACGCACCTTGTAGGTAAATATACTTTATAAAGTATACTTTATACTTTATAAATTATACTTTAGATGTGCAGATGGTAGAGAATTACTCCTAGAATTAGAGGAAGGTTACCCAACAATAATTTGCTGGAGACTTTCTTTCAGCAACTATACTGGTACTCTAAATTTTGTTTTAATATGTGTTTTATGTGCATATGTATGAGTGCATAAATGCATTCAGTTTAACAGCATTTTTCCATGTCTACTGTCAGGTTTGTAACCTTGATCCAAAATCCCAAATTCTGACCCCCCCCCTTCTTTCAATTTTCTTAATTAAATCTGACACATCATAACATCCCTTTCCAAAACTTCAGCTGTGAGTTGACAGAGTTAAAACTGAATAGTACCAGTAAAATGTGATAAAACAAAGCTTGCAAGCTGCTGGATTTAAGTGCCTGAGTTACATTGCCACTTATTTTGTAGCTAAACATTACTACAAGTTTTTAAACGGTAATCTGAATAGATATCAACAGGAGCCACATTTACAGTTAAGTAACTATCCTCACACCATACTGCTGTTAACCACAGAAGACCTGAGTGCTAAAGAGAGATATACCTGAGATCCAATTAAGACAACAAACAGCATATTGACTCCCTTTCTCCACAAGGGAAACAGATTCATAGCAACTCAGCATAAGACATTTCAGTTTAATACCCAGTCTTGACTGGCCAGGATGCCTGCTCAGGAAGCAAGTTGAACAGGCTTTTTATATAATGCTATTACACTTCCTAGAGAGCTCTGAATATAAAATGGAAAAGAACATACAAATACAGTTCAGTTCAGACTATTCTATCATACTTGAATTGTTGTGTTACAGCATATGGCAAAATTCAGTTGAACAATTCTGCTAATCATTTACATTTTTCACAGTACCTTGTTATGTACAATTCCGTCATCTGTCTCTCCTCCCCAGTTCTGTCCATCATCAAATGACGATGAATTTTCCCTCATGGCAGAATATAACTGAAAGGCACATGTTGAGATACAAAGAATTTTGAATATCTCCATTAGTTGTCATATTAGGTTTATATTCATAAAAGTCATAGTAACATCAGCTTAGGATTTCAGCAAGCAATGTGTAAGGGTGCTGCCAATCACACCAGAGTAACATGCCCTATGTTTTGTTAGCTGAAAGCACCAGTGAAAAGGCATTAACTGGACTATCAACACTGCCAAATTGCCTTGGTAAGCTAAATGTATACTTTCAGCAAATAATTGATGGGATTTTCAAGTGTATACAATTTAGCAGTGTTGAAACTCTGTCAAAGACTCCAAACTTGGTTCAGACCTGAGCTGGAAACAACAGTGCATTGCCACTATTAAAAAACATAAGCATACAAGAACACTCTGTGCAAACAATCACATGACACTGGAATAATTGCTATTGAAAATTCCATCCTTAAACTTCAAATTTAGCAGAAGATGGTAGCTATCATATTAAGTTCAGCACAAAAGACGCTTGATTATACTTATAAACTTATCACATTTCTATATATGTAAATATATAGAAATGTAAAAAGCTATTTTTCCTCACACAAATATATCCAGTGCACAAAGTCACAAAAACAAAATTTTAAATCATAATATTATATTAAAAACTTCAGTTTCTTCAGTTTACTAAAAATAAGGACTGAATGGCAAGTAAGAATACCTATTTTTTTTTTTCACATATATAAAAAAAAGAAAGTTTTTAGAACACCATTAAGACATCAGGATTGAAACCAACATTCCAGCCTGAAAAGTGGAAATATTTTGCTTAAGAACTCAGGTGCTACCTTGACACAGTCGGTTAACCAAACCAAAGCTATCATGATCTGAGGCCATGTGTGTGGAGCTCCCACTGTGTACATGGAGCTCTTTGACAAAGCAAAAGGGTACCTACAGGGGAAAAAAAAAAACATTTTTAATAGCTGTTGAAAACAAGTAACTAAAACCAGCACGTTTCTACATTTAGATCAAGCCACACAAGGAAGAACAAACTCAATTGTACTTTATACTGTACATCAAGAGGTCTTATATCACAGTATGTTATTCCATTATCATGGGTTTCTCATTCTGTAATGGAATTAAATGCTTTTTCTTTTTCATAGGCAGAGAAAAGGAACAATTAGGGCCTCATACAAAGAAGCGTGCACTATTAGCTTCTTAGTCTTTTCCTACAGAGTTTACTATGTTGCCTTGGGTCTTGGTAGCAAGTGCCTTAGATCAGATTGTGTTTCTCAAAGACCTCGAAATGGAAGACAACAAGCACAAAAGAGGGAATAATAGTTTGGTGGATGCTTAGTCCACTGGATGTTCAAGCCTGGAGTTCCTAGCACATGAGAACAAGAACTGAGATGCATGAGTCCTATTCTTATAAAGCAAGATCCTTACCTCTTGGGTCAAATGCACTTTGAAAACAGAAGAGCACCTGACAATGAGCTTTGGGCCACACAATAACAGAAAAAACAATTTCAGGACGGCTTAATATCAAAGTATGAATATTACCCATAAATACGGGACACACAAAGGCAATACTACTAACTACAGGCATCCTCTCAAAGTCTTCTGTTCATTGATTTGTAGAAGTACCAATGTCATTCCATCTTTCAACCAACATCATGAATCAAGGATTCTGATGCAAGTCATTGTAAGGGCATAGGACAAGAAGCCACTGATATAGTGACAGTTCCAAATAAATGCTCGTGAACCTCTCAACTTGAAGACCTTTTAAAAATGAATTATTTACATCAATTTTCTAGCTCTCAAAAGACTTTTTAAAGTGAGTTTTCATAATAACTTTTAATCAGGGATTATGCTCCTGGTGCAGCAGAATAAGGCCTCTTGAGAGCACTTCCTTTTCAATATTTCAGCTAGGGCAGCAATTTCATATGTTACAGATTAAAACAAAGCTTTATTAAAATACTGAGAAGTAAACAGAACAGACATGAATACACCTACGGAATCCTGGCACACCATCATGGATTCAAGTCTACAGAAGCTGAAAGCAGTTGACTTTTCTGAGACTGAAAATTAAACATTAACTATGTGCAGTGGATTTTTCTTCTTGGAAAGTGTTGGTGCATTCATGATACCAAACACTTACTGTATCAAATCATATTCAAAATAAAATACCCAGCTATTTGGTGGTGTTTTAACCTCAGCAGCATTTTTATTAATTCTGTCCCCTGCTTGAAATGCACAATGAAAGAACTTACAGGAAAAAATGACTTAACTAAATGAAAAGGAGCCAACAATCTGAAATTGTTTTCAGTGCTTGGATTTGATCAGAATGTGTCTGAAAAGTCTGTCATAAGCTACCAATTAAGACGAAGCCTGCAGTTTTCATTCAAGAAAGTGGTCTTTCAAAATCCAATACTAATAAAGGTCATGAATTACATTTTAATTTACAAAGCAAGCTTCCAAGAGCAGAAGTAGCTTTGCAACTTCAAATAGAAAATGTACAATCTTGAAACGAGTGAGTAAACTTAGAGCTATACAAAAAAAGTGAAGCAAAATAATCACAACATTGTAGTTTCATAGTTGAATCTGAATAAAGAAGCCTATCCATTCTTTACAGGTGTAGTTCAGAATCCTTGGGATTAACTTCTAGCATTGCCATATCTGTTTAGCACAGTAACAATAAGAATCTTACCCAAGCTCTTTAAAAACTCTAGGAATTTCCTCTTCAAATTTCGAGTCAGGCAGCTCATAAGAAGGGCAGAGAAATCCATAGATAAAAGTGAAGATTTTTAAGAAGTCCTTTGCAGATGGAGACTGTAGGGTTTTCATGGAGATGTTATGAGCATAACCATTGTCAACAAGAAACTGAGAAAAAAGATATGTAAAGTAACATATTAGTCAAAAATAAAATCTGAAGTCAAAACCATGAAAACAATATATCTTTATTAGTTATTTTTTATGCCTAATAACAAATTTTTAAAATAATTAAACAAGTTACCTCACAAAGCTGTTTGATAGATTGTTGGATGAATGCCTTGTCATTAACTGGCCTGGGATCCTTGATCTTTTCTGTTCCAAACACACCATACTGACTGTTGCGTGAACCTCCAGCCCCACTAGTCCTAAGAACAAAAAAATATTTACACTTCTTGTGACAATAAACAGAAACAGTTCTTCAGTAAGTCATTACTATATATACATATTTTAATGTTTCTTTTACATTTGTTGTACAAAGGAATACAACTAAGATGACAAAACATCAACCTGGAAGCCACGCTGCCCACATACAGAAGGATTACTACTTCCTAGATTAATATTTTCTTCAGTTTATTAAACAGAAGTGTTTTACAAAGCAGAAAAATAAACTAGAAGGTGAAGAAACAAAATGTAGGTGGCTGAAAATAAAAACTAAAATATTCAAGGAGTATTTAAAAGGTTCCCTGGAACAGTGGGATCCAGTGAAAGGGAATACTCATTGACATCAGAACACAGAAAGCCATGAACTAAGATGAAAGGCGATAGGATTTTGGAAGGTTTGTCTCTCAGAGTAAAGAAACTAAGACTGATATGATTCTCATTTTGCAAGATGAGTACCTCACTTAATCTTGGCTTAGCATTTTTGTTTTTTTTTTTTAAATCCTTCTGCAGAAGACATTGTTTTCCTGAACTGAAGAGACAGAATAAAGCTAGATAGTCAGAATGCTACTGTAAGACTGATCAGAGTGGGCTGCCCAGGGAAGTGGTTGAGTCACCATCCTTGGAGGTCTTTAAAACCATGTTTAGATGTAGAGTTTAGTGATATGGTTTAGTGGCAGACTTGTTAGTGTTAGGTCAGAGGTTGGACTAGGTGATCTTGGAGGTCTTTTCCAACCTATATGATTCTGTGAACCAAAATCTGCTAATAAAAACATGTCCCAGGGCTGCTTTGAGGTAGATTGTTCTTCCTTAAACAGGCTAATGTCTCGAGCAGCTTTTAAGTTCTGGATTGCATACTTCTCCCCTCAAAATACCAAGAGAAAGAAGAAATTTCAAATCAGTTCCTCCTCCACAATATTGTTATTTAGTGATCAGAGTGCAGAAAGGTCTCAGATCCACTATTGCCTGTAGTGAAAATCTGACAAGGAAGAAAAGATGCCGAGGGATTGTTATTGTTTTAATTTACAGCACAAAGAACTAAAGCTGTCAATACCTCTTCCCAAAAAAGCTAACTTTTCTTTCCGAAGCTCCAGACATCGGTTTGCTCATGCTTAGCTTCCCAAACGTTCCTCTGTCTTTCCTGAGGGATAAGGAGAAGAATCAAAGTGACTATTTCTACCATTTCATCTTTTGCTCACACAAAACTGCAAGTACATTCATTTAAGTCTAAGGACACTCATCGTGTAGCAGTGCCTTAGAAACATCAACTGATTTTAATGCATTATTTGTCCGTTATTAAAGCTACTTTTGCAAGAAGTTTATAAGCACACATTTTATACATACACCCAAGCACCTTCTAACAAGTATGCAAGGAAAAGCATTATAACATGAAACATACCACAGACATACAGGTAGATCAAAGTTTTATCTTAAGTTATATGCTGACCATACCACATATGCACATATGACACTAGTTCTATGTCTGTAGATCTTTAAAACAAAGAAAACAAAACCCCAACCAAAGATAAAACAAAACAAAACAAGAAAAGTGTTTTTCAGAACTAGAGAGTTTTAAACTCATAATCACTCCAGCAGTAGGAGGCATATGTATGGAGTTAAGCAAGAGGTTTTTTGAACAACCAGAGTACTTCTGCAGATATCCTTGGCTGCAGGTAGCTTTCTTCTCCCTGCTTCAATCTTCCAGTGTCTACTCACACACTCAAACAGCAGCAAATCTTCAGGGACTTAGGCTTCACATACACATTCTTAGCAACATGATCAACACTTACATCTGAGGTGTTTGAAGACCCATCTTGTTGTTGTCCTGCACTCTCAGTACCATCGTAGATTGCCGACTACTACTCCCCGCAATACTTGAGCTCCGTCTCATTGTGAATGAGCTGTAAATCACAATCTGTCAGTAGTGGAGAGTCTCGGCTCTGAGAATACTTGCGTTTTTGCAGACACCACAATGACTTTTTAAGGGGGTCAGAATATGCAAGTGGAACTGTATGTTGGACCAACAAACTTGCAACAGGAAAACCATTTCTAGACACATTAGCTTCTTTTAAAAATACAGTTAAAGAATTAAAAGCAGCGAGGCACACCTGATGCCACGTAGCAGCAGCCACAGCCTTTTATGATTATTTTAGCGACAAAACCCGCTATTTTGTTCCAAACCCGCTATTTTGCCTTTATTTATATCTGGCCATTTTCAGCTGCAAGCTCCAAAAGCAGAAGAGCTGCACAAGTTCCTCAGTGCAGTCAGCTAGAAGGAAAGCTGCAGCAGCGTCCTGCAAATGATCTGTCGGAGAGTGCAGTAACTGGAAAGGCCACGCAATGTTACAGGTCTTCAGGCTACATATGTAAGATTGATAAAGGTCAAACTGGAAGCCCTGAACTGTCTCCACAGGGGTGTTAGATGGAAAATATAGATAAAGTAAGCTAGTGAAAGGCGTTACCTTCTGCCCTCCGTAGAGGGCGTATATTATTTACAGAGGGGGCTCAGAGCAGCCCCTACCCAGCCCCCTACGCTTCAGATATCACCAGAAGAGATCGCGAGGGCGCGATAAATCGCGACACGCCACGAACAGGGCAGACGTTGGGCCGCGGCCCTCATCTCCCGGGGGCGGCCGCCTCATCCTCCCCCCTCACACCCAGCGAGCCCGGCCAACGGCTGGCACCCGGCCCCGCCGCGTTACCACCGGAGAAAATGGCGGCCCCCATCCCCGCGCCCCCCACCCCGGGCAGGGCCCGGGCACAGCCGCCGCCCGCCCGTTACCGCTAACGGCGCCGCCGCCTCCTTCTTCCCCGTTTTCAAATCCGCCCGCCGCGTGACGTCACACAGGAAAAGGCAGGGCGAAGCTCGCCGCCGTTCCGGCCAGCGCCGCCGCTGCTGCCGTACAACAAGATGGCGGCGCGCAGGGTGAGTGAGGCGGTGGGGCGCGGCGCTGGTGCCGTACGGCGTTGGGGGGGGGGGTGACCCCCTCCTGCCTGGGGGTAGGAGGAGGGACGCGTGTCCTCCATGGGCTGATTGTTTGGAAAAAAAATAAAAATAAAAACAAAGCACTACAACCCATCCCGTTTTATAAGAGACAGAAAAAAAAAAAAAAGAAAAAAAAAAGCTTTTTTTTTTTTAAAGTAATAGGGCAGAAAAATGAAAAGTCAAACGTCATCAAAAGGCTTTAAGGCTCTCACAGCTCCATTTACTCCATAAAACTCATACTGATCAACTCATTTTCTCTCTGTGAAAACTTGCGCAGGGTCCAGAGATGCAATAAAAGACGACGGTTTTCTTCAAGAGCGTGTAAAACGTACTTGTGTTTTTAACCATATCTTATTTTTTTTTTTAACTATACATCAAGATATGATGGTTTTCTTCAAGGGTGTAAAGCATATGTGTGTTCTTATGGCTGAGCGCTGTGGTATAAAGTGTTAACTTTATATGGCAAAATGCCATTTTCGAACTAGTGAAAAGAAGGATCTTAAAGTAAATAATTATACACCACACTAATTTATAGAAGATTATATAGTAAAACGCAAACATACTGTAAAAGAGTGCACTAAGGATCAGACAGGCTTTAACAGGGAAAGCAGAAGAAGTTTCTGTAGATTTTCTTTGGGGCACATGGAGACGTCCATCACGAGGTAGGTGTTACTCTGTTAAACAATAATAATTCTGAAAAGTGAACTCTTTAAAAATAAACAAATAAAAAAATATTTCCACAGGAGGACTTTTCGCCAGGAATTGTGTGTGATCGCTTGCTACGGTTTCAGGAAATTGATTTTTCTCCCTGAAGGGGGGAGTGGTGATGTCTGTGGTACATCGTCTGAGAGCGGGATGGCTCCTGGATCATCTGTCTTTCATCAACCAGTGTGGCTATGAGATCTGTGACTCTGTTGCAAACCCTGGTGGTGTCACCCTCCGTCCTTCTGTCACTTCTTCCGAATATCATGCTACTTCTACGTTTCCTGCCACCTCCTCGAGAGATGGTCCGGGTCTTGGAGATGCTGTAGAAGAAACAGAAGGTAAAACAGCTAAAACAAGATATGTGTTTCGAGAAGAATTCTTTGACATTTCTAAGCCCCACATAGCTGCAGCTCCTGAGCAACAGCTGTTGCAGGGAGATCCAGAGGTGAGTCTCGCAGAAATAAAGGCCAGCAGCAGTGCAGAGGAACCCCAAGAAGGAGCCAAGAGTGGTGGTGAAGATTCTGTTGCTGGTGCTAGGAAGGTATGTTCTCCGTAATACAGTAACCTACACAAATCCCCAGGTAACTGACCTATGTTAACATTGTCTTGCAAATTTCTGTTTCCTGAAGTTACAGAGGAGATCAAGAGCTTTTCCACAATAGATTTCAAGATGCATGGAAAATCTTAGCAGTCATAAGGGTATTCTTGGGTTCCTTGTGTCAGTAATCATAGAATATCTGAGTTGGAAGGGACCCATGTGGATCGTCAAGTCTAACTCCTCCATTCCCCAGAGGACTACCCAGAAAATCAGACCATATGTCTGAGAGCATTGTCCAAACGCTTCTTGAACTCCGGAAGGCTCAGTGCCGTGACCACTGCCCTGGGGAGCCTGGCCCAGTGCCCAACCACCCTCTGGATGTGCCACTTGTGACTCAAAAGCTGTCAATTGCTCATGAAATCTTCTGATGGTTATTGTGATCATGGACTCAAGCTAAACTGTGGTAGTTGTCATGATTGTCCAGATTAACAAGGTGGGAAAGACGGTACGAATTTACTTTCAAGATGTAGATTGTTCAGTACTGTTCTTTGTGGACCAAAAAAGCCCCAAAGTGTCACAGGTCTAAACCAACAAATGTAACTGGGAAGACCTGTTTAATGTTCTGTTACTGGTAAACTTGGCAGCTGAACAAATATCTTCTAGTGTGAGCCCAAAGGAGGCCTGAACGTGACCTGTGGCATGCACTAATGCCACAAATAATGCAATAGCTTTGTTAAGCCTTTCTGTCATGAGAATGCCTGCAGTAGGCTAGGCATTTTGAGATGTTAATTTTGCTTACTGGATTTATACTTGTGATAGGCAAAAGATGGAAAGCTTCTTCCAGTTTAAAAGAGTTGATTTGTTATTCATATACGTTTGATTATTTATTTTTTCATTATGAAGTAATATGTTTTTTCTTTTTCATTGCTCATTCTGCAGAAACGTAAAAGGAAATGTGTATTCAACCAAGGTGAACTGGATGCCTTAGAATATCATACAAAGGTAAGTTTGAAGTATAAAAAATATAAAAATATGTACTTGTATAAAAATATGAGTATATTTTGCAAGTATGTGATACTTGATTTTGGGCTATATACGGAGTGCAAGACATTGTTGCAAATAAATTCTATTTTTATAGCTTGCTCCATTAATAGAAAGGTCATCTCTCCAGTCCGTAAATGCATTAAGTGCATACTGAGAATATCTGCTGGGTAGATATATGTAAAAACAAACTAGACATCAAACTGTAGCTCAGAAATTTCAAAGGGCTGGAATCTGTATTCACAGAATATTTTTGTTTATGGATTACTGAACTTTATGCACCGGTGAGTTGAATATTGGTTGAACAGGGAGTAACTGATTTGAAATAAGCAGCATAACCTGTGCTGAAGATTGACTCATTTTTAATGTATCAGGACAGTGCTGAAGTTATTTGAAGCTTCTCTGACCAGAAGTGCTCCAAGGCATCTTGTTTCTGCTAATGAGAAAATAATTATTTTCTCAAACATTTTACATTTTCATAATCATACTAAAGCATCGTGAATGAATTGGAATTCAAACCTCTATTGAGGCTTGTGTCAGTGATGCACTGCTGAAACTACTATCACTCAAACATCATAGTAAATCTTGAATACATCAAACATTATCCACAGATTAAGTTTACTTGTGCTTTCCTAAGTAGTGATGTGAATCTAAACAGGGACCTACACTTACTTGCCTTTCTTTATTGAATGTGGTAATCATATTAGGCTTTTTGTTCAATTCTTCCTAGACTATATTTAAAAAACAATTTTTTTCTTTTACATGACAATGATTTTGTAGTGAATGTGTAGTTTGCTATGTTATGATGCAGATGTCCTGTAAGTATTGCTGTGAATAAGCTATGGTTGTAAAGAATTGCCTTAAATGAGAGAATTTTGAAGTTCAACATCAAACATAGGTTTATGATTGTAAACCTTCAAGTTAAGACAAAGCCCTTTAACAATAAGAATAAGGGAAGGAATTAGGAGGTTTTTGTCTTATTGTCTTATTTGTCTTTTGTTCGAAGCCTAAACTTGAAGACATACTTTGTCTCTATAATAAGACATCTAAGTTGGTAATTAGACATCTAAGCTTTTCAAAGTGATTTAAAACCTGGAAATTACTGGTTTTAGAGCCAAGTACACATTTCAATGGAAGTTATGTTTGTGGACAGTAGCGTGAAATTAGATTAGAACTTTAATTTATGCATTCGTGCTTGTTTAGAACAATAGTATTCCACCTCTGTCTGTAAAATGTTTTATTCATCAGCCTCGGTATCTTTCTTCAGACTTCCAACTATTGCCACTTTGCCAAAACAAACAATCAAAAAACAGAAGTTAGCATGCCCCTATTAGCATGCACACATAGCTTTTCAGTCAATGATCTAAGTTTTTGGCAAGAATTCTTCTCCCGTTTTGCAAATTGAAAATGTTTTGATTTCTGTTTCATTTCCCTGATGATACCACACATACTCAAAAGATTTTTTTTTCTCTATGACCATACAGATCAGGAAGCTCATTTGGGAAGGCACTTTGCATTTAGTCCAAGAAGGACTCAAAAGTGGTTTTCTTCACCATGCTACTACAGAACTCAGTTGCGGGAAGAATGTTGTTCCTGGGCACATTGACTGTGGGTTGGCTGAATTATGTGAAATGGCAAAGCAGTTTCCAGCTGTAAATGACAGTGACCATCCAGCTGTGCATGTGCTAGACGATGAAACCTCCAGTCCAGAGCAGGACCTGCTTTCGTGTGTTACAGAGAACAACTCAAACTGTGCAAAGATTGTTGTGTTAATGGGGCAGAAGTACCTTGTGCCACCAAAAAGCAGTTTCCTTTTATCTGATATTTCACGTTTACAGCCCCTGTTGAACTGTAAGTACCTTTAGTCATTAGAATGTATCGCTTGTCCCCTGCCTGAGAAGGCGGGTTATTGTCAAGATAACTAAGGAACTGTTTCCCCCAAGGTTTCCCCCAAGCCTATTCTTCTCCATGCTGAACGACCCCAACTCTTTCAGCCTGGCCTCACAGGAGAGGTGCTCCAGCCCCTTGATCATCTTTGTGGCCCTCCTCTGGACCTGCTCTACCAGATCCACATCCTTTTTGTGCTGGGGGCCCCAGAGCTGAACGCAGTGCTCCAGGTGGCAGTCTCAGAGTGGAGTAGAGGCAGTGAGTCACCTCCCTCGGCCACGTTTCTTTCGATGCAGCGCAGCATACAGTTGGTTTTCTTGGCTGCAAGCACACACTGTCAGATCATATTGAGCTTCTCATCAACCATCATCCCCAGGTCCTTCTCCTCAGGGCTGCTCTCCATTCTCCACCCAGCCTGTGTTTGTGCTGGGATTGCCCTGGCCCAGGTGCAGGACCTTGCACTTGGCCTTGTTGATCCTCACGAGGTTTGCACAGCCCCACCTCTCCAGCCTGTGCAGCTCCCTCTGGATGGCATCCCGGCCCTCCAGCCTTCTGACAACACCACACACTTTGATGTCTCTGCTCATGAGTCCTATCTCTTGGGATGGGGCTTTAACATAGGTAAAAGCATGCTGCTGCTGGAAGGCTGTTCCTGCTGTCTTGGTCTTCAGATGGATTAGACATGAGACAGGCCTGGGATTATGCAGTTTAAAGCAAGCATTCCCTTTCAGCTTCCTCCTGTACGGCGGCAGTGTTTATATAGACTGGCATTAACTCGACTGTGAAACCAAGTCCAGTGTCCCACTGAGATGACAACAGTTCCAAAGGCTGCTGCACCCAACTGGAGGTGAAAACCACTGTAGCAGGAACAGGAGTACCAAACATGAGCTGACTTCTCAGCTGATATATTTCACGGCCAAGAGTATTGGCTTAAGCTAGTGACAGGGAAATGGTGGGATTTTAGAATTAATACCTCCTCTGTACAAGTAATTTGAAAGCTATCCAAGCCAGTGGTCCCCAGACTTGATGGGTCAAGCAAAAAGCTTTAACCTGACAACATGCAGCAGTCTTCACCAAACTGAATCATAGAATCATTAAGGTTGGAAAAGACCTCCAAGATCATCTGATCCAACCATCCCTCTACTACCATTATCACCCACTAAACCATGTCCCCAAGCACCACGTCCAACCTTTCCTTGAACACCCCCAGGGATGGTGATGCCACCACCTGCCTGGGCAACCCGTTCCAATGCTTAACCACTCTGAGAAGAAATGTCTCCTCATTTCCAACCTGAACTGACCCTGGAACAACTTGAGGCCATTTCTTCTTGTCCTATTGCTAGTTATCTGCTTAAAGAGGCTGACCCCCAGCTCCCCACCCCTTCCTTTCAGGTAGCTGTAGAGAGCAACAAGGTTTCCCCTGAGCCTCCTCTTCTCCAGACTAAACACTCCCAGTTCCCTCATCTGCTCCTCACAGGACTTCCAGGCCTTCACCAGCTTCATAGCCCTTCTCTGGGGGCTAATCATTTCATTTGCTTTCAGTTTGACTACTACTACTGATAAATTATGTATTATTATTATTATTTTTACCTGCAGCTGAGCTTCATCAAGCAGTCTTTTAGGAAAGATGTTGCCTGTGAGTAGGAGCTAGGGATTACCTCTCTATCCTCTAACCAGTAATTTTGGATTTGTGAGCAATATTTGCTTCCTCCAGTCTAATACTAAACTTAGATGATTACTGTTTCATATATATATTTTAAATTAATAAGGCAGGTGGGAGGTGGTATCCTGTTATTGGAGTAACAATTCTATGTCTCAAGTCCAAATTTTAGCCAGTGGGCTTTTTTGGGGGAAGAAATAACTGTCTTCTGAGTCACAATTGTGCACGTAGCAGGTTTGGCTTCTCCTGAAGATCAGACAGCAGTCTAAGAAATTTTAGAAAATGCTTTTTAAGTAACCAACAGTGAGTATTAATATAATGCTTTGACTTCAGATTTTTTTTTTCCCCAAGATTTCTCTTTCTATTGTCCACTATCTTCAATTTCCCACACTGTCTCTGAACCTCAAGTAGCATAAAACATGCTGTTTTTCAGGGCTGGTTTGGAGCTCTGCATGTCCAAATTGGCCTGCTGAAAGATCAGACAGCACAGGAAACTTGTGTTCTGTGCTGCAACGTTTTACTCAGCTGGATGCCTTATTACATCGCTTCTTCAGGAAATCTGCAAAACCTTTCATGTCTTGGGGAATTGTACTTCAGATTTTTATTTGAAATTCCCCATGAGGTTCAGCATTTCTTGGAGGAATCTCACCCAACTCACACAAACTTTCTTTCCTCAGCTTAGAACTATGAGAAGTATATGATTATCTGAATTAAAACAAGCGTGCTAGAAGTCTTTAAACTTTTTTATTCCAAATAATGAAAGAAAAGAAAGTTTGCATCTTTGTTGCCTAGTGTTGTTGGTATTTTGGATGTTGGTATATAAACCTTTATCAATTTTAACTAGTATGTTTATTTTAAAACTTAACTTACTGGTTTCTTTGATTTTTTTTTTTTTTTTTTGTAATTTTGCTTCCCAGACAAGAAAAAATATGATGTAATAGTGATTGATCCACCATGGGAGAACAAATCTGTTAAAAGGAGTAACAGGTAAGTTTTACTGTAAAATCAGACATTGTCATTTCTGCTTATAATGGATAATTGACATGTTAATGTAGTGCAGACAAATGTAACCGTGAGATTGTAGCTTAAACTAGCAAAGTTTTGCTAGTAGGCATTTCGACATTTACCTACCTTCAAGACAAATAATCGTCTCAGGGATTTTACTGAAATGGCTTGAATACTTCCCCTACAAAATATTTTCAGGAGTAAATCTTAAACTACCTAACTGGTGAAAGAACAGTAGCTCACTAGACTGCTAAGGAAGGCCTGGAGTCTACTGTTTTTTAAGGTCTAGGTCATGCAGATACTCATTTGAAATTCTTAGAGTTACTTTAGAGGACATAAAGCTAGATAAATATTTCAAATATTTCTAGGACTGAGGTCCACTTCAGAAGTCCTAGTTGTTTATTTTTTTAATTTCTTTTTAATTTGAGCTTCAGTCTGAGGAGAAGAGAAAGTGATAATGCAGCAGTAAAATCCTCAAGCGCAATAGGAACTTTCAGAGTAATGTGCTTTATGAAGTCATTAACTTAGAACTTTATGGGCCTCTTTTTCTACTGAGTAACATCAAGTTTATGCCAGTGGAGCTCCCTTGATTACCATAGAACTGCATCCATGTGAAAAAGAAGGACAAGGGGAAAATACAGCCTTGTAACTTTCCAGAATAATACCTGCAGTAACTTTTTAAACGTGCTATGAAGATGTAATTTCAAATGCACAGATTGACTAGTAGGTTTTACATTAAAAGCCCTACAGAAACCTCTAGGAACTTAGTGAAAGTCATTCAAGTGTATTTCTTACCTATACAAATTACTCAAAGGAAAATTTTATAAATTCACAGAGATGAATTAGCCATCTAGACCCTCTCTCCCTTACAAAATAAAGCCAGAAGGTGGCTTTGTCACTGCTGTTAGTTACCTTATTGATGGATAATCTTTAAGCGTTTCACATCTGGGTTGTGAATCCTGTTTTCTCTGAGTGATATAGTCTAGAAGGTATTTTGGATTTCATCCTTGTTACCTGGTTCTCGTGTTCTTGCTGTTGTGTTGTATAGGGATCCCAGGTGCCCAGACAGTGGCTATGGATTCCAGTAAGCAGTGTGCCAATGTTTGTGATGCTGTAATGTGTAGGTTTCACAAATTGCAACTGTCTAAAAATGTAGAATAACATTACAAGAAAAATGGTAGAACAGGACAGAATCTGGGAATACATACTTGTATTCACCAATGTAGAAGACAGTTCACTCAAAAACATGCAGAACTGTTCCTCTGAATAACAACCCACAGAAACTTAAAATCATTGATAACTTTTACATAGTTGGAGAAATCACAGAATCACAGAATTGTCTAGGTTGGAAGAGACCTCAAGATCATTTAGTCCAATCTTTGACCTAACACTAACAAGTCCTCCACTAAACCATATCATTAAGCTCTACATCTAAACGTCTTTTAAAGACCTCCAGGGGTGGTGACTCTGCCACTTCCCTGGGCACCCATTCCAATGCCTCACAACCCTTTCGGTAAAGAAGTTCTTCCTAATATCCAACAAATGATTACTCTTTTGTGACCATTTAACTTGCCAGTCAAAGAAGTGTTGCCCTTGCACTTGTAAATGACTCACTCCTCATTTTCATTCAGAGGATAGATAGCTTAGTATGAAAAGTGAGTAACGTTGACTAGAGCAAAGAGCTAATATCATAATAGTTAAATTGGGGGAATAGAAGAAATAGGTAGTTATAGGTTCTGCTCAGTAAAACTTTAAGTAATGATTTTATATCAGAATCCAACAGATTTGGCCACTGGGTGTCACTCTTGACCTATTGTTTATGAATTCCTCTGCTGTCGGAAGATATTTCTTAAAGCATCTTGGCAGTGTAATTTCCTTATCCGTTTTTGTTGCTTTGCAATTTTTATTTTTGGTGGGTGCTAACTTGCTTTCTCACTGTATTGGTGTATAGATACAGCCACTTGTCTTCATGGCAAATCAAGCAGATTCCTGTAGCAGCACTGGCTGCGCCAGATTGTCTTATCGTCACGTGGGTGACTAACAGACAGAAGCACTTGCGTTTTGTTAAGGATGAACTTTATCCTCATTGGTCCGTGAAAATGCTTGCTGAGTGGCACTGGGTAAAAGTAAGTTCTCAGTTTGCTTTCTTTCTTTCTTGGAGACTGAGAGGGCTTGCACTGTGATACTTCATAGTTTAATAAATTGTCCATTTATTACCAGGTGCTTTTCTATTGAAAGGTGTGGTGTTGTCAATGTCTTCCTTTTTATTAAAAGAGGTGTCTTGTTGGGAGAATCAGATATGAAAATTTTCCACTGTGTATCTTTAACTCCTTTGTGTCAGATTACTAGATCTGGAGAATTTGTTTTACCCTTGGATTCTTTCCACAAAAAGCCATACGAAGTTCTTATACTGGGGAGAGTTCAAGGAAGCGTGAAGGAAGCCCAAAGGTATGCCAGACAATGGTACACGTCTCTTTTTGAGGCTGCTGTATGTCACTACTTGTGTGTCACTTGTTCATAATACAGTATTATGTCCCCAAATCTCCTTTTGACGTCATCTTTTGGATGGCTTTGGGGTGAGGGAGTTCTTTAGTGAGATTAATGGACAGAATGCTTTGCCTGTTCCTTACGTCTGTCTTTGCTGGGGAACTGACTCAAATAAAAGTTGTGTGGGCTTGCTTTGCTGACAAGTTCCATTTGAGCATGAGTCCTTAGCACAAGCTGAAGCCATTTTTGGGTTGCTGGTGTTTTTCTATACATGAAAACATACAGGACTGTAGTGCTTCTCCTTGATGGCTTTGCATGGCCATTGTTAACAACGTTTTGGCTAAAGCCTCTGTGGATTTCAGAAACTCCTTTTACATAATATGAGTGAGCAACATTTAACTGCCCTTACACCTACCTGAAATTTGATGGTGAATGACCACAGTTTGTTATCAGAGGTAGCTCTGTGAGAGCTATGTGCACCCCATTTGGTGGTATACATTCTCATGCTTCTTTTCTTCTTCTGGTTTATACAACAGGAAATCTGAAGACATACGTCCAATTCCAGAACATAAATTAATTGTCAGCATACCCTGCAGCCTGCATTCACATAAACCCCCTCTCACTGGTATGTTTTTGTTGATTTGTGGTGGTTCTGTACAGCATTTGACTCGGATATCGGAGGTGGTGTACCTAGAATTAGATATCTTTATAAGTGATGTATTTTAATTTCCCATATGCCAAATAATTTGAGGAATCATAGGTCCTGTTGAGTCAATGTTTCTAAAAAATTCTTTCAAGGCATCTAAGTTTTAGTCCCTAAAAATGAGTATGAAGAGTAAAACTTCATTGTTGTGTGAATATTTGGGGTAGAATTTTTTTTTAAATTATTTTTAAATTTTCTATTTAAAAAGACTTTTCTTCATTTATTTCAAAATCCTTCAGGAACAGATTACAAATACTGTTTATATTAAGTTGTTCCAAAGGACGTAAAGTTCCTTTGGTGGTGGTGGGGAGCTTTGGGAATATATAAAATGAAATATCTCCTAGTTAGCTAATAGAAGCAGAAACCTCTTTAACATATCATCCTGAAAAAAATGTTTTTATTTCTGTGTGAGTTGTTTGTATGCCTGCAGTACAGTTCTGCCTTTAAATCCAAAATCTTAATCCTTTACAAACTGTTAACAATAGGCAACAAAGAAGCCACATCCTGTTTATTTCTTATGAGCAATATTTAATTTACTGAAATTGGTGTAGTAAATTCAACTAATCAGGTAGAAAGGGCATGAATAATTCCAACTTTTCAGAGTTTAGTCCAAAGGATTTAAAGACTTATGTGTGATGTGTTACCTTTTGCGTGTTATTCTGGAGAAAGCCTAACTTGACTGCTTTTATCAATACATAGTCATCCTTCTTTCATCGCTGTAGCACCTGAGTGCCTTATAGTGATGTGGTAAGAGGTATTAAATATGTTTATCACAAAAATGATGTCATCCTCCCCCAAGGGGAGAACTCATGATGGATCTATAAATATTCCTGGTGCACATGGTGCTGTGTAATCGCATCACAAAAGGCAGGTAGAAGAAATGCAGGCTGCTATTGGAGAGGAGAGGCATCACAGGCAATGTTCCCTTCATTGTGCTGACATGCTTTCCTCTTTTTGTGCCCAAGGAACAGAACGACTTCAGTTAAGGAGCTAATCTGAACCGGTGTTACTCTTCAGGGAGGCTTCCAAATTTGTGTTTGAGGCTTCTATTTGTTATTAAATTAACATGCATATATATATCTGTTCAAAAACTAGTAGTTGACACATGCTTTGGTTAGGTTAAAAAAAAAAGAGCTATTCTGGGAAGATCTGTTTCCAGCTCTGAAGCTACGTCTTTAAGAATGATGGCTACAGCAGGACGTATGTGTGTTGATTTAAGCTGATGAGTGGCAGAGCACTGATTTGTGAGGCAGCCACCTAGGGCCTTTTCAGAAAACCAATACTTTAGCAGCACACTTGTACACAAACAGGAAACCTGTGAGGTATCCAGGGGTGCAAATCAGCAGTTTGTACGTATTAGAGAGAACTCTAGTGCCAGCATGGTCCTCAGAACACTTCCTCTCTGTGGGGCAGAATCTAGAAACTGTATCGATGAAACTTTTAAAATAATGATCTTGAATGGGTTTTGAAATAACTTGTCTGTAATAATTTCTTAAGTCTTTACTTAGACATTTCAAGTCTTTACTTGAGAGATTTGATACCACTGTGCAGCATTTATGTTTCTGCTTGAAGAATGAATTTGCTATCGAGCAGTATCAGTGGCTAACAGTTTTTATAAGAAATCCATATGCATCTACAGTACTGGCAGCTTCATTCAGAACAGGGTTGTGGAATGAAAAGGTAGACTGTAAGACAAAAACTAATTGCTGATGATTTGATTTCGGTATTATGAAAGGGGATTGCTTTCACGATCGGACAATATTCTCAAGTGGCCAGTAGAGAGCAGCTGAGCTACATCCTAGAGTGGTTCAGAGGAAATGTGAACAGAAGCAGAGATTTGGCAATGGGGGAGAAGGACACTTGATGAGTCACACACATTCTTTATGCTTTGTTTAAGTAGTAACAAAGCCAAAAATATTAGTATTTACTGATGCTGTCTGGCACTTTATTTCTAGTTGCTACTGTAAAGGCTGTATGTTGGTACATACATAGCCACTTAATGACTTATTATAACAGTTTATCTCTCTGGGGGAAGAGGAAGATGTAAATTAAAGTAAGCCATCAAAAAGAGATGTTTGGGTTCCTGCAGTGCATTTAACTATGAAATTGCGACTGTAGGGGTTTTTGGTGATGCATGTGCTGTGTTCAATGCTTAGAGCCCTAATATGTCATTGTAAATGTACTTAAACTGCTTTATGCAAATGCATTAAAATGAAATTTTATCACGTCTGGTTTTGATTCAAGTAACAGCAGGTTTTCTTCCTAATTCAATTCGCTGTTGCTCTTAGAAGACATAGAAGGTATTCTGCTACACAGACATTGTAAAGCAATGTTGAACTTCAAACACCTTTTTCTTTTTTATAGATTCTTCTTGTTATAGGCGTTTCTCCTTCAGTATTCTAGCATATACACTTATTACTAGAAAACAATATTGCCATATAGGATTATGCCTAAAAACATTGGTATTAGTTCTTGGCTATGTTCTAGCTGCTCTGCAGATCTCCAGCAGAAGTATGCAATGGAAAGTCCTAGGAAGTCACTTCTGCAGCAGTCTATGGCTTGTTAGACTGTCATGAATGTGATCTTGGAAGTAAAAAGAAGTAAATGCTTCTCATTTCCTTATGTACCTTGTGAGCCCTTGTGTTAGACTAATTGGTAGGTACATTAAAATCTGGGTTTCCTGAAGCTCAGGAAAGATACAGAAGTATAAGGCCATCTTTGTTCTCAGTTTCTCATGTTTTTTTCTGGTCCTGTTCTGGTCAAGGATTAGACAAACCAGGCAATAAGGGCCTCTATATTGCAAAATCTTCTGAAGGGTTACTATGAAATGAGTTCAATCACATGAGGGCTGTGCTTTGTATGGCTCACAAATCAGACAGTAAAAAGACAGTAAAATTGTTTACACATTACATATCCAATTTGCTGTGCAGAATTTATTGTTCAGGTAATGAAACATTACCTAAAAGAGAAGGGGAGACTTCTGCTGGTTTCAGTAATGGTTCCTCCTTTTGCTCATTTAAACATTTTTAACAGCATGCATCTTAGATAACCTGTTTGAGATCAAGAGTAAGGAGGTTTGACAGGTATCATGCCTGACCTCAGGATTGTGCTTTACAAGGAGATGGATTTTTGAGAAGACTGGTATTACATCTACCAGCCAGATTTTTGCTAGCTTTGTGGGCATTAGATTCCCAGGTACAGATGCCTGAGTTGCTGCTGTAGTGTTTGACACCTGCAAATGATGAAGAAGAATCTCTTTAGTCTCTTTTAAGCTGTTTATTGTCAATGGTCTCTGTAAGCATATAGAAATATACATACATATATATTTAAATCTATTGCTATTGTAGAAAAATGAATATTTGGTATTTCTACTATCCTCTAACCTGTTGTCAGGGGAAAAACTCCAGAATTTCTTTAAGGGCTGCAAGTTAGATCCATGTTTCTTAAGGTAGCCTCTGGTAATATAAAGGCCATAGAAGCCTAACAAAGAGGCTGTAGTTTATAACTTAAAATAGGAAAAGTTGGTGTTCAAGGAAACCAGTGTAATGAGATTTTATGCCAACAAAATGGAGCCACGTTATTGCCCTCTTGATATGCTAATTTCCCTTGCAGCGAAGGTTACTGCCTGATGTGATTATGTAAATACCATATCCAAGCAATGAAAAATCAGACTATAATGTGATCTTGAATTATATGTAATCTGTCTCTGTTTTTTTCAGAATAGCTTTATATAGAAAGGCCTTTTCTCTAAGAGTGTGAGAGAGGAAGATTCTTGGGACTTCCTTTTTTAATTTTATGACCAATTTGATTGAAAGATTGGGCCAGTCTTCTGGCACAATGATGAGCTGACCATTTTTGGCTATCCCTTCTTTTGCTTTTTGGCAAACCAATCCATTAGGTGTGTGGTTAAATCAACCAAGTATGTTTTCAAACTTTTTTTTCTCTTAGGGATGGAAGTTTTTGGTGCATAGTAGTAGCTGCTTCTGATTGCTGGACGTAGTGCTGTGATGATACTTGTAATCTATACGTTTCAGGAACAAATGTCAATGCTCCTCATGTGCTACTAATGAAATGTTGTCACCTAATAATTGCTTCTTCTGCTGAAGTATTAAAATGGTTCTGTCTTATTTTGATACTGAGGAGGAAAAAATCATGTAATGCCTGTACTCCGCAGTACGCTGTTTTGACCCTAATGGGTGTAAGATCATGCAATGTCCTACAGCTGTCAGGGTCTGCTCTCAGGGAGCTTACCAAAAGCTTTGGAGCTTTGCATTCCACAGCCTCCCTTCTCTTCTGTGGAAAAAGTCCATCCTCCTGCAATACGGGCTTTCTTAGATGATCAGGAGAGTAGAGTTTTGGAAGACCTTTGTTAAAATGTTGGCAGCAAATAGTGCACAAGAAATCCTTAATTAAATAGAGCCTGGAAAAGGAACAATAAACTTTACCGCCTTATTTTTCTTCGAATATGGTGGGTTTGCAAAATAGTACAAAAGCAGCTTCTCAGAAGTGGTATCAATTTAGATGAACTTCACTGACACTGAATAGCAATATTCGGTGAGCAAGTTTTCTGTCAGGATGTACACTCTCCTGTAAAGCTCTCCTCTGCAAATGTTAAATTTGTTTAAATATTTTAGCTTGCCTCTGAAAGGAGCAGGTTTTTAGAATAAGGCTCCTGCTGGTAGCAGTCTTTTGATGATAACCCATCTGAGACATTCTTTTGACATTTGTTAAAGAGTGGGAGAAGGAAAATGGATTTATATGCTGTACCAAAATAGAGGAATGTTGGAAAATGCCCATTACAAAATATTTAAATAAGTTTTGAAGGAAGCAATCATTTAGGTGGGGAATGCATCTGGGGTTCATTAACACTCATTAGCATGTGAAGTGGATGCTTATTTTTCTGCAGCAAGAGCAGTCCATGACAAGAGCAGCTGTCTCACATGGGCAGTCTGTGTCTGGCAAACTCGGTGCAAAAAGTCAGAACTTGGATTGAACCCCAAAAAAGCATTCCCTCTCATGCTTTAATATATGCTGATTAGATGTGGTTTTGCTTTCTGATATAATCATATCTGAAGAGATATGTCAAACTATAGGATTTCTGAACTGTACTTTTAAGCTACAGAAATTCAGAGACTTCAGAGAAATTTGAACAGAACTGAACCTGATATGCTTTAAATATACTTTAAATAAGGAAATAATTTCTTAGCTTTTGTTATTTTGTCCTCAGTCACAAAAATAAAAGCTTAGGACATAATTTTTAGTATAAATATGTTTTTCAGTCTTTCTTCCCCCTTTGTATTGAAGGATATTCCTTAAACCTTTGCTTTTCCCATGGATGTTTTTATAGGTAATGAATTTGTATCTTATTTCCTGAAACCTGGTTAAGAGTTTCTTTGACCCAGCCACCAAATAAATGTCTCTGTGTGGCAGGTAACACATTTAACAGTAAGGTGTTTGCAGTAGTACTTCTTGGGTGAAATGTTATAACCAAGGTCTTCTTCTATCACTCCAAGAATAATCATAATCACACTTGATGTGTGATAGGCATCTATTTATTGAGTTTTAAACAATAAAAATGTCCAACTGTAGAAGAAATTTGAGATTTGTTACCGAATGAAAGAACAGAGTTACATAGATACTTCTTTAGTTGCCAAGTTGCTATTGTGGGGGGAAAAAAAAGCCCTTGCATTTTTATAATCCTTTTAATGCTTATTGTTTAAATAAACATTTAAACAATAAACATTTAAATAATGTTTATTTAAACTGGTGTTTTTTTTTTTTTTTTTTTTTTACTTTTCAACTATTTTTTCATCAAAAAAAAAAAAAGTTTTTATCCCCTTTTAAGATGCAGCAGAAAAGAGTGCAATCTTAATCAAGGAAGGAGCCTGTCTATTTATAGAAATGTTGCCCTTGTGTTATAGGAGCTAATTGAGCCTTTAGGAGGTGTTTTGTTGACATTTGTGAGAAATTTAGAACTCACCCATGTAGATGATGAAATAAATCCTCATTGCCTTTCTTTAAATGAAAACCAATAAATCAAGACTATTGAAGGCCTTGACCACATTGTGCAGAATCTCAAGGGCACTTATTTTAAATGACTTTCTCACTACAAATAGTCCAGCTGTTTAATCAAAACTCTAAAATTAATTTGCTGTCTCTCCCCTTTTTTAATGAAACATTCCGTTTTTCATCTGCTAACAGCACAGGGGAGATTTTATTTATTTTTATATTTATGATTACTCTTGCTGTTTGTACCTTTGTCATTGTTATCCTCAACTTTTTTTTTCTTCTTATCTTGCACAGCAGTTCTGGCAGAGTTTGTCAAACCAGATGTGGAGTGCTTGGAGTTGTTTGCTCGCAACCTGCAGCCTGGCTGGACCAGCTGGGGAAATGAGGTTCTGAAGTTTCAGCACATTGATTATTTCACTGTTTTGCAGAATGAAAACCGACTGGGTCTTGTAGCTTAATTCTGGAATTCCACTCCTTCCTAGCAGCCTCAAGAACTTGCTTTTCTTATAGGTAGTGCACTCAGAAGGTAACAGAAATGAAACTGACTGCACTTCAGTTAATTCTTGCTGTGACAGAATATCTGGTTAATAGTATCTTAAGATTTGTACGAGCTGTTCCCGTATTTTGAGGGTCCTGGAATAGTTAAATACTTATGTTAGTGTACCTCCATCCCTGTTTTTTTTTATTTACTTTTTTTTTTAACCTCAGGAAAAGGAAGATATTTTTGAGTATTTTTATTTCCAACTATCATAAATCTAAGCATCATAAGTGCTACAGCATTACACACATAATGTGTTCTTTTAGAGTGTAATTTTTAAAGAGTGGCAATCAGCATAAATAGTTCAGCATTACAAATGTTTCCTGAAAGTAGATTGATCTTTGCAAAACAGTGGATTTTGAACTAAAATAATTACGAAGGCAAAGTATTCTCCTGCATATTTGTATCTGTCTGTCAACCTCCGAAGAAATACAGGGGGCAATGCTTGTGTTAATTGGCAAATGAATTGTTGATCAAGTGTATTCTATGAAAAAATTAGACTTTAAAAAGTCATCAATTCCATCTTTCTGTGTATGATAATTCATCAAAGTCTCAATCACCTTACAATATCTGCATATTTTTTCAGTTAAATCTAAAAGCTTAACTGATTTAACTGAAATTTTAATAGACTTTAGATATTTTATACATTCTCTTCTCTTATATTCGTGAAGCAGAAAAAAGCCCTCACAGTGAGCTGTATTTTTCAGCTTACCTAAAAATTGTCTTATAAGAATAGTGCATTTTGTGTCTTTTGCTGCACTTAGACTTGCTTTGAAAAGGAAAAATTAGAGACTTATTGAAGCTCTGCCTCTTGCTCATTTGCAGCTGTAGAGGCAGAATGGCTGGACAGTGTTTTTCATGATGGCAAATTCCTGTGTTCTGACTGCTCATAATGGGGAACAAAATGCATTGCATGCATTTTCTTTTTACTTTTATTTCGCTTTCGGTAGTCTGATGTGCTGGTGAAGTTTTAATTTAAATCTTTTAATGTTAACTGACCTTTTTTATGGTTTTGTAATAAAAAGTAAAATAAAAACTTGTCAGTGTCTTATTTGCAGGCTCAGTTTCTGCATTACCATTTAGTTTCATGTTTAGCTTATTGTAGTAGTAAAATTGACAAAACAAGGAAAATAACCTTTTTTATTTTTTTTACAGTAGTTATGTCTAATTGAGCATATGTTTAAGTAAACAACATAACAATGTAAACATACCAGGCAAAGCGCTCCTTGCTGCATGATTTTATTGATCCTATGCTTTAAATTGTCAGTAATATAAGTAACCTCACCTTCAACTATAAGGGGTAAGAAGTTCCTTTATTTGCTTGCAGTTTTACCAGACATTACAATGGGAACTCAGAAGCTTCAGGCAGGAATAATTTCCTTCCCACACCATGAAGGTCTCATCCATAGTATCATAGACTGGTTTGGGCAGGGACATCGCCCACTAGACCAGGTTGCCCAAAGCCACATCCAGCCCAGGGATGGGGCATCCACAGCTTCTCTGGGCAACCTGTGCCACTGCCTCACCACCCTCTGAGTGAAGAATTTCCTCCTTATACCTAATCTAAACCTCCTATTTATTTTGAAGTCACTACCCCTTGTCCTATCACTACACTACGTGGCGGTGTCCCTACCCAGCTTTCCTGTAGGCCCTCTTTAAGTGCTAGAAGGCTGCTATAAGGTCTCCCCTGAACATTCTCTTCTCCAGGCTGAACAACCCCAGTTCCCTCAGCCTGTCTTCATAGGAGAGGTGCTCCAGCCCCTTGATCATCCTTGTGGCCCTTCCCTGGACTTACTCTAATACTTCCATGTCCTTCTTGTGCTGGGGACCCCAGAGCTGCAAGCAGTGTTCTGGGTGGGATCTCATGAGAGCAGAGGGGCAGAATCACCTCCCTCAACCTGATGGGCCATGCTTCTTTTGATGCAGCCCAGGATATGGTTGGCCTTTTGGGCTGTAAGAACACATTGCTGGCTCGTGTTGAGCTTCTCATCCGCCACCACCCCCAGGTCCTTCTCCTCAGGGCTGCTCTCCATCCATTCTTCACCCAGCCTGTATTTGCACTTGGAATTGCTCTGGCCCAGATGCAGGACCTTGCACTTGGCCTTGATGAACCTCATGAAATTCACACAGGCCCACCTCTCAAGCCTGTCCAGCTCCCTCTGGATGGCATCCCTGCCCTCCCGTGTGTCAACTGCACCACACAGCTTGGTGTCATCAGCAAACTTGCTGAGGGTGCACTCAATTGAACCGTCCATGTCACTGACAAAGATGTTAAATATTGCTGATCCCATCCATAATTAAATGAATGTGTGACCCTTAAATATGGAACAAATCTTGTTTGTTCGTATTTTGTTTTCCATTTGTTCTCTAAAACAGCACAAGAAATGACAATATTGTCTGTTCTACAGCCACGTTTATGAATGGCTCTAGATTACCTTTTAATCGCAAATAAAGACACCGGATGAGCTGTCTTAGAGATGAGTAAGCTACCTTTCTCCCCCTGTGAACTAAGCAGCAGAACCCTTCTAAAGGAATGACCTTCAAGCTCTTGAAGAATTGATGGCCTATTTAGCCTGTCCTTGACGTGGAATCCCTTTGCAAGTTGCAGGCTTCCAGCCCTTTTTGCCGTCTCCTGAGCTGCAGTACACAGTAGCTGAGCAGCTAATTCCAGCTACTGGGAATCCAGGTGCTTGAATGTGGTTTGATTAAAATGTACAAGCTATCTAGTCAGAAGGGCCCATGCGGGCAGCATGCAAGCTTCTCAGACTGGAAATCCAAAGCTGAAGAATTAGATCTAAATAATACCTAATTGTGTTTTACGTAGTTACAGAACACTGCACTGTACAACTCCTTGCTCTGCCACTTTTCTATAGCAGCTCTGGCTATAAAGAAAATCTTGTGAATATGACAGAAGTGATGATCTACTACAGCTGCAGCCACCCTAAAACACTTGGATTTTCTCAGGAGGAACTCTCAGGAGTTCAGTGTATCTTCTCAGTTTGTCACCAACTCAGAAATATCATGGTATATTAACAGCTGATGGTTTTAGGATCATCCTTTAAACATAACTATCGATCTGGTATGCTTAATTCGTAACTTAAATAGTCACTTTTTTCTAGCTGTTCCTCTGAGCCAAATCAGTGAAGAGGAAAGTTTGCTAATATAAAAGGACAATTTAAGACCTAAGTGATTTTCTTTTATAAAAGAATACTATTATAGATATAAATTGGTTTATATTGCTTTGTGGCGGAAAGCTGCTCTCTATTGTGTCAAGCATTGCATAAAAAATCAGCCTGCTCTGAAGAGGTTACAAACTTGGTAAAAATGATGCAAGAACAAGAGTGAAGATAAGGATGAAGGAATACAGGAGAGTGATAAAATGGTGAAATGAATATGGGAAATAGCAGTCTAAGTATTATGCACATCTTCAATGCTCCTCAGAAATTATAGGACACCCCTTTTTCTTTTTTTTTCTTTTCTTTTTTTTTTTTTTAAATAATATCTGCTTTTCCATATTGGTATTGAAAAATTCACACATTCCAAGGAAAAATAGGTGAAGTATTATGCATTTGACTAACAGAAGATAGATAAAAAGAAATTTTATTGCAGTTCTACATTATTTTTGTTATGGCAGTTTGGTGAAATGGGAACTGTGTTTGCTCAAGAATTTTCAAAAAGTACTTTATTTGTTACATCTGCTGTTATTTTAGCAAGACAATGATAAAAAAAAAATCTTTGGCAAAAATCAAAGCAAAATCTTTGTTTTCTACTACTCAGGGCTTCTTAAAATTATGTCTTACTGCAAAACAAAAACAAAAAAAAACCCACTTAGTTCATAAACCAATAACAAGTAATTTTAAGCTAGTCCTATATGTAGAGTACATCAAGTGTCATAATCAAACTTACTTTCATGAAGCTTCAGGTCTGAGTATGATTTTGAAATACCAAATTAGCATATGACCTTTACTTGTATTTTTAAACTTCTAAGAAGTAAAAAGAATTATACGGGTAAGGTATGTTTTTGGAATAGTGATTGCTAGGTGTGAAGTCCCGTGGAAACAGGAAAGTTTCTTTTGCAAGACCAAACATTATTAAAAAGTGAAGTAAGTAACTGAGTTTCTCTTCTTTATAACATTCATCTCAGGTAGGTGTCAGTGGCAGTAAAGAGTTGACTTTGAAAATTGATTTCTAAACTACGTAGACAATTATGAAGTAACAGGAGGAAAATGATACTAGGCCTTAAGAGTCATATTAATTAATCTCAACATAATGTTAAAGACCTACTTGTACTTGTCTTGTATTGAAGATCAGGTTAGGTGAATGGGAGGTAGCTGGAGAATTTCCAAGGCATCAAGTTTGCCTAAGGTGCTGAAAGAAGTCTTGCGACATCCCACTTGGCAGATGTTTCGTTCACGGTCTGACGGTCTGGTGGAGCTTGTTGGACTTGGGCACCTTGCCACAGTAACATGTTTGACATGTATGTTTGGGATGGTCCCAGCTCAGCAGCACCACATTGCTGTTCCATGCTCTCTGGTCTAGCCATGTGCCCTGGTGACACACTGAGCCCATGGGAAGGAAGCCAGGGATCAGGAGGAAGCCTGTGGTACTTAGGCCAGGGCTGATGTAGGCAGAAGAGGTGCGTGCTGTGATGTAGTGTGAAATGAGTGATCTGCTCTCTAACCACTACCTATAACGAGTCTTGCATATGGACAGAAATCTGCCTTGTGGTGTTAACAAAGCTCAAGCCTGCAGATGTTAAACAAACAGTTGAAAATGACCATGCTGGGAGAGTTGAGTGGGGATCTCAGTTGTCAGAGGCAACTTGCATGGAGCAGTTTATCCAGAGACCTTTGGGAGACAATGATCCTGCAAGACAGCCCTCCTAAATTGGGCTTGACGGGTTATCCCCAAGGAGGGAGAGGAGCTTCTCAGTGAACAGTATGAAGGAAATATATTTTCACTTGGTATTTTTGCAAAGCCCAAACATTTAAAACTATGATAGGCACACAGCTGTGCAGCTGCCAAAGTGGGTTCTCACGTCCCTGGCCACATTCCCGCAGTGCAGGAAGCACACAGAGAGTTGGGCAGTTGATATCACCGGTCCTCGGACAGCTTTAATTTGCCTTAGCATCACTAAAATGCTGTAACAGCTGCCTAACTAGGCACTGATCTGAAAGGGACACCTTGCTGGGCCTAACCATGGGAATCTTCATTGCTGGTATAAATGAGGTAAGGCTGTCGTCACCTCATCATGACTGTTTTTTGGGGGGGAAGAATTGGAAATTTTCTAAAAAAAAATAGTTTTCACATGGAAACACTTTGTTATCTAAGTGGTTGATGCTGGGACCTTAGCGTGGGAATCCCAATGTTGTTTATTTTTTAAGAAACATGGCATTTTTTTATCTTTTCTGTGTGATAAGAAAATTAGAAATTTCTATAACTCATTTCAGAACATTTAAAAATTTTGGTTAGTAGTTTGCCATCAACTTCAGTAAAAATAAGCTGGACTTTCTGTAAGCTCTGGTTATTATTGTTTCACTCTTCTTTTCTCCCTTTTCATTTTCTGTTTCTCAAACGATTGGCTTCGATCAAGCATCTGTATTCACATCAATAGCTTTGTTTTGCTACATCAATGTTTCATTGGTGTTATTGGACTGTCCTTGTGTCCTGGTTTCAGTTAGCACAGAATTAATTTTCTTCCTAGTAGCTGGTGGAATGCTGTGTTTTGGCTTAGAATGAGAAGAGTGCTGATAACACCCCGATGCTTTAATTGTTGCAGAGCAGTGCTTATACTAAGCCAAGGACATCTCAGCCTTTGCTCTGTCCTGCCAACGGGCAGGCTGGGGGGTGCAGTAAGAGCTGGGAGGGGACAGACCCAGGACAGGTGACCCAAACTAGCCAAAGGGGTATTCCATACCATCTGACGTCATGCTAAACAATATATAGGGGTGGCTAGCCGGGGGGAGGGGGCCGGACTGCTCGGGGTTAGGCTGGGCATCGGTCAGCGGGTGGTGAGCAATTGCATTGTGCATCACTTGTTTGTACATACTATTATTACTTTCGTATTATCCCCATTGTATCATCATTATTATTATTGTTATTATTATTTTTGTTATTTTTTTTTTTTTCCTGTCTTATTAAACTGTCTTTATCTCAACTCACGGGCTTCACTTTCCATTTCTCTCCCCCGTCCCAGAGAGGGAGGGGGGAGGGTGAGCGAACGGCTGCGTGGTGTTTAGCTGCCGGTCGGGTTAAACCACGACAGTCTTTTTGGCGCCCAACGTGGGGCCCGAAAGGTTGAGATAACGGCAGATCTGATCAGAGTGTGTTAAACTAAAATTGGTGTAAGGATTAGACCTGCTTAATAGTCACTTGTCATGATGCTGATTGCTTTAATCACAACTCTGCTGCGCCTGTTTTCCAAATTGAGTATTATAGTACATTATTTTCCGTATTTGCTCTCTGTAGTGTTGTTTCTCCTCTCCGGGCCCTGGTTTCAGACCATTATGGTACTAAGTGTTATAGCAATGGCTTATGAGACGATAAGATATCTGGTCATGACTCTAACTTGGTATTTATACTCAGTAACATCGTGGACTCTGTACTTTGGAAACAGCATCTTGGGAACTATTAGCAATTATACCTATTGTTTTTCTCCATTAGAGAGTCAATCTGTGGAGGGGAAAGGGGAGGATATTTTTCCTTACTTGCTTACTCTCCCTTTCTCCTTCACCACCCCTGTATCCTCCTGGGTCACTCTGCCTTCCTCCTTCACCACCCTCTTATCCCCTGAGCTTGTTACAATAGCTCTCCAAGATATTGAATATTTCTGGAATACTCAGAATACCATAGTCTTGTTGTTCTGCCTCATGAATGCACTTCAGATTCTGCTTAAAGTTAAACAACTACTTATGAAGCTCATCCGGAGATCTGCCCGGAGGCAGTATAGTTGTGGGTGGCAGGGAGTATGGGTGGATATGGGCAGGCATCTAGAGCAGTTGGCACCCCCAGTGTGTTGGAAATTCACCCCTGAACAATGGCAAAATCCTCAAAAACTGGCAGAATGCTTGAAAAAAAGGTGTAATGATTCTGGCAGTTCCAAAGTAACACAAATCATTGTAACGTGCTGGGGCCTGGCTCATGCCTATCGAGCTGCCATTGATACTGCTGTCAACTTAGTGACAGACCCTGCGGCCACTCCAAACCCTGTGACAGATCCAACGGCCACTGTGACCCCTACGGTGGATTCTGCAGCCGCTCCAGTTCCAGCTCCTGCAGCCGCTCCAGTCCCAGCTCCTGCAGCCGCTCCAGTCCCAGCTCCTGCAGCCGCTCCAGTCCCAGCTCCTGCAGCCGCTCCAGCTCCAGCTCCTGCAGCCGCTCCAGTCCCAGCTCCTGCAGCCGCTCCAGTCCCAGCTCCTGCAGCTGCTCCAGTCCCAGTTCCTGCAGTCGCTCCAGTTCCAGCTCCGGCCGCTACTCCAGTCCCAGTTCCTGCAACTGCTCCAGCTCCAGCTCCTGAAGCCGCTCCAGCTCCAGCTCCTGCAGCTGCTCCAGTCCCAGTTCCTGCAGTCGCTCCAGTTCCAGCTCCGGCCGCTACTCCAGTCCCAGTTCCTGCAACTGCTCCAGTCCCAGCTTCTGAAGCCGCTCCAGCTCCAGCTCCTGAAGCCGCTCCAGCTCCAGCTCCTACTGCTGCTCCAGTCCCAGCTCCTGCAACTGCTCCAGCTCCAGCTCCAGCTCCTGTAGCCGCTACAGCTCCGGTTCCTGCAACTGCTCCAGCTCCTGTAGCCGCTCCAGCTCCTGTGGCCGTGTCAGAGAAACGAGCTGTAGCAGTGCAAGTTGACCCTGCAGAGGGCATTCCAACCCCTGTGGCAGACCCTGTAACAAAGTCAGAGAAACGAGCAGTAGCAGTGCAAGCTGCCCCTGTAGAGAAGGTGAAAATATGGTACAGAAATTCAAGTCGTTTAGAACGCAGAGAGTCTTCTGCCAATCCAGGTAAGGCTTCTGCCAAAACTAAGTATAGAGATGACGAAGATGATGACGACGCTGGGCCGTCAAGGATTCAGGAGGAGGAAGATGAGGATGCCGAAAGAGCAACAGTAACTACCCGAAGCCTAAACGAGCGCGAGCTACGAGATGTGCGAAAAGATTTTGGTCGCTGTATAGGTGAGCAGCTTGTCACCTGGCTGCTCCGGTGCTGGGACTCTGGAGCCAATTGTGTGGAATTAGACGGCAGGGAAGCCAAGCGGCTGGGATCCCTTGCTCGAGACGCCGGCATTGACAAAGCAATTGCAGATGGAGCACGACCCACCAGCCTCTGGAGGCGTCTCCTCTCAGCTGTGAGGGAAAGGTATCCCTTCAAGGAAGATATTTTATGTCTACCAGGCAAGTGGACCACTATGGAGAAGGGAATCCAGTACCTGAGGGAATTAGCCGTACGGGAAGTGATTTATGAGGATCCAGACCTCAATCAAACATCCACAGATCCAGATGAAGTCAAGTGTACACGACCCATGTGGCGGAAGTTTGTACGGAGTGCACCATCATCATATGCCAGCTCATTGGCAATAATGGCCTGGAAAGAGGATGAGGAACCCACAGTGGGTGAAGCGGCTAAACAACTCCGGCAGTACGAAGAAAGTCTCTCCTCTTCCTTACAGGCCTGCGTCTCAGCTGTGGAGAAACTTTCTGAAAAGGTTCACCAACTTGAAGAGAATCTATTGTCCTCCCCACCTGAACCAACCAGTGCCCACCGACCAAAGGAGAACACTTGGGAGAAACTTTCTGAAAAGGTTCACCAACTTGAAGAGAGATTATTCTCCTTCGCACCTGTACAAAGCAGTGTCTCAGCTGTCAGGGGTAGGCGTTCACCCACACAAGGAAGACGATATGGTGGGTACTCACCCCGTGCCACCCTGTGGTTTTACTTACGAGACCATGGAGAGGACATGAGAAAGTGGGATGGAAAATCTACCGCGACCCTAGAGGCACGGGTACGTGAGTTGCAAAAGAAAACAATCAGGAAAAAGGGATTCTCCGAAAAGTTTGCTGCTCCAACTTCCAGCAGACAGTCCTTCAAACACAGAAACGAGGAAGATTCTGACCAGGATTAGGGGGGCCCTGCCTCCAGCCAGGGGGAGGAAAGGGACAATCGAGTTTATTGGACTGTGTGGATTCGATGGCCTGGCACATCACGCGCACAGAAGTATAAGGCTTTAGTAGACACCGGTGCACAATGTACTATAATGCCATCGAGCTATAAAGGACCAGAGCCCATCTATATTTGTGGAGTGACAGGGGGATCTCAGCAGTTGACTGTATTGGAGGCTGAAGTGAGTCTGACTGGGAATGAGTGGGAAAAGCACCGCATTGTGACTGGTCCGGATGCTCCATGTATCCTTGGCATAGACTATCTTAGAAGAGGATACTGCAAGGACCCAAAAGGGTTCCGGTGGGCTTTTGGTATTGCTGCCTTAGAGACAGAGGGCATTAAACAATTATCTACCTTGCCTGGTCTCTCAGAGGACCCCTCTGTTGTGGGGTTGCTGAGGGTCGAAGAACAGCAAGTGCCAATTGCTACCACAACTGTGCACCGGCGGCAATATCGCACCAACCGAGACTCCCTGATTCCCATCCATAAGCTAATTCGTCAATTGGAGAGCCAAGGAGTGATCAGCAAGACTCATTCACCTTTCAATAGTCCCATATGGCCAGTGCGAAAGTCTAATGGCGAGTGGAGACTAACAGTGGACTATCGCGGCTTGAACGAAGTCACGCCACCACTGAGTGCTGCAGTGCCGGACATGCTGGAACTTCAGTATGAACTTGAATCGAAGGCAGCCAAGTGGTACGCCACAATTGATATCGCTAATGCATTTTTCTCCATCCCTCTAGCAGCAGAGTGCAGGCCACAATTTGCCTTCACTTGGAGGGGAGTCCAATATACTTGGAATAGGCTGCCCCAGGGGTGGAAACACAGCCCTACCATTTGCCATGGGCTGATCCAGTCTGCACTAGAGCAGGGGGAAGCTCCTGAACACCTGCAGTACATCGATGACATTATTGTGTGGGGTGACACAGCAGAGGAAGTTTTCGAGAAAGGGAAGAAAATAGTCCAAATCCTTCTGAAAGCCGGTTTTGCCATAAAACAAAATAAAGTCAAAGGACCTGCACGGGAGATCCAGTTTTTAGGAATAAAATGGCAAGATGGACGTCGTCAAATCCCAATGGATGTGATCAACAAAATAACAGCTATGTCTCCACCAACTAACAAAAAAGAAACACAGACTTTCCTAGGTGTTGTGGGGTTTTGGAGAATGCACATCCCAAATTACAGTCTGATTGTAAACCCACTCTACCAAGTAACTCGCAAGAAGAATGAGTTTGAATGGGGCCCTGAACAACGACAAGCCTTTGAACAAATCAAGCAGGAAATAGTCCATGCAGTAGCCCTTGGGCCAGTTCGAACAGGACCAGATGTAAAGAATGTGCTCTACACTGCAGCCGGGGAGAACGGCCCCACCTGGAGCCTCTGGCAGAAAGAACCTGGGGAAACTCGAGGTCGACCTCTGGGGTTTTGGAGTCGGGGATACAGAGGATCTGAGGCCCGCTATACTCCAACTGAAAAGGAGATATTGGCAGCATATGAAGGAGTTCGATCTGCTTCGGAGGTGGTCGGTACTGAAGCGCAGCTCCTCCTAGCACCCCGATTACCGGTACTAGGCTGGATGTTCAAGGGAAGGGTCCCCTCTACGCATCATGCAACTGATGCTACATGGAGCAAGTGGGTTGCACTGATTACTCAGCGGGCTCGAATAGGAAACCCCAGTCGCCCAGGAATATTGGAAGTGATCATGGACTGGCCAGAAGGCAAATACTTTGGGATATCATCAGAGGAGGAGGTGGGTCGTGCTGAAGAAGCCCCACTGTACAACCAGTTGCCAGAGAATGAAAAGAAATATGCCCTGTTCACTGATGGGTCCTGTCGTATTGTGGGGAAGCATCGGAGATGGAAGGCTGCTGTATGGAGTCCTACGCGACGAGTTGCAGAAGCTGCTGAGGGAGAAGGTGAATCGAGTCAGTTTGCAGAAGTGAAAGCCATTCAGCTGGCTTTAGACATTGCTGAACGAGAAAAATGGCCAGTTCTCTATCTCTACACCGATTCATGGATGGTAGCAAATGCCCTGTGGGGATGGTTACAGCAATGGAAGCAAAACAACTGGCAGCGTAGGGGCAAACCTATCTGGGCTGCTGCATTGTGGCAAGATATTGCTGCTCGGGTAGAGAACCTGGCTGTGAAAGTACGCCACGTAGATGCTCATGTGCCCAAGAATCGGGCTACTGAAGAACATCAAAACAACCAGCAGGTGGATCAGGCTGCTAAGATTGAAGTAGCTCAGGTGGACCTGGATTGGCAGCATAAAGGTGAATTATTTATAGCCCGATGGGCCCATGACACCTCAGGCCATCAAGGTAGAGATGCAACATACAGATGGGCTCGTGATCGAGGGGTGGACTTGACCATGGACGCTATAGCACAGGTTATTCATGACTGTGAAACATGTGCTGCAATCAAGCAAGCCAAACGGTCAAAGCCTCTTTGGTATGGAGGACGATGGCTGAAATATAAATATGGAGAGGCCTGGCAGATTGATTACATCACACTCCCTCAAACTCGCAATGGCAAGCGCCACGTACTTACAATGGTGGAAGCAACCACCGGATGGCTGGAAACATATCCTGTGCCTCATGCTACCGCCC
Source organism: Netta rufina (assembly GCF_964035555.1). NCBI lineage: Eukaryota > Metazoa > Chordata > Aves > Anseriformes > Anatidae > Netta > Netta rufina. Next base: position 108,478,894 of record NC_140124.1, read on the forward strand.
GGAACACCATCCTGGGCCTTGAAAAGCAAGTCCTATGGCGACATGGCACCCCAGAAAGAATAGAATCAGATAATGGGACTCACTTCCGAAACAACCTTATAGACACTTGGGCCAAAGAACATGGTATTGAATGGGTGTATCACATCCCCTATCATGCACCAGCCTCCGGGAAAGTTGAACGATACAATGGCCTGTTAAAGACTACCTTGAAAGCAATGGGCGCTGGGACGTTCAAAAACTGGGATACGCATTTGGCAAAGGCCACCTGGTTAGTCAATACTAGGGGATCTACCAACCGAGCTGGACCTGCCCAATCAAACCTGTTACGTACTGTAGATGGGGATAAAGTTCCTGTAGTGCATGTAAAAAATATGCTGGGTAAAACAGTCTGGGCTACTCCTGCCTCAGGAAAAGGCAAACCTATTCGTGGAATTGTTTTCGCTCAGGGACCTGGATATACTTGGTGGGTGATGCAAAAGAACGGAGAGGTCCGGTGTGTACCTCAAGGAGATTTAATACTGGGTGAGAATAGCCCATGAACTGAATTGCACCATGTTAAATAGTATATTATACTGTATGTTATCACTACCATGATTACTATAGGTGACTAATTAGAATGTATGGAAAAGAGTGTAACCTGAGCATGACATAAATGGTATGGAATAAGGGGTGGATAGATGTCCTGGTTTCAGTTAGCACAGAATTAATTTTCTTCCTAGTAGCTGGTGGAATGCTGTGTTTTGGCTTAGAATGAGAAGAGTGCTGATAACACCCCGATGCTTTAATTGTTGCAGAGCAGTGCTTATACTAAGCCAAGGACATCTCAGCCTTTGCTCTGTCCTGCCAACGGGCAGGCTGGGGGGTGCAGTAAGAGCTGGGAGGGGACAGACCCAGGACAGGTGACCCAAACTAGCCAAAGGGGTATTCCATACCATCTGACGTCATGCTAAACAATATATAGGGGTGGCTAGCCGGGGGGAGGGGGCCGGACTGCTCGGGGTTAGGCTGGGCATCGGTCAGCGGGTGGTGAGCAATTGCATTGTGCATCACTTGTTTGTACATACTATTATTACTTTCGTATTATCCCCATTGTATCATCATTATTATTATTGTTATTATTATTTTTGTTATTTTTTTTTTTTTCCTGTCTTATTAAACTGTCTTTATCTCAACTCACGGGCTTCACTTTCCATTTCTCTCCCCCGTCCCAGAGAGGGAGGGGGGAGGGTGAGCGAACGGCTGCGTGGTGTTTAGCTGCCGGTCGGGTTAAACCACGACACCTTGGATTTTGTGCAACTGTTGAGAAGGCTTGGCCATAAAGTTATGCATTTTAGGAAAAAAAAAAAAAGGAAAAAAAAGGCGTATTTTTATCTATATATTTCTCTGCATACATAGACCCTAGGAAAGTTTTATGAAGTTTATTTATTGAAGTACAGAATTTCAAAGGATGAATTGTCCATGGCCCTCAAAAGCTTATTTCCAGAATACCCAGTGTTGTTAGAGATTTGAGCCTGCGCGTGTGATAATTCATGGCAGTGTAGTTAAACGTGTGCATGCATTTGCAGGCTTAGTGCCTTATAGTGTGAATTCCTCTGGGCACAGGCTCTTAAGCTGTAGCTCTACATACACTTCTTTTCAGCAGCTGTGTGAGCTGAAGCTGCCTTGTGCCTCTTGCTAATAAACCTTTTCAGTAGGTAATATTTCAGCCAAATCATTTTTTTTAAGTTGATTTCACACCTGTCTGCACAAACAACTCTATGTACCAGAGTGTAGTATGTGGCTGGAAACAAGTTGGAGGCGAGGAAAGAAAGAGAATCTGCTTAGTAAACACAAGCAACAGCATCACTGCATGTCGAATGGCAGCCTGTCTGAGGCATCTGAATTACCTAGGGCATCTGAAGTACCATGTGGCCACACTTTGAATTGAGGACTTGAAATTGTTGTAATAGCGAAGTTGTCTGCTGTCACAAGGACATCAAAATATGACAGATACTTGAGGGAAAGCTGTGACTTCTCTGTTAATTCTTTTGTTGCCTAATTTGTAGGGATGAGGACAGAAAATAACTAGCAGCAAATGATATAAACACAATAATAGTATCATAGAAAGATTATTTGCCATAACTGGAATTTTATTTATCTTTTTTTTTTTTTTTTTTTTTTTTTTTTTTTTTTTTGTACTGTGTGTTTGATGGCAGAAGAAAAGAGTAAGGCCTCATTTAGTGACCCTGAAGGAAATGATAGCTGTGCATCTGAATATAGGTGACTTATATCAGATCAGCCAGGGAGATAGAAATGTTTAACATACTACTAATAAAATGCTCTGAAAGCAAATATTTAAGTAAGATTTTTTTTTCCTCCTTACATTAAATATACAGTCCTATGTCATCTTATTTCCCCTGCCAATAAGTAAATTATGTAAAAATAAAATAATAACATTGCTTATCACTAACTGGAATCTTGGTCACCCTTATTCAGTTTTCCTTCTTGTTTGTGAAAAACAAACAACATCTGCTGAGGGAGAGGGAAGGCAGACATTCTCATTGTGCCAGTAACATTGCCTCTATTTGCTTCAGATTGAACCTTGTGGAGCTAACAGTCTGGTAAGCACCCAGGGCTGCTGGGATATTCCTCACCTGGGCCTGTCTTAGACCTGCTTCCTTTTCCATTCTCTTTCCCTCCTGAAAGAGCATTTCTTTACCAGTTTATGCATAAGAAAATGAGGGAATGTAATAACAGACAAAGTGGAAAGTGATGCCCAAAATGCAGTGGAATAATAAACAGTTAATTTTATAATTTCATATTCTAATCCACAGCTACTACCACTGCAATGCCTGTTTCTATAAGCCACTGTTGTTGACCAATTCATAAAGAAGCCCAAGTCTTTACAAGCTGTAAAAATCCAGCTTTCAGCCTATTTGGAGATGGCATCGTTTTTCAACATGAAAGTGTGAGCGCAGTTCCTGTGGCCAGCATCGTTAGCACATTAGATGTTGCATGCTGCTGGTTAAAGGTCAGTTGCAGAATGTACAGAAATCTGAATTTGATTTCTGACCTTTTTCCCCTATCATGTTTTTTTTTTTTTTTTAACAAAACAGAACAAAACAAAACAAAACAAAAAAAGCCACCACCCTATTTTTTTTAAAGGAGGATCCACATAGACTGTTGTGTTATTCATGCAGATTGCAAGAGAAAAATATATACAGAGAAAAATTACATTTTTTTTTTCAAATGCTTAAAGGAAGGAGACATTATTATACTCATACTAGAAACGGAAAGAATTGGTAATAAAGTAATATGTTAAAAATCAGCAATGCAGGTCATGATTTTTACAGGACCGTTAACTGAAGTTTGTAGCTATATTTTAGTGTTTTACTTAACGGTATTGTTTTATAACAGTTATACACTATTAATTCAGGAGACAGCTTATTGAAAATATTTTTACAACACTGTTACTGCCCTCAACTTGTTCAGTGTGTCTTTTTAACTATGTGGCCTTTGTGTATTTCATTACTTTGTGCACTCCAGAAGTTAGGCTGAATTCAGAAAGAAAGCATGTGTCCTTTTCCAAGGTTCATGGTTCATCTATTGGTTCATGTAACTTCAAAGAGACAGTTCTGACATAAAAATTATGTTTCCCCACATCAAAGTATACATCAAAAATTTTATGAGGCCCGCAGCCTAACTCATTAAAAAAAAAAAACAACAAAAGGTTTTACATTACAAAGAACAATTTTTGACCAGCTAATGGGCAGCCAGAGTTGCAATGATTTCTAAATTTCTAATAAGGTCAAGAAAGTGCAGAACATAAGAGGAATGTAAATATTGTTAGAATTTTCACTCTGTGATGCAACTTACACACATATTATTTTTTTTGGTCCGGTGATCTTCAAGGTTCATTGTGATATTCCTCAAAGTCAAAAATTCAGGACGAATCAATGGTATTAAGACCTACCATTACAGGAGGAAACTTTCTGTTTTTATAGTGCTGAAAAGCCACGTTTACAGAGACTGGGAACTGTCTTACCCAACAATTTCATTTTGTTGATATAATCATGGCTTTGTATAGCCATTTACATAATAACATTATAGGTCTGTAAGAGAAACAGGATTATATTATTCCATAACAAAGTTACCGAGCTATTGGCATTGTACTAATACTAAGACTCTGCTTTTACATATAATTTTCATGAAAATGCTATTTAAAGGAAATGATTTATCCATTATCACGCTGCTGTTTTTGTGGTCCTAAGTAGACCTCAAAAGCCTAGGCTTTTTGCTAACTGCCTGCTGGTTATAGTTAGCATTTTTACTCCAAATTGCCATGGAGAACAAACTCTCCTTTTAAAGGAGCAGCTTCTCTGTTCTTGTCCCCTACACACAAGTATGAGAGGGTGAAGTACAGTAAGAGCATATGTCTGCCTTTGGCAAATATGTTTCCTTTCAGGAGGATTTGCTTTTTGTGCACAGCTGTGTGTGCAAAAGAACAAGATATCCCAGCAATCCAGAGGGAAAGGATGGGCAGTGAGTGGACCAGACAATGGGATTGGTCCTCTCTGGGGGGATGCACTTCCTCGCAGTTGATCCCTCTGCAATGGTGAGCATTCTGTTTGGAAAGGTTGCATCAAGAACAAGGGATTCACTTAAAATGAACTTACTTCTAAGTTTTAAATTCTCAGTCATAAATTTTCACTGGAAATCTAAATAGCTCCCCGTTTTCCAGATCTGATCATTATGCAAAGCCTTTTTTCATGACAGTAGTAGCAAAAGCAAGTGCAAATAAATCCAGATGCACTAGTAGACTTAAGGCTCCCCTTGCAGCCTTGAGATGTGAGATGATACCTGTTGTCTTCATCATTTTTTACTGTCTAGCCATTTATGAAATGCCTACCCAGTGAAGATGTAATAGTTTTCATTTAAAATCTTGGTACTAGATATTTAGTCTGAGACCAGCTGTGGCACTTAAGTATTTCCTGCTTTGATGAACCAGATGATGAAATAATCTAATTAGTCTCCTCATGAGAAGCAGTCAGAAGTATGATAGCTTTCCTATTTAAGAATCAATAAAATGGTGAGATGGTAAAATCTGTCAGGGCATCTGTAACATGAATGTTTTATTATGAAAAAATGGAAGCCTCATACAGATCTGATTACAGAGGATTACTTATATTTCTTTGCAGTATCCAGGGATTAGCAAACGGTGTTCATCCTTTTGCATACTTTCTGTATTCATGTTTGTGAGAGAAGGGGGTATATGAGTAAGAGTTACAAGTTTGAAGTGTTGGGTACTTAGTTTTATTTCTCCCCATGGGTACTGTAGATAAAGACTTAATTTTTGCCAAACCTTTATTCTTTCTCACCTTTATGCATAGAGGGTCCTGGAGGTACATGTGACAGTCCACGTCTGGTGTGAACTTTGGAAGTTTCACTGAAGTTAGTGAAGCTGTGCTGCTTTACATAAGGAAAACCATAGTCCTTTCCCTGGCAGTTACTGGTGTCCACTTTTCCTATCACCGTTGAGCCCTTCTATGAATTTCTCAGCATGTTCAGGCTGTAGAAAACAGGCAGATCCCTATAAGGCAGGCGTAGTAAACCATCAATGACTATTTTTTGACTCAAATCTTTTGTTATGTGACCCTAGTCTTTTTGCTCTCTGCATCAGAAGTAGTTCCTACCATGTATGGCAGGGGCATCTAATCAAGCCACAATTACAGGCTGCATGTGTTTATGCTTAATCCTTTGCCTTAAAGGAGCTGAGCTGCTGCTGGCAGTTAAGGGTGTTTGCCTTGTGAACGTCGTAGCCTGGCTTTAAAATTTGCTTTTCTAAACCACCTCCTGCAGAAATGAACTATAGCTGCTGTTTCTATTTAACATTTTCAGCATCTTTTATATCTTTTATTGACCCTTACAAACATCACAAACTACTGGGTTAGAAATACTGAGCTAAGTATCTAGCAACGCTTGCATCTAAGTCATGCAGCATGTTGAAGCTATGCTCTGTCTTTTACAGTAACACCTTTACCAGCAGACATTCCCTTTTATCTACCCGTCCTCATTTAACTTGTTCATGTTGTGATATAAATCTGTTTAGATTGAAAAACACAAAATATTTCAGGATCCTTTCTAAAAGCAGCTGAAGCATTTATCTACTTCAGTTAGAAATACTCTCGCTCAACTTAATGCAGCTTGATGCCTGGGGAGAGCTTAATATCATGGAGTTCTCCCCCTGGATGGGGATCTTTAATGTATCACCGGTGACTAGAAAGTTTTCTTTGACATTTACAGTGGCTGTTGCCATTTCTTACCTTCTAACATTTCCAGGCAGTGAGTCTTCCAGAAGGGTCTGAGCAATCTCAGGCTGAGGCTCACTTGTCTCCTCTGGGAAGTTGTTTTGCAGTTTCGAATACCTCAGCTATTCATAAAAAGGTAATGCAACTTCACTAGCCCCGAAGAGTACATCTGTCTCACTGAGTCACTGCAGAGATGCTGAAAACAAATATACTTGCCAGACCTGTAGCAGCGCTTGGTTGCTTGGCTCTTTTGTGCAGATGGAAGGATGAAAGTAAGACTTTTTAGGAAGGGTTTTGGGCAGACAGGTCAGGATGGCAGAAACACTGCAGCCAGGATGGCAAGTTAATGGGAGCAGGAGCTGGACTCCTTTATTATCTGGTTCATTAGAGGAGGAAGCACTTAACTGTCATGGATGGTGTCAGGCAATGTATAGCACCAAGGATAAAAAAGGGAATTGTTGAGTATGACCAACGAGGAGTCCAGGAAGAGGTGACTGGTAGCATGAAATGAAGGAACTTTTATGAGAACCTACAAGAGAAAAGTAAGAAGCCTTGACAAACTCTGAATTCCAAAATAAGGGGTCAGTATAAACATTAGGATTCCTGGTGAAAAGTAGTAATTGAATGTATGCCAAGCTTGTGTTGAAAAAGAGAAAGGAAGTCTCTACTACTAACCTTTAAAATGTTTAATGAACCTTTCCCTTATTTCTTGAAAATTTTGCTTGTGATGAAAGTTTCATTTAACTTGTGCAGTCTGAGCTCATTTCTGAGTTATTTTCTCCTCCCAGTTTATATTGGCAGTGTGCTCAACTGTGCATGATGCAAAATGCTCAGCCACGTATAATAGAAAAAATCAGAAAGGCAACTCAGGCCTTCAGCTGTTGTATTTAAAGAACCACCTTTTACATGCTCATTGTCAAGTAACTGGCTCAGAGTCATGTGTGCGAACCATAAACCAGTTTTCTGGTTTATTTAGTCCATCTTTGGAAGGATAATTGTAGGAGAAAAAAGAAAAAGGAAGCTCCAAAACAGGATGAGAAAAAGCAGAAGTGATGGTTTCAAAATGCTGCAATAAAGGATTGCCTGAAATAATGCAATTTAAAGGAACAGCATTCCATTAGACAGTGCTGCGGTACATTGTGGTGTTCACAGCAATTGATCTTTTGTCATTCTAGACCTGCGTTTGCTTGAGACTTATTTATGCTTTCACATGATTTTGAATATTACTAAACATGGCCGTCTGGCTCTTGAAAATCCACTTAGAGACAGGAATATTGTGTTTCCTTAGCTCTAAACAACAGGAATGCTCAGCAGGTACAGCTGGTACTTCCTCAGCCAATTAATAGAACAAAATAGTACTTTTTTTTTGCTTGACCTAGTAGTGTCATCAGTTGCCCATTTCCAGCCTAAACTGATAATTGTGGTGTGCATAGATTTTGAATGTGCTCAGTGCCTGGGAGAGGTTTTGTCTTGCCAGACAATCAAGATGGATGGGCTGTCTGTTGCTTACTTCTAATTTAACTATGGAGTAAGACAACAAAAAGATCACAGCAGGGAAAACAGTCCACATTTGCATCAAAAGAAGACATGCAGGTTACTGAATGAACTGAATGCAGATCCAGAGGGTGATGCCAGTTCTTTTACTGCATGCCCGACACTCGTGTCCATGGCCCCCTATCTTAAGCACCGTGTTCTTCTGAAAACCCTCTGTTGTGCCAAAACTGGCTGTCAACTGAAGAAAAGCAGCAAATATCGAAAACCACTGATGGTGGCACTAGAGGCCTATCCCTCTATCCTCCTCCCCAGAAAGCTAATAAAGAACATCAAAAATAGATGTTATCAGGCCATCAAGAATTAACAACATGCAGCAGATGGTTACACCTACCCTTTGCTATATATCTAATTTTAGCCCAGACTATTTACCAGCAAGTTGTGGCAAAGGTTAAGGAATCCAGCACCGAAGAATGGGAAGCAAGTAGAGATAGGAGGGAGCGGAGAGGTTCTCTCTCCCTTCCGGCCTTGTTTTAGGTTATCATTTTTAATTAGTGGCTTTGCACACCACAGTCACTCTCAGTGAAATGAATGAAGGCTATGCTTTCAACCTCAGTCTATCAACAGGTAGTTAGAAATTAGTCTTGAAGTCTATGACATACCCAGGAAACTGGGAGTTGTATTTTGTGACTGAGACTGAACCATGTCCCTGAAGTGTTATCAGAGGAAATGTAATTATGTTATGCAGTATATGTGTGTGTCTGTGTATGAATGTAAATATGTGTTTTCAGTCTTCGTTTTGCCCTTACCTGGAATTTTCTCTTTGCTTTATTTGTTTTTCTTTCCTGACACTAGCAACAGTATGATTTAGGACAACAAATAGGCATTGATGCATGCTGCATCTGCCACTCCTGTGACAGATCATCTAGGCTGAGAGCATGTCTTCACCACAGGCTTAATGCAGGCCCTCCCCAACATTTTAGTACAAATCTCTCTGTCAGCAGCATGCTGAAATTTCTCACCCAGGCTTATCTGAGCTTTGAACAGGCATTTGCTGGCCAAGGGTTAAAGCCATGGTATTGCTAAAGGGCAATCTCTGAACATCCAACCAGGTGATGCAGCTGTGCCGTGAACCACAGGGCCAGGGAGTGACTGCAAAGTGCTAGGAGAGAACGAAATGCCCTGGCATATCTCACCCCAAGATGAAGGAAGCTGCCAGCCGGGTCAACAGACCCCACGACAGACGCCTTTGAGCCCAGGTGCTCTGGTTTTCCAACAAGAGGAGAAGTTGGAACCACTGCTGGAGGACCCCCCTGAAGCAGCAGCCCCCCCAGCAGGGACAGCCAGAATTTTGTGGCCCCACCAGTGTCTGATCTGTGTTCCCTCCCCACTGAAGTTTGTTGCATAGCCAGGCCAATTTTAATATGGAGGTGGCTGATGGGTGTGCATGCTCACCTTCTGCAGCAGAAGACCTTGTCTGTGGTACTAATCAGGGGGCTGATGGATTTCTTTGTTCCAAATTACACTTTTTTGGGGGTCTTTCCTTGCTATTTCTGTACTAGGCTGTAGGGTTTCACACAATAGGGTTTTCACATACCAGGAAAATGCAGGGAGTCCTACATATTAGAAGAAATTTGGAAATGTCTGAAGGAGCATGTATGCAATGGGAGGATTTTCCCTGAAACACTGGGAAGACCACACTTGTAAAAAAAACTTCCCTTGCTCTTTGAGGAGCTTATTTATAGATTTAATTTCTGATTTGCTTAATTGTCGTAACACTGACTGCTTTTCCTCATGGGGAGTTACAAGAGATATTTGAAATGTTTCTCCGTGGTGGATGCTTTGAACAGCACTTCAGTGAGAAACACACTGCCCTGTGTTGCACAAGTGAATAAAAATGGCCTGTAGCCCTGGTTCTGAAAGACTGACTAAAACCAGTGAGTTTTCTGTATTTTGTGGCTGGTTTGAAGTGCCTTAATGTTATTGTTTTTTATATTTATTATTTAACAGATGTCTCCTGGGAAGACAGCACTGGCCTCTGTAGTTGGTTTGTCTGTTTCTAAAGAATAGAAAGCTCACAATGCTCTTCATTTTGAAAGTTATGTTAATGGAAATAGGATGGCTGATTCCTTTTAAGGTTCAGTTTTCACGGGTACAGTTGGAAAGATGATTTTTGAGGAATTGTTTGAGGAGTTTTGCCTTTTCCTATACACACCTGCATGAAATTTCTCAGATACGTCAATATAAATTTCTGTGTGTATTTCTGCACAAATATTTTTTGAGGGATGCAAATAGCCTTTTGGGACTCGTCGCAATCCAAAATGCTTGTCATATGAGTAAGGTAAAACACAATTTTTTATTCCTTAATGAATGTTGTAGCCCTGGTGAGCACAGTCTATGCAAGTAGCCCCACTGATGCCACTAATTTTTGCATAAGTCAGTGCTACCTTGTGTGTGCGTTTAAGGACAGACAACTCTTAACTCAGTGTAGCTTAGTGTACCCCAGGATTTTCGGGGCTTCAACTTCTCTTCCACTTCAGTTTGCGTAGCATCTAGTAAAATTGTTTGCAGGGCCAACAATGCTTTTACAGCTGAGCCTTTAGTTTTCTCTTGTTCTTATTTAATACAAAATGAAAATGAAAAATAAAATGAAAGAAAAAAATACTTCAAAAGTTTCTTATTCCCATGCCCCTGTAATTAAGATCTCAAGAAGTTAATAACTTCTAATAAATTCTAGAAAAAAAACAGAGAACATCTGGCATTCGATATCATAGCAAAGATGGAAAACAAAGAGAAATGTTTTTGCCTTTATCCAGCTGGCTGCACAGTCCTTGGGCAATGAGCAGTGAGCCAGGATCTGATCCGTTTCCTCAGCTGCCTTAAACTGCAACAAGACTTAAAAAGATACTTTCTAGCACTAATGACAATGTTCAAATTAAACTTTTAGAGGATGCATTCAAGTTGAAAGTTTGAATACGTTGACGCACAAGAGGCAAATGCCCTTCCTCTAAAGGACTTTTTTTTCTCCTGCACACTCAGGAACTAGCAGCAGCCTTGAGTAAATTGAATGCAGTATGTGAGAGAAGTATAACATAGCATCCAGTCGCAATACAATGTATTCAAGTATTTGTCCATATGTAAGCAGTTAATTGATTGTGTTGCTATGAAGCACAATTCAAGGCTATTCTCTTTTCTTTAGCACGAAGCTGTACAATTACAAAATCATGCAGGTTGCAAAATATATTTAAGGGCAAGGTAGGCTTAACTACAGCATTGTAAATGACAAAGAATATTGTTTTTTTTTGCTTGTTTCTGTCTTACTGTACCCTTCATAGCTCAGGGACAGCATCTGGTGCTCAGTAAAATCATTGTTGTATTTAGCTTATCTGTTAGGAGAAGTGAAGAAAAAAGAAATTGTGGTTTCCAAGGGCATACATTCATGATAAAAATGGTTCACATTTAAAGTACTGATTCTTGACCAGTCCAAACCATTCACATTTTATGATTTAAGCCCCTCAAAAATGCAGTGATGTTCAAAACATAAAACAAAACAAAACAAATCAAAATACAAAAGCAACAAAACAAACAAGCAAAATCAACCCAAAAGCCACATTATACAGGGATTATTTTCTTTGTTCTCTCTTTCTAAACCTTTTAAACACTTTTTCTCCATGATCATGAAGTCTAGAAACTTATTCTTTATATAAAGATGAGATTCTCCTGGAAAACATTACTCAAAGCTCTGGGGAAATGCTGGAAATTTAAGAAATCACGAGAGTTAGACTCTCTGTTTTCTTCTACCCAAACATCCACCTGTTCTGTGCAAGGCTGACGTGAAGAAAAATGTAAAAACAGCACTCCTTCTTACATCTGCTTTCTTCAGATCCCAATACAGAAAACCAGACATGTCTTCCTTGGCTAGAATATTTTGCATTTTTTGGGCTGGTTTTCCTGATTATTTATTTATTTATTTTCCTTCGGTCAGCCATCAGTGCAGCTGCAGCCAGTGCTGTACGGCATCAGGAGGGCAAACAGGACCACCAGGTGTGTGGATGCTCCACCAACCTGTGTCCTCTGGTGTTGAGAGCTAGAAATGAAGACAAGTGGCTTCAAGTGACTTCAAGACAAGTGGCAAGTATCCAGTCCATCCCAGGACAGAGCAAAGCCTATCTGCTCAGAGATGCTCCCGTAGCACTGTAGGCAGCGCTCTTGGGGTGCAATGGTGAGGAAAGGGTAAAAGGAGGAATAGGAATTTTATATGTTCAAAGAAAAGCCAAAGCTCATTAATGGTGTACTGCATTTCTACTGTCCCAGCAAATGGCACAAGCTTTCTTTACCTCTATTTTTGTGCAAGCACACTACACTTTGAAATATACAATTTGTGTGTGTGGGGTGTGGGGTGTCAGGGAGCTGGGGAAAGTGACAGTGTAAAAGCTATAATTCTAGTTATAAATTACATTTATGAGATAGATAAATGTTGTAATATAGTATTTGGCATCCTAATTCCTTGCTGATTAAGGCAGACAAAAATGTTTGTGAGATATCCTCAAAAGCTGTTATTTTAATAAATGACAAGCTGATTCTACACTGTAATAGGCAGGAGATTTTGAGCAACTTAAATGGTATGATGTTCTTTGGAGGGCTGTTGGAAAGGAAAAGGAATAAGTGTTTAAGAGCTCAAAAATGGATTTAATTGGGGAAGTAAACTCATTGTAAATTATGAATAGCTTTGGGAGAGGAATTTTCACAGAGAAATGTTACTTGATCTATCTTTTCTATATATTAGACATTTTTTTTCTATATATAAGAGGATGAAAGCACACCCTGTACATCTTCAGTTACAGTGTCTGTATCAGCTAACGTCCCTGAGAGTGCCAATGTCATGGATCACTTCAATGCATAAAAAAAGAAAATGGATTATGTATTACTGTATAAGTTCTTGGATTTTTTTTTTTTTTAATTTGATAGAAAGTTATGAGTTTTCACATCATTGTTGAGACCCTAAAGCAGTGTACACAACGTAAGAAATGCATCATACCTAATAAAGAGAGGAAATTGAGGAGCTGAAACAGAATGATAAGGGAAAAAAAAAAAAAAGATACATTCATGATCCTGGAAAATGACTGTTATGTTTTGTTTTAGAAATTAAAATTACTTCAACGAGGATTTATCATCAAAGAAAAGTAAATGTGAGAATAAAAGCCAGAAAAAAAAATGAACAAGAAAACAAACAAACAAAACAAAACAAAACAAAAAAGCAAAGCATCACCACAAACAGAAAGCCTTTGTTAGGTAGAAGACACAATTTAAGATAAAAATTGAGTTTATAAAGTATTTCTAGTTAAAATGTTTCATTTAATATGAATGATAATACAAAGAAATGTATTTGAATTTCAAAGCAGGTTTATTACCTATTGTAGAGCTTCTTGCTGCTACTCAAGTAGCTGTGATTTATAACATCCACAATGAACTCAGCTATAAAGAAGTTTATCGGTTAATAGTTTTGTTAATGCTGCTGCCATTTTGGTACTGAAGCACCATTTGCTCTTTTTATCTGAGGGATATAAACAAAACAAAACACCCCAAAACAAAAAAAAAAGCAAGAACCTATAGAGCGTTAACATTTTTTGAGGGTGTTCTTGCCCAAACTCTTTTGACACTTCCACCTGCAGCAATTGCCCAGCTTAGCTCTTCATTAACCATTTGTTGGATTTTGTTTCCATGACAACTTCCTATATTATAATATCTTATAAACTCAGTAGAATTCAGCCATCAACTTAAAACACCTAAGTGTTTCTCTGAGTTGCATCCCTTGTTTCCTTGGCAACTTCATCCTAGGATATTTTGAGGCACCCAAGACAAATTCCATTGCATTGATCTTTTTAATGAATTTACACTGACCTGCAGTATACACATTGTACCAAACTTAAAATATTAGATGACAGGAGCTTTATTGATTTCATTCAAATGCTGCTTCTCAGCTGAAATCCAATTACTTTGCCCCAGTGCGTACATGTTCCCCATTAAGGCTGCAAAAACAATGCTGTAAGGCATTATCTATACTCATGCAGACCAATCTGAAGATTAAAAACAACTTTGCATACTGAAAGCAATATTTCTGACAAAAGAAAGGACACATTTTTGCTGCTTCATAGTAATGTCTAATTATTAAGATAAATTCTAATGAGAAAAGGTAAATGTGGAAGAAACCACAAGAAGCACTGATGCTTGCAATCTATTTGGTATATTGACAATGTGGTATCTAAAAAAATCATAGCACAAGAAAAACTGTAGATGTTATATTTGCTCTTCCTTAGCAAATATATATGTATTTACACTTATTCTATGCTGGTCACAAAATAAGCCAAAAGTTGATGACTGATTAAGTCTGCCCTCATTCTACACGTGCTCTAACATGCTGTCTTGGAGCAATGTAAGATGTTGAAACAAACCGACTGAATCTCGTGTCTTGATTGCAGCCTCTTCCTCTAAGGTCCCTTAAGGAAACAGTGGCCAGTTCTAAGTCAATATTTAGTCTCCACTGTGGGTAAAGTTCATTTTCATCTCCTACTTTTCTTCTTTCACATGGAACAGTCCCTCAGCATAAAAAGGTGAGATCTGGATTTGTGATATTTGAATGGAAAAGCAGAAAGCAGAACAGATCCTGCAAAATTAGTCTCTTTTGTGTGTATTTCTTACCCTAGAAATCTAAAATCCACATGCTTTCCCTATCTTCTGATTATACATGCAACAGACTGGAGATGGATGTCACACCCACCTGCCTTATCTAATCCTATAAGGCTTTATTTTCCTAGTGTTAACTCATATCCTATTATTTCTAAAACTGGCCTACCATTTTATGTTGGTCCCTGTGCTTTCCTCAACCCCAGCATCTTCACATTTTTATCCTGTCTTCTTTTTGTCTTTATACCACATTCTAACCTAAAACTAAAAACAAACCCCGGCAACATGATGAGTGTACAGGCTGATTTAGTCTTTGCACAGATGTCTATGGGAATATATTTACAAAACCATTAAAGTTAGCACCCACAGAGTCCTTTGATGACATCCTTTTCAGATTTCTCCTGCAAGGGTAATTTGCTGCTTTCAAAGGTGTACTGGAAGCTTTTGTGGATTGCCTTTGTTGATAGCATGAATGTCTTCAGTTCACTTGTATTTATTTATTTATTTATTTTTTCAGAGGAAGAATTATCTGAAGTCAAGTGAGCACTCTGCAGCTCCCGTGCTTGCTCTATTGACAGCCTTTAGGCGCATCTGCTTTTGGAACCAGAAGAAAAATTATGCTCATGCTTGTATCCATATATGCTCAATTAGGAACAGGTGTCGACTTTGGTCAGCTATTTCAATCCCCTTGGTCTTAAAAGTTCTTCACAAGGGTGAAGAAATTGCCTTCTTACTTGGCAAGGATGATGTTCGCTTCCGATTATGTGTGACAGAGATGTTCTGGCTGAAGGAAGAGCTATTTTCTGAGTATGCATCAATATGAAGTTTTAATCTGAACCAGTCAGCCTTATCCAGGAAAGGCATCTGGGAAGTCTTTTTTTTTTTTTTTCCTTTTTTTTTTTCTTTTTTCTTTTTCTTTTTTCATAAAAACCCTTGACATCTATCTCCAGTCTGTTGCATGTATAATCAGAAGACAGGGAAGTAGTGGAAGAGGACAAGAACCATGCTTTTACTGCTGTGGGAAATGGTTGTCATTGTGTCATGGAATCTCATGATTTTGTGTAAAGGAATAGAATAACTGCTGGCAAAGAGATGAGCAAAAGATATTTTAAAAGAGAAGAGTATAAATTTTCAGTTGGGGTTGGTACCAAGGAACAACCTCAGTTGGAAGAGGAAATTAACTACCTTCAGCTTTTGAAAATTATAGCAAGCACAGAGAACTTAGCAGAGTCTTGATTAACATTAATGCTAATGGACAGGTATGTAACACTTGAAAAAATATTTGAGCAATACAGTTGTATTTAGACACCAAGTAACAATGGCTTTGTAAGAGGTAATTGGAGGTGATTAATTCATATTCATAAAAAATTAAAACTATTACAGAGTGTCCAAAGGAGGGCTACAAAGATGGTGAAGGGTCTGGAGGGGAAGACATATGAGGAGCAGCTGAGGTCCCTTGGTTTGCTTAGCACCGAGCAGAGCAGGCTGAAGGGAGGCCTCATGGTGGCCTGCAGCTCCCTCACGAGGGGAGCGGAGGGGCAGGCGTTGAGCTCTGCTCTCTGGGGACAGCGACAGGACCCGAGGGAACGGCATGGAGCTGGGACAGGGGAGGGTCAGGCTGGGGGTTAGGGAAAGGTTCTGCACAGGTTCTCCCCTGGGCAGTGGTCATGGCACCAAGCTGCCAGAGTTCAAGCATTCAGACAACACTCTCAGACATGTCGTCTGTTATTTCAGTGGTCATTGTGGGTCCCTTCTAACTCGAGATATTCTGTGATTGTAAAAGGAGATAGAAAGAATTCATTAGCTGTTTCTCTCAGCCAGAATGATCATTCCTCTACCTTGTGTCTGTTGTTTTCTTTCTTTCTGCTGGCAGGAAATGGTCCTTTGAAGACATAACGACTTGTCTAATTTTCTGCATGTTAGAAGTCTCATTAAGCATAATAAATTATTAATGCCAAAGAGATTATGGTGGAGGGCATTTGTGGGATCAGATCTGCAAGTGTTAAAGACTTCTGGAAAAAGCTGTGGCCTGTCTATACAGTAGTGGTTTACTGGGACACCAAGCTTGATAGTGAGGTACAAATAATATTTATAAGGATCAGATTATATGATGAATGTGTATTTTCAGGCAAACTTAAGATGTTGGGCAAGTCAAATGTTAAGAATCTTCCTCATCTCTTGAGCTAAATTATATCTTAAAAAGAATTACACGGGTTCTTTCAAAATCTCAGACACATTTCATAGTGTTTGGTAGATGACTTACACTGCTGTTATGCAGAATGCACTTTAATTAGGATTTTAATGGATTTCTTGTGTCACCATTCAGGGTTATAATATGCTGTTTTCTCTGGTGTTTTAGCCTACTGGTAAAATATTAATACTACATTTTTAGGCGAAGCTGTTCTTTGAAAATATTGCTTTTTTCTTGTTTTTCTCAGACTAATTGTTCTCTGATGTGCAAATATTGCTTCTTCATTTAGGTGGGAATACAAATACACGATGGACTCATTGCTGCAAAGGATTAGAGGACTAAGTTCAGGAAAGACTGTGGAAGTCTCCAGTGACTTCAGTTGGCTTTGGATCATGCCATAGCAATATTTTCAAGATAAATCTTTTTAGTTTGGTACTGACACTAGTTTTACAGCAGTAAAACTTAGTAAGTCAAGGTGTATTTTTTGTTAAAGTATACGATGTTGAGAAGTATTACTGCAAATATTTTTTGAATGAGATTATCCATTTGTTTTAGTCACAGTTTAGCTCAAAGCAAGCGACATTAACATACATATATTTGAAATAAATGTGTTTGTTGTGTGTATAGAATCAGGTTTTTTTGAGATAATGTCTTGGTATACCACTACTTTCAAATCATTGACAGAAGTGCGTATATTTTAGAAGGGAAGGAAGAATAGCAAGAGAAGCTTTATTTACTTTGGAGACAGCTAAAAATAGGATGAGAGAATGCTGATCTGTGCTTGTGCTTTTGGTGTAAAGAATGTAAAATATATTGTCTTTGTTTGTTGCATTCAGTTTAATTTCTAAGTTGAATTCAGAGGGATTGTCAGAAATGACAAAATGCTGCATAACACGGTAGTACCTCTTCTGCAGCTGGGCATATGCCAATGGCCTGAAGGCTACATCTGCTTTGCATATGAATTTACATAGCATATTCATCAGAACCTAATATGCAGGGTTAGCCTTTATATATGTGTATAGCTTACAAAGCAACTGCATAAAATGTGTTTCAAAGGCTGCAGGGGAAAAGGGCATAAAAAGGAAAACTGACACTTCTTGTGTCCATCCCTCTCTTCATGCATTATTTAATGTGCCTTGCACTGCCAATGTGCATCAGGCTGAAATTCTTCAGGAAAAGAAAAAAGGGAAAAAGAAAAAAGGAAAAAAAAAAAAAAGGAAAAGAAAAAAGGGAAAAAGAAAAAAGGAAAAAAAAAAAAAAAGGAAAAGAAAAAAGGTTATCACAAGCTAAAAGCTTGTTTGGAAGACAAAGAACCTCACCAGTCAGATGATCTTTGTCCTGAAGCTGAAGTTTCACTCTCCTAAGTACAAAGCAACAATGTAAAACAGGAGGATTTTGGTGCCAGCAGCAACCCTTACGTACACAACAGAGTGCTCGGAATCTCTTCCAAAACTGCCCAGGGAGTGAAGTGCAACATTCACACTCGTCCCCTATCTACTTTTGATTTCCTTATGTGAAGTCTAAAAGCAGTGAAGACCTTTGGGTGCAGTTTTCAGATGATGATTGGCCTCAGAAGCCTCAAGTTTTTTCTTCTCTCATGCCTGAAAAAACAGGTCTTTTTGACAAGAAGTTCTTGGTGGCCAAAGATTCTCCTCCTTCTTCACCCCTTGCTTTAGAGAGGGGCAGTATGAAAAAGTATGTTGGGGAAGAAGTAGATATGACCCTTTACAATTGCATTTTGATCACTTGGGGCTTCTGCAAAAATGTGTTTAAGCAAACCCAGTCCTTCAGAATTAGCACTGGAGATACCTCTGGGAAAATCTGTCTTTTAACCAGAAAGCTCAACAACATCAAATCATGCTTTAGTTTCAGAATTTCAGAATATTAAATTTCAGAATTTAATTTAAGAACCAGAGAATGTAGGGTTTTTTGTTTGTTTGTTTGTTTGTTTGTTTGTTTTTTCTTCTTAATGTTTTCTCTCTTATTTCTCTTTGTTTCTTTTAAATGAAAGCTTAAATTTGACTCATCTGGTGAGGTCATCATTGAACCATGGGAAACAAATTATGTGTTTTCTATATCACATTTTAAGGTGAGCAACCAGACAGAACAATGGACGTGCAGTCTAACAATACCTTAAAATCTTAAGAAAGAGGGATGGGATCTTTCATTGTAGTAGTACAGTTGAGGCCAATGAACATCACCACACTGTCCTCACATATAATACCTTTTGTTTAGAAATCAGAGCAAAAATAAGGTTGAAGTGTCAGATTCTGTGCTTGTGCCTGTGTTAGAGCCCACTTTATCTTTGTTACAAATATCTGTTGGGTCTGAGAATGCTCGTGCTCAGTTGTAAATCAGAACTCACCCCTAGATGACACCTCAGCTTGACACCAGCACCCATACATACCCTGGGCCAGACCTGCTCATGAGGCTTGAAGAAATGGATAGATATTTGTATTGCAGCAGAGTCCTGCTCACATTAAGGCTGCACATGGTATTCATTTGGAGAGATCTATTCGAGTCTCTGTCAAATATTTGCTTTTCACCTTGAAATAATGCATGCTCGTCTTCAGTCAAGGTCACTTTTTCTTGGGGACGTTTGAGCCACAGCAGATCTTTTCTGTGCAGAAAATGACTTCCCACCCAATCCACATGTATTACTGCAATGCTAAAAGTAATGCCTTTGCAGTTCAAACAGGAAAGTGCCTCAGTGATTTGGAATAGACACTGTAAATCTGATGGGAAGTAAGCGGCTAGGGTTACAGGTATCTGACCCAATTGTGTGGTAAAATTCCATTTGATTTGTCTACTTGTAAGGGTTTTTACATCACACTTTCAACACAGTTGCTCTTTTTCTGTAAGATAGAAACCTCTTTATATTTTAGACAAGTGATGTACCAATATTGAATGAATGTGAGCTCTATTTATGTTTGACTGAGTTCTTTAGTCATGGTCTGATCAATCGTTCCTGATGCTCACAGGAGGCCTTTCAGCCGGCTTTGCTGAACTTTGCACTGTCCTCAGAGTATGACTGCAGTATGATTGAAAGGGAGGGCTCCAGAAGTCTTCGCTTATCCTAGATATTTTTCCCTTGGTAGGTACATCAAGAGCTTCACGTGACTTTCATGGTATTTTTTTTCAAATCTATGCAAAAATAATTATATATTAGAGGTATGGTAGTAGGGCAATGTTTTATAATACAAGTAATAAAACTTTAGAAATTGAGTGCCTTAGTTTTGCAAATACACTTGACAGATACTTCTGCGCTTGCTATATTTTTTATTGCAAAAACGAACTGTGAAGACAATGATGGGTAAACTAGTCTAGGGGCTCCAAATATTAGTGACTGTACTTAGTGTAAAACTATTGACATTGAGATTTTTATGCTGAAAAGTTGCAATGAACTTCTCATTTTTACCTGTTTTCATTCCAAGATTATATCTGAAAATTATCTATTGGCTGTGGATAAGTTATAACTATACAGTCACGAAATTCAGTTGCAACAGCTGGTAGCCTGCACTGTGGCATCCACCTTCACATGTGCCTAGAAATCCATGTTTAATTTACAGCTCTAATTTTTCATTTGTCTGTCTAAGGCAGATTTGGATGTGTAACTAATATCACTGAAATATATGAATGCATTTCCATAATTAGTGTCTTGTGAGGATAGACTTGGATTTAATGGGGGATTCAAGTCTTAAGTGTCTTGCAAATTGTAATATATTGATTAATACTATCCTCTCAACCAGAACATAGTTTAACAGCCACCTGTTTCCAGAAAATCCAGAAACCCACAACTGAAGTAACTTAGCATTTCAATCAGAAAAGTAAATGAAGTTAGATGGATACATTGCAATTAAACTACCTTTGTAAAATAACATTTTTGAGGCCTTAGTTGGCAAACATTTGGAAATAATTTTGAATATTTTTACACAGGATGTATTCAGTAATTAGAACAGGCCCTCCAGTAATCTTTCATACACTAGTAATATTATTTCAAAGTGGGAAAGCTGAATTATTAAATGACTTAAGGGCACAATATTTACCAGATGTAATCAGAGTCTGAGAATGAAGAACAAGCAAGGTTTGTTTTTCTTTATAACTGTTTCCTTCAGCAATCAAACAGGCTTCTAAAAAACACCTGAAATCAGACTACGTATCCTGGGCAGGGGTGGGTTTGCTTCCTTTGGTCCTATTAAATTAAATTTGCCAGGTATGTAACACTGAAATTGTACTTTCCGAGAAGGAGCACACCTAGACAAAAGGAAAATGAGAACACCATGGAAATTAGTATCACTCCTCCTGGTGCTATTGAGCTTGCCTTTGTACAGGGTGCTTGAAGCTCAGTCTTTTCTATTTCTTAGGGGAAATCCAGGAACAATTGTTAGAGGAGTATCACTTCTGAAAGGAGCATGCAGGGGGATGAAAAATGAACGTTAGTTGCCAGAGGATTTTTTTTCCTTCCTGTGGGAATGTTAGGCTCATGGTGGTGGCCTGTTACACTGTAATGAACAATTTGCTCAGATTTCTCAAGACATTTCTCAAATGCATGATTTGCTTTTGTACGGAAGAATTTTCTTATCTGTATTTCGTAAGGTGAGAAGAAATTCAGAAGGAAATAATTACAGACATGGTGTCCTGCCAGGAAGTATTCAGTTGATTTATTGATCAGGCTTGTGAGGACTCCCCTGGACCAGAAGTCCTCTGATGCCTGGGTTTGCTGCTGGAGGACAGCATCTGGAGTAATTTCTACCTGCAACAGAGGAAGACATTATTCACTTCTTTTAACAAGGTACCCGCAATTCAAAGTGCCTGCGAACAGCATGCCTACAAAGTTTATCCATGTCCTTGAACCTGCATTATTTGGTCTAAAGTGACAGTGGAGCTGGACTAAGTATGAATGACTGAAATTTCAAAAATATTAATCAGCTTCATTCTTCTGTTTGTTAAAAGCACACTGGAAAGAGAATGAGGTCTGAAAACAGAATTGTAGAATCTCATTGCAAAATACTTTTCTATCCAAGCAAGATAAAGAAACAAGTGTACAGTGTGTATAAAGTCTGCAGTAATTGGCTCAGACCTGTGATTCTCCTTACACAGTGACAGAGAGCATTTTCCTCTTGGGGACTGTACTGCAGTGATTGCCATTTCCCCACAGACAACCGGCCTCCCACTCTTTATCTGATTGGCTGGAGAGAGATAAAAGGAGAAAAATGTAAAGTCAAATGGGTATTTCTCAGGTATAGAGATTTCCATGTCCTCTCGTGCCCTGGGCTTTGTTTATCTTTGTTGCTACACCATCTGCAGTTCTACCCTTGGCCTGTTGCTAACGGCTGCTCATCGAAGGTCAGGCGTGGTCACAAAGCTCCTGGACCGTCTGTCACCTCACACAGGGAAAAACCGCCTGTTCTGCTATCAGCCAGCTCCAAACTGTTACTGAATATCATTCTTCAGCATCTTCCTACTTTTTCCAGAAGTTCTTTCTTTCTGTACATTTTCCAATTTGCACAGAAAATCATAGTTTTATGCCTTTGTACCTGAGGCTCAGGAATCAAGGACATAGCTATTGATGGGGGGCTTTGGCAGTGTGCTAAGTGTGCAGTGAAAAAGAGTCCTTGTCCCAGCCTCTAAGATCCTTCTGGTATTGTTACACACAATAGAAAACTAAAATAAACACATTAACCAAACTAAAAGACTTTTCTGGTCCTCATACAGAGGTAAAGAAAAGGTATCTATCCAGTTTTTCTTCAGAATGTCGATGTATTTTATTTTCAGTTAGAACATTTTTCAATTTTATTTTCAATTAAAACATATATTATTTTCAATTAAAATATTTACATCCTATACCCCTTATATAAGAGTAATTTCGGTTTGCATATGATCAGCCAGTGGAACCTCATCCATAAGAAAAGTAATAAATCTGCCAGGAAAGCTCATTAGTTTAATTTATTCTGATTAAATACAAGGATTGTTCACTTCCCTGTGTCACCAATGATTAAAATCAAAATTTTAAATGTGGCCAAAAGGGACATTTCAGCTACTGATTCAGTCTGTAAGGTGGAAAGCAGGTTTTGTATAGGAAAACACTGTTAAATATGCAAGCACAGTATGCTTGTGTGTGAATATGAAATACATTTACATAAGGATCTAGACTCATAATCTCAAAATTTCCTAGGAGGGATTCATTTGGAGGTGGCAGATGAACACCACTATTTCTTTTCTCATTACTAGTTCAAAATATAACAGTTTAGTAGGAATAAGAACAAAATAAACAGTTAATTCTTTGTGATCCAGAAATGACTGTGCAGAGGTGGGTTTTAGGTGAGACTTTTGTGTGCATTTCTTTGTTGACATAAAATATTTCAAAAAAAAAAAAAAAAAAAAAGCAATATTTTGAGGAACCCTTCACAAGATAGTATTCATAGTAGCTCAACTAGCAAATGATCTCCTCTCTTAAAACCACTGGTTATAATGCCAGTGACTCAGTAATTCATCTTTCTAGCAGCAAGAGAAATGATCTATTTGTACCATAAACTGGCATCCTTTTTCCTTACCATCTCTGCTTATCCCTCTCTTCCCTGAACCTGTGTGTTTACTTCGCTCGTGGTTTTGTCCTATCTTGCTCATTTTCTCTTCCTCTTCTCCATAAACCTTTCCTAAAGCCCCTTCCAATCTCCACCTTTCCCCTGAGTGGAAGCACAGCAGGTGTATGCCGAGGACTAGCGTTTTACCAATTGCTTGTGTATTTCTGTAGAAGAGACAAAATTCAGAATGAATAAGACCCACGATTTTCCTAATCCACCATCCTCTGACCTCGGATGTATAATCTGACCAATATACATTTTTCTGTACTAGTTTTCTGTTTTCTCCTAATTTTTAGTGGTGTATTTTGCATAGGCTGTAGAAGTATGGAAACAAAGATGTAATAGCAGAATGCAATAGCATTTCAGTTGAAGGAGAAACATATTTCTGGGCTATTCCTTCTTCATAAATAAATGCATGAAATGGGATATCTGCTGAAGCCTAAACTGTATAATGTACAGCTCACAACACTCCTTCCACTTATAAAGCTAGTTTGGGCACTTACCACCCAAGAGTGTATGAACACAAGGTTGTTCAGGAAACACAAAACAAAAGAAGCACAGAAAGCTATATAACTATGGTATTTGAGGCAAACACTTTGACCTGTACATTTCAAAGCACATTTCTGAAGTTGAAAATGGAATTTAACCGTATTTAAATATGAGGAAAACACAGTAGAGAAAAACTAAATTATTTGTTCAAAGTCACTTCAGTGGACTTAAAGCTGAAAATGAACAAAATTTGAAGGAAATACCCATATGGGCAGAAGAGAATATATCAGATTTATTATTAAATGGAGCACATTAAACATTATTCATGTTGCAGAAGGAAGATGGCAGACTTAAATCCAGGAAAATATCTTTTTTTTTGTTGGAAAAAGTCAGTCTAAACACTAGAATCTGGAGGGGGGGATACCTGCTTAAATACCTTAAATACATGCTTTGTCAAGGATTAAATTTTTGTTCTAAAGCCAACTGATGTCTCTAAATATCTACTGACTTGGCGGTTAGGTTATCTGAAAATGGGACTGCAGCTTCAAATCCCTCTGCTGACTGCTTAGTGTTGGGGGCTCCAACCTAACCATTTCATGGTCTGAGGAAACCATTTTCTGTGGAACTTGGGGACAGGAATGAAGTAGCCACTGCTGCAGAGATGACTTCTTGGCTGCCAAGGGCAGTGTGACTGCACTGCTTCTCATCTCAGCTATTGCTAAGACCAGACATCTGTTCCCAGCAGCAGAGTGCAGGGTGTGGGGACATACCACTCATCTTCCCCTGTGACCAGTTGCACCTTACGTCTCTGCTTGGAATACCCCATTTCAATAGCAGGTCCTGTGCTCAGCCTTCGGACTCAGACCCTCAGGACCCAGAAATGTGGTTATATTATATTTGGCCATTCGTCACATGGAGCCAGGTGGCATACCTTCTACTGCTGCTAAAATGCAATTTTCCTCAATGAACCCTTGCACGTGTGCAGGGCCTGACCCACTAGATCATCTGCAAGTCCTGCCACCTTTTGGGATTTATCCTGAGTGTTATTCAAATGATACACAGTGGAGCCTCAGGAAAATAATGGCAGTGAATACAATGTACATTAAATGCGTTCATCAATCCTACTCCATCTGATGAAATGTCACTCCCAGACACAAATTTTCTACTGCATGGGAGGAAAAAGAGAATCCACTAGACTTTTTTGATTATAGTTTTCATCATAAGTTATTATCATTATTATTTATTTATTTATTTATTAAAGATTGTTGAAAAGTAATTGTGTGCATTTCATTTTATCATAAAGAGGGAAAAATCAGAAACTTATTGGTGATTTATTTTCAGGCTTGGGCCCATGTATCTGGCTGATTAAAGAAAGCTTGAGTTTTTGAGGCAGTCACACATGTGATGAGGCAGTTGTTATGGCAACAATGCATTTTTAATGAGTTATAATAATGACAGAACAACATCTTTTAAATTATCAGGATTTAAAGTTACAGCTGCTGTGTTTTGTCTTCCATACACACTTTGAAAATATTGAAATATTTTCATGAGCGTGTAGTACCATCCGTATGCTTTTCTTGAGTATGAAGAAAAAAAAAAAAAGAGCTTTAAGAGAGGGCATATGTTAAGCCAATAACAACTTTCATTGTTTCTCATGATTTTCATTCCTTCTGTGATTATGATTTTACTGTTTTTTAATCAGACATGTTCCATTGTGACAATCTTAACTGTAGCCAAATTGTTGAAAGGATTGCTAGGTGTTCCCAAATATAATTTGGCTGCTACAATAACTTTCAGTTAAACTTGAAGGTAGTAGTTTTTTGGGATACTTTTTGGAAGTCACAGAAGCAATGAACTTCAGTGATCCTTGTGACTCTCATAGATATCCTTGCTGGAAAGAGATGAAGGTATATTCCTCACTGTAGCCTTCCAGGATGTGGTGAATATAAACCTGCTCTGACCATGCAACTGCTTTCACCAAAATTCCTGATGACACTGCAGGAGGGCATGGACAGTCTTTTTTTTTTTTTTTTTTTTCCCCCTCCTCAGGAGAAGGACTTTTTTCATCTTGCAATGGAACAAGAACATGGAATGGAAGGAATTACATTCACATATAACTCATATTTCTTACCACTCATGTTGTAAGTAAAATATCCAGATATTTCAGACTATAGGTTTCTTTTAGGCCCAGTTCCCTTCAACATATCCAAGTCATCTACATGAACTGGCTATCCCACTGGTACTGAGCAGCTGTTCCCAGAGGGCTGTTTTATTCTTTTGGGTGAGCTAGACTGCTAAAGAGAAATGAGTAGAAGCTTCAGATAATCCAGTAACGGCTAGGGTACTTCTGGAGTATATTTTTGAGACTTTATTGTCTGTTCTAGAACACAGAATCATAAAATCATAGAATCACAGAATGGCTTGGGTTGGAAGGGACCTTAAATATCATTTGGTTCCAACCCCCCTGTACTGGACAGGGACACCTCCTAGACCAGGTTGACCAAGCCCCATCCAGCTTGGCCTTGCACACTTCCAGGGATGGGGCATCCACAGTTTCTCTGGGCAGCCTATGCCAGTGCCTCACCACCCTCCTAGTGAAGAATTTCCTCCTATCATCTAATCTAAATCTCCTCTCTTTTTGTTTAAAATTATTCCCCTTTTTTCTATCATTATCTGCCCGAGAAAAAAGTCGTTCTCCATCTGTTTTATAAGCCCCCTTTAAGTACTAGAAGGCTGCAATGAGGTCTCCCCAGAGCCTTCTCTTCTTCAGGTTGAACATCTGCTGCTCTCTCAGCTTGTCTGAGTAACACCCCCACATCCTTCTTGTGCTGAGGGCCCCAGACCTGGACACAGCATTCCAGGAGCAGAGCTGAGGGACACAATCACCTCCCTCCACCTGCTGGCCACCCCTCTGGTGATGCAGCCCAGGATGCAGTTGGCCTCTTGGGCTGCAAGCACACACTGCTGGCTTATGTCAAGCTTTTTGCCCACCAGAACCCCCAGGATGCAGCAGTATCAGTGTTTTCTCTGCACTGACTGCAGAGCTCCCGTCCTTGAAGCCTGAGGAACAAATGTTTCAACTCAGTACTCCTCTGTTCTACTCATGTTATTAATACCAGAAAAATGGATTGTGGAGGAATAACACAAACATGAGTCATCTGTAGAACTGCGTAAAAAAGAAAAAACAGAAGTGGGATCCTGGAAGAATTTATTCATCCCTCACTTTTAAGGAAGCCACACACTTAAATTATGAAAAAATACGGTGCATGATTTGCTTTGGTACATGTTTTGCGTGTCTAAGAAAATATTGTACTTATTCCTGAAAGGATTTGAAATAATATTTGGTTCTCTATAACTGCCAAGCTTCTTCACCCTGTTGCTGAGATGTGCCTTAGGACATTTACCGATACAAATCCATGTATCATTGCTTCTAAGCACCTGAGAGATCATTTTAAATGTTAAAAAAGCCCTTGCCCATCTATCCCTTGAATACTCTTCAATGAAAAAAAAGGCATTTTCATGTAGAATTTGGCAATAAGTTGATCACACTTTTTTAGCACTGATAATTAGCTTTTTCCTTTTTTTTAAAAGTGAGGTCATCTTCAATACTTACTCTTCTCTTGAAGTGTAAAGGAAAACATTACTCTTAAAATGCATGAGAGGTGTCTGAAAAAGACTACTTTAAAATCTGGGACCAACCATCATATGAAAGAAAAAGCATACATGACATGGAAGCTTTTTCTTTCCTTGTACTTTCAAACTACTGCATCAACACATATACTGATGGAAAAGATCCATTTCCTCACTAGATTCAAGGAATCATCTGACAGAAAAATACCAGGAAGGACTTTCCTTTATGTGTCATTTGGGGGATGAAACAAAATAAGTCTTTGGCTAGATAGATTTGGTTTTAGGATAGTTCTCAAAACTGAATCAATACATATTGTTCTTACATGCCTGAATATTTAATTTGGAAGGCATATAACTGCCATATTATGCACACGTGTAACATTGTCAATTTAGTATATTGCCCAGACTTTTTTTGAAGGAGAAAGACTACAGAAGGTGAGGCAAGGTCTGGAAAAACTGCAAATGTCAACTTTTTGGGGGGATTGTTCCATAAATTTAGACACCTACTAAACGTGCAACTCTTAAAGATTGCAAACTTACTGAAAGATGGGGCTAGATTTTTAAACACTTTTTTTTTTTTGTTGTTTTTTTGTTTTTTTGAAATTAGAAGAATGATTTAGAGAAAAATTGGGTGCAATTTAACAATGAGAGATGCAAGCATAGGTAAGGACAATCATATACAGATGCAGAATGGAGAGTGATGGCTATGTAGAAATACTGCAGAGAAAGCTATTGGTTACAATGGCTCACAAGCTGAACATGAGTCATGGTGTTGTGGCAAAGCAAACAATTTAGTATGATGTATATAAAGTAACGCATTACCCTGGAGATATATGAAGTAATTCTTTCCTGTAGTGTACTGCCACAGCCTCTACTCAAGAACTGTAGCTTGCATGAGTGTTGAATTTAATAAGAAAGTGGATGATAAATTAATTTAAAAATAATATAAGTAAACTGTAGAATCAGACAGATGTAAGAATGACCGGATAAAGACATAGATATTACTCAGTATTTATCCTTTCCTACAATGTTCCTTTTTTTTTTTTTTTTCATTTTTCCATAGCTCAACTTTTTTGGATTATTCTTAACAATTCAAAACATAGCTATAAGGAGGAACAGATCATAGCTTTGATCTGCTCTTTTTGCAAGACAGGGAACACTATGTTGCAGCATTGGAGGTTTGAATTCAGGATGAGGATATTTTCCTAGCAAAGCAGTGAAGTGCTGAAGTAGCTTGCCAGGAGAAATGCTGGAATCTCTCTCATGGATTGTAAGTATACACACAGGCTGGAGGGACATCTGTCAGGAAATACAGTTGATCTTTAGGGGGCAGAAATAAGATAGATAACCTCTTAAGGACCTGTTTTCTACACTTCTATGAGTGTTTCAATGTGCTCTTTTTGACTTACAACACAATGCCATCCATGGCATGTACAAAGCTAACGAAGTCTGTGTATTTTGACTTTCTTCTACCTTCCTTTTTTTGTGAGTGTTCAGAAACATCTAGGACAGTCATATAGTCAGACTGGGTAAGTGAATCTTTCAGCAAAATGCTGTTTGAAGTAACTGTACTTATGAAATGACACTAGGACTCATGCAATGCAGTGGGGTAATACAAATAGAGCAAACTATTCTGGTTCACGAATGTATTAGCTTGAAGCTATAGTACCTTGCCAACCCAACCCCCCTGGGGTCAACAGGCTGAAATCAAGACTTCACCTTTTTGAACATCTAGGCATACATAAACACGTGGGCTCCCATCTTACCACTGGTATGCAATAAATTGCATTAAGGCTTTCTCTGGGTTGCTGAAGATGTGCTGTGAAAAGTCCTTAAGATAAGTGGAAAGCCCTTATTTCAGTTTTATCTACAGTGTCTGTCAAAACAGACCAGTCCTCTGTATCATTTAGTGAACCCTTCACTCCCTCTCTTTGGTGACCAGCTAATCACTTCTGTACCATTCATTTTAGTGGCACTTCTTTGTCAAGTAGCTCTTCAGTGATTTGGGCAGGGATTAAACATGGGGGTTTCCAACATGTGGAGGGCCAGATGCTGAAATCTTTTCTCAGCAGCACTAACAATTCCCTTCACCATCACCACCCTTGGAGTCTATGAGCATGTTTGGGAAATGAGGTGCACTGCAAGAGCAGTGAGTTATGTCCACATTTCAGAGCCAGAAAGCAGGCTAATGCCCTGAGTTATCTGTGCCTCCACCGTGGCAGGTGTACCTGGTGTTGATGTGCAGCACATGGCACTGAGGTCTCTCTGGGAAGACTCTGATGTTGGCTTTTGACATCAGTCACACATCAGCACACAAGACGGGTGTCTGTAGATGGCAGAAGGATATATAGGAGAAGCTGGTTGCTGATTTCCTGGGCTATAAGTGAAAGTCCTTTTGATATGTGCAAGGTGGGGACAGCATCCAGTGGCAGATTCCACAGATTCCTCTCCAGTGCAAAGGTTCACTTGTATATGGTGTGTTTGTTATGAGATCTGTCCTCAGGGAATTGAGCTTTTCCCGGAGGGCAGTGTGGGCATAGCTGTGCCTGTGTCTGGCCAAAGCTACTTCTGTTTTCCTCATCTGTTTTTCCTTTATCTTTTATCCATTTTTATTCTCCATCATTCTGATTACGTCTGGAAACACTTCACTACAGTTTGTTTCAGTGCCTGCATTTTCCTGCAAAAAATCTTTGTGCTTTGACTTGTATCCATATACTAGTTACTGTTTATATTTTTTTATCCTTTCACTTTTCTGTTCTTTTTCCTGCTATTTCCTAATATTTCACAAGAGCCTGGGAAATAGAGACCATAACTTTCATTCTATATATGTGGCAAAGCTGCTTTTTTTTTTTTTTTTTCCCAGCTTAATAGAAATGGTTTTAGAGATTTTTTCCAACAGTAGTGATATCAATACCAGATTTTATGAGAAATATTAGTTTGTCTCAATGAAGCTCTTGTAGAATGTTAAAACAAATGTTGCCCACTATGAAAAGCTTAGTAAGAGATTATTTAAAGATGGTGATACAGATCTGTTCTTCTACAGTGAACAGGAAATCCAGCTCATTGCTACCTGATAAAATAACCATTTATTATTATTAGCATGCAGAGGTTTCTGCTTATCTAAACTGATGTGTTGAAAGGGATCAGAATGGATTTGCTCATTATTCCCAAGTGTCTAATAGTCACCAATGTCCTGTTTTTAGGTTTATCTTTTTTGAAAGCATAAGTAATAACATTTAGAATCACATCTCAGAATCTTCTTTCATTGGTAAAATAAAAATGCCCTCTTAAAACAATTTATGAGAATCAAGTTTCTATAATCTGATTTTTCTAAAACTTGTAATCATCCTGAGAGTTCTGATGTTAATCCTGTTTTTTTTCAGTATTTTTCTCTTACATATGGCCACATTTTCAAAGTAGCTACAAATTAGTCAACCAACAGTATGCTGCCTCTCACACACACTCATCTTAAAATCTCAAAAGAAAAATCCATATTCCTGAAAAACAGCAAAAAAACACAACAGATTTTCAAATTGTATAATTTATCAGTCCCATTTTTTTAGCCTACAGGCAAATGATAAAAAATTCAAGTTTTGTGTACTGTTGCCTAGGAACTGCAATTGGCCATTCTGTTTTACCTTCACTGCTAACATATTTTATAGAAAACTTTTATTTTAAAAGTTCTTTCAACATGAAAGCATTTTTTACTTGTAGATTCCTGGTCACTAGTACATGCAGAGGCAGGAACAAAAGAGAGATTTTCACCTTTAAATCCATGAATTTACAGTACCAAACAATTGGCTGAGGAAATATAAGACCAAAATCCAGACTGGTAGTCAAGAAGTAATGCACCTGGAAAAAATAATCTGAGCTATCCTAGGCAACAATGGATGTATTAGTTATCACCTCTCAGGAAAAAGACTTTTGACTTTCTCTGAATGATTTTTTTTTTTCAAATATGTATTAATCAAGATGGAGTAGATGCAAGTTGCTTTTCAGGAATTCCCTCAAGTTCTGATGGACAGAGTTTAGCAATATACTAAAGGACAAGATGTGCGGTATTTGCTTGAATTTTAATATATTCATTATATACTTTTTCTAAGCAACCACAGCTAACCTCTTAAAGAATTAGGACCTAACAGCTTGATAATCCACCTCTACACATAATTACTTTCTATGAGAAAGGTTGCAACATTGTTTCTTTACATTGATTTTAATTACATTCATTCATATTTTTTTTCTTAGTTTTGCTTTTGACTTTTGAAGGTGGAATTTGTCATAATTTGACTGAAACCTACATGATATGATGTGATGAGAAGAATGAAGAACAACAGTAGTGAACTGCTGCCACCTAGAAGGGATGCTATCTCTGGGGGTTACACAGGTGTTGAAACAGCCATGGTTCCAATCTGAGCACACAATCATCTAGGTGCATAGGTGTGTATTCATCCACTTATTGCTGTGTGCAAACATATCATTTTGCAACTGTCCATACATTTGGCACATGCACCTCCAATCTCTCAAAGCTCATATAGAATGGACTTTTTTTTTTTTTTTTTTTTTTTTTTTTTTTTTTGTGAAGACTTTTAAATCTAAAAGCAGGTAGACACTAGACTTCAGTATTGACACCTGAGGCTTTCTGCAGCCCTATGGCCAAGATAGGTGATGATGCAAATAATGTAGGCATTGCAATCTTTGGCTGCTGCTAGGTCTGCTTTAAGTGGATACTGTCCTCCAGTCATTGCTGCTTACATTTTTTTTTTTTTTTTGGCTAGGGATAGCTACATTTCTCTTTACATTATTGTAGACACCCTATATTAGTTTTACATGTTTCTGATCGAGGGATTGCTGAGAGAGGTCCATTTTCATTAACCTTCACTTTGACACTAGGTTTTGCAGTAGCTCAGGTTACCATGTCTAGTCTGCACCAGGGTGAGGCAACAAGAATGCCAGCCTTAGTCTAAAGTAAACATGCTCATGATACCTGGCAGCCAGTCCAGTTCAGGTCTGTCTGTATGACAAATAATCTCTGATTGTCATACTGATTTGCTGAAGTTCCTGGGATGGACATGACAAGACAGAAGTCCTTCCTTAGTTCTCAGTGTTTTGGTTTGGCTGCTAGCTTCCTAGAACACATCACCAAATGAAGAGTCAGCACATTATCTGCAACAGTGTGAAAGGCCAACCTGGTGATTCCATAATATAAAGGCACGTCTGTTTGAAATGCTGAGAAAAAGTGAGGAGCTGGCTAAGAAGTGAGGAAAGGTATTTTTTTATTTCCAGCTTACTTAACTAGTTCAAATGGTAGCTGTTTTTCTGCAGTTGCTTTGGACTATACAATAATTTTGCACTGTTATTTTGCACTTGTTGTAAATACAGTAAAGAACTAAAACCAGCACATAATGTATCAAAACTGACTTGTGTTTATTAAGTATCTAGTACCTAAAGGGGGCTAGAAGATGGCTGGACAGGGATTCTTTATAGTGAAAGTGATATAGTGATGGAACAAGGGTTAACAGCTTTGAACCAAAAAAGGGTAGATGTAGATTAGATATAAGGAAGAAATTTTTTTCTCAGAGATTGGTGAGGCACTGGCACAGGTTGCCCAGAGAAGCTGCAGATACCCCATCCCTTGAAACGTTCAAGGCCAGAACAGGCCTTGGATGGGGCCTTGGCAACCTGATCTAGTGGGTGGTGTCCCTGCCCTTGGCAGGAGGGTTGGAATTAGATGGTCTCTGAGGTTCCTTTCAACCCCAAACATTCCATGATTCTGTGATTCTATTTAGGCCCATTTCTATCTTTTCTCTTGCATGAATAAAACCTTCTCACACAAGTATTGAAATCTAGCTCCTATATATTTGTCTTTGGAAGGTAGTCAAATGTTTTATGAACTTTGTTGAAGCAAGTGTCAATGCTCTTTTGCGAAATGTTAGATTTACTTTGGTGATGACACTAGAAAAGCCTAAACTGCATGTGGATTGTGATCTAGACGAAATCAGAAAATGAATTTGTAACAAAGTGAGAGAGAATGTTTATTTATTCTGACCTGCAGGCCCATTCTTGAATTAGTGGATTGTTTCCTATGAGCTGGTGACAGCTACCAGCTTCAATTAAGATGTAGCCAAATGTGCTCTTGCAATGTGATCTATGTGGTTTAGGAAATTGTAATCCTGACTTCCATTTCTTTTTCTTTTGGTGCCAGCTACTGTCTTGTCAGTTTAAGTCTGGTCATTGAGTGTGCTATACCCTGCCTAATGCTGCACTAACAACTTCTACATTGCACTGCCATGTTTCATCTTCTAACTTAAACTTCTTCTCCCCAAAATCAAAGCAAACCTTTACAGCAATAAACAAGTCCCTCAGAACACCCATGTTAACAAAATGCCATTTAATATGGTTGCCCACTGTTTGCATAAATGTTTCTTACCCTGTATAGCAATTTAATCCCCATACATATCTATTTTTCCAGCCATGCTTGTTGCTTGCACTTAGCAAAGAACTGATGGTTCAAAAATTACTTCAAAATACTAGTGGAAAAGAAATGATGACTTGAATATGGTACTGGGGCACAATCACTAGTGTTCATTTGCATCTTGATCAAAAATAGTGGTGGGTAGAGGTGCACAATGCATGGTCTATGATGAAGATTTTAGGTGACTTGTTCAAGGTGATCATGTGGGCAAGATCAGAGAAGCTATTTTTAAAGAGAGTGGCCATTGTGAGCTCTGGTCAGTAAGTCTGTAGATACCTTGCTCTCTCCACAACTGCCATACCACATGGTTACATATTTTGTACTTTTACTTCTGATTGGTGAAATGCTGTGTGTTGCCACACAGCATTTGCTCTTATCATTTCCCAGTACAGATGCATTGACTTTTGTGAACAGATCTCACATCACTGATGCAGCTGTAAAAACAAGTCTAGGTGCTCAGTACTCTTTTAGTGAAAGAAGTAGGAACTGACATTTAGAGGTACGTGGTGGTTTTAAATTTGAAAATAGTAGCTGGAAATCAGACACTGATGAAGAATCACAAAATAAAATATATTAAAAGTATCAATATAAATCAAACGTCCTAGGATTTTTTTTTTTTTCCCCCTGAAACTGAAAATGTTATTGTGGTAGTTTCAGTGCACTGGAATAATGGAACATTAAAAGACTGCTGTACTGAGATGTGACTTGTGGTATGGAATCTGCAATTACCCCCACTGTATTAGTTTTATAGGCATATATTTGATGATATGTCAACTACTGAGGCTGTGGGTAACCCAAAGTACACTGCTTGCTGAAATTAGAGGTGCAGGAAGGTAATTAATGAAAATTTCCAAGTAGCAAAAAAATGTAGGTAATCAGATTTTGAAATTTGTCATGTCTGGGGTCAATAAAGGTTCTTTTCACTTTCTTTGGAAAGTTAAATATACAAAAAGGAATAGAAGATGACCTGAGCATACATGACGGTTTCCCTGCCAGTATCTCCTATGGGGACAAGGAGAATGAACTAGCAGTATGTGGCTCTAAGAAAGTTTTCCTTATTTTCTGTAAAATACTGGTGCTTGGCTTTGCATCAGATCTAGCTGGTAGCTGAATAGCAATTGATACTGAAAGAACAGACCAGGGCTCAGGTCATGTCAGATCTCCTGTGATGGCCACTGCAAATCCCAGGGTGGCTGTGACTGAAAAAGACTGTGATCTGTCAGGAGCAGATCAAGAAGCTCCATCTTCCACCTTCCCCCAGTGACAAGAAGGAAGACGACCAGAACCTGGGGAATGAGTGGGATTCTTTGTACATAGAGAGATGTGTAAAAATGCATATTTTGTTAACCTTCAGTTAATTACAGTATTGGGTACTAGTGCTAGAAAATGACAAAGATTTTCTTGAGTGTCATGATGGGAATATATTGTAATAATAAAAATGACCATAAAAACTACTTAAGATAAAAAGAAAACTATGAAAAGATCAGATAGTCACTTACTGGAAAAAAGTGTGACAGCGATGAAGTCAGATGTTGAAAAATTGGATTCACTTTAACAAAAAATATTAGTTTGGGCATACTTTGTTCTATAGAGATTTCAGCTAAAGGGGTAATTTATCTGTAGATAAGTGTACCTTCATAACTCAAGTAGAAAAGTCAAAATGATGAATGTAAGTACGAATTTCAAATGTCTTGGATTTCAAATATTAGAACCTTGAGTAATAGCCAAAATGTGTTTCTATTTCTTTCACAAGTATGCTGATTCAAGAGAATACAATGTTGTCATCACAGGTCCTCTAGTGATTGGAAAATCAAGAGGAATATAACTTTCAGTCAACAGGTAAGTTGCATTTGTGCATTCTGTTTATTGTTGTTTCACCACTTCATACCGACTGAGAATTTTGTACAATTCTGAGAAAAGCCTGGAATCCCTGACAAATACTTGGTAGAGCCAACAGCTGAAGCTGCTATCCAAAATAGAAAGATATCCAAAACCACACTTTCTAGATCCTGAGCCTCCCTTACTTGCTAGTAGATAATTAGATATTTGCTGTTAAAGTGAGTTTGCAAGTTAAGTTAAAAATTAATGTAAATAATGTACTTCACATGCTCCTCTCTGAAGACATTTCTGTATATCTCATATGGGCAAGAATCAGATGGACCAGAAATTTCCATAGTGATTTTTGCCACATTTTTTTGGGATATGATGAACATGTGTTGAAAGTTTGTAAGAGGTTGCTGTCTTCATCCCATTGTCCTCCCATGGAGCTTCAGGAGAGTCTGATAGAGAAAATGAACACATGGAAAATTTGACTTCTGTGGAAAGATACATTTGGTTAAGTTACAAAGAAGATTTGGGTGGAGACTGTAATGGTCAAGTACACAAAGAGCTCCTACTAAGAGAAGGAGCATTTTCTAGTAATGAATTTAAATTGTAATTATGGTGATTCA
This sequence comes from Netta rufina, assembly GCF_964035555.1. Lineage (NCBI taxonomy): Eukaryota > Metazoa > Chordata > Aves > Anseriformes > Anatidae > Netta > Netta rufina. Next base: position 108,515,172 of record NC_140124.1, read on the forward strand.
ACTTCTGCATTGATAACACTTAAAAATGTATTATATATTTAGGCTCAACAATAAGATGCTTAACAGAACTGGGAAATCTCCAGTTTGGGGTGTTTTAAGGAAAAGTTTAAACAACAGGTTGCCAAGACTGAAATTCATGATTCACGCTGGGGCAGGAGATGAACTGGAGGACTTCTCAGAGTTGCTCTAAGTCCTAAGTTTATGTGATTTTCCTGTATGATGTCCACTGCGCAGTTATGTGTTATCAGTACCTCTTAGTGATCTGAAGGACTCAAGGAATGTGGAGATGAAACTCTCTCATTGTAGCAGGAGATCAATATCAGTTAAGAACTGTGATGTTCCTGCTCCGATTTCTTAATCTCTTCAGTTTTTAGTGTTATCGATGTGCTGTTTATAATGGTATTAAGAGCACTAAAGAAAAACGACAGAGGAGTATGGGACAAGGGATACTTCATGGAAGACCAGCAATTTTCACATTTCACTGCTCAGCTTCTCAACAAGATCAGCCTTTAAACTGCAGAAGAAAAAGAAAAAAAGTTCATTTATTTTTATAGAAAGAGAAATGTATTTAATAGGCAAGAATTTTGTTGCTATGTTTACTCAGTGGGAGAATATATGAAACATTTTTTTTTCATTCAAGTGATAAGAGATCAGCTTGTTCTGTACCAACTATTTTTCTTCTCAATTAAGAGTACCAAACATTTCACAACACTTTCACCATTAGATTCACTGAACTCTTAATAGAGTTAATGGCTGATCTGAGGCCAATAATGAGAGAACAGCATAATGCTACCTTTCTTTAACTTTGTGAAGAGCTGACACAATTGTATATTCAAGGCTTTTTAGGCCTGCAAAATTCTTTAGTTAAATGCGGAGTAGAAATACATGTTTTTGGAATATATTTCAATAGGATTTCTGTGTTCCAGTGTGATGTAGATTAAGTATGTTTTAAATGTATCATAATTCATTTTAATGAAGAAAACAATACCAAATTTCTTAGTTATTTAAGTAGCTTATCTTTTACAGAAAGGAGGATATAAATGAAGAAAACTGTCACATCAGAAAGATGACTTGCCCCTTTTAGAGTGATATGTAAGGAGGCAAGGGTCCATAGAGCTGGATGGAAATCCCTAGTGGAAAATTTGTCAAAGACAGAAGAAAGTCAGACCTCAGCTTCTTTGGGGATGCTTGTTGACCTCATGTGGATAGTTGTCAGATTATGCAAATGGTGATACTCAATTCTCTCAAAAGGGCAGTTTGGTTACATGGCAAATATGATGCTCAGCAGACTAAATGTTCTAAGTTCACTGTCACTTAATTATATACTTCTCTATTTGCAAATAGTTCATGACAAATTTTAAATTGCTATGATACTCCAGGGGAAACGTGAAATGGTAAAGTCTGCTCCTGGAATCCTGGGGAGGATTTCTACTCAAAATAGCAACAGGGTCTGTTCCTGAGAAATGGTAAACACTTCTCTGCATTGCTGAGTACCTTTTATTTTGATCAGATCTTAGTGGAGCTCTGCATGTTTCAGCAGCCCTAAGTGAGTGGAATGGATTTATCAGCTTTCAAAAGACATAAAGCAAATGAATCCTGCAGATAACTCCCTGTTTCCTGTAACCAGTAAGCATTGATATATTGTAAAGTCCGACTGGGTTCTGTTTATTGAATAAAACTTGCCAAAAGTGGAACCCCTGGATTTATTACTCATTTGGATGTCTCAGTAACATGACCATAGTTTACTCCCTATGGTGTTTTGGGTTGCCTTAAAGACAACTCTTTTTTTTTTTTTTTTTCCTAAAAGCCAACATTTTATAGTTAAGTTATTGGTAGACAGAGTATTTCTAACTGCAGCTTTCAGCATGGGATAGCTCCATCAGAAAGCGTTGGTGGGTAATACAGAGTAACAATCCCTTCAGAATTTTGTAATGGTTGAAGTCATGCAAAAGATTTTGTCATTTGTCATTATAATCTAATAAAACAAAACAGTACCTTATAGGGATGAAGATGGGAAAGGGTTTTATATGATTATATTACGAGATGATAAATGAGAGCAATTTATGTTCATTATGAGAACAGCATCCCAAAGAGAATGCTGTTATAAATTTTGTTCTGCCCTCCCTTCCTCCACCAAAAAACTAGAATACCAGCTTAGAAATAAGCAGGCAGGCAGGAAAACAAATCCAGACAGAGAAAAGCAAAACCAGTGATGATTTGTCTACACTTTAGTGAGAGCACTATGAATTAGAAAAATAAAATAGAAATGTGGGAGGATAATTGTGACAGATTATTAAAATATAATTCCCCTTTCTTCTTCTTGAATAAAAAGTATTTTGGTTTAGTAAAATAGTTAGAAAAGAAATTTCTTGCTCCTGAAATGTAACAACATCATATTTATATCAGTCAATGAAAACATTTTATTTGTTAATTAATAATTATTTCAATTTGATCTTAAAACCCGAACATTTTAGCATGTTAATTACAAATTTAAAAGGAAAATAATTAAAAGGCATTGTTATTTACAAACTTTTCTGAATCCAAAGATGTCAATCCCCCAGCAATTTGGGGTTGACAGATTCACATTTTTGAAAGAAAAAACATTTGATGGGTAAGTTTCCAACCATGTTTGTAACTGAATAACTACTAAGGTCAACAGTTAGCTAATCCTGTTTCTTCCTTTCCCCATACGTATCGCTGTAGCAGCATCAACAGGCAGGAAAGAAATCTCCTGATGCATTTGCTTTCTGTGGCCTGGTAATTGCCAGATATTAGGCCACAATGCCTTAATTTGTGTCAATATAGTCTGGATTCTAGGGTTATGTTCACCTCCATTCAGACTTGTATTTTTATGTACATTTAAAAAGATGATATTAGCAGATATGATTGTCTCTTTCCTCCTCATTTTATTTCTCTCAAGCAATTTAATACTCTCTCCACCCTCCCAGTATGACCTGTGGTATTTAATAGGTTGGGTGTGGAAAAAGCAATGCAAATACTCTTTGTGTTGATGAAGACAAGATAAGGAGGGAGGGAGCTCAAACACCTGTGTCTCCTAAATCCTTGTGGATGTGTGATCTAAAGCTGATTGAAGTCATTACTGGATACAGTTGTCTGTGCAAATAAAAGGGATGTGTGAATAAGGGTTTGTACTTCTGTTGAGTAGTCACCATTAGTGCTCAGGGAGGCTTTGTGATATTCTTGGAATCCTCCTGAAGGGGTTCTCTGCTGAAATTACAGACCTTAAAGGCAGGGCTGAAAGGGCTCTTTGACGAGCAGAAATCAGGAAAAGCCATGGCAGGTGGCAGAGTTTTGAGGATAAGGTGGTCATGGGAAGACAGCAACACGGAGGTTTGCTTCCACCCTATTGTCTCACTGTCAGCAGGGGACACAAAGAGATTTAACTCAGGGTCCTGTCTGGAGTCAGTATGAAAGGAAAGGCCTTTCTATCATGAAGTTTCTATCATGAGTGCCTGGGCTCAGGGAAAGGCAATGTAGTAATACTGGCTGACTGTTGAAGCAAGAGCTAGCATAGGACATCAGATTAACAAGGAGAGAGATGTCTGTGGGTGCTGACCTCCTATCAGGAGAGGATGTAGGAATGTAAAATGAAAATATTTCTGTAGGGAAACTGGGCAGCAGTCTTGGTTCTTCCCCTTCTTCCCTAGGGCTCTGCTTTTCCCATGGCTGGGAGGGAGAGAGAAGGTGGCAGGAACTTGCAGCTGCTGGGTGTTCAGATGAGCAAGCGGGCACCATGGGTGAGACATAGCAAAAGGACAACCTGCATTGTATCTGGATGCTGGGGTTTAATTAAGAACTAATGAGATTAGAGCTTCTAGCCTTCTTGCTTATCTCATGCTCTCACTCACTTTCCCTGCCCAGCATTATGTTCATCTTCCCTTTCCCACAGGGAGGTGACTGCTCTTCCAAGAAAATTGGACAGAGTTCTGTCCATGTTTACCACTGCTTGCAGCTACCAGTCTAAAGTGCTGGACAGGGAGAGGAGGATGGTTTAAAAAAAGAGAAAAAAAAGAGAGAGAGAAACAGTAGAGGGAACACAAAGGCCAGAGGAGGTGTGTGTGGAGGTGTATTCCAGGTGCTGGAGCAGAGATTATTCTGCAGGCTGACTCTCTGCAGCTGATGGAGGACTATGCCAGAGCAGATATTCCCCTTGTAGCCCACGGTGCTCTCAGCCCAGAACAGGTGGATGTGCCCTGAAGAAAGCTGCAGCCTGAGGAAGGCCCCACACTGGAGGAGGACAATGGAGGAAGGAGAGGCAGGGAGAAGGTGTTATGGACTGACCACAACCCCCACCCATCACCCCCCTGTGCTCCTTGGCAGGGGTGAGGAGTTTGGAGTGAAGGTGTGAAGCTGAAGATGGGATAGGGGTGAGGAAAGATGTTTTAATGCCAGTCTTTATTTCTCATTACCCAAATCTCTTCTAATAGGCAATACATTTAATTATTATTTTTTTCTGAAGTTGAGCCTGTTTTTCACTGATGGTAACTGGTAAGTAATCTACCTGTCGTGACTTTCTCATCCTGTTGCTTTCCACTGTCCACTCAGGAGGAGGAGTGAGTGAGCAGCTGAGTGGGTATTTGGCCCTTAGCTCATGTTATCCCTCCACACGAAGACAACTGCTGAGCAGTACTCATTTCCCCACCATGTGGAGGTGAAGCTGGAGGGGAAAAAAAAAAAAAGCATTTGAAAGCTCTTCCCTGTAAAGTGACTTCAACATTAGATATTTCAGGTCTATATCTTCTTCCAGGATATTTTGCCTGCAGCCAAACACTTTGTCAATTTGTAATAGGTGTTTTTTTACACTTGCAGTCAGAGTAGATGCAGTGAGTCTTAATAGTAGTTGAAAGACTGGTGGCTGACAATAGCTGTTTTTTATTTGAAACTTTCTCTTGTGTATGGATTTTACCATCTACATGGCATAGTTTATCAAGAATCTGCTTGTGAGAACAGCTGTAACATCATTGTTTTTCCTTCATGCCAGTCTTTGTAGACCTTGCCAGCCAGAAAACCTCTTGTAATCTTACATGTCACTTTTGGCCTGAGAGAATAACTCACTTTTCTGTTGCCATCTATGTATTTGTTCCTAATTAAACACTTTAGGTTTTAATAATCTTTTCCAGTGTTTTCCAACCCTGGGAGGAGTCATCCACATTCGAATGATTTCTTCACATTTGGGGTTTAGATAAATCGACTAAGCCTAGTAAGATGGCACACTGAATTTTTTTTTTTTTTTTCCTGTGCTGTTACTCTATACGTCAATGCACATTATGAGCTGCTGTTCTCATAGCAACTTTGTAAATTCTTCTGTTTGGCTGGTGGCAAGCTGGAAATAACATTAATTATGCAGTTGTGCATATTTCCACGCTTCTTGCCTCGTCTGTTTTCTTTTACCTTTGCTTTTCACCAGAGTCCTGCTGAAGGAGTTCTCGTGTCTTTCCTCTTTACATCAGTAGGGGCTTCAGCCTTGTTTGCTACTTTAGTTACTACTTCAGCACCATGACTAACTTGTATAGTCTTAGCGCAGATGTCCAGCTAATGTACATGTATGCTTTCTGAAATATCTGTCTTTTAGCCTTTGGTTATTGGAAACTCTTCCTCATTTCCCCATGAAGCTAACCTACTTGTGAAGATGGAGAAGCAGAGACACATTGATGAGGAATTCCTTTAGTTAACACTGATGTTTGAAATTTGGGGAGCAGTGCTCTTACCTCTTACTCTGAAGTTAGTGGATACTTTAGGACAATAGGCAACTTGTGATGGTGTTCCACAAGTCCTGAATCTATGTCCTGGGAATCTATGTCTGGATCTCTTAATCTTGGTAAATTCTTTCTTAGCATGATATTTCATGCAGTAGGAAAATATAACGTGTGTTACCTGACTTCTTCTTCTCTCTATGGAGAGGAAGAAGAGAAGATTTGAATGCTGATCAATATTTCCATGTTACTAAGGTATACTCTACTAAGTTAAAAATGTAAAAATTGTGAACTGCATCAACATGCTAAGCTCAGAGATGACAAATCGTTAACTTTGGTTAACGAGACTTGGTGCTGCTTTGGATTACAAATGCATGAAATACAAGTGCTGTCAGAGTTTGAGAATCCAACTTGTTCAGTTTTGTGCAGTTTTCCATAAAATCTTAAGCTTTCCCATGTAATTACAAAAATAATTCTTGAATTGCTTTACATATATTACTGGAAAAGCATTTATATCACTCACGGTACTTAAGTTGTTTAATGCACGGATTGTTCCTCTTTTCTGTTAAGTATCAGTCTCTCCCTACCTTATCTGCCACTCAGGTCTTTGCCTTAATTTTTCTAAACAGTTTCATTAGCATTTTTGATATTATAAAAATATGATTTTGGAATATGCCTTGGAAGTAGAAGTTGAGGATCAGTAGTTCCAAAATGTCACTACTGTTATGTCTGGTTTCAATCAAGAGCCAGTAATAAACTGCATAGTACTGTTTTGTTTAACATATAGCATTGGTTTTATCTTATATTTTTGATCTATAATTTGACAAACTCCAGAAAAGATTATTCCTAAACTGAATAATGCCGTGTAGCCATCAAAAGCTGACTGAAGTTTTGCATCTAATTGATGTGCAGCAAAAAAGAACTTGTCTAACCCTTCTCTGGGGAGAAGTCTCAAAAAGGGAAACCAGTAACAAATGTGATGATAACATAAAAGGCAATACAGAAGCAGAAAACCTGGCTACCTCCTTGCCAGAAGAGTAATAGTAAGTCAGCTGGATGAGGGAGAGAAATCTTTCTTATCTAATAACAGGGTAAGCAGATTTGGTACAATTCTTTTATTTCCTCTTCTGTCTCTTTCATGAACATTTATTAGTATCTTCTGGAAACTCTAAGAAAATGCTTCTTTTCTTAATTTACATTAAGTCAAATGTGATTTGAGGTATAGCAGCAAAGCTTTCCTCATCCAAGGCAGTGACAAGCCTCTAACTGGGTCCCTACAACACCTGGCTCCCGAGCACTGAAGAAAAGGGACAGCAGGGTGGAAAGGGAGCTGACACCACACAGATCAGTTGAATTTGAGGTCTCTTACACTGATTCTGGAGTATGAAAGGCTTGCAGTAGGGTGATAGGAGGCACGTGCTTGAACCTCAGTGGTCAGAGGGACAATGGCACATTTGTGTATTGGGTCAGAGGGTACCGCTGAGGTTCAACATTGCAGAAGTGGTTTTATACACTAAGTCTCCATCTCTAGGTCTGGTAAAAATAAGACAAATAGTTTTGAAAAGAGAAAAAAAAACAAATGGCTCTGTTCAGTGCAAGTTGTAAAAAATTCTTGTAACATGTTATTTACACCAGAGTAGCACGTAAGGGGACTGCTCCTGAAGCAAGACAGTCCTTGATGTTCCTACTGTATAAGGCCAAATATAACTCTGATGGTGGAAGAGTATCATCAATGACAGCTGAATGAAGAAAACAGTGGATTGTGTTTATAAATAGTAATAGGCTGTGATGCATACAATATAATTTTAAATATATGATATTTAGAATATACATGTAATACAATATATATGATTATATACAGCATGATATAAGTGTTGTCATCACCACTGTCTTGTTGCAGTCCTAATTTCTTTCTTACCCCTTTGTTTCATCCACAGAAGCCTATTTTTATCCGTGCTCTTAAGTTGCTATTTATTATGTTTATATAGGGCTCTGCACAAGAGTGCCATGACCTGTTGGAAGCCTCAAGGCTTTATTGCAATTTGTAATAAGATAGAATTAGAGTCCAAAAATAAAATCAACTAGAAACTATCCATAAAAATGAAATGGAGTAGTCTAGTTTAATAGTGCAAGCTGGGAGCAATGCAGGAAGTAAACACCTTAGACGGGGGAGAGTAAATTAGATTCTTTAAACTCTTTCGATTTTAATAATCTGTTTATAACACAGGCAAACCAATTTGTTAGAAAGTATGATATTTAATCTGACAATGTTCCTTTAATAGTCTACCTATACTTGCTGTTGCTGCCACGCTGTCTTTGCTATTCTTAAATGTCACTGCCCCAAAATGTCTTTGCTGTCAGTGCTGTACTGGGGGTGCTGCTTCCCCAAAGACCATTTGCTACTGTCTTAGCTGTAAAGTCTCTGCTCCCTGCCTGTCTTCTGGAAAAGAAAGTGGCTGGGCTAGGGATTGGAGCAAAGCTGATCTGCATTGGAAACTCACGGCTGTGTGTCAGCAGCAGTGGCCCCAGTGGTCATCTGTCAAGGGGACTGATGAGCCTGGTGCTTCAGCTGCCTCTCCTGTCACATCCCTCTCTCATGGGGCAGAGGCAGCTCTGCAGGTCCTGTTGGCTTTGAGATGTTTGTGGGTTTCCTGCTATGCTGTCAGCTGCCAGCCATTTAACCTCTGTGTTCCCTATGTGATGTTAAGTGGACTAGTGGAGAGTCACAGCAGGTACCTATATGTTCACCTGTTCTGAAACCTTAAAATATGCAGATTCAAGCTCTCATTTCTCATGGAAGACCTTGGATTTTTTGAAACAAATGTTTTCAGGAAGAGTTCATCTTTTGTATCCTTTAAATTCTCTATTCTCTCTGAGTTGGGTTACCTTTTACCTTATTAGTACTGTCACTGATATTGTTATGCTAGGATAAAAACGTGAGAGGAGCCCAGGACTCTATACAGGCCCTTACATAGAGTAAGAGATGATTGCCAGGTCGATTCCTATTTGAATGGGAAAGAAGGCAGAAGGGAAGGGTGGAAGACCCAAACTCTAACAGATAGTCATAGGCAGAGCAGCATTTCTGATGGTTTCCTGTCCAAATTCTGTCACAAGTTCCTCCTGGAAAAGCCTTCATCCCTGCCGATTGCTGTTGCTTTGTTTAGCCCCACTCTCCCTCATTTTAGCTCTTTAGACCCTTTAGACCTCCAGATGTTTTCTGCTAGCTGTGTTCTTTAAAAGCCATGAGAGATGTTTTACAGCAGGATCTCATTCATTCTGTGTAGCTTACATCTTTCTCATTCCTGCAGCAGCCTGACAACAAATCACTCAGTAGCACTACCTTTTTAATGTGTAGCTGCACACACACACAGATTCACTATCTGTAAGTATCCCCCAATAGCCTATTAATAAAATTGCAAAAAAATGTGATCAAGCACCAAATGCAGGCTTAGGAGGGAAACAATGACCATAATCAGAATATGTCTGTTTTCAGAAGGGACGGAAGAGGAAGGAGAAATAGAATGCAAATATGAGGAACAGACCCTAACTGGAGTTCAATTAATCTGTCAAGCTTATACAAGGTGTGCCATGGTTTACTTTTTCCATTATTTTTAATGAACAAAGTATTTTTAGAAAGGTGAGAGGTTTGCCATTTGAGTGCCATTTATTAGGATATTAAGGTCCCATTGTGTGAAGCGTTGTAAACATGTATCATAAAAGACAATAGCTGCTCTGCCCTGAAGAATTTACTGCCTACATTGCCAAATAAAGGCTTGGAGAAGGGAAATGCAGTGCTCAAAAAGAAAAGCAGAAAACATAGGCTGAGGGAGAAATCTTAGAATCCTACTCACATTTCAGGACTTTGGTAACAGCTGTATTTCAAAGTTTTTTCAAATCTAAGCCTTTTTTGCTGAGTTGCAAACAAATTTCCCAGTCTTTCTCACTTTCCATATGAATTGTAGAAGATTTTTTTCTGAAAGCATAAGCAAATATCCCTTTTCAGTGTGGTGAACCTCTGACATGTAGTGCTTGGACAGACCAATAAGCGTATTGGCTCCTAGTCATTAGAAGAGAGAGGCTCTTCATTGTACTGGGCATGATTTTGGTGAATTAGGAGGAGCACCTGGAAAAATGTAACTAGGTCATGCACGGTAAAATTTTATAATTTTGCAAGTTCTGTAATAATACCTTGGGAGTCTAAGGGAGATGTGGCTGCAACACAAATATACATCTGAAAGTCCTTGAGATGGGCACTGTTCTTAGCATACCTCACCTAACATATTGTGTGGTCCGTAAAACACGATGGCTCCTTCCCACTGAATGTTGCAGGGAAGATTTTAATAGATGTACTGAGGCTTACAGAAGCCAGTGTACATGTTTTCCATTAAGGCTCCATTCAAGCCCAATGTGCAGAATTTTCTATCAATTTCCCTAAATGTCTCATCACTTCACATGGAATTTTCTGTGTGAAGCAATCCAAACAGCTAAAGGGACCTTGTGACACTGCCAACTTTTGATTGACCAGGCCAAGGCTTTTGGTGGTCCAGGGCCTTTAGAGCCAAATTCATTAAGTAAAAGCTTGCTCTATGCAGCGGTGCCCTTCCTTAGCGCTATCTGTTTAGAGCAAATCAGTGCTGTTGGAAGATAATTAGCCTAGTAAATCTCTGTAAAGAACAGGTAAAACATGGTATCGCCACTGAAAACCGTGGCAACATGTCTGTTGACTGTATGCATTTTCATCCTGCATAGCACAGCCTATTATGTGAAAGAGTCTGATGTGTAGAAAGAAAGAATCTAGAAGATTAAAAGCACAACAAAACTTGAGGAAAAAAAACAAAAATAAAAATCCACTGAGAGCACAAGGAAATAGCTTTTCAGTAAGTTTCCTTTCTCCCTCTTATTAATATTACATGGGTTTATTTGCTGTACTTTATACAGTCTGAGAAAGCTTGTTCTATGAAATATTTTACACATCCTCTACTTTCCTCTCCCCTACCGCTAATGCCTCTTCTACTGTTGCACAAAAATAAAAAAAAAATCAAATTATTTAAATATTTCATGTTGTAGGACCTAGCAGTACAGTGCAATATATGTAGATGCCATTGGGAAATGGATTTTAATATTACTTTTAGAAACACAAACTATTCATGCAGTGCAAATAACGAACTGGTGGTGGGCACAATCTGTGATAAAAGCACTTGCATGTTTTTTTTTTTAACATTTTCCAATGTAGTTGGAGATGACAGATCATCGGATGTTTAGTGCATTATTTATTAAATGCTTTAGCATAACTTTTAAATATTCAGTGAACGCTGAGCCCAGAAAAGACATGGCTGGCTGAAGATGCAGTGACACTAATGATGGAAGTGTGTTGTATAGTTTTCCCTACAATACTGCAACATGCAATTTGTATTTTAAAAGAGACTGTTTTTCTCTTGCTTGTATTACTCATTCCATCCTTTCGGGACTGTTTTTTAAGCTTCACTGTGTTGATAATACAGTCCAATATTTTATGGACTGCTGTGCATGGCTTTACAGTATTTAACTGTTGTGATTAGAAAACGTTGAAAGCATTGTACTGGTTGATGTACCAAAATTAAGGTTGAAAGAAAATGCATGCTCTAGTTTAATTTATGTGTTCTAGGGAATCAAAATGTGAAGAGACAGCAAGTTAAGCAATTTAAGACAATGAAAAAATATACAAGAAAGTATGGTTCTTCTGGTACATTGAAATGAATAGGCTGTATATTTCGGAGAACATAATCTCTTTAATTTCATCTGTCTCTGAGTGTTTTATGGCATTTGGAGATTGGCCCAGAACAACATTTGAGAACTACTTCAATACTTTAGGAAGCTCAGATTCCAACTTCAGTGTTCACTTTTTTTTTTTTTTTTAGAGTAAATTCCCCAATTTTCTCCTTTCCTCCCTTTCCAAAACATATTCCTCATTTGAGGAAGAAAGATTGCACTTCAGGTTTATTTCTGACACTAATGTTATCTGTACTTTGTGACTGTCAACATATGATCAACACAAAACTTTGGTAGGGAATATTATAGAAGAGGCGTAACCAAAAACAGAAAAAAAAAATCCTGGTGTGGTTAGAGTCTTGTTCCTTCTATGAGTATAAGCATTGCTGTAACCTGAGCCTCAAACAGTTGTTAATTCAATTCACAGTGTTGAAGAGAAAATCATACTGGAACTGCGTAGGATGGAAAGAAGCTTTGGTTTGCAATGGTTGACCTGTCTAATAGTGAGGCACGTTTGAGGGATGCATACGTACATCAAAGTTGCTTACATCAGTCACACTGAGTTACGTTCTACCAGGGAATCTTGTACCTCATGACTAATACAATTAGACGTGGTGTACTGTAGCCTGGGAAATTAGGAGGCCTGAATCTGAAGAAACTGTTACTCCATTTAACTGTTAGTAGAGAAAGCATTAGAGTTAACTGTCTTTATCACAGGCTTTTGTTTTTTGGCCTGAGGGACAATCAGCTTTAAAAACCATCTTCACCTGGCCAGCATAACCGGATCAAGAGTAATGAATAAATGAACTCCCCCAGAGAAGTAACAGTCATAGTAATGCTATAAAACAGTGCTGTGGGTCTCCTCTTATTATAAAATTTGCAGTTTGTGAATTAAGTCCAAACTCTCTTTTCCAAGAGAATGGATGCCCACGTCAAGGCATGAAGTATTCAGCAGCTGAACTTCACCTTAAATGCAGCCTCTTTCAAAGCTTTTATTTTCTTTCCATGAGTATTGGCAGATGTCAAGACCTTGTAGGCTGATTCTCTGTTAAAAGATAAAAGTCTTAGTGATTCAGATTGATGCTTTGTTAGCATAACTTGCTTAATTTCATCTATTGAGACAGTCCTTGAAGCGTGGATGTCATACAGTGTATAAACCAATTCCGCTTTAAATAAACTCAATGGAAATGCCACTGATTATCAAGAAAAATTCTGTGCATAATCAGAATAAAAAAAAAGGAAAGAAAGAAAAGCCATGGGGCTGGAAGGCTTCAGGAGGGCACCTAGTTTATGCTCCTGTAAAAAGATGATCAAAAATACCCAAAATATCTCTGAAAAATGTCAACCTAATTGTTCTTAAATTCTCCAGAGCAGAAAAATCTCCAATCCACATATTGCAGTATATAACTGCATTTATCATTAAAACTCTTTTGTAGTAGCTAACTTAAATCTTCTTTGCTGTAGATTCAATTAGTTTCTTCAAGTCACATCCTCAGTAAATATGAAAATATTTTATATATATATACATACATATATGTATATATATATGTATTTATTTAATCACCCTGCCTGTTCTCCTAGAGAACAGGCCGTACAGGTGGTGCAGTGGTGCCTAAACAGTGCCTACTACAACAAAGTGGTGATTTCTGCCATGTCTGGGGGTATGCCAGGCTTTTTAAATCTTTTTAAAGCTCACATTTGGGCATTTTTTACTTCCATAGGGCCATTGTGTTGTGGAAGAAGAGACAAATAATTGTTTACTGCGGATCTCACATTTTCTTCTGTGGATCTGCTGTCCACTTGGCCATGCCATGTTCTGTACTTGGGCAACTGGTGTCTGCTGGCTTGGGAGCATTCACGCAGTTTGAGCTTAATTTCATTATCCAAAGTTTAAAAAAAATAAAAAAATAAAAAAATTGAACAGCTACAGGCTGAGATAGTTTCTTCTAGAGACCAACCTCTTTATTGAAATATCTTCTCAGTTTGACAACAAATTGATAGTGTTGCACGTGTTTCTTACCAGTTGTACTCCTATATTTCTGTAATTTCACACAGCCCATATCTTCCTACTGGGCCTATCATTTTGGATAGAGTGAAAAGCCCTTTCATGTCAAGACACTTTATATTTTTCTCTGTGAATCAGTAAACCAAATATCCAATCCAAGAAGGAAACTGAGTCAGCCCAACCCAGCTGATTTTTGACAACCCTGGCTGGCAGATTTCAGTGACTTTATTTTCATTTAAAGACTTAAAGGCCTTATGGTTTCTAGTATCATGCACTTAGTAAATTGGAGTTAGGCTGACTAGCATGCTACTTTTCAGCTCTTTTTATTTGCGTGTTATGCTTGCCTGTCTGAAGTTCTCTGATTAGTCCCTGTTCTAACCAAGGTCCCAACAATATTTGCTAACGTTGGGCTGGGTAGCATTTTAAGCAGGAGCGAATTTGAACAGCCTGTGCCAAGCTGAACACATTTTTTTTTTTTTTAAATGCTTTCAAAATCAGTTCAGAAACTGTCTTAGCCTAATAACTGTTTATGTCTAATCCTTTATCAAAATTAAGTGCATTTAGTGTTCATATTTGTTGTGAAAACAGAAGCAAAGAAGACAAGAAAACATGATCTAAGCTTCTTTAAGCTCTTCAGCAACATATTTACTCGTTTCCTCTTTTGTGTGACTCCGCTATGGACTATAGGTGCTTAGAAAACTCCTAATGCAGCCCTTTTAGTCTCCTGTGATGATTTCCATCTTTTCTCCACATTGGAATAATTCACACTTGTATCATAGCCTTTTTCTTTTTTCTTTTTCTTTCTTTTTTTTTTTTTTTTTTTCTGTTAATTTGCTAGTTTTCCAGAACTGTCATATCTCTCAGCTTATCTTCCCATCTCTTTTTTTTCCCGTCATTTATTGAAGTCTGCCTTTTTAGAAGCCCCTTATTTTAGATTCCTATTCTGGCTTCTTCTCATATTTAGCCGTGTGATACAAAGCAACCCCCTGCTCCTAGCCTCCTGGCTGCTTGAAACGGTTTGTTAATATTTATTGTGTTAAAAAAAGCAATTTTTCCTTGTGTTGAGAAGAGCTACATTGGCCTATTAATAAAACCTGACACTTCCAAACTTGTATGGTTTTGCAATCTGGTCATTTCTGCCCTAAAATTTTAATTCCATTTTTTCATCTTCCAAATTCTGTGTGGTGCAAGGGTTTGTGCTGACAGTATGCACTTCATGTATAAATGTCTTCAGATGCTTCCTGGAGTTCTGATGACCAGGCTGGAAAAGGTGGAATCGTTGTATAGAGTGGCATTTTGATTTGGGTTTTCATACTTGGAAGGCAATTGAGACTCAAGAGGGATGCAAAGGGGGAGATGATGCCAAAATGAGAGAAATCAATACCAGCAATCCTTGAATACTTCTCCTGACACCCGTTCCTCTCCCATTATCTCCTACCACATCCAATAGCTAGCAAGGACCTTATCTGACTTTTCAAAACCAGACCAGCATGTAATGTAATGAATATGGGAGGTAGGAGCAAACTTCAGGAAAAGTTGGCCAATGTTGTAGGACCTATAGGTAGAACCTTGAGCTGATTCTGCCCAAACAACACCATTAAAGCAAGCATGTTAGGAGCAGCAGATTGGCGTATGGCCTTTCAACATCAGGAAAAGGATTTTAATGGAGCACACACTGGAATTGAATGTTTTAAACAAAAAATGTTCAACTGACATTGAATGTTTTAAACCAGAGAAAGCTCAAGCTTAATGCAAATAGAAATAGGACAGGACTGTACAGAAAACTACTGCTATGGCTTTGTGAGACAGATCCTCTCCTCCAGCTTGTTCCCAGGCTGGTGACTGCATGGCTACGATGCAGCAATGGTTTGTTGTTGTAAACCTTACAGAGCATGTGCTCTGCGGGAGGAGCTGTTGGTCTCCTAAGGACAAACCTTTCATCCCATACCCAGGACCTGCATGTGTGCTGTCTCCCTGCTCTGCCCAGGAGTCTTCCAGTCACTGCTTCAGCCTTTCCTGATAAATGTCTGCCTAATCCTTGCTTTGGAGTGGTGGTGGTGACGGGGTAGTTCTCCACCAAAAAGAACAAGTTTTCTTCAAGAAAAAGAAGAATTTCCACTCTCTGTCAAGGCAAAGGCAGTTTCCCACCTCTTGCTGCCTGTGCACAGCGTTTTGGCAGAACAAATGCAAAGCAAATACTCTCCCAAACTTAACTGAGTATAGGACATAGAGCAGATACTGTCCATCCAATCCAGCAACAAAAATCCAGTGCTCGTAGTAGCACTGATGTTGGTGTACAGCTATGCACAAAGAAAACGATTAGTTGCAACCTTTCTGTGTCACACAAACAGATATTCTGTTAGTGGCTGAAGTGGCACAGGTGCCTCTTCATTGCACATCACCTGTGCAATGTCCTCAGCCTCTCCTGCCTGGTGGCTTGTGCATTGGTTGATTGCTGTCTGGATAGTTTGGAGATGCTGACTTATGTCAGTGTTCACATTGTTGGCTGCTGCCTTCCCCTCAGTGAGCACTCTAATTTGGTACCCACTATGGATTGTGGGATGTAATTTTCAAATTTGACTGAAAGTGGCTAGTGGTCTCAAAAAACTATTGAGCAGGAAGGACTGACAGACAGCTCAGCAGATGAACAGGCAGATGGACAGTAAGTGTGACTGCTTAAGCCTCCCTTTGGTAGGAAGTCACTCTGAAAATAATATAAAGTGAGACAAATGATTCCTTTCTTTTTTTTTTTCTAGAAATATTCATCAAAATGAACAACTATGAAAACCACTCTCTATTTTTTGGCACTTTTCTTCAAGGAGAAAAATAAAAAAAAGAAAGAAAGAGATGTATCAAGCCACAGTAGCACACTAGTTTGCAATGAATTTGATGAGTTGCCTTTTAGTTACCACAAATTATACCATGGCACTGTATGTGATTACAGTGTAAATGACTGTGTAAACTACCTCTCCTAGCACTGTAGCACCTGCTGCTCTGTTTCTGCCTGGGAGAACTTCTGGCAGTGACAAGAGGGGAGGGATGGGTGAAGTTTCAGGAAGTATCTGGAGAGAGGGTATGGAAATGCAATTTAGATGGAAAAAAAACAGATATCCTGAAGGTTAAATGAAAATGTCTGTGACCTCACAGAATGAGTTGGGTACTCCAGTATGTAGGTAGCCTTCCTGTATGCCTGTTTTAGGTATTTGTGCAGTGCCTAAATGCCAAATGCAGTAATTAAAATTCATATAAAGATTCTGGTCTTATTTAACAGGAATGATTCACCAGCAGCCATGGGACCTGTCAGAGAAGATTGATGGAGAACTTTCAAAGACTCTGGAGTACTCTGAGCATTGTACAAAGGATAGACTGAGATCTTTCATCTGAGGCAAAGGGAAATACATTACGTACTGCACATTCATTTCAATCAAATGCTTTAATCCATGGGAACTCTAGGTCTTGTTTTGAGCTCCAGGATTAAAAATATCTACATTTATCAAAGATCAAGGTTTATCAGATACCAAAAATGCTGTCTGTTCAATCTATATGCTTAATTACATAATTTTTTTTGTTTTTGTTTCTTCTGGTGAATTATGTGCTTTCCTGTTTTTTGATTCAACATATCCATCATCAGCAGCAGCAGGTTAAAACCTGCTGCTCAGCCCTGGGAAAGGTGGGCACCAGCTTCCTGTTTGGCAAAACAGGAAATATTAATAACACTGAGTACATGCAAAATTAAATCTCTAGTATAGCAGTAATCTTACAGAGGAAGAGGTGGTAGCACTTGGCTCTCATTTCGGAGAGACCAATGTGAATAAGCCTTAGATACTTATACAAGGGATCAAAAGCAAGTAGAAATTGATCGTGGTAAAGTAATTGATTGACACTATCTTTATATAGATCTTTAGCTGGCATTTTCTGTGTAAACTCTGGACAACAAAGGCAGGTCAAATGTGGAAGTGGGCTGGCACAAACACTTAGCTTTGTTAGGATAAAATTTACAATGCTACGAAAAGCTTTGGTGGTATCTGACTAAAATATAGGTAAAGAAAAAAGTCACTGTCAGGGCTCTCTCAAACAAATTGTTTACTAATATATGTCATTGCCTAGGGGAGCACTGAACCAAGGATGTCAGCCTGTCCAAGATAACATTACTTCAGTTAAACTTGCTCATAATTCTTAGCTAAAAAGATTTGCGTGCAGTATGTCGAGACAACTAATAGCAGCTGTACTTATTACCCACAGATTAGTTTCTCCTTTGAATTCGGCCTCTCTTTTATCACTTTTCTTTCCAACTACATCCTTTACTTTAATTTTCCTTTACCATCACCTCTCTTAATTTTCCCGTCGCTTGATTTATGGCATTCCAATAAAACCCTGCTGAAACAGGGATACTCACCGTGCCTCACACATTCCTGCTGCAATTTGTAGGGCCTTCATTTTGCAAGCACAAACATGGTGATAGACTTGGTCATCATAAATCATATGCTCCTAGGACAGGATGCAGGGCATAGTTTGTTTGGCACTCTTCACTGCACCCACTGTAAAATTGCTCATCTCGGTTGAATACATACTTTTCCAATTTCTTCATGGCAGATAGGACATTTAGAATTGTCTGTTTGGTCATTTGTGTAGATACCTCATGACGACAGAAGACAAAGAAGAATACTTTTGCCTTTCAAAACTTCACATTTTTACTGTCATAACCCAGTATGACCTCCTGTACTTTCAGAATAGTTATAGAAAATTCATAAAGTGATTTCAGACTCCAGACAGAGATTTTAAGTCAGGAAGGAAGGAAGAGGCATATTGTTTAACTTGCAACTTGAACATATTTCATTTGGAAGTCATTGAGAGACAATAAACATAGAGGCTCTTGGGGATATTTTCAGTCTTTTTTGGACTAGAACAACAATTTGGGCCTGATGCAAAGTCTATTGACTTTATCTGAAGGACCTCATTCATTTCAGTGAGCTTTGTCAATCAGACATAGGCAGTGTTATGACACAAGGGAATTGTCTACAAGTTCCTCATGCAAATCAGTACAATGCTGGCTCCATGAGGGGAAATTAATAACAGTACAAGCTCAACCAAATGTAACACTCAGGATGGGATGGGAATGCAGAGGTACCAGCTCTGCAGCTGTTCAGGGAGGGCAATAACAAAATAAAAAAGCAGAATTTACTTTTTCTTTATTTTCCCGTATCTCTGGTGGTTCCTTCTAAGGGGAACAACCTCATGCTTTTTTTTTTTTTTTCTTCCAACCACACCCTCACTCATTACCTACCATAGCATACTTCTCATCAGTCAGAAAAAATGAGATATTGCTGAAGGCCAGAGTCAAAGCAAGATTGTTGCTTATTTACTTCCCTTGCAGAGCTTACAAATTCTAAGATAAAGTGGGGGAGAAAAGATGTCAAACTTATCTTTAAGTTTTGTCAAACTTATCATTTTTATGCTTTCAGTCAAATGCTAGAAATTTAGAAATGTTCTTATGTTTGCAAAGAAAAAAATCCCCCCAAAGTAGAAAGATACTCTTGAAGTATTCAACAAAAGAAATCAATTAACATTCAGAAATCCAAAATTGACTTTTTAACAAGCTATTTCTTATTGCCAAGTTTTCAGAGAAAATTACCCTTTATTATGAAATTCAGCCCAAAATAGAATATATGTATTGTGAAAAAAAGATAGCTTCAACGTGCGTTGAACAAAGAAAAGGCTGAGTTATATTTCCTGCAGTTATAAAGAAATCTGAACAATAAGAGTTAGTGAAGGAAAGCGCAAGTTTGTGAAAGAGACATGAAGATATCTTTTATCTTCAGAGGTGGAACAGTTGAAGGATACAGGAAGTGACTCACAAAACAAACACCATGTCCTGTAGAGTTTTTGCTCACATTTCTGCTGGTTTAAATCATTTTTAAACTGATATACATCTTTTTCTTTATCTATATATTTTCAATAAAATCAGTTTAATGTTACCATTATTCATTTAGCCTTATTGCTGCTAGACATTTGGCTACTAGAACAATTGCAGCCATCTACATTTCCTCCTTCCCCCTTCCTTTGCTCCCCCCTCTCTCCCTGCCCCCCCCCACCCCTTGTTTTTTTAATCCCCAAGCTTTGCTGTCCCCTGAAGAACACTGCTTGTGGTGGTGTCATGCTTCTGTCTGTCTGTCCACCCAGACCACTGTTGTGTGGAGTCTTTGTTTTGAGCCATGCCAGATGATCTGGGCTTGGACATTACCTTGTGAGATGTGGACTGGAGATTATTAAAGTAGATGGATAACAAGATAAATTTGGAGCTATTGTGACATTTCCATGTGACGCTTGAAGCTTCCTGTCCAATTTACTCTTCCTCCCATGGTTGTCCATGGGACTCCACTCTTTAGAAGTCTGATTTTTTGGAACAGGGAATTTCTCTCTGGGTAAGCCAATGCTAGTAAATTCAGGCCAGCCACAAGGAGAAGGTGTAGACCCATCCTCTCACGCCTCCAGCATCCAGAACATGCTGGCTGTTGCCTTTTGTGATGGACCTTAGTGGTCCTGGTCTGACTTTCTTTACCAGTTCACATGAATGTGTAGTATCTTTTACAGCAAGGCCCAGGGCTTTTATTGCTGCATTCCTGTAGGTCCCAATGCCACTATAACATAAGTGATAATATTATAACAGCTTCAAGTAAGGCCTAATGCACAAGATATGCAACAAAGCCTTCTCAAATATATTTGTTTTCAATATGTGATTAAACACAAAACGGCATTGCTAGTGTGAGATGTAGTTTCTGCAAGTGTATAGACATCATAAATCCTACTAGAAATGGATTGTTCACAACTATTTTTGTGGTTCATATGTCACTCGCATTCATTTAAGCCCTTTCTCACTAGCTGGTATAAAGGGACGGGAGTGGTTTTACAAAATGACAGACATAGCCTGCATGGAGGTTTTTTCCAGGTTATTTTGCTTCATTCAGAATAAGAGATCTAGACTGAAGCTATATTGTTAAAGCTTTGTGACAGAGACAAAGAGATATCTCACAGTAAATATTAAGCTGATAACAGAAGACAGGAACTCCTTCTTACTTTCCCACAAGAAACAATCATCAGAGTCTCCTGATATCCCCTTGTAGGGCAGCCCAGACACTTGTGCACCTACCTGAAGTCCAGTCCTCTCTGGAGAAACCTTTTCTTCTTTCCCAGAGAGACATTAACCTTTTGAGCACTTCAGGTAAGTGTTTAACTGCTGGTGTCATGAATGCTTCCCAACTGGTTTTCTAGCACGACTGATCCAAGACAGCCCCCCAGTTTTGCTCTTTTGCTAGTGGTCTTCTCTTTCCCAGTCCACGGCCTATCACACTCCTGACCTCTCCATGCTGCAGCAGGGCTGCTTGCAGCTCTGGCTCTGTGGAGCAGCCTTGTACATCTCCTTGGCCTCTTTAGATAGGCCTCAACCCTGATACCCCACATACCCTGAGGCCCCTGACTAGCATGCCTTTGCTGCTGTACTTTTGCCTTGCCGACTCTTGGTCTTCACTATCATTCATTTTTGAAGGTCTGTTATTTTAGCTCAGGAAATCTATCTGAGCAAGTTTACACATCAGATAAAATGACAATGGATTGCCTAAGTATTAATATATTTTCCTATTTGGTTTGAGAGGCAAATCTATTTGAACGATCTGATGAAATGTACTTGAAAGAGCCTTGAATACAAGACTGAAACTATAATTAAGAGAATATATTAAAGGAAACTAAGAGATGGAAGGCTCAAAACCAGAGGCAAAATATTTAAAAAATTGCTTAGGCCAGATTGTTTGATTCCAGAGGTAATAAAACATCAGAAATAAACTCCTACACTATATTACTTTAAATAATAATGGTGCCAAACGAAGATGTGCTGAATGGGGAAAGGATGAACTGTTCAGAGGAGACACATAGAATTTAGGCCACATCATGGTCTAACTTACCAACACCTCATTTTTTTTCTTAAAACACACAAAACAACAATGACAACAAAACCCAGACACTTCTTTTCCAGCCTCCACCATGGCCTGGCTGGTCTGGGAAAATTTTGGGAGAAAGTGTCTGAAATGCTATTTCCCTTCCCATAATTTCTAGGGAGGGACTAGGGTGAGTGCTTTTATCAAACAGTATTTGCAGCCATATGCAGTACTGAGAAATTGAATCAACCACATCTAACACTAGAAAGTTGTACAGGGAGGAAGGGCACCTGATGGACCATCTCCTTTCTCACAAGTGTGGTTTGTTTAAAGTCAGGAACTGGCATTTGGGAAATGACGAGATCTGCTTTTGTCTTAACCTTTCCTTTTGCTGGAGAAAGGTTACTATTTAGTGGAGCTCTTAGAGCCAAGCTACAACATATACCCTGGAGTCTTTAACAGATTTTAGCTTCCTTTGCTATCCAGTACTTCCACTTTCAAGATACAGATGTAAATGTTAGGATGAAAATCCAACATACCCCTCAAATTTTGTTACACTTGAAGTGTCCCCTTTAAACATGTATGCCCAGAGAATTTTCCTTTTGTTATATTTTAAAAGTTTTTGACTTTTGTCTGTTCAATAGTTCTTTGGTATTTTGCTAAGGGCTTGGCTAGAGGTTGAGTAGGCGGTTTTATAGGAATAATGGAGGAGCTAAAATTTTGTAACTTTTTAGAAGATATGATTTATTCATCCTTTTCAAGGACTTGCATATATATATATATATTTATAACCTGCTGAAAGACTGTTAACATTCTGGAGCACAGGGAATGGAAAAATATGCTTTAATTAGGAAATGGGAGACACCGGGATTTCTAGTTATTTTTTTTTTCTTTTTTTTTTTTTTTCTTTTTTTCAGTACAGAATTATGAAGGGGTGCTGACAGACAAGTTGATGCAGCTGAATTTTAGGCCTAATTGATGCAAGTTTTTACCTGCAGCACTACAAGTTATCTGGGAAATTATATCTTGTTGATTTTCTTGGTTTTATTCAATGCATCTTTATCTCCTGCAACATTTTTGCTCATAAATTAAACAGCAGACTGGCGGTTGTTTAGCAACTGAAACATGGGCAAGAGTAAACGATTGTTTTGGGTGGCCGTGCATCCGGAGAAAAGAGAGCAGGCAGCTTCAGGCATAGCTATAATCAAAAACCTGATTGTCTTGAAATGAGATTGCTTCAAATGAAGCCCAGCTATCTGTGCTCACTGTGATTTATGTTACTCACAGCATCACAGTTCCTATGACTTTATGAGGCAATAGTGCTGCTGAATCAACAAGGCAAGTTGAAAACTTTGGTGGCTTTTATTTCTTTGGCAGCATTGATGGCTGGTGGTGTGGGCAGGGGGGACAGCATGTGGGTCCTGCTGTGTCCTGCCTTGTGAAGCCAGTGTGGCTGGGAAGCCTGGGGACAAATTTCTGCTAGGACAGGCTGGTAGCGATTTATATTCAAGTCCAGAGAAATGATATTAGCTCCAGTCTGGCCCAAGTTGCTTAAAATCAGCTATGGACATTGCTGCAGCTGATGAAACTGCTCTGTGTTGCACTGAATAAAAGAGTCAGATAGAACCTATATTTTGTAGGTATGTAAGTGGATGCCTCTGTTCTGCTGCTGAAAATGCTATCTAAAGAAAAAGGCACTATTTCCATATATTACATGAACAGATCTCTGGGAATATGGACCCAATAAAATTTTGCAGCAGCCCGGAGCCCCTAACTTCCCCATGCCAAACCAGAGCTGTAGAAAGTTAAACTGGAGAAGGGCTGTTTCTGTCATCCTCCTGTGCTTTTAGATCCAACAGTGTCTCCATGGGGCTGAATTAGTACTGAGAAGAAAACACCTTGGTCTTGAGGCTGCTTTGTGCCTCATCAAACTTCCACAAGTTTGGTGTCTTTGGCAGCCTCAGTGCAGGGTGATCTGGCTGAGCTTGGATGTCTGGCCAGACCTTTTTAGTTGCTTTGTTCCCTTTATCAGACAATCTGCGTTTGGCTTTGCTGATAAGTGAACGATGTCTGTTCCAGTCATCCTTGTTGAACAGCAGCAAGGTTTTCCACCTCTTCAAGCAGCTGTAGAAATATGGCATTAAAATAAGAGAGAAAACTATGAACATTAAAAGTGTAAATTGATAGTGATAGCTTTTCTTATCCTGTGAGACACTAATGGCATTTTTTTTTAACAGTATCTTCAGTTGACAGATCATACGAAGTAAAGCAGTTACGAGCCAGGTAACATTCATTGCACAAATAAGAATCTAAAGGAAATGGTTTGTTTACTGTCTTCGGCATCTTTGCAGACCATAGCAATATTCTCAGTAGAGCTGAAAAGATGTAGTACTAAAACCAGAGTCAGGGAGAAAACAAGTTCACTGTTCTGAATACGTAAGTTGTTCAACCAGGAAAAATAGTCAAACTGATTTTTAATTTGTAGGCATCTGTGTAAGGGGTGTGGCTGCCAAGAAAAAAAAAAAAAAGTACTCAAAGTGCTTGCACTTCTGAGGAGCACCAACAAGGAGAATGCCATGTACCTATGAAAACAAAGCACCTAACATCCCACTTCAACGTGTAGTAAACAAGATTTAAAAAACAAAGCCACGAAGAGGTCTGAACTGCAGATGTACTGCTGTGAATATTAAGAAGGGTATTATTCAGTAGCAGTTTAAACTTCCCTACACAGAACTGACCTATGAGTACTCCTGTGTGAGACAAATAACAGCAGCTTCCAGGAGGAACTATAACCAGCAGCAGGTGGGAAGTGCTTGAGCCTGCTCCGTGAGAGCAAGTTGCCTTTGAGAGCCCCCTTTCCCCACCTGTGCTGGCAGCAGGCAGTACTCAATATCCCATTTGCAGCCACCAGATAGAGCTCACTCTGGCTGTGTGTTTCTCTTCGTCTATCTTCTGTCTGTTGAGCATCTATCAGGTTTAACTTGCCTGAGTGTTGTTTTGTTTGATCATGTTCGTGATGGATCAGTGCCTATTATTATTAGTGTTCATTCTTCATCACAGGATGGCTGAGGTTGGCAGGGACCTCTAGAGGTCACCTGCTCCAACACCATGCTCCAGCAGGGCCACACAGAGCAGCGTGCCCAGGACAACATGCAGGCAGCTTTTGAAGGTTTCCAAGGAGGAGACTCTGCAATCTCTCTGTGCAACCAGTGCTCAATCACCTGACACCACAGAAGTGCTTCCTGATGATCAGAGGGAGCCTCCTGTGTTCCAGCTTGTGTCCACTGCCTCTTATCCTGTCACTGGGCAGAATGCTGGGCAGTAAACATCAACCCCAGATATTAGCGGAATAATCTCCAGTGATGCTAACAGTGACGATGTGTTTTGCAGCGGCCAAACTGAGAGATGCTCTTAAAGAAAACAGCTTTGAAGGTGCACAGAGGAAAGGACAGATTGAGGGTTCATTTGGCAACGGGGGAAAACAGGCTTCTGTAATTAGTTTTAATGAAATATAATAAACGTAGAACAATATCTCCCTAGCTTCTGGAATTGAACAAATAATTAAATCTAAAATAAACCACAGCTGAAACTCTGACTTAAATGCAAAGGTTGTGAAGGTTGAACTATGTCAGACCGTGCAGCTGTCTTAGTGGCCAAGGAAATGGTCATTAAATGAGCTAATACTTGCAGAAAGGGCAAGGGAATCAAATGTCATATTTCCTTTCAAACGATCCTAGGAATAATATGTTGGTGAATCTTATGCTTGTACTGAGTAAATAAGGAGAAATGATAATTAAGAATAAAACAACTAAATAACATGATATCCTTGGGGGATAGCAGTAGGATTTCCAAGATAGAAATTTATGACTACTCAACCTCTTTTAATTCTTTGGACTACTCAGCAAAATAATGAAGAACAGAGAATTTACCTTTCAAAAATCCTAGGACAAGTGCTTTCATAAGAGGTTATTAAAGTCACTAACTATGCATAAGGTGAGATGTAAAATTTTCCTGCTGGCTCAATTACTTCTACTGAGTTGTTGAAATTTAAGGGAGCTTGTTTGAAAAACCTGAAGCAATTGTTATACAGTCAACATTAACCAGAAGAGAAGCAACTGGTATCAGCAAAAGGTACTTTCTCCCTTACACCAATGTAATTGCTTCACATTCCTGTTACACCTGGTCTGTACTTGCAATTATCATGCTTTCAATTATCAGACTATATGTACAGCTGTTTTTGCCTTAGCTAGACATTACCTTGTCTAAACTGAATTTCTCCATGCTGGTAATGTACCTGAACTAAAATTGTTTTCAAAAACTTCATTTATAAAATCTGTCTCTCTGTCTATCTATCTATCCATGTTTCTGAGAAAAAGAAATGAGGAAAAAATACTGTCTCTCTCTATTTTTTTTTGTCCTCCTGTAAAGTCTTGGAGGACCTAAGCACTGACACCACCAAGTAGAATTTGTTTTTCTGGGCATTCTTGTTCATCCACTGTTGTTCAGTTCTGGACAAATTACAGATCTCTTAGGGAAAAGATGTGAATACTAACCAGACTGCCTTTCTTGTGTTCTTGTAATCTGGCTCTTCATAGCCCTCAGGATCCCTCTTATCTCCTGCCATGGAGTGAAAGCGCAGGTACTTTAGCACAATTAACCTAAATAAACTTCTGAGATTGAAGGGCTGCTGTGACAACTCTTTTTTTTTTTTTTAAATTATATATATTTCTGGAGCACTGTAAATGTATTAGATAAACCCAATATTAATACAAAATCTTAAGATCTACTCTCTTCCTTTTATGATGATTTGTCAACTTTTTTTTTTCCTTTTATTTATTTTTTTTCTTTTTCATACTATTATTTTCTGGTAGCTGATCAAATTCTGAACCAGTTCCAACAGCTATTGATTCTTTTTTTGACATGCAATTTTTGGTAGTTTTCCTACCCACACAACAAAAAACAAAGCCCAAGCCAAACCTGAACTCCTACTTAAAATGTTTTTTTTGCTCTATTGGACATCAGCTTGGCATGCTTAGCACATAAGTTGAGGGTGAATCTCTTTTGATTTTAAGGAAGTTTCTTTCACACATTCTTGGAAAAAAACTAATTAAACTAATAAACCTTCTGTACTGTGAATTTTTAAAGAATCATTAAGTGGAAATTTGTTACTGTGGATAATGAGACAGGTGAAGAAAAAAAAAGAAAGAAAAAAGGCAAAAAGCCACACACAGCCACACAACCAAACAACCCAAAACAATTTGACCTGAGCTCAAGGTGAGAAGAAGTAAAGTGTTTGTCTTGTAATAGTTGATGAAGTTACAGAGAGAAATACAAACAAGCAAAGTGGTAGTAAGGCAAGATTTTTTTTGCATCCTGATATAAAGGTTAACATAATTTTCTGGATAGGAGGTAATCTTCATAAAAAAAAGAAAAATAGAAAGGGGAAAAAAAAAAGCTAAAAGACACTTCAGTGGTGAAGTAATCTATAGGTAATGAATCAATCTGTTACAAGTCTGGAGATTTTGTATGGGTTTGTCATTGTTGTGGGGTAGTGCCTTCATGGATGCTGTCACTCAAATTTAAAAGTAGCTCTGACAAATTAGGAGGGCTTCTTTTATTTTTTCCCTTTTGCATTTTACAGGTTTTCATGATAGTTGTTTTCAAGCCATCATTAATATGGAAATGCAGGATTGCAGGAAAATAAAGTTCTGTGGGAGCAATTTCAGAGGAGAGCTGACACAGATTACAGGCAGTGCGTGAGCCCCACATGGAGCCCCGAGGTCAGTGGGACCGCAGTGACAATGGCAATGGCCCTGGCATTTGTCACTACACCTGGCGGGGGGACGGTGTGTTTGATTTGGTGGGCAGATGTGAGTCAGGGCCCCTTCGTGCCACCCCAGAAAGCTGCGGTCTTGGCTGCACAGGGAAATGGGGTCTGTGTCCCCCCACCAGGAGGAAGAAGGAAAAGCACCAGAGGCGGTTTTGCCCTGCTGGCAGCCTCTAATCAGGGGCGAGCCATTAATGAGTCAGCCTGGGGGCAGGCAGGTTGGCTCTGTGCCTTGGTCCAGCTTTCCATAAAAGCCTTTTCCATTTCCAGCGCTCACCTGAGGAGTTAATTAGGGAGACAACCATGTTTCTGCAGTCTGTAGCACTTAACGATCCCCAAAATGCAAATAAAGAGAGAGCTGCAGCTGTTTAAAATATTCCTGCTGCTACATTATTAAGTACAAGGGGACAAACATAAGGGCAGGAAGCCTCTGATTAAGAGCAGGTTTGTATGGGGTGAGTGACTCAAACATTGGTGTTGTTTGAACTCGGCTCTGGCTCAGTCTTACCCCTGCCCATGAGGCCGAGCTTGCGCCTGAATGTTTCATACATCTGTGCTCTTTGAATCAAACATGATGCAAAATCCCTTTGATGTACAGGTTTTAGGGCTGGTATTTATCCTGCTGAAATAAAACTCTGTTTGTTGGGGAATACCACATGGTGCCAGGGACTGAAGAAAATATGGATGAATATGAGATAGTCAGGGACTAAAGGCAAACGGGGCTAACTCACTGCCTCTCCCATATTTGCTGTGTGTGATGTGGAACAAAGAATCAGACCACAAAAAAATATACATATATATATATATTTTTTTGAACACAGGACTTGGACTTGTTCAAGCATCTTCACAGTTCCCACTTTGAAAGAATGTCAGTGACACAACTGGTGCCCTGGGAAAGAGACGTGGTGGTCCTATTTAAAAAAGAGAAATGGAACCTGAAGGAAATCAAGTGTTACGGAAGCTTGCCTTGGGCAACTCTGTTTTATGACTTGTGTTTGGATGCCTGTGTGCTGTCAGACTACAAATATTGCAAATCCCATACTTTCCATCATCTTGGTCTTTCTGCCCACATAAAATATATACCACTTTGCTAACAAATAATACCAAATTCAGTCAGCCACAGGCAAGAAAGGTAAGATAGGAAGATTTTGCTCTTAGCTAATCCATCCAAGTATATATGAAGCTTTGGAGAAAAGGATGCCATGTTTCATCTTCCTAGGGCTATTCTGTGCTATAACATATTATCAAAATAGTATTTCCTCTGACTCTTCAGGCAAGCCTGGGGGAGTTGATCCTTAAAAGACTCAACTCCTAAAAGACAGCAGCAAAAGTTGTGCGGTGTCGAGGAATCAACTATTGGGAAACAGTGGCTCCTCACCTCAAGTCATGTGGCTGATCTGTGCTTTGGCACTATTAATGCTTATTTATCGTGGAAGAAAAGCATCTCCTGCTGATAAGTTTTATACAGACAGCCTTGGTATGTTTTAAAGGCTTTAATATGATATCATGGTTAGTGTTTCTACGTTTCTTTTTTTTGTCATGTATAACAGTGAGCCTCATCTTGCTCATAGTGCTGAGAGCTGATATGGGTGGTGCATGCTTTTGTCATTACGTACATGTTTCATGTTGTTCTGGGTTTCAGGTATGTCAACATGGTGGATTGCAACTACCTGCCTTTATAACTAAATGCTATCTAGTAGACAGCTTTCTGATGAAACTTCAATGTGTGTTATGAAAAGGCTGACAGCCTCTTTTCTGCACAGCTTTCTGTGCTGCTTCTGTGAGTGGTACAAAGTGTTTGCTGGAGTAAGAAATGAGCATGTTTTGATAGTATCAAAGTCAATGTTAATGTTGTAGGAGCCTTTATTAAGATCGGCAGTCACACAGGGCATGCACATGCTGCTTAGGGCACCTTCTGGGGTACAGTTCTTGAGCCACTCATATGACAGCTGGAAGCAGGCATAGCTTGGCCATGCAGTGACAGCTGATTTCTTACCTATTCCTGCCCCTATTCATACACTCTGCAGTGTCCCATGGCAACACAGCACCCCATGGAAATGCTGGCTTGTACCTGAACACATTGCAGTAGTACTGATGTGGTTTTCCAAGCAGAGCTTGCTGCCTGGATCATCATGCTACATGACTGCAGCAGAGCTGCTGCAGTCTTTGGTCTTTCCACCCATCCCAAGTGCCACTGCAGTGTAGACACATCTGTTTTAGTCCTCCTTTTATAAATATTTAGCTGTGAATCAGAAAATGTTACAGCAAATAACTAAAGTCACTGTTGCTGAGGTGTGAATAACAAATTCCAAACAGCAACACCTCAGTGCAAAGGTCAGAGCAAGTCATACTGAGGCCATTAAAAGGACATAATATGTCAGCATGAAATGTCACCCTATAGTATCAAGTAAATCACAAAATTATGGAATCATAAAAAGTGTGAAGAGAAAGGACCAGAGTAGTTTTGTATTATTTTTTGAGTGTTGCTTCCTCCTTATGCTGCTCTCATTCTAATTACTTTCACGTGCTCCTTAAGTTTTTTTCTTGGTGGTATAAGTCTAAGATTTTAATTCCAAGAAATAAAAGAAAGAAAAATACATTCCTTGGTAACCTGACATGAAAAAATGGAGAAGAAAACTGTTATGGAGATTTATTCCACTGCTGGGCTGTTATTTCAAAATCAGTCCAAACTTTGGTGCTGTTCCAAAGTCCCCTGCAATCCATGCCAAGGCAGGGCCTGAGTCTGAAGTCTGAAGAGCAGTTTGATGGTTTACCTGGGATTAATTTGATGGTTTTAGACAAGGTTTCAGGTGACAAGTGTTTGGACTGCAGGGGGATATCATATCCTGCACTGCATGACCAGACCTATTGTCCCATCACATGGGCGATGCAGATACTTGCTGGGGAGGCTTTGTGATGGGGAATACTTGAACACCCTTCTGGGACTTCCCAATGAGATTTGGTCTGGGATCATTACCCCTTCTTGAAATGCTGTAGAAATTGTGGAAGCGAAGGAACATATCTTGTGCCATATGGTGCCATGTCTTTCATATCTGACATGCATTAACTCTAGTTACTTGATACGTATCCAACCACTTTTTACCTGAGGCTGTCCCCTTGAAGTGGAAAAGACCTTTGAGGACCTAATGAGCTGGATGGAGGCAGTTTCTACCTGTTCAGGAGCCCCTCCAGTGGGTGCTTCAAGGGTAAGGTATAAGACACAAGAGACTTCTCTACATTACCCAGGACTTTTGCTATGCCTGGAAGCATCCCCATGTTTTAATGCCGTTTCAGTAGGACCAGTAATCTCCATGGAGTTTGGTTTATATTTTGGAAGAATGATGGCTGTGATCTCACTTGTTCATGCTTTTGCTCTGTTAATTTAGCTCTGAGTTCAAATGCACTGTAAGGATGCAGTGAATTTTTGTAATTGCTTTCTGAGGATGAGGGTCATCCTCTTTGTCGAGAAGAGTGATGTGGTGGAAAATAGGAATTTAACTCATGAGCATCTCAGCACTGCTGATGTCAAAGTGAGGCTGGGGCCAGGCAAAAATTGATAGCTGCTCCAGCCTTGTCTCCAGCATGTCCACAAGGAAACATCACCAGCGACCTCTAGACAGGGTGGGGGGATAACAGTCACCATAAAATATTATTGCACAAACTGATAAAAACTGTCTGGTCTTGGCTGAACCTGAAATACATGTCCTTGATGCATCTGTTCCCCTTCCCACAGTGGCAGACTGTCCTGCAGTCAAGCCAACAAAGCTACTGGGGTTTCTTGGACATATTAAGCATATGACCAGCCTTACCTGGGTGACAGGATTTTGAGTTGTTGCAGTCCCTTACCTTTCCTACCTTTTCTTAAGATGAACCATTGTACAAAAAATTTATCTGTGAACCTGAAAACCAGGCAGACTGAGAATGTGAAGAAAATTCCCATCTGGCCACACTCACATAATCTGAGATAGTCTTCAGCACCTCAATTGCTCCCCATATAAGTATTGCCAGAAGCTGGCCAGTGAAGATTTTTTCCCAGTTGCTAAGTGTAAAAGCAGCTAATAAAGGAAAAGAACCATTATACAATTCCATTACCCCTTCCATCAAAATGCATCTTACAGGCATTAATGAATCAGGCTATAACATTTTATAGGCAGACAAACATTTCAGAAAGGCTAAATGGGGAATTTTTGAAGGGTCAGTCTTGGGGCATTTGGAGAGGCCAGTCTGGGCACTTACGTAAGACAAGAGGATGATGAATATGTGAGCCCTGAGAGCCCACACTGAGTCCTATACTTGTGTCAAGCTGTAACTTCAATGACCTCTGCCTAAGTGGTATTTCTGAGCATTTTCTGTACATCTGTCCTGCTGTAAGGGATGGAGATCAATGGCTTTTCTCTTGTGGAGAAGGAAGCATAAGTGTGTCACAGCTGAGATCTAGCTGTTATTCAAGATCTGTATTTTCCATTTGCTTTTGTAATTTTGGCACAATGTCTTGCCAGCTGATTCTTCCAGACGGTTTAAGAAACAAAATTTCTGGATACAAGTGGGCAGAAGAAACTGTGCAGCTCCAAAAGATGCATAAGCAGAAGTTGCATTTGTGATCAAAATTTCTACTGAAACTGGTTGCTGGAAGGGAAAGCATATAAAACTGTGCCCTGGACAGCTCTCTGAAATGCTTGCCAACAATTTTGTCCCCACTGGAGCAGGTATGATGGCCTTGTATCAACAATTGCCTGTGCTGGTTGTTGGGGAGGAGGATTGTGTCTGGGGAACGTGAGGGCAATCAAGCCATCCAGTCCCTGCTTGCACACAGGGAGTGTCATGGCTCTTCTCTGGCTTGTAGAGCTCTCACTTGGCTTGTAGACTGAACGCCTCAAGACTATTTACTTCTTCTACAGGGCAGGAAGGGAGACACTTCTGCAGCCATGAACGGCATGGTTATGTGTGGCCACCATCTACAATGCTTTTGCTGAGGCTGCCTCTCACAACATGCTGCCCAGAGGATTTGTCTGCTTGACAGCTGGCTGGTTTGATTCTATTAACATGTGCACCTCAAGGGCATTTATTTCATGAAATACCTGCAAGTTTCTACGAGAACTGGCCAAAAAATGGAGCTAAAGATTTCTTTGAGGAAAAAGAAAACATGACTCCTGCACCACACAGCATAAGCACAGTTAACTTATGTTTTGGGTACAGCATTGGTACATCCTCATAATATGAATTCTGTGGATCTCTGCTGCGGATCTCCATATAATGTCTCCTGGCATCTTTCCCAGACATCTCCGTAATGCACATGACACTCTGCAGACACTTGTGTCGGCTAGGAAGACCTCACCATTAGTGAGCAGAAGTCTGCTGATATCCTGCAATGTAAAGTTCACTAGATCATCTCAACACATTGTTTTTAAAGCAGGTAAAGCAGGTGGTGCATCACTGGACCTGTTTCAGACAAGCTGCTTGAACCTGGGTCTCTCATCACAAGCTTAGTGTGAGTGATCTCATAGTTAGACTTTTAAGCTAACAAACTTGTTTGTTCTCTCTCTTTTTTTCTTTCCTTCTTTCTTTGTTTATTTCTTCCCTGTCTCCCTCCCCCCTTTTCCTCACCACTAGTGATTATTTCTTGTGGTTAGATCTTCTTCAGTGAGTTCATGATCTTTTGAACTTGAAATCACAGAGTGGCAGAGTGGTAGGAAAATATCTGGTTTATTTAATAATCTGATTTCTTACTTTCTAGTCTAACAAATCTAATACTATCATAAAAAAAGAGAGAAAGAAGAGAGAAGAGAAGAGAAGAGAAAAGAGAAGAGAAGAGAAGAGAAGAGAAAAGAGAAGAGAAGAGAAGAGAAGAGAAGAGAAGAGAAGAGAAGAGAAGAGAAGAGAAGAGAAGAGAAGAGAACTCCAGCTCATGTTTAATAATAATAGGAATTTAAAACACACTAGAGTTTTGCATTTTATTTTAATTGCAGATGGACCAGAAGAATAAAATATTTATACTTGTGCTACCCTTCTTCCCTGTTTGGCAGCAGAGTGAATAACATAAGCTTTTCTGACACTGTAACAAGATTAACTTTTTTCAACCTATGTTTATATACATATGATATATATTCATCAATTCCTTCTTATTATAGTCACTGAAGATCCATCAAAATGAAGAAAGTAGAAACAAGTACAGATCTCAAGTATTTTTCAAGTTAATGCACGTCTGCAAAGGACAGGTAGATATTTATTGCCTAGGAAAAAAGGTGTTCTGGAAAACCAAAGATTCTCTTGCGTTTTCATTAAATCCAGTCTTCCTGGACAATACTGCCATATAATTTCCCTTCAAAATGTAAAACTTCCTTACCCTCACAATGCTGTGCAAAATCTCATTTTCTTCTTCCTAACATCCTCACTGTCTTGAGAGATAGATATATTTAATTGCCATTCATTTTCAGTGCTGTATCTCATTACTGCTGGTAAAGGAGAAAGACCCTGCAGCTTGGAGTATCACGAGGCTGTCTCCTTGATTGCAGAGGAACTGGCTGTGTGCAGCTGAGGGTAGTATGGAGAATCATTTAAGAGTGGCAGCAGTGCACTGCATACTGTCATTTAATATGTGTACAATTCAGTTCAGAATAAAGACCAGGTTAGAGAAAAAGCTCTAAAAACTTTGCATTAGCACGATAAAGCTAATACTCTTGCAGACAAATCTCTTGGAGTAAATTCTTGTGGTGGCAGTGACTTCATCTGAGCCTTGCTAAGTTATATTGTGTAGAGCTCTGACTTCTTTTATTAGAATGGTTATTATCTTTCATAAGACCATAAAATCCACTGAAATAATTTAGGACATCAGAACCACACAGGTTCTGTTCTGTTCATTGTGCTTTCATACCTGCTGGTGCAAATCTGAAATATCAATCAGCTATAATGGGAATAATGGGGAAAGGGAATGGAAATCAGTTTGATGTGCTTATGGTGCAAAGTGATAGTCCTGCTCCTATTCAGGCAGCAGCAAAAATATTTTTACTTTTCAACAACTGTAATTACTTGCAGACTGATAACCTTTTCTCCATAGGGAAATCAGAGGAAAAATACAGAAAAGGTGAAAATCCAAAAAATTCAGAACACCAAAAAACTCAAAGGGTGTCTTTTTTTTTTTGAATCCTTCAGCTGTTTAGCTGAACTCCAGCACTGTCTTCTGTATCCTTTCTTTTCTGGCTGTGCAACTCTTTCTGTCTTATACTGTGTTACATTAAGATGTCCATGATGGAGGAAATGCAGGCTCTGAATCTTGGATAAAGCTGCTACCAGTCTACTTGAGGGTGTCCCCTGCACATAGACGACATAAATATTCACTCTGTCTTTGATGGTACTGTTTTAGACAGTACAAGTTGTTATTATTCGGACACAGTGTCTTTCCAGTTCATTTGTACCCATTCTTCATTGACAGTAGTTGCTTGCTTTCCTCACATGAATTATATTCTTTCATCCAAGAACTGTAGAGTCTAGGAGATCTACACAGACACAATAAATGGCAAGAGTCAAACACACAAGACTTCCCCTCAAGACTCCCAGACTAAACATACTTGCTTAGGCCAATTTTATCTGTCCAGAGCCTTCTTTTCCAGGTTATACCATTTGAAGGATGCTGGGCTTCTTGTTGATATATTATTTCTTGAAACAACACAGTGCTTTCAGTTTTCTGGCTTCCTTAGCTCTGGAACAGGTTGCCATCTGGTAAGTAGTCAAATGTGTATATTTTCAGCAGTAATATAAATCAAAAAGCATCAAGGAAGAATATAAAGAAAGAAATATAAGTTCTTTTTCTTGCTTGTAGAATATCCTTAAATATGTCTCCTAGGTATTTTTAAATGTGCATAAATTAAATTGGGAAATGTGCAGTTAATACCTATGTTGCTAGAAATTTGTGGGCAAATCCTCAGACATGGGGAATAAAAGCTAAAAAAAAAAAAAATTAACCCCACTGTAACAGTTTTTACTAAAATAAGAATATTTAATGTCCTAACCACTGTGAAAGCATTATTACTACACAGATGCTAAACCACAGTTGCTGCTCCCTTGACTGATCCATACAGCTGTTGAATTTTAAAACCATATCATAGACATCTATTAATGTCAGTTAGTAATTTTTATCTTTATGATTATTTGCAGCCATCTATGCACTTGCCATGGGAGGCACAGCAAACATAAGCCTATTGCTGTACACTATTCCTGAGGTCCCTCAGAAGCAGTACATGGACCCCAGAAGTCCTTCTACCACAAGCTGAAAACCACAAATTAAGAGAGAAATACCACTAACAATTATGAATGATTTGACAACAAAGACATAAAAAGACAGATATCAGGAAAGTAGGAACCATCAACCTAATCTGAGTGAGTTGTCTTTAATTTGGTGGCTTGAGAGCCAGCAATTCTGTGCTGAGAGCCAAGATTTTCAGAAGATGGTATAAAATGAATCATAAGGGAATGGGGTAACTTTCCTGCAACTCCTTATTTTATGCACTGAAAAAAAATAATGTTTTTTTCTATTATAATATTTATTATTCTTTCACTGTAACGATGTGTGTATACATCACCACAACACTCTGAGCCTTCTAAATCTTTTAGAAGGCTGCTGTGCCCGAGCCAAGTAAAATTTCATGGTAAATGAGTTTGGCAGTCCAGTCATGCATTTTGATGGGAGTGTTTCTATGTGATATATATATATATATATATATATATATATACATACACACACACACATTTATTACCTTTCACTTTAGGGAATGGTTTCATACTCTTATATTGTGAGAAAGAAAAAAAAAATCTCAGTGGACACACAGTTTCAGTTTGCAATGGATGTCGGGTTATATATAAGGCATATTTTGAAATGTTGAATCTACATTAAATACTTCCCATATTTCACCTGCAGCTCAGGGACAGCAAAAGTATGCCTGAGAAGAGATTTAGCCAGGATTCTGCTCTTCCAATTTCCATTCAAATCAGAAATTACTCTTTTTGCTTGTTTCCTATGTTTTCCCAAGTACTCAAGGTAAAACAAAAGTCATAGCAAAATAAGTGTCTTGTAAAAACTCCCCTAACACAAAAACGCAGAAATTTTAATGCTTAAATCTTATGACTATATCATCTTGAGAACAAACTGTTAACTTTGGATACCAAGGAACCAAATGCATGTGCTTTGCTGAACAGAATAATACTTCATCTTTCACTTGTAAAGTTGAAATTCAGATGCCTATTCAACAATTTCATGACTACAGTTTAATAAGACAACCTTCAGCATCAATTTAATTGGCTCTATTAATTGTTGGAACTCATAATTTCATGATGGGTTAAAAAAAGAGAATTAACAATGTTAGTTAAAATGTGCTATGCAACCACGTAACAACAAAATGAGCATCAAAAAACAAGAGATGTGTTTCTATGCATCTGTGCATCATCTCTGCCTTGGAGGAGCACAGACTTGGAAACAGGCAAATATGATCAACAGGTAAAGTAGAGTTACAGTATAGTTAGTTTCTTTAACAACTTAAATTCCAGACAAGAAGAATGGATGATATGTTTTATATTTCATCCTTTCAAGTTCTATATTCTACATAAGCTCTCACTGGGAACTAAAGCAATTTTAAATTGGAAAGGGGCCTGACAAAGTACTTGGATTCATTAATGTCTGATGTGTGTTTTGTTATGTTTGTTAAATGAAAATTTCCATGGGAGCATGCAACCTGCTAGAACAGGCAAGAGGAAACTCCTTTTTCTAGAGGTATTTTGACATTAAAATTGATCTTGAGAACACTAAAAGAGTGAAAGCTGGTCAGGAATTTTCCCTATAAAATACTGATTCATCAAAAATATATATTTTGAGGAAGTCTATCTGTTTTGACAAATTCAGTGATAATTCTGGTTGGTTTTGTCCTGAGCCTGTCCGGAGTTCTCATTGCAATGGCTCTCAGATTGCTTTATCAGCATGATGGTGCCGGGTCTGCCAAGAATTTCTTGGGTTTTGGAGTGCCTCTGAAATACAGACTCAGCTGCTTGTCGATCTTTGGCCCTGTATTAGAGAACCTTGAGAGTAGTTGAATATCTAATGCTACAGCACTTTATAACTCAAAGTTATGTACACACCTGTAACTTCTCTGGAATGCTTCTAGTCCCAATAAACAACTGAGAAGAAATCTGTGAAGAAGCCACAAAGAAAATAAATTTGCAACTGCCAGACTGCAAAAGATTTACTCTGTTTTCAGGTAGTAAGGCCATAATTTAGGAGAGAACAGAATTTTGTCTTTGGCTTCAGTCAGTCCATAGTAAACCACAAGCCAAATTAAGGAAGAGTAAACAAAGGTTTTAGAGTAAGCAGGTCTCAACTATAATTCAAAATAGACTTTTTTTTTTTTTTTTTTTTTGAGTAAGACATCAAGATGTCCCTCAAAACAATAAAACAATTGGGAGTGATTGTGAAGGAATGATGGTATGGGCTCCTCTGGTTCCTCTGGGCTCTTTAAGCTTTGCTTCTCAGTTCCCATCCAAGTTACCCAAAAACTCACATAGAAATCTTTACACTGGGAAGATTTTGAACATTTTCTTTAACAACCTTAAATACTAGCGACATATATTGAAAAAAAAAAAAAAAAAAAAACGAAAAAGAAAAAAAAAGATATCAAAAGCTGAGAAATCAGAGAACAAGATAACAGCTTGAGAGAGGTGCTGGTTTGTTATGCTGCCACATAACAGATCAATCCATGCCTTGAAGTGAACACCAATGTGTACATCTTTTTCAGCTGAGGTGTCTGCAAAACTTAAATAGACCTTCTTCTGCCTCATTCTACTATCACAAATCCCAATTCTCTCTCTAGATGTTTGTGACCATATTAGAAATATTTTTCAGCTCATAATTTTAATTGCCTGCAGAGCTAGCAGTCAATTGACAAACACACATTGTTCAACAGTTACAGAAGTAGGTTAGCTGTTCTGCTAACAGGTAAAAATAGATGTCAGGACCAGACCATGAGATATCTCTACTGATGAAAAGACTTACAAAGTGTGCAGTGGCAACAGAGCAGAGCATGAGACTTATAACCTCTTTTTTTTTTTTTTTTTTTTTTTTTTTTGTGTGTGTGTGTGTGTGTGTGTGTGTGTGTGTGTGTTCTTGCTATTATTAAGTCATATACACAGTGAGCAAATAAATGGAAAGATCATATAGTCACAACTTGTTAGTTAAATTTACAGGTGAAATGCACTCACCCTGAAACTGCTGATGAACAGGATGTCCTATTGTGGTGGTTTTACCGTGCTGAGCAGCTAAACCCCACAACCGCTCTCTCACTCACCCTCCTTTAGATGAGGAGGGGGAGAAGTAAAGCAAAGAACAACTCACGGGTTGAGATAAGGATAATTTAATTAAAGGGAAATAATTATAATAATTAAATAAAGACTACCATGAACTAAACAATTTAACTAAGGGGAAATAAAAGGGAAAGGGGAAAAAGGGAGGGGAAAAAGGGAAAAAATAAAAAGAAGGGAGGAAAACAAACAAACAAAATAAATGAAAGCTATATGGAAGTGCAGAGGAAAGAAATTACTCTCTACTTCCCACAAATGAGTGATGATTGACCACGTCCTTGAAGCAAGGCCTCAACGCACGCAGCCGGTGTTTGAGAGGAGGACCGACGTCTTCTCAACGAGAGCCCACCCCTCTCCTCTTCTTCCTGTTTCCACCTTTTATTGCTGAGTGTGACACCACATGGTATGGAATATCCCTTTGATTGGTTTAGGTCAGCTGCCCTGGTGATGTTTCTCTCCTCACTTTTTGCCCACCCCCTAGGAGGGTTAGAGAAAGGCCCAATGCTGTGCCACTGCTGCTCAGCAGTAGACACAACACTGGTGTGATAACACTGCTGTTCCAGCTACAAGTACAGAGTACGGCACTGTATGGGCTGCTGCCGGGAAAGTTAACATTCTAGCCAGACCCAGTACACCTATGAAGTGCTACCCTGAAAACTGGTCTGGTAGAAAAAAGCTCGATTTTAACACTGCAATTAATACTACCATATGGCTTATTTATAAAGATGTGTCAACTATTTTTTTTTTTTTGAGCAGTGGTCTACCAGATTTCCTTATATCCAGCTGCTAGAACTCTGGCAACAATATGACACATCCTGCCTTGGGTCTTTTACTTTGAAACTTCTGTTATTAAGTGTGTAGTTTTTGGTGAGTCTGAGACATAACCTAATCTTTCACTTCAATAGATGGATAAAGTGGGATTTTGGACTTTTGTGCTACTCAGCAGCAGGTCTGTTCTCTGAGTGCTATCTCTTTTTTTCAGCATGCCTCTTAAGGTGTGGAAACAAGTCAGTTTTTTATTAAAAGCTGCAGGAATGCTATATACAGACTCTACATAATCTCTAACTATGCTTTATATTCTTGTGTTTATCAAATTCTCTCTTTTTGCCAAAGAGCATCCCTGGGGGCTTGTTTTGCCTGGGTATCTGCTATATTCCACAATTTCCCAGAGGCACAGGCTGCTGTCCAGGAAGCATCCCCTCTCCTCCTGGTCTGTTTTACTTTTCAGCTGGAGGTAAAGTAGGACAACCTGATAAGACAGCATCTTGATATGTCTGGAGCCATGAGCCTTTTTGAGATTCATTTGGTGTGTTAAGCAGAAGATATGTTTCCCTTGATTTTTATGCATCTGATGCATAATAATATCCATTATGGTACTATTAGCATCTACGAAGTGAACTTGCTAGGTAGGTATTTTTGAGACACGTCCCTTAAGCTCACTGACTATGTCTTAGTGTCATACTTCTATAACTGCGAATGCAGAGCAGTTTAGTCTTGCAGGTACAAGAAAAATACATTTTGCATACATTATACTACTTATACTAAAGAAGAGTAGTGAAAAGATACTTCAAAGATCTGCTTCTGTTTGCTAGGTATGACTGTACTCCCACTGAAGAAAACTTACAGTATCAACCAGCCTCAGTTCTCCAAGGCATAATCAAATTCATTGTCATGGTTAGTCAATATTCCAAAATAATTAACATATTGCTTTTTCTAAGCAAGGATTTTTACATTATAAACACAAACTTCTAAAGAGACAGTGCGCCCTTTTTCATAATGGTACATAATTTTCTGAGGGTTGTGGCCAAGGCTGATGCTGGGAGCAATGAAAGATTGTTTTAGGGAAATAGTCATTGTTTTCTTCTATTCAGGAGTGGAGAAAAGTGCTTGAACTACAGGGTTGTCTATGCTCTCTGCTAATCTTCTTTAACCTTTGAGATGTTTATTTACTGTATGTACTACTGTATATTGTTCCAGTGAGTCAATGCTATTGTTGATATGTTGTCTAATGTTATTGTCATAAGTTGCTGATATGTTGATATGTTTATTTCATGTAAAACATAATTTTATGCTTAAAATAAAATTCTGGTGATATTTAAATCGATGGAAAATTTTGGCTTCTGTAAAGATTTTCCCTGAAGTACTTTCTTAAAATTTTGGAAAAGTAAGCGTTTGAGTGTTGACATAAATGTTTATGTTCTGAAAAGAGTAACATACATCTTTAAATCCCTGTCTTTCTCTATGTTTCTCTGTGTGCACACATATTTCAAACACTGAAAAGAAAGGCTGATCCAGCTACCAGAATGCAGAATACCATTACAGAAGCACAATGGCATTTTTTCCCTCATGCCAGTTTATTTCATGATCTGATGAATTTCTCTTGACTCCAAATGTTAGACTGGGCTGCTCTTAAGCAATTTTATTTCACAATATTTGAACTGGCACTGGGAGGAAGTAGAAATGGCATTTATAACAAAGACTTGCTGAGAAAACTCTGAGAGTACAAACAAAGCTCTAAGGAATAATGAATGCTCCTCTCAGAAGTCTAAAAATGTCATCAGTTTTAGCTATTGTAAAATAAGGTACAGGCAAGGTGGGTTTGATCCTATAACAAGGATGAAAAGGAACTGATTGAAACACATAAAAGAAATTCTTTAACAGTTTGAGTGGGATTTAATGTTTTCCAAGAAATCTGTGATAATGCCATTGAAAATCCATTAAGAGTCAGTTGCTATAAATTATTACATAAAAACAAGCAGGAGGATTGAAAGACCTAATTAGAGCATGGATAGTGATAGAAAAACACTTTAGGTAACATCCTGGAATTGATGTTGACATTGAAATTAAAGTTTCAGACATAGTATACTAGTAGAAGAGAAAATTTGAGTCTTCCTAGAGATGTGCT
Organism: Netta rufina; assembly: GCF_964035555.1. NCBI lineage: Eukaryota > Metazoa > Chordata > Aves > Anseriformes > Anatidae > Netta > Netta rufina. Next base: position 108,556,636 of record NC_140124.1, read on the forward strand.
GAAAGAAAATTAGGTAACAGTGTCCACAGCTGATAACGAAACACCTAAAAACTGCACAGTCTTTGTTTGATAAGGTTTTTATCTTCCACTTATTTGGTTACTTTTCATCCTATACTTCTTTCCTTGTTCATGGAGCGTACTTAAATGCGTTAAAGGCATAAAGGCAAAAACATTTAGCATGTGATTAGAGCTTTTAGTAAATGAATACTCTTATACATTTAAATTTATATACATACCTAAATGCTCTGCTGGCTTCAAGCCACAGGGCAAATTAGTGTGGTCAGGAAACCAATCCATTCAAACTATTGGACTTGTTGATTTTTCTTTTATGCAGAAAATAGCTGGCAATTGAGACAGAATTCACCCCAGTCTCCTCAGGCTGCAGAGATTGCTAAAGGAAACAATGCACATTTTCAGAAATTAGTTTGACGTTGTAAAAGTTCACCTTGACAAACTGGGAGCCAATTAGACGTGTGGGAACAGACAGCTACATGAGGAGGCAGACCATACTGGGTGCTTCTGAAAAGAGCAGACTTGATGGGTAGAATCTAAACATGATATTTTTCATGATACATCCAAGGAAAAATGTACTCACAACACACATATTGGTGCAACATGAGAACTCAGAGGGGACAGTCTAATTTTGACCAAAGCAATGGTTAAAGGGTGACAAATTTTTTGATGAAGACAAATTAGAAGATAAAATTGAAAGACTAACATAAATGAAAAAAAAAATCATTTTAAAGTTGGTGATATATTCCAGCAAAATTTAAATTATACCGCTAATAAATCAGATTCCTAACACTAAAAAAAAAAAAAAAAAAAAAAAAAAAAAAGTATGAGTCCAATCACAAAGCAACAGCTCAAATTTGTGAGATTCTGTTGTGTCTCAGGGTCCATCTGGACTGAACCTTCTTGATTTGGGATATCAGCCATTCATTTAGGATAGCATTTTCTGGGACCTCCTTTCTGTCTCGTTTGCATCATCAGTTAATATAATGAACAACACTGGTCCCAGTACCAATGTCTGAAGTGCATTGCTTATTACTAGCCATCAGCTGGATGTTGTACTCTTTTTACTTGATTTTCAACCTAACAGTCTCTCCAGCCCAAGATTACTCAGCTTCCTGCTGAGGAAACTGTTGGAGACAGTGTCAAAAACATTACAAAAATCAAGAAACATTACATGTACTACTCTCCTCTTGACCACAGAGCAAGCCATTTCATTGCAGGTGGGTGGGTTTATCAAAGACAAGTCATGGTTAGTCAGCCTGACTACCCAGCAAGGTAAACACCACCACACTCTGACAACCTTGTCTTCTATGTGTTTGCTGGGTAAGGCTGATCAGTCTAGTTTTCCTGATCCTCTTTCTTGTTTTTCTTAAAGATGGACATACAGAATCAGAGAATGGCTCAGGTTGGAAGGGACCTTAAAGATCATCTAACTCCAACACCCCGACCACAGGCAGCGATGCCACCCTCTAGATCAAGTTGGCCAAGGCCCCATCCAGGCCTCGAACACCTTCAGGGATGGGGCATCCACCAATTCTCTTGGCAATCCAGTGCCTCCTACAATGAAGAATTTCCTCCTAAAGTATAGTCTATATTTCCCCCTGTTCTAACATTATCTACCTGAGTAAAGAGTTCTTTTCCATCTTTTTTTATAAGACCCCCTTCCATCTTTTTATAAGACTTTTATAAATACTGAAAGGCTACAATGAGATCTCCCCAGCGCCTTCTGTTCTTCAGGCTGAACAGCCCCAGGTCTTTCCTCCAGTCATCAGAGACCTCACCTAACAGCCAGTTTTTCCTGGATGTTAGTGCACCCACCAGCACTTTCAGCACGCTTGTTTGGAACATACTTGGCCCTGAGGACTTGAATGAATTCAGTCTCCTTAGCCTTTCCTTAACTATGCTGCCCTCTACTATTGGCTGACACTCTGCTTCCCAGGCTGGGCAGGTATATGAGGTGTTTGGGAGCAGGCTTTGGCTGTGAAGGCTAAGGCAAAATAAGCAACCATCATGAGGTTGTTTTTCCCATTTTCCAATTGACCAATGACTCCTCCAAACTTTTTTGTTCTGAGCAAGCCTATGGAATCTTTCTCTTACCCAATATGTCCCTACCTATTTTTAGCTTCATCTGAGCACTGGCCTTTCTGATATTGTCCTTACGTGCTGGAACAGTGCTTTTATACTCTCCTTTGTTGTTTGTCCTCATTTCCACTTCTTGTATGCTCTTTTTTTTTCTTTTTGTATCTTAATTCAATGAGGGGCTCTGTGCTCCGCCAAGTGGACCTTTCACTGAAATTCCCAGTCGTCCTGTAAAGCTCAGTAAGCTTTCTTTACAAAAACAACCCAACTCTCCAAGGCACTTTGGAGTACACCTCCAAGTAGCCCTTCATATCTACTTTCCTGGGAATTCTGCTTAGAAATTCTCTAAAAGAGAATTTCGTTTGCAAAGTACTGAGTCCTAACTCTGCAAATCTCCTTCCCACTCATTTTCTGGATAATGAAGTTGTTTATTTCATGGTCACTGCAACCCAAACTGACTTCTATATGCATGTTCACCAGTAGTTCTTGCTCACCTGTGAGCAGCAGGTCAAATACAATATCAATACTGCTGGTTCTATCAGCATTTGTATTGCAAAATTGTTACCTGTGTTGTCTGGGAACTTCCTGGACAAAAAGTTTCAAATCTTTTCTCCTTAATTTAAGTTGTGCTTTTCAATGATTATATCTTTCATCTTTCCTTGTAATCTTTAATATATACATATACATATATATAGTTACAGATAAAGACACTTGTGATGTATTGGAGTGATAAACAACTAAAGTAGCAAACCCTGATCATAACCTTTTTCATTTTTTAGCTTGAAAAAGTCATTCCAGTCTTGGAATATCTGAGGACAATAACAAAATCCTGGGTGTCAGTGAGTTTGTTGATATTTCAAAATTCCTACTGTCTCTGTTTACAGACTCACTATTACATATTGTTAAGCTTAGGTGAGATATTCAGGACTGCATTCAACACAAGTAAAGAGATTTCTTGCCATGGGGAGAATTAATCATAAAGAAACACACAGATTAAAAAAATGCTCTGGGAAAGCTTGAGGAAGGAGCTAACACAAATGTTTATACAGCTTTATTTTTTCTTTTCTGTTTTCCATTTTCTTAATCCCCCTCTCAGAATTGGCATAGAGAGAAGGCATGTCAGGCATGGTTCGTGATCATTGCAGCTATGGAAAGCAGTGAGTTTTGGAAGGGATCTGAAGAAAAAGATTGGGATGTCTCTGTGAAAATGAAAACAAGATAAATAACAGATATTAAAAAAAATGGGCAAGGAAATGATGGAAGGAAATTAATGCGCTAAGGATCATAATACAGTTGAGATGAAGAAGCTCTTTCTTTTGTAGCTTAATCTGATAGCTCTTTGGGTGCCAGACTATATAAGTACCAGGAAACACAGCACACTGTGTAGGTCTGAGCAGTGCAGTGGACGGACCTGCTAGAGATCCACACCAGCACTGGGTAAACATGTATATCTGCTTTACACATGGCCAGTAAGCCAACAGGCTAGTTTGGAGTTTTACCTGGGTTAACTAACTACATCTTTGAGCTAACCAACCCAGTCAGACTGCTGTGCTCCCACAGCCATATTTCTCATGTGCTTTGGAAGCTCCATAAGTTTTGCCTCCTACCACTCTGCTGTACACTTCAAATATCTGAGAGGAGATCTGGATTAGAAACAATTTTGAGGGTGCAGGTTTCTGCTGGAGAGTGCCTTTACAGGAAACAAATCTGGTCAGGAAGAATGTAGTGGTTTTGTTGGTTAGCAATGGGGAATTATCAAACCATTCTGACATTTCATTTCAATGTGGTCCAAATGTCCGAATCAGTAATATCCAAAAATGTTGTTTTGCCCCTTTACCACTTGTGCTTTTTCTTTATGACAGCATTTATGTCATGGCAATCAAATATCTCTTAAGTAGATATATATTTTGTGTGTGTGAAATTCAGGACAAAAAGTAAAAACATTGTCAGTTCAATTTCTTTTGATGCTCCTGTACCAAAATATTTCAGAAATCAGGCTGCACAGTAGTGTTCAAATTTTAAATTGACATGGAAAGTGACTTTTCAAGTATTGGACTCTTATAAAATGTCACATCTTTTTCTTCACTAGGTCTCATTCTAACCTTATCCAAGAAGAGAATGTGTGTGAAACTAGATTGAAGACATCCCAGCCATCTTCTATGAATCTTCTGAAATGAAGAAAATCATTTTCTGTCAACTCTGCCCTTTCTTCAATGAACATAGCCCTCTAGATACTAGCATAAGCAGATGGCACAGGTAAAGTAAATTCTACAGAGCTCTTGTGTAAATGGTGTGCAGCTTGCAGGGCTTGTCAGGTTTTTCTCTCTCTCTTATATATTTTTTTCTTCTTCTTCACTTCTAAAGGTCATTGTTACATGTCAAAATTTATGATGTCATCAGAGAGAGTTCATCTGAGTGTACCTGCTTAGGAAGAAGATGGTGCAACTTGTAATTAATGCAGAAGAAATACAATATTGCTCTCCATGAGGGTTTAAAGCAGAAACTGGGTAGAAGCACCCCTCATTGTAAGGAACTTTTCATTATTTAAATTGTCATTTTTGTCTCAGACTGGAAAGTTAATACAGCATCCACTCAGTTCAACAGGGACTTGCAGTCGACCTTCCTGTATGCCCTGCAAATAAAGTTGCAGCCCTCTGAAATTATTAACCTACATTTTATAATACAAAGCAATGTAGAGTATAGAGATATGGTACCACCATAAGACAAGTAAACCAGCCAACTGACTTCAAACTTTTATTTTTGTAGAAATGAAGTCCTTTCCACTTGCAAAAACTGGTCTCTCTCTTTATCTTGTTAATGCTTTGCCTGCCTATAACAGCTGAAGCTGTTATCTATAACCAAGCAGTTCAATGCTGTCAAGCATATCTCAATGTCTTTCTTACCACATTCAACATTTCTCTGAATAGAATAGGTAAACCAAGCAAAAATTGATCTGTCAACGGAAGCATGACAAAAAGAAATACCCACTCAGTGTTTGATATCTCCTCTTTTTAGCAAGCTAAAATAATTCATGGTTTTCTTGACTGAATTTATTCCCAGCCTTGAAGAGACTGTCTGAAAGAGTCAGAACAACATAATACCAAACCAAATGAGAAGGGCCAGGGGGTATTTATTTGTAGGGACGAGCAGTTTCTCTCTCTCTCTCTTTCTCTCTCTTTTTTTTTTTTTTTTTCTAAAACAAAACAAAACTATAAAATCCAACAAAAAACAACACTGGACTAAACAAAAGAAATATAACAAGTCACTGACACTTATCTAAACGAGGTTCATATGGGTTTATTTCCAATCTCTTTCATATTTTTCCACACTTTTAAAGCCATATGAACTTCCAAGAAAACAAACTAACCAAAAAAAAAAAAAACCAAAACAAAAAAAAACCAAAAAACTAAAACAACAACAAAAACCTACACTGAAGGCACAGTTTCTCTTTTCCACTTGAATAAAACAGCAATATTATTTATACTTGTGTTATACATCCCTGGTTGAAGCCAGGGAAAGATTAATCAAAGTGAAAATCACCAGTAAGAACTTCCTGCAAATCACAACTAGCTGTTTTACCAAGTTATCGCAGGAGGCATCAAAAATACAGCTAGTTCTACACATAGCCATCAATTACTTTCATCCTTCTCCCCTTATTTACTCTTGTAAAGGACTCATTAAGCTGAGGAATGACAGCATTTCTGTACTGAGCCTTTCTGATTACCTTCCTTCCCGACCTGAATTTATTTCTCATGACCTTTAGAACTATCAATTTAGATTTTTCCCTTTAGTCATTTGGGCTTGTGCTTGATTGAAGCATCCTTCCAGCCATGAATGTGCTAGTGCAGTGACCTGGTGTGGCCCTTGTGTTGGAGGACTCAGTTTAAAAAATCTGACACTATAGAGTTGTCTAATCCAAAATCCAGAACAGAATTCTATTTCTGTGGGATATTTATTACCTTAGCTTGTGAAGAAGGAAGTTTAATGAGGTGCTTTTCCCCCTTTGCAATATAATTCCTTTTTCCCCTTACATGAACTGTTTGAAGAAGGTGTAGATCCCTCAAATGAGTGTAGCAGGAGGAAAATATTAAAGGGTTGTCAGATTTCAGTGTGAAAATCTAAGCCTGTTGATTTGAAAATAAAATGACAGTGCCTTGTTAATTAAAACTCCAAGGATAACCCTACCTTTTTTAATCTGGATGTGTCTCAGGGTGATTGAGCTCATGAATATTTTCTTTGCATCTCTTTCCTTTTCCTCACCCTAAAGAAAATGAACATATTGCTATGTTACAGACCCTATCCAAATTTCAGAAAAATTAAAGGATTTGATTTGTTTCTTATTCAGCATATTCTTATTCAGTGAAAAATGAATGTGAGACAAGACTAAAAAATGTGAAGATGAATTAGTGATGCTGTTACTCAATGATGATGTTAACTTAATAGCCTATGAAAATGTTGATCAATGGCAGTCTGTTTTTATTAATGTATAAACACTATTTTTGTAAGAAAACATGTTTATCCAGGATGAGGATTCTTAAAATCTATATATCATTTTTCTTTCATTGATAATTTTTCAGGGTAATCTTTTGCCTAGAAAAGGTTACATTTGTCACTTTTATATTTTATCAGTGTGAAAAATATATTCTTGCCTTTTTTTTTTTTTTTTTTTCCATCAGAATTTGTTATTTTTTTGATGTGGCCTTACCAAAAGATTTGAGATCTTTGAACTGGTAAACATATTACAGTATTTTAAGAATGTTCTGAAAGCCTAAATTTGATAGTTTGCCTAATATTTAGAAATACCATGGGGCCTAATCCTATTTGAGACCTGAACAGTAGACAGATCAATAAATACACAGTCACACACCTTTGATATTTCACTGTACTCGGTACCACAATAAATTACACAACACCATAAAAACAATTTTAAATTTAATACACAAATTCAATGAAAGGCAGGTTGAATTTAAGGAAAACAAGACAGTTTACATTCTCAGGCAAAAGGCTAATGTAATATTCAGAAAGAAACAGTTTTAACTGCTGTTGCCCACATGCACCTATAAATGGGTACAAAGACAAACATGAAAGTGAATATTGTTTGTTTACTACATATCTGAAAACATGAGTATTTGAGAGCAGAGCCCCAGAAAGTACATGTAATTACAAGATGATAATTTTAGTTCTAAGGAACGTGTTCTGTAAATCTCAGTGCCCTCAGGCTGCTTGGGTAGCATGTGGTTACTGACTGCTAACTTCCAGCTGTAGTGACGGTTTCCTTTACCAGAACTACCGCCCCTGTCATTTTCTTCCAAGCTGAAATCACCAACTCACTCTGCATGGTTTTTTCATGCTCTGTTTTCTTCCATCTTAAAGCAGCTGATTGAATTCCACACATCACAGTGCTTGGTAAGACATCTTAATTAAACAGAAATATTTTGAAGGAAGGCCAATGCCATTCAGTGGAACATTTTATTATTATTATTATTTTACCCCAGTATTTTGAAATCAGTGCAGAAATCCAGATGCACTAAAGTCAAGAACATACTTTTTCCAATGTGTTTCAGTGAATTCAAAATTTTATCCATAGTATTTAGTGCCATCTGCTATTATGCTATTCATACTTTATTACCAAAATACACTTTATTCTGAAATAGAGTCCTTTCACAGCACAAATCACAACTGAAACTATGTAGTGTGATCAGCACTTACTTCTACACACAGTGACTGGCTGATAAATGAGACACTTTGCTCTTCCTGCCTCATGGATTTGCCTCTGCTGTAAAATGCTGCCCCATTGGAAAGAAATTGAGGAGCACCCATGAGTCCAAACAGAGCTGCTGGACACCTAGTAACTTTGTAATGTACTTGACAAAATGACCTTCCTGGTTCACCAATTTTTTCCCCATTATTATTTACTCATTTTACATTTATGCTTCCTTGCAATAGCATAGAGAAAGAGTCATGGGAGCCACTACTGCATTCCCAATCTCAGCCTTGTGTGAGAACCTACAGCAGCCTCCTTGGCCTTTCTCTCCTCTCACACCCTTAAATTTTGCATAATGAGCTAGCTTTTAACAGAAAGGCGCTGTATCTCCCTTCAACTATACTGACTGAAGCTGGTAGGTAGCATATACAGGGTAAATTCACCTAAATCTCATGCAAAAATATAAGGGAGGGGTTGTAGATGTTTCCAAGTCAATGGTAACTATCTAAAGAGCAGCAGTCTGATGAAGTGGACCAGTGTTCTTTGCGGGAAACTAATCCTTAACAAACTTAAGATCGACGTTATTTTTTTGGATAAAATTACAAGTTCAGTTCTCAAAATAAATTTGTTTTCATAATAGATAATTACAATTGCAATATGATTCAAAATTATTTTCAGAAGGAAAGGTAAGAAAGTATCATGGGAATGTGTAGTAATGAGTTCGGGCAGTGGTGCTTATTTTGCTCTGTTTTGTTTCTTGTTTTACATTGTGCTAAACAGCCCTTACCTAACATGGCAGTAAAATAATATATTTGTTCACTCAATACTTTCTCTTCTAGAAGAAAGTTTCTAATCAATTAATGGTAACTCATACTAAAATGTTCTTATTTGTTTGTGCATTTCTGCATGGACGAGAGAGACACTAGCAATTACTCCAGTTTCAAACATAGTTCACTCCCTAAACACATCATTAAATAATATTTTTTTACCTTAGTTTTTTGATTTTTTTTTTTTTTTCACAGTATAAGAAACTTTTCACAGTTGGTTCTCTGCATTTATCTTTACGCAGCTTAGGTCCAGAGTAGCTGATTGTCCCTTTTGGCTTTTTATCATGCTGGTGTTCAGGCTTCTTCCACAGGATCAAAAGTTTTGCTGTGTCATAACATGATATGGTTACCTGTTGCATATTTCTCTCTCAAATAAAATTCATTCAGGAAATGATGATGGGTTAAATTTTTATCTGCAAAATGACCCTTGATTATCTGCCTGGTACAATAATATCATAATATCATCCCCATCAAACAACATCTGCTTTCATGCAGACAACATAATACTACCATGCTAGCAAATAAATAAATAAATTCCCTTGTGTGCTTTGGTCTGTTTGGCAGAAAATGTGTTGAAAATGTGTTTGTCAAGCAGCCGATGGGTCGATGGGTCGCATGGGCATTTCTGGTGCTCTGGTAGCACACTGATGACACACAGTAACAACAAAGGGAATCACATCTTGAAAACCTCATAGTTTTTAAATGTATTCATCATCCCACCTCTGTGAGGTAGGGAGTTATCATTGTTCATGTTTAAGGTGAAAAGAGAGAGTAAATGACCTGCACAAAGCTTCTCAGATAAGGCCTGTGATAAAGATAAGGAAATACATTCTAGTTCTTGGCTGGTGCTTTATCCAGTGGAACATTTATCTTGTCAAACAGACAAGTATTTCTGATAAACGTGCTTCCAAAGCATGAAAGCTAAACACAGCTGTCTTGTACTACATATGTTATTTATGTCTGTTTCTTAGTGTGTAAGAGCTGTAGGTAAAATATCTTCCATGCAGCTCAGTCATGCAAACATCGGCAATTTGCTAACAAGAAGGACTTTCTCCGGCTGCAAATATCTTCCCATGTTGAACTCCAAAGCCTTTCTCCTAGATACAGCAGTGTTTTCCATTCTTTTGAGGGTTCAGTGAATATACTTATAAGAGCTCTTTTACTTTGTTTTCTTCCCTTGCATTGTATTAAAGAATGAAAAAGCTGGAGGTATTGGTCTGTTCTGTCTGGTGGCCTGCACTGGGCTTGGACAAGCTATTTACTGAGCAAATGAAAAACAAATGTTCTAAGTAACAGAGAACATAGGCTTAGGTTTCTGCTGCTCCAGAAGAAGGTAAAATAAAATTAGTTTTCACATGGGAGATAAGGGTCTGGCAGACTGAGAAAATCCTTCAAGATAAAGGTTACGCTGTAGGAACTTCCAGTATTAGAATGGGAATATTGGATAACTTTGTGGAAGGCACTAGAGGAAAAACAAAAAGCACAGAGTTGTGGCCAACTAATAGTTTAGTACCCAGATTAGTATTACTTGAAGAGTATCTGAACTTTGTTCAGAATCAAAGGGGTCTCAACATATTTCAACGTTTGTCTTCTGAATCCCCTTGATTTCTTGCAGTGATTTGACTTTCTGGCACCCACAGTGAGGTGGGAGTGTAGGAAACCTGAAGTATAGGGTAGTGCTGTGCAGTCACATACTACGGTGAATAGTATGAAAAAGAGGCAATGAAATGTTACTGCAAGAAGAAATTGTGTGGTGAAAATGCTCTCAGGATAGCGTGGTCAAGCCTAAGCATGGGTTCTTTTGATAAAAACAGATGTCTCTCAGTGGCTGAGTTCCAGGTGCACACTTATCATTTTGATTTTGTGAAAGATGCTGTGCTCTTGTTGTCTACACTCTATTGAAACGATACTTGCAGGCATCCATGAGAGACAGAAATCCACAGAAACACCGTCTGGAAGAATCATGCATTTTTATTACCTCTCTGAATTGTTATCTTAACAGAGATGGGCCATGTATTACAAACGTGCTCAAGACCTAAAAACTAACAAAATGCCAGTGATAAAGTTTCGGTTTCAACAGCTCTGTCAAATACTATCTATGTCAGTGGAAAACATAATCTCTCTTCAACAAGACCTAGCAGCTATCTGTAAATGTAGTCTGATATTAAAAAAGAGATTGAGAAGGCTAATAGCCCTCAGTTGTCTCTTTCTGTTGTGCCCTGCTGAAAGCCAGCACAGCAGGGAGAGGCAGCTGTGCAAGAGGCCAGGACTAGCTGTTCTGGTAGTAAGGCCTGCATTCGGTTATGATGATACAGCTGAAAGTCTTGTGCCCTCTTGGACACTGACAGGTCTCATTATCACTCTACTGGGGATGCACTGAGCTGGCAGAGTTATATTATGAGAATTTGAACTACCCATCATGCAGAGCTCCTGAAGCATTCTGCAAATTACTGCTAAGTGTTCAATAGGGACCTCAAATAAGCATCAACCCAAGTAGCTTTTCCTTGGGGGAAGACTGTGTTGGGGAGCTATGGCCTTCATCATCACACACATGCAGATGTAGAGGGAGCAGCAGCTGTGTGCTCAGCCAAAATAACTCTCACATGCAGATATGGAGGAGGAGAGGGAGAACTTTTTCAATCTTTCTTGACAGTCTACTTGTAATGTGTAGCCAGTAAAAAGGGACTGACATTCTTGTGGAAATGGTGCAAGGTTGGTCTTTTCATTCTGAAGATATCTAAAACCTGCAAAGTTTCAATCTCAAAGATGTGTGAAACCTGCAAAGTTTCAATAGCTATGTGCTGTTATCAGCTTAGTACCTATGTACTACCTTCAGGGTCTCAAGAAGCAGAGCAGAGAATTGCCCTTGCTTGTAGTTGCTTCCTGAAGTCTCCAAGAAATGGCATCCAGCAATCATTAGGATCACAAAAAAGAAGTCTAGGGCAATCTTGATATTCCCTTTTCTCTGGAAGCATTGCCAGGAAATGGACTTTGGAAGTGTTGTGTTAGCCTTGTGCTAGACCTCTGCACAGGGGGCACATTACTATTATTATCCTGTTTATGAGCCTCATTTGCAGAGCAGTGTGATGTTGTGCTATTTGCTATTATAAGCACTGGACAAAAGAAGATTTCTGTCTGAAGAACTGAAACTTATTATAAGCTTAGTGCAAAGCTCAGGCAAAACCAACACGTCTCCTGTCTCATGTTTTTTTCCAAAGGTTTGCTGAAAGGAAATTAACTTGCAATGGAAGAGTCAAAGCCCATTTTAGTAAATGCTTATTTATTTATTTATTTATTTATCATGCCTGCTTTCAACCAGCCTGCCATTTGTCTGTAAAACTGAACAAAAATGATTGAAGGATATTATTGTGACAAAAAAAAAAAAGAAAAAAAAAAGAAAAAAAAGGTTGAATTCATAATTCTCATAATATATTTCGTATGTCTTCATTGTCATTAAAGCATTAAAAAGCAGGACAAGGGAACACCATAAGGGACATCTGAAGGAAGAACCTACACTGGAATTTCTGTATGCTATATACACCCATTCCACACAAGCTTCCCCAAAATTGTTGCTACTCCTGCAGTAATCAATAAAAACAATATTGATGAAGACTGTGTTAACTAAGTGTAATAGCTTTCTTTTGCTGATTTGATGAAGAAAGCAAAAGTAAAACAGCTTTACCAAAATTAGTTACCATAGCAATGAACACGAGTGTATCTTTCAATTCCTTCAGTTCCTAAAAAACAACCCAACTTCTTTTATTTAATGTAGGGCACCAAAGAGAAAATATTTACTATCTTTTGTTTCCTGTCTTTCTGCTGGAACGAAGTTTATCCACCTGGAATCTGTATCATAAAACTGTTTCTATATAAACAGCAGAAGGAGGTATATGAAGATTTGAGAAGCTTTTATTATGCAAATATTATGAATAATAGTTAGTCCAGAATATTTTTTTATAGCAGCAGTTAAACCCAAAAATGACAGAGCAGAATTATAATGCGTAGTCACTAAATTATTGTATAGCCTCTTTAATTGCTACATTAATAACAGAAGTGCACCCTACAAACCAACAGTGGAACAGACCTCCAATTACTCATTGTGTGTCAGGTGCAGTTGCTGCATGAAGAAAATGACGAGAAGAGAATATCCTAGAAAATAGATTCACTGCAGGGGCATGTTTTGTAAAGGGAATGTCCAACACTGTAAAACGAACCATAGTCCCATTGCAATATGATAACTTGCTCCTTGACTTTTTTAATCAGTCCACTATATTCCTAGGCAACACGCTCTCTCTTGAGAGCTATAAATATGAAGGATAAAAAAGGATATTTTACTGAGCTGTTTTGCCTTCAAGGTTTGCTTTTGATTAATGACATAATTGCATTTCTTCAAAGGATGCTATGTAAATAAGATTTGCCTTCTGACATGATGAAGTAGAGAATGATTTAAATAATTTTAAAAACGTCTGTCACTTCTGACTTTTCCCTGCTTTGGCTTTGTGGAAAATGTCCAGTTGCAATTTTAGGAAATACCTGGAGTGATCAATAGCAGTCAGAAACCTTGAAAAGTAATGAAGAAACCAGCAAAATATCTAGCTTTGAAATATTTAGAAAATTGATTGGACACACTCAAGGGACTGGAGTCATTAATAAGAGAGGGAGTCTTTCATCAGTCAGTCAGTCTTTAGGTTCCTATAAATGTTTAGTGTATTATATGCACCAGAACACACGTGGTTAACATGTTGGAAGTTAGCTTTACTGACTTTAGAAATAAAGCAACACTTACCACGTTATAAATGGTGTGAGTGAAAATTACTTCTAACATCACTGTTTTATTAAAAAATTGGGTATTTCAGTTAAGAGGAATTTTTTATTATATGAAACAATTTTCTTAGGCAATTTGTTCAAATACAATTCATTCTCTCAGAGAAATGGGAGGAAAAATATTTGTTATTGTCACCTCAATTTTCAATATTTTTAAAAGTTTAGAATAAATTTATTAAACTTGTTTGTGTCTGAAAATTGTCATTCCACTTTATTTGGAAGAATTCCTTATTTTCAGTTTATTTTTCCTTTAACCCCAGTCCACATGAATGGGAAAAAAAAGGGACAAACCACATTTTCCTTTCAGTTAAGAAAAAGAAATTTTATTTTATGAAGAAAAACAGTTTCGGTCCCAAAATTTTGACTGTTCTATTGGTTATTTTTTTTTTCTCTCTCTCCTTTTTATTTTATTTTATTTTATTTTATTTTATTTTATTTTATTTTATTTTATTTTATTTTATTATTATTATTTTTTTTCCAAGGCTTTTTATGAGCAACTTTACATCCTATATTCCTGTTGAATAAATTCACGTCACTTTTTACCCCAAATTGCTTGGCTGGTACGCCAGCAATTTGCAATCATATGGAGTAGAAACTTTCCGAATTTTCTTAAAGCAGGGAGAAATGTGCTATTTAATGTAGTTGGATTTTGACTGGTTTGGGGTGCTTCCTCTAAGCGTTCATTTTTCCTCAGTGCTAGAAAAAAGTCATACATAGAAAAAAGGTTTGCTATTGATCCCAGTCTTTCCACATTCAGTTAATAATAATAAGGTGCTGTTAAAACCATAGACTTATTGTTTGAGCATTAAAGAATACAGATAAACTTAAGGGGTGCAATTCCCTGATGATCCCATATGAAAATGCAGACATCTACTTCATTCAATTTTTCTCTAAACCATAGCTCTTTTTTTTGTATTCAGTCAGGGCGATGTATGTCACAAACAAGTCACTAGCCTTCTGGCATTTTGCTTATTGTTACAACAGTGGAGAATGTATGTTTATCACCTGTAGCACAGGTAATACTCCACTACACCGCCAAAAGCTCTGACTGAAACTATTCAGATTCTCAACACATTTAGGCTGGTGTTAGATTAATACAAAATACTACTTCTTCCTACAGAGTAAGCTAAACCAAGAGACTAAAAGTAAATGAGCCATATATTCTTCAGATCGGATTAAGCACTGTATTGATTGTTTTCTTCTTCTATATGTCAGTGCTGTGCTTCCACATATATCTTTCAAATCCCAGATGTTCAGGAGCAAACACAAATAAGAAAAGCCTGGAGTTAAACCCTGGGAGCCTGGCCTCCCCCAGCACATATTGATGGGACAGTACTTTCCACTGCCGTACATGTCTGAGTGAACATTGATTTTGATGCCTTACCTCCTGGTGGGCTCCTCTAGGCCACTGAGCAGAAGCCCTTGCTTTTGCCAGCAGGACTCTGTCCCTTGGTAACTGTGCTAATGAGAAGTGGCAGAAGAATAAGCACAGCTCAGAGGAAGGCTCTCTTGTAGGGGCAAACCTTCTGGGTTCTATTTTTAAGGATAAATAAAATAAATAAAGATTCCTTTCCTGTTTTCTTTACTTATCTACTTTCCAGAGCTCAGGCCAAAGGCTGCATGTAAGGCAGGAGGTTTGCGGTGGTTATAGTGCGGTTAATGAAATTAGGTTTGCATTGGTCTCAGTACAGCTCCTGTCTCAGTCTGGTCTCAAAATGATACCAATCAGCTTTGATATCAGATTGATATCTCAATGTTATCTCAAACTGATAAGCTTGGTGGGAGTCTGCATGGGAAGTGGGGAACAGCATCAGAAACTGAGGTGGATTTCACACATGGGCATGTGGATTTCCTGAATGACAGCACTCAGATGAGCAACCTGCATGAAAAAACAGAAATATGTCTCCTAAGTTTGTGCTTGCTTTGTGGCAGGTGGCTACAGGGCTGCACAGTTTTGGATGCATATAGTCATCAACATCTCTATTATTTTTGAAAGAAATGTGTAGCTCTGTGATAGACCTCTATTGGCTTTGTTTGGGAGGAATGCCACGGTGGGTGGCAGCTGTTGTCAAATCCTAGCGGGGTTATTGTCATATCAGAAGGATGGCAGAGAGAGAAAGGGCTGAAGAGGGATGGTCATGGGATTTGGAGAGAAATCCCATGTTATTTGTATGGGAAGAAGTCCCACGGCTGCAGTTGGTGAGTTGGGCATACAACTTTACCCTCTGTGGAAAGGCAGCATGCTAGCTTCCAGAAATGACTGTGCCAGGTGGCTTGTGGCACTGGCAAAAACATGGAGGAATCTTCATTTTTCTTTCACAACAGTTGCAATTGCAAAAGCAGTTACAGTTTTGGATCACAACTCTTTACTAGGAACAAATCAGAATATAACCTGCTTGCAAGGAAAAACAAACAAGCAAAACACCACACACCTGGTCACAGGATCTAACTTCACCCATTTAGTTTGGTAGAACTGAAGCTAATAATCTATAGATATAGTAACCTGTAGATACAGTAAGCTATTAGACAGAAACAAGCTAATAATCTATACATAGCAAGATACACTAATTATAACAGAAGCTAACGGGGGAGGTTGAATGGGGTCACAAAATATGATCTGCAGAAGTTAGAACAAAATAAAAAGAAAAGCTTCAATTTTCCTGCTAGAAAAAGAAGTTGCAAAAGGTGTTTTTGGAAGCAATTAAAAGCTTTAGGGTTCATCAGAGAGGGAAGGATGGGAGCACAGATCTGACAGTTCATGTTGTTTCAGAGTGGTGAATGGAAAAAAACCCCACACTGTTTCTTGACTTTTATTTCAGGATGCTCCAACACAACTGCCTGCAGAGGCCCCATACAGGCTGCAGTGAGTCAGTAAAAACAATGGTAAAAGTCCCTTCAGGATGTCGGCGCTTTCTGTTTGAATCTGGGAAAGTATGCTGAGCCAGGACAGCCCAGTACATGAACGTGCTGCTTGCCAAGTGTCAATAAATTACTGCAGTCCTTCTAACTGCCAAGCTCCTATTGGCTTCTCTAAGTGTTGGAACGGCTGAATACAGATGGTGGCCAAGTAGGGTGCAGCTCAAAAATATGAACCAAGATAACTTCAAGGATTGTATGTCAGAATAAAATTTAATCTTTTTTTTTTTTTTTTTTTGGTAAGGATTTTTTCTTGTTCTGAACTGAACTGTGGTATGATTTCTTGCATAACAAAATCACTTGATTCAATTAATAAAGAAAGAGGTGTCATAAGCAGTGCCAGCACAGTCCTCTGCCTCATCATCTCTGTGCTGAGGTCCAGTCTGCAAGTCCTGGCAATAGTAGAAAAATTTCCCATTCTATCAAGCAGGAAGTGCATTTATTTAGACTCGGTGCACTGTTCTGTTCTACATATGAAGAATGTCCACAAGGATTATTTTATTATTTTTAAATGATTATTTCTTTTTCCTATGCTGAAACTTAAGATTATTTCATATAAATAATATATATAAAGGCAGTAGTATTCTCTATATTGTTTCTGTAACAGTCCAGAAACAATCTACTTTTTCTCAGAATAAATAATAGCTGATGAATTTTTATTAGCTATCTTAAGTTTTATCAATAATATTTACACCAACAATATCAGGTTCTAATCTTGGTTTTTGTTTTAGGAAGATTTACTTTGTCATGTGGTTTGTCTCTGTGAATAAGTTTAAATGTTACTACTAATTTTTGATTGCTGAAATTCATTTTTTTCCCCTGCTTTGTTTTATAGCCTGTTGTTGCTTTTTATATGATATTTTCATACTTCAGTTCCTCACAATGATGAAGTACATAATTTCAGATTTTGTTTGGCCTCTGCCTCTCATCCACATGTATTCAACACAAATGTTTTTCAGTCCTACATTTAAAGTTCAGTGCTGTGCATTCCAATTTTCCTCTTTGAGTTTTTCTCTTTCTGGTTTTGTTCTTACTCACAGTAATTTTAAGTATCACAGTTACCTGGTCCATGTCCAGCTGATGATTAGTAAGTGCCCCAGTGTTGATCAGGCTAATTTTTGGGTCTCTGGACATAATCTGAATATTTTTCATGGCAAGCCTGTTGCTAAAATTATCTTCCTTGATGCTGTGTTTTTTATCTAGAGAAAGGTATATAAGCTTTGCTCCTTCACAGGTCTATTAACTTTTTATCAGTCTTTGTTTTCATGAAACCATTCTGTTTTGTGAAAATACATCACTGCTCACTTCTCATTTTATTTCCAAGCTGCATGCATATGGCAGAGGCACTCAATTTGCATTTTGGAGTCTTCTCTTTGAAAGCAGCACTTTTGTTTTACCTTTTGTCTTTGTTTTACCACCACTGTTTGCTGCGGCATCAGCTGATGACTTAGATCTGTCTCCCCATCAAAATTTAAAATCTGACCCTGTTATGTTTTGCAGATTGACAAACGCCCACTGTTTTTAACATTAAATTAAGATTTTTCAGGAATCTATGGGACTTGAAGGAAATCAGAGCATTACTTCTCTGTTCTTATTTGGCCTGCTCCCTCTGGTGTTAACATTCCTGTGCTTGTGCAACGTGAATGTTGGGCTTTTGTGACATCTGCTGAAGAGAATGTTGATTTATGGCAGACAGTTACTTTAGGAACAATTTTTCAGGGAACTGGATTGACACTGCAAGTGATTAATGTTAAAGAACCTGCAGGTATTTAAAAATTGCCTTAATTATTTGTAATAAACATTCAGGACACCCATAGAACACCTGCCTTAATAGCCTGAGAAAGACTTCATGATGCTGATAGACAACAGGGAACTGTTGCACTGGATTGTAAAGCAGCAATTCCTTGGGCAAATATGCAAAATTAGTATCTTTCTCCCAAAGTTCTTGGGTATAATCCGATTGTCATACTAAAAGATAAAGTGAAATTTTCCCTGGATGGCAAAAACAATTCATAACAGGCAATCTTTGTCCCTATTGAGCAACTATTCTGGTCAGACAAAGATGACATTTAAAACTAATAAAAACCTTTACAACCCTCCTATATAATATGTTTGTCTAAATGGGGCAGACCAGCTGGTTCAAGGTGTTGCCTTCTTCCAGAGCCTTTTAAGTTCGTGTAATTTTGCATTTGTGAAATATGCAGACTCATTTACCCTGGGTTCAGATTATCACCATCTGGTCGTTTTTAACCTTGACTTTGGTTCCTTACTTGTTCCTTGGCCTCAGTGGAATCATGCACATGTGGAATCAAGTTATATTAGTTGCAGATCATGCACATGTTGTTTGATGGAATTTAAGTCTCTGGGTCGTGAATCCTGTCCAACTGATTATTTAACATTAGTCTCCAAGTTAAAAGGAGAGTACCTGAGATTGCTGATGGCATGAATGCTGCAGCTGGATGAGCTCCCTTTTTCCATACTGGTGAATCAGTGGACACTGGATGAAGCTGTGCTCTGCTTCTCAGATATGGGCACAAACCCTGCTACATTGTTTTCCCCTGGATATGTTCTAATTTTCCTCCTATCTTTTTCCTCAAATGTAAGTTTCTTTGTTCTATTTTGTATTCATTATTATTTCTAATCTCATCTCTAATCTTTTTGCAAGGTGATTCCTTGTATTTGCACCTACCCTCACCATGGGGCACAAGCTGCTGTGAAGGCATGAGGCACTGGTGCATGCTCTGACAATTGAAGGGTTTGCACAGGGAGCCTGGAGAAGCTCAGGATTCCCTGTATATGGCCATCCGCTTTGTGCTGCCATAGAGTGCTTTGCCCTATGGGTGGTTAAGAGTAGAAGAGCACTGAGCCAGGCTGTGGTATCTCCATTACTGAAGATATTCAAAATCCAGCAGGATGAGGCTATGGACTACCAGGTGTGGATATGAAGTTGTCCCTGCTCTCAGCAGGAGATTATTTCAGATGCCACCTGAAGATTCCAACCTCTTTCTCTCTCTCTGTTCCTTCCTCTCATCCTCTGTCCCCCTCTCTTGCTCTCTCTTTTTCTTTCTCTCTGTTTCTTTCTTCTCAATGGAAACAGAAACAGGCACTTTTCCCCCAGACACAGAAAAAAATAATTAATGGGTAAAATCTGCATTTTTAAAAGTGCACGGTCACTACACAGCAGGACTGAATCATGACTGCTTCTGAGTTTTAAATAATGCACTGATTCATTCACAAAAGACAACTGAAGTTTGAGTCACTTTTTGCAGCTGAAGGTATACTTGTGACTTTGTACCTCATGGTTATGAAAAAGCCATGTTTGGGTACTGATGTGTAGTTGGAAAAGGACAGCTGGCATAATTAAACCATGAAAAGGACATACAAATGCAGCCAAAGGACATTATAGGTCATCTTTCATTTGTAAAAAAAAAAAAAAAGGTTATTTTCAAGCAGAGATGTATAGAGACAAAATCCAATCATCCTATCAATAAATCTTTGCCTTAAAAGCTTTTCATTAGACATTTGTGAATCTGCATTTCATCCTACATGTCTGAAATGCACTGCTTTTCCAGACTGTTAGCTTGAGTTCCAAACAGTTTCCTTTAGGAATTTTATTTTATTTTATTTTATTTTATTTTATTTTATTTTATTTTATTTTATTTTATTTTATTTTATTTCATTTTATTTTATTTTATTTTTTATTTTTTTTCATTTTTTCCAGTTGTGATATTTTTAGTGCTAGTCACTAATGACTAGATCATTTTCTATAAGAAAGTACTGGATTTTTTTTTTCTGGATTTTGGTAAACATGTACAGCACACATCTACCCAACTCTTAGAATATTTTTCTCACAGTTTATATACAGTTTTCCCTTAGAGGAAATATAGCAGGTGACTTTATTACATCAGTTCTCGATTTAATAACACGTAGACTCATTTTTTAAAAATAAGACTAATAACTCCTTGGGTCGTTGTACTGCCTCAGGTAAACTCATTAGATGGTCCTAGAGAGGCTTTCATTTCTCAAAAGCTCAGTTTATTTTCTTTAATACTCTAATAAAAGGAAAAATATATTCTGAAGCAGTTTTGTAACAGACTAAAAATAATTAAATATAATTTAAAAGGACAAATGGACCATGATTTCTTTGGTGATTATTTTTAAGATATTCTAAAAATTTAATTTTAAGTAAATACCAAGGAAAGCCGATCAGAGCTTGTTGGTTTAGAATGGTTATTCCCTTTGACAAACAGATTAATGGTGATCCAATTTAAGAGTGCCTCTCTCTTCATTTTAAAGATGGTGACTGTGCATTTTAGATACTAATACATGTATTTAATAGATAATTCATGAAAATAAAGCCCCGTGTCTGGGAAGAAATGCCAAGAGAAATGTCTGTGTTGCTGTTGCTGGCCATAGGAGTACAAATAGATTCACCTTTTATTGGAAAGTGGTTGGAATCAAATTAACCTCTCCTGTCGTGGAGAGCAAGCCTAAGTGCATCCGCTTGTCAGATGTGCCGAGGTGCCATTTCCTAGCAACTAGAAAATGCTAATTCATGACTTTGATTAAATTGTCTGGACTAGGCCAGACCTCAAAACTGCCTTTTTATGCTTTGGATTTATTTCTCTATTAAGATGCAAGGAAAAGAGGTTATTGCTGCAGTTTGCATAGCAAACCAGTGTGGTACATTGTGAAAGTAGACTATAAGGAGGAAGAAGAGGACACAAACATGTTGACAGTCAGAGGAAAATGTTATGGCTGTAAGGGATGTTGGTGTTAGGATCATTTTCTTGAAGAATTTGTGCTTTTATAACATGTAATATAAATCTGCAATAGATGTGTTACTTAAAGTGTAAAACAAGAAGCACTTTTCTAAACACACTAATACTTAAAAAATACAATAAATAATGTAAAATTAGCCATCATCTGCCTCTAAAAGCACAAATGAATCAAAATATTCAGACAACACTAAAAATGTAAGTAAATAAAAATGCCTGGTTCACTAGCTGTGACCACAATGCATGCTTCTTGAAGAGCTCCTCTGAAAGAGCCTTAACAATATCACTGTAATACACATAATTTCTAAATTATAAAAATGCAGTTACTTCCAAACTGAAACAACCCTTTTCAGATGTTGACATGGGGCAGCTGAGGCAGCTGGGGCAGCACCATGTTCTCTTTGGGTCAGAGCCTGAGTCACCCTGTGACATGACAGGCAGGAAGGTCCAAGAGGGACAGCAGTGTTGAGGAAGGACCCACAGGATTCAGCAAAACACTGGGGGTTGAAATGTTAACACACACTTTGCAGATGTGGCAGTCTTAAGCACTGCTGAGGCTTAAATGTTGATGGACATTTAAAGAATCCATGAAGCGAACTTTTCAATGAGGTTGTCTTCATTATACCAGGATTTTGAGTACCCTCAGTAAGAAAATACATCTTGTTTCTAAGGGTAGACTCCCTTCTGTTTCCTCATTCATTGCAGTAGCTATTTTGTGTTAACATTAAAATAACTTAAATGCAGCTATGAGCTTTGGCTATAGCTATGAGCCAGAGGTCACAGAGAAAGGATCATGAATATCAAGTACCCACAGTAGGAGCAGGCAATCTTTTAAGAAACTAAGATCCTGTTTATATGGAAGTGTCTCTGATGATAATAGATTTAAAAAAAAAAAAAAAAAAAAAAAAGAGGAAAGCTTTTCTTTTTCTCAGCAATTATGACATTGGCAAAAGAGATTTTTTTTTTCCACTAGGCTTTAGTAGGTTTTCATGGCTGTATTCTTTAGTGTTTGCAGCTGCTTTCATTACCAATAAAGGAAATTACACAGTCAAAAAGGATGGGGGAAGACTCAGTCCTACAAGGAAATATAGGATTTGTCCCCTCAAGTCATCTTTTGAAATGTTCTTAGCTTTGAAATTGTGTACATATTAGAGGTACACGTAAATAAATAAATAAATAAATAAACGTCTTATTAAATGAGAACATGGCAGAATTCAAGAATTATTTTCCTTCAGTCTGTGTTATGGGTTTAGAAAGGTCCTTTTTAAATTTTAAGCACTTAGTGATTTCAATCTTAAGATGCTGATAAGTAATTTAAATAATGCATCATCATAAGCAGAAATAATTATTCTACTTCATCTTCATTTACATTCTAGATGAGCAGTCAATGGCTTAGCACTACAGTAAATTCATTCCAGCATCCTCTTGGGACTATTACCCTTCTTCGGCAGGAGTCTGTCAGTACTCAGGGTGACTCCTTTTCCTGGGAGATCCCGAGCAAACTTGAGTAGTTCAATGTGTAAAGCCTCATGAGGACTCCAACACTGCTGTAAGTATGTGGTTATGTATATGTGGTTACTTGGAGGGATAATGAGTTTGGTTATTTATCAGTGCACATCTAATCAATTGCTAAGTGCATAGAGTTTTTTATGGTTGACTTCAGTGTTGTTGGAGAGTGAAAGACAGAAATAAATACAACTAATATGGCAAAGATGCTTAGTGTTCATGAAATTTGTTGTATCTGACTTTCTTTAGGAGTACAATACTCTTAGAAACCGAAAATCATTGTGTTACCAGAATTGAGTATCTTAAATCATGAAGTAGTCTGCCACAAACACAGCATTAAATCTGTAGTAAGCATACTTCCCTCAGGCATCTCAACTGGCAGTGGATAGACATAATCTCTGTTGAGGGAAGCAGAAAACAAGGTGAGTATGTGAAAATAACCAAGATAGCAATAATGTAAGCATTAAACATTATGTTGAAGTGCCAAAGGAATGTCTAACAGGAAATATGTGAATACGAGTATACACCAGAAGAAAATTAGGCAGTTGCAAATGAAATGTATGATCTTAAACCATTCTTCATTTTTTTCTTCACCTTGGGTCTTATTCTATTCTCCCTTGACCCTCAATGGCATTTACTTTTGATCACTTACTAGATCGAATTTGATATTTGGAGTCCTTGCACTCATGTGTGCCCGTGCCTATATTCTCACTTGCCCATAAACATGAGAAATGTGCAACTTCTTTGGTTTCACTGAAGCTCTGTCATCTTATAGCTCCTGTCTGAATGTCAGACAGAATGTTGTCACATAGTGGATTTCTTTTCTGTTTTTTTTTTTTTTTTTTTTTTTAAATTAAATTTAATTTAATTTAATTTAATTTTATGTATTTATTTATTTATTTTGGTGTCAGCTTAGTTCCTGCAGTGATTTTGAGTACCAAACCATTGAGTGCCTTAGCCATTTCCATGTCCTTTTTTACTAGGTCACTGTTCCATTTAGCTTCAACAGATTTTGTTCCAGACGGGATTTCGCTTTCCTTATCAGGCTTAAATCAGCTTCAGCCATTCTTCATTGTCAACTCAGGTTTCATATGGAGCTTTGTTTTTATCTTGGCACTTTCACTGTTGTCATAATTAAAGGTAGTTAATTCACTTTAGAATGATGCTTGGTTTAAAGAAACAAACTGCCTACAATATCTCTTACTGTTTGCACAGGGAATCAAATGCATGCATGAAGTACATGATCCAGTGCTTTTCCAAATGGAGGCTTTTGAGGATATTAGCTTAGATTACTGTTGAAATAGAGAAGACATGCCTCTATTCCATTTTCCCCCTTCAAGTTGTAGATCTGATTTAATATGAACTCCTGCAAGTCGAAGAGCCAAATGACATTACAGAGGAGGATGCAGAATGTAAACTGTGGAGCACTTGAATGTTCTGTCTACTTCTATATGAAGCTGAAGAAAATGATAAACCCCAAGGAAAAAATAAACATGAATTCAGGTTTCCTCATGGAATATAGTGTATACAATATTGTTCTCTTGTAACTTACAGAATCATAGAATCATTAGGATTGGAAAAGACCTCCAAGATCATCTGGTCCAACCAGACATAACAGATTTCACAGTTCCTGCTCATGTTAAGTAGGAACATTTATTTCAAATATCTTTTCCATGTGTGCATCCTTATCAGAGGAAAACATATGGAATACTACTTGTCAGTTTACCTTGAGAAAGGAGCTTCACATGACAGTTAAGGACAAGCCACCTTTACTTCAAAAAAAAGTTTAAAAGCTACTATACATGCAGAAGCTGTACGATGTTTTGGAAATATATGCAGTGTACCCTTGAATGTTGGCTTGAAATTCACCCTTCCTTGTCTGTCCTTCATAAATGCAGTTGATTTTGTCTAAGCATATGATTCAAGACCAAAAACTGGCAGATAGAGATGAGAAAGTCAGGTAACATATGTAAATTTGGGGGTTTATTATTCTCTGATCAGATGGCAGGTTTGAATATCCAGGAGCAGGGAAAATGGCCAAATTTCTGCCTCTTGCTCTCTTTAGCAGTACAAGTAACCATCTCTTCCCAAGCCTGAGTGGAAAGTGGAGTGGCCAAGAGAACCCAAAACAGCATCCTTTCACCATCTGCAAGGGACAGAAGTGATGAGTAGGGCTGGTACATAGCTGGTAGCAGATGTCCTCAGATGAAGGCAGAGGTGTTACTTTAATTCAAGGCCTTTTTTTTTTTTTTTTTTTTTTTTTAATCACTTATAAACTGTCTGAAGGGCAAATTGAAATTTCATCTAGGAAAGAGATTCTAGTTATTCATATTCCCAACTATTACTATATGGCAACTTTTCACATATGTATCAAGACATATTTTTAAGCTCTATCTACATGGCAGCAGAAGTTTAAAATGAAACAGAACTGTGGTGTTTTGTTAGGCAAAGCAAGGTACTGGATCTCCAGGGATAAACTGAGGATATTGCATGGTATAAGTATTAATCTGAAAGCTCACAAGAGTTGTTCACAGCAGCACAGCTTGGATGATACAAAGCCACAAGACTGAAAGAGTACGTTAGCCATGCCTCTTCTGTGAAGAAAGTTCACTGCTGAAATAAAAATAAGTGGAAGTTTTTTTCACCCTGCTTCTCTCCCAAATACCAGAATATTTCTCCAAACCAAGTGCAGGGTGAAGAGTTCCCTTAAAGCATTAGCAATTATCAACATATTCACACATTACCAAGATTTATAACTCATTATATTCTGTGTTTAACTCTTTATTCTGATTCTTCACAAATGAAGACTCATTTCTCTTTAGTTCACGCATTGCTGGTGAATTTCTGAATACCTTTGGGATTCTGAAATTTACCATTTTCAAGTACTGTGTCAGCTCCTGTTGAAGTTCTGTGATACTGGATGAAAGTGGGATTCAACAAAAGCACAAGGCATTAGAAATGTTGGAAGGCAGTTTAATGAGACTTGCTGGTACTGCCATGACGATTAAAGTTTTGTAGCAGCAACAGCTGGCATAATCAATCTCTAAATTCATTTTAACTCCAAGCCTCTCCAACCTCAACATAAATCTTAAGAAATAATTCTGTATTTTCAGAAGTATTCTCAGAGGACATAGGTTCACCTATTTAATATTCAACACAACTACCAAATACTTTAATTTATTAGTCCCACAACTAATCCGGTTTATATTAAAATCTTAAACAACAATTCATTCTCTGGATATTTTCCAACTATTATTATTTTTGTAATATTGAACAAAACTAGGCTTGCGTAAGCCAAACAAAACAGCAATGATTTTTGTTCATGTACGAAACAAACATTAATAAGTTAGAAAATCCAGAGGAGTTTAAAGTTCTGTGATCTTCACAAACACTTGGCAAATTTGCAAGACACCTGGAGCCTCCTGATACTTTTTATTTTATAAGTGAAGGGAGGAGGTCTTCAAAAAATGAAATCAATGGAGATGTCTGTATTACTGCTTGTTGATATATTTTCTAGGAGGATTTGATGCGGTGGTCTTTTCCAATCTGCAAAGAGTCAAGAAACCCTTACATATTCTTTAGTCTTCTAGACTTTTTTTTCCACTCAGCAAAAATAAGGCAACCTTATAGGGCAACCTGGCACATAAAATGAGTGGTGGTCTGAATGCAGGACCTATTTCCTCCCTGTCCAGCCACAGTGTGCTGCCCAAGGCTGTGGTTGCCGGAGCCTCCCTGCTGTGTTTTGGCCAGGCAGCTGGGCTGGCTCACACAGCTGAGGAAGTGGTCTCCATCCTCCTTGGGGGGGTTCCCAGCAAATGCTTGCTGACCTCTCTCCCTGACATGTACTGTCCAGGACTGGCAGTTCCCAGCAAAGTTAATTTAAGAAGAATGCTGGCCACATCTCTCCTGAGAAAAGATGTTCCTCCTCTTCTGTTCCAGAGGCTTTTCCTTGAGGAAACCCTCTGAACTTCTGCAAGTGCCAGGAGAACACCCCCCCTGTAGCTGTAGGACTGACTGGCTGGCTACCCAGGGCTTGGAGTCAGCTCAGCAATCATATGGGTGATGGCAGCCACTGCCCCGCTGGCGGTGTCACGAGTAGCATGACCCCTGGCCTGTGAGAGCTGCTCCCACATATGCCTCTCCTATCTGGCCTCAGCCAAAGCTGCAGCTCCCCTGCCCAGGTGTGCAGCTGACCCAGACCCATGGGCCTTTGGCCTGGCTTCAAGAGGTGTCTGAAGCCTGGGATTGGGGCTGTCCTGATGCCCAGCTGGGGAGCCCCCACCACCTGCAGCCCCAGGCAGCCATGGCCCCCCCCAGGGAAGATTCAGGATTCACCTCGAGGACATAGCTGTCCTCATGTGTTAACAGAGAGGAGTGGACAGTCAGCCAAGGGCCCAAGTGCATGTTTGAGCTAAACCTGCTATATACAAATAACCCAAAGATTTCTGGCAGGTTAACTGTTTTTAATGAGAGAAGTGTAAATCGTGATGAGGACAGCAGTGACCTCAAGAGACTCATAGAGATAGAAGGCAGGAGTTAGGAGTAACTCCTAAGTTAGGAGTGTGAACTGGGAGCATCAAGAACATCCAGGAATACATTGTCATACTACTGTTCTCCATTTCTTACTCTTGAGTTTAAGCCGATACAAAGCAATGTTTAAAAATGAGGCAAAAATCTGCCTTATGAATTATTTTTGTAGTTTCAGGTCAAAACTGGTCCAGGCTCTTCGTGGAAGCCAGAGATGGCCGCCTAAAGGCTGCTCTAGTTTGCTGGAGATGCTAGCAAAAAGGGGTTTCTTGCTCCTAATGGCACAATGCCAGCAACAAGGATGGAAACTAACAAAGAAGCCATAAAGGTGATCCAAAAGGAGCTCTCTAAAGAGGAACAAGCCTAAGGGGTTGTCTGCAAAAAGCTAAGATTTCACTTGTACCGACAATGAGTTCCAAAATGTCAATACTTTCATAAAGACTCCTCTCACATGGGTAATTAATTTCTGGGCAGTTCACTTCTGCTAATGGCATATGTTCTGCCATCTTTGCTTGCAGCCCTAATTACTGGTCAGCTATGGGATTTCCTTGAATTACATCCAGACTGGATAAAGATTTGCTCCTGGGCACCTAGCAGTGCGGAAGACAAACTGGAAAGTTCAAGACAGTGGGCTTTTTCTCTCCCCTCTTTATTTAGCAGGGGAAAAAAAAAAAAAAAAAAAAAGTATCTGGGAGATATTTACAAAAAGGAGAAGCAATGTGACAAGAAATGCAAATCAAGCCTATGGATGAATTGGCATTGAAGTTACCTAAGCAAGATTTCTCCTAAGGCTGATGGCTGTGAAGACCTGAGTCACAGTATTACTTGACTAGTTCCCCACAGCTGGGAAACACTTGCTGGGAGCAAAGAAGTGAATACTGTTAGAACAGCTGCTGCTTATGCTTTGCTAACAGAGCAGAAAAAAAATATCTGCCATGCCAGTTGCTCTTTTGTCTTTTTTGCACTCCTGAAATGCCTTATCATGCTACAGTATATGGACCAGTTTTACTTTCAATGATACCTGCATTCTTCTTAACTGTGATTGCCAGGAAGCCCATTCAACAGGGTGCAAAGAAAAGAATTTGACCATCTGTTTACTATGAAGCCCAAAGGAACCTTGAATATCTCCAGGGTTGGTTAGGATAACAGCAGCATGATGTGCCAGTGTAAGCATCTTTTGAAGCCTTTCAACATCCTGAAACAGGCAGTCATTTTCTAAGAGTGGCATATTCCCAGAGCTGTAGTTCTTCCTTTAGATTTAACTGATGACAGTACTCTTTGTAAATCACCAGAGAATATCTACGTATATTCTTTCTGGTTACTTTTTAACATATATTAGGACTTCCCTGGTTGCATCTAGAGCAGCAGTCATAACTGTTGGACTCTCTGGATGAATTTTTGCCTGGCCTGAGCTTATGACATGGCTGTCCCACTAAGAACATGGCTGTCCCACTAAGAACATGGTAACTACAAACAAGAAAATGAAAAAACTTATAATTAGTTGTTTACACAAATATTTCTGTAAAATATTTTGCAAAATATTTGTGTAAAAAATTAAGAGTAGAAAAATATTTTGCTACTCTTAATTAAATGCTTACTGCACAATCGAATCAGAGGTTAAAAGACAGAACTGACTAGCAAACTGGACAGGTTCATGAGAAAAAGGCCGAATGAATGTTCTGATGTGAAAGACCAGGTTTTCCACAAAAGATTTTGAAAATGTGGGAAAACATCTTCCCAACATATTTGTACTCTCTTCCATCTTTTTCCAGTTAGGAAACAAACAGTTTGTGGCAATGGGGAAAAACTTCCCTTTTACTTAAAAAACAATCATATGTACTTTTTTTCCTTTCTATTTATCGATTTACCATCTACAAATGAAGCTACTCCTTCATCAATAATTCTTATCTGCAGAACTAGAAATAGCCCAAGTTGACTGGATCTCAATTGGTGCTGGGGGCTGTGTTTGAACAATGTGTTTGGCAACTGGATCTTTTGCCAACGTTGGCTCTGAGTTGTGTGTTTAACATACACATGTGAATACACACAGAGGAAGAGTGCTTAATCCCAACTGATTGTGGTACTTAAAAAGTTTGTTTAGGCATTAGTTAATATGATATGGTGTATGACCATATGTAAACTAGAAAATATCACTGACAAAATTTATTCCAGGATTTACTTTTACCAGTATCCTCATCCCATGTTATTGTGTTTGACAACTGCCAGTGAATCATACAGACTACCAGGAAAAAAAAATAATAAATAAAGCTAAACCCCTGAGGTGCAATCAGCTTGTCTTTTTCTACTTGTACACAATGCACATGTGAGTTTAAGTCATCTGAACTGGAGATAGTGCTTTGGTTGACGTGCTTAAATTTTTTTTGTTTGGTCTCTCTCCTCCCTATTATCTCCACCTGAACAAGTGCTTACACACCTAAAAGGAATATTTTGTGTCCTCAAAATGTTTACTTCAATTTGCAGTGGTATAGTATGGTGATGTTCTTTTAAAAAGTGTTTGCAGTGAATGGCTCTGTAATGTGTTAAAATTTTGCTGATGGGAAAGATTTTATCTTATTACATTACTTCTATTACTTTCTAAGGTGCTTAGAAAATAAGCTATCTCTAGATTTAGCTGTTCCTTGGTGCATGTAGAATTCTTCACTCTCCTACTTGTATTGCTTATTTTTGTATGTCATCTCACATGGTTTGCAGCCCATTCTTGCATGGTACCCAGTTCTGTATAAGCCCTTCTCCCACTAGCTGAGGAGCTAGATGAATTATCTTCTGCTGTTGACAACAGCAAGATGTATTTTAGGTTATGACTTTTCATTAGCTAACATGTCTTCCTGAAAACTTGGAAAGAGCATTCCCCAAAACACTTTAAGACTTTAATTCTTGGCCAGTGGGATTTGAAGCTGCATCTGGAAAACCCACTACAAAAATGGTGTAGGAAGGGAGGCTGAAAGCGAGGCTGAAAAAGAGCCTGAAAATCAGTCTGCCAGTGATTCTGTGTCACTCATGGATGTGATATTTTTAGCCAATGAAAAAGTCGCCTTCTTCAGGTCTAGTTCACATTCATGTCTGGATGTTTGCAATTCCATGAGGGGTAAAACTCAAATTATTGGTAATAAACTTTCTATCATAGCTTGCAACAGCTATGGTCACACAGCAGTATGGTCCCAGCAGGAAGACCTGGGAGACTTCTTAAATTAGATTGTTAACCCTTTAAATAATTGAGCAAGCTGTTTTGTGAAAGCTAAGGCTTTCATCTAAGTTCAGGTCATGGATTGTAATATCTACTTTTGTATCCAAACCCTTATTTCTTGTTACAAAGTTTCTCTCATCCATACTGAGTGAGGTCAGTGAATGGTGTGGCTGTAGAAGACTGGGTGATGACCAGAGAGGTTTTTCTTATTTCCTGAGAGGAGGTTATTGTTGGTGGATTCACACACATTGCAATTTCATTTTGGTTTTAAAGGGTCAGAGAAACAACGCACCTCTTAAGAAAGCTGTTATAAAGGAAATCATCTCTGAAGCAATTTACAAGCAATTGTATGTACGTATGATTAAATGACATTTTTCATGCTCACATACTGTAAGCAGGAGAGAAAAAAGTAAAAGTATATATTAGCTGGACTACTGATGCAAAATTGTCAAAAATGTTTAAAATGATGTGCATGACTAAACACAGAAGTTTGTAGGGTAAATGTTGTATGACACTTCACAGTGACTGAAAAAAACCACCACTGTTGGAGTAAAATGTGCTGTAGTATATAATATATATAACATATATTAGTATATTTATATATATATATCTCCCATTGTTTCCATACACTAAGCTTTATAATCTTATTCAGCTAGATTTTCCTTCTTCTTGGAACTTTCTGTGCAAGCTGCTCTATGACTAGTTCTAAATCAAATTTCAAAAGGCTGACCTTTATTGCTGTGGTTTTAAGCAAGATGAATAGCCATCATCCAAACACTATTTTTGGTCTCAAAATGTGCTCTTAAGCACTGAAGGAGAATGTTGGACTGACATTTTGTTTGTGGCAGGAACATCAGGCTATGGACCTCCCTTGCTAGCTTTCTGTTTTGAAATGGAGGCCACAGTGCCATTCTTGGCATCTTTGACTCCATGATGGGTTTTCTGATGCTGCTTGGAATGCATGGTCCTCCTAACTTGCAATATGTTGCCACCCACCTGTTTTCCTATAGGCCAAGTCATCGTTGGTATTAATATTACACTTTGAATGGACTCATAGTGTTTTCAGTTTATGCATGGATATGGTTGTTTCCATTCTTCCATTCTCAAGTTTCACCTTCTTGTTTCTGACCACATGCTGGCTTTGACTCTGGGATTAACTGTGGGATTCTGAAGTTCTACTTGTGGCCTCCTATCAAGTCACATTGCCTCATTGTATCTTTCCCACTTGATAAGCTCTTAGTTTCATCTGCTTCCAGTAGCAAATTCATTATTATTTACTAGCAAGATGCTGATCAGCCTCCTCTTGGTGGACCAGGAATCTCAGTCTCAAGGGCATAGACTCACACAGGCATAAGGAGCAGATAACCTCAGTGGGTTAGAGGAGACTGACTATTTGTGAAACATTTTTGTTTTCATATTGTTTATAACTTACTGAGATATCTCTGTATGGGAATGCTGTGTATGCATAGTGTACATACGTTTGAGATCCTACCACCAGCCTGAGCCAGTTAGAGACAGATGACCCCAGCAAGAAAAGTTGCCTGTGGCCTTAACAGTACAGAATGGGAAAATACTACATCTGGAGCATTTTCTCCACATGGTGAAGCTTCAGAAATACAAGAAAAAAGGCCTGACGACACATAGGTGATATGGATCTGATTTAATTTGTTACTGGTGTGAGGACTGTTCAGTTAAATCATCACTTGCGCTTATTAGGATTTACTATATGATAAAAAAGTCTATTCATTTATAGCCTTCTGTTTGAATAATGGTCTCTGCTCTCAAAATCTGTCTGATAAAATATGTCAATTGTAAATCAAATATACTTAAATACTGTCTTAAAAAGAGATAGTGTGTGTAGCTAAGGCAAGATCAGTAACACATCAAGCATTAAAAAGTTCATATGTTCTCCTAAAATACAGAATTTAGAGGAACAGAAAAAAAATCTTATTAGAACAAAATAGAATAATATAAAATGAAGACAAAATTGACAAGTTCATGAGCAAGTTTTTTGTAATCATGTAAATTTAAGAGAAAGAGAAGAAAACCTAGATTCATTAAAAAGGATATTTTTAATATTATAAAATAAATTATAAATTAAAAGGCTTAAGTCAGCATAAGGATATGATCAGAAGTCGGAGCAAATTTCATGTGTATTGGAAATACACAGTAATCTTGTACATCTGTGAACATCTAACTCACTGCTCTCCTTTTCACTGAGTCTAGGGTATAAACACACCTCACAGAAGTTGGAGCTGTGAGCTATCTGTAACTGAAATTATTGCTATTTTAGCAAAGGTTGAAGGTCTGATATCTTGAAGGGTATCAGAACCTGAGAACTTTCTCTGTCATAGAGTAAGTTTTCTGCACAGTGAAACTCAGGCTAAATTAGCAGGTTCTTTTCTAGTTTCTGTTTTTTTTTAAAAAAAATATATAAAAAGTTAATGTTTTCTAATGTGATATATTTCAGATCTAATGATCACCTGGACACTTTTTGATTCTCTCTCTCTCTCTCTCTCTCTCTCCCTCTTATATAATCATAGAATCATAGAATATCCTGAGTTGGAAGGGACCCATAAGGATCATCAAGTCCAACTCCTGGCACCACACAGATCTACCCAAAAAATTCAGACCTCTTCTTCTTTTCATATTTTGAAATGCTTTCTATTCTCAGATTCTACTTAAGGATCTTTACCCTTAATTTGTTCTCTGTCTACAATGGAATTCCGTTCTTTTTAAACTTAATTCTTTTTCCTTCTTATTTCTCTGTTCTCCAAAGCTCTGAAAGGTAGAACCCAAATTAATAATTTCTGCCGCAAAAATAGGCAATAGGCATGCACTTTTTGCATTTTTGAGGGGAACTTTCATTTTACTGAGCTCAGGTTCTCAAAAGAACCTTGTTAGCCTCAATAATGGATTTTTATTTTATATTTATATTTTATTTTTACTTGAGATTTATATTTTTTTCTGCAGTCCTTTGGAATTTTGGTCTTCCCCCCATGTTCAGTTTTACTTTTCTTTTTTCTAGAAAAAGAACCAACCTTAAAAATGATAAGCTGAGGTTGTTATTTGACTTCTATCATAACAGTTTTACCACCACAATAAAACTTTTATTTTTATTATATATATATGTATATATATTCTTGAGAAGGAAAAAATTACAGAGATGAGTACATTATCAGAGTCTGTCAGTCATGTTCTTTTCTGAGTAGTCCTACATATTTAGGGAATTCTTTGATTTTCAAAGTCTTAATATTTTGAAATCAATCTTTCTTCTTACACTGAATGACAGCAAAGTAGAGGAACTTAACATATCTCTAACATCTTTTCTTGTTGCTTCTGGGCCTATGTTGTTGCAAATTTCCTTGGCTTTATCTCCAAATCTTTATGAAAGTTAGCAAGATAGATTGCTTGTGTTTTCATCAACAGCTGCTGAGTTATGCAATTCACATCTGTCTATCTGTACTTTATGCCTAGGAAAAACAGGGAGTGTTGGAACTGTAAACTCAATGACATGAGCATTGTATTTGAAATAGAAACAACTGATCACTATGGCAATCAGGACAGAAATTAATTTATATTTTATAACTTCTTCTTTCATCTACATTTGGATATTTGTTATTGTCCCTAAGAACAGTGTAACATGCTGTTAGGCATTCTTTCTGGCTAATACATGAAGAATTAGGAAAGTCTTTAGCAATGTAGTAACGTAATGTAAAATTATATTAAAAAGAGAAAAAAATAAATAGGTAAAATAATCCAGGTTTTACTAAAAAATATCCTGTGACCAAATGAACTCTTAAATTTTCTGTTATGCTGTTATGCTTTACTCTCAGTCACAATTTGGAAATGTAATGAGATAAAAGAGCAAATAATTGCTATAACTTTATATGAAAGGCAAGCTGTCTTTTACCCCATATATTTTTTTCAGCATATTTTACACATATTCATATTTTCCATATATTCAATACAACAAAATATTTGCTATGCTTATTTGTTTATTAAAAACAAAGCCTACTGACTAGTCGATTGGTTTAATCACAAGTATGATAAGTCCATAATTTCCCAAAGATTTATAATTCTAAGCTCTGATCCTGCACTATTAAAGGTCAACAGAAGCTTTGACATTGGCTTCAAGATGACACGGTCAAGCCTTATGTGAACAGGGTAGAATGGCATGAGACCTTCCCACAGCTAATAATAATTTTTGGATATTTCCAATATCCAAAAATGGGTTACATCCTTTGTATCACTGAAAGACAGAAGATGGATTATTTATTTAGAAGTCCACCAGAAAACTGTGCAGATGAAATTTCAATGTCATTCTATCCAAAAAGGTTACTTTTCCTCTCCTACAGTCATTCTTAAATGGTATCTGAAAAAAAGAAACTTAATTAGTTGAACTACTAACCCAAAGCACTTAAAAATAATGAAGAAAAGTAAATTATGTCTCTTTTTAGAAAGAAGAGGTTATTTGAGTTCCCACATACTTATTACCTATGGCAGATATGTATAAGTACTTGCATGTAAGTAAAATTGAAACTTTTGGCAGTGGTAACACTGATGCAAAAAACTCGTATTTTTATTGTTTGGTTTTTAAATTGTATATTTTTGTTGTATATAAATGTATATAAATGTATATATGTATTTATTGTATATAAATTTGGTTTTTAAATTGTATATTCCCATGTGGACTTTATTTAGAAATGACTTTGAAAGCCTCCAAGCATTCTGCATGTCTAACATCAGCTGCTGTGCTGTGCCTTTACTCTTATGAGGATGAAGATGATTAAAAAATCCTGCATGGCCTATTGACTCTGACATGATAAATGAGTCCAGTGTCACTGGATTCTTGGTGGCAGGAGGCCTCTAATTACATGACTTGTACCTGTGTCAAACCAAGGCAATGGAATGAAAAGAAGCAAACATATCAAAGTCAGTTAGTTGTTAACGGTTTCACCCACTTTAGGCTGTTAATCAAAATCTGTTGAGTCTGTCTACTGGCTGCTTTAACTCCACTCTAGATGCTTCAGCCATTTGCACTTCCTTTACCATTAGGCTGTCTTGCAGGCAACTATTTCAATGTGTAACTCTCCATGAGTTTTGCAGGAATTCTTTTAATTATGATGTAGTCACCAAAAATTATGTTAATGTTGATAAGTTGACTAGGCCCCAGGTTTTGCAGTGAACAGCTTATATGCAGAATTATATTAGCTGTGTATGGATACATTTCAGCACTGTATAAATCAGTTTCTTATTTTAGATTATTAAAAAAAAAAAAAAAGATTTATCTGAATTATTTTCAACTTTTAAATTGTTCACTAAGGTTTGAGATGGATTAGTACTTCGACTATTCACTATTCCTCATTTGCTGCTTTCACTGGACAGTTGTTCACTGAAGTGTTTCCCATTGTTTCCCTCACCTGACTGGATGACTCCAAGCATGCAAATATGTTTTAAAATAGACAGTTAAACAATATTAGCAGAAATAAAGATTTCTGTTTGTTTCTCAGCCAGTAATGTTTTCATGACAAAAATTTCACTTAACCTGTTCATGAAAACAAATAAAAGGAGAAAAAAAATGACACAGGTGAAATCATTTGTTTTACTCATTCCTCTTGTCCAACAATATCTTACAGAAACTAGTTGGACTATGGCATTACCAGCACTGAGTCAAATCTGTATTTGCATTTTAACTTACAGTTTATAGCTTTTTCTAGTCATCATAGCTTCCATCAGATTTAAGGAGAGCGATACATTTTAATGTTATAGCCATGCTAATAAGCTTACATCCCTTTACTTATTAAAAGCACATTTCTCATACTGAAGACATTTTATTAGCTCACGTAAACCAGTGTATATCTTGCAGTCTTCAGTAGAGCTCTAGAGGTGTATATTTATACCAGCTGAAAATCTTTTCCAAAAATGTTCTTGTGATTTGAAATATGCAGTCTTCTTCTTAAGTGCATGTGGGAGAGCTAAAAAGCACCAGGTCCAAAGAAAGCCTCAGATCAAAATCAAGTCAAGACCTCTCTCCACCAACCTAGCTTTGACAGGAGATGGAGTTCTTGGACTCTTGGGATAATCCATGGCCAAATGTGATGCTGGAGTCTCCCTGTGTCTACAGAAATGAGGGTCTTCAGCAATTCCAGTCTTGCAGGCCAAGGTTGATTAGGTAAACATTTTGGATTTATTATGGTTCTGACCACACTTCCATATGCTCTTCCATTGTAGAATTCTTAAAATAGCTGTCAATGCAACAAATTTCTGCAAGCGTTATTTGACTGCAGCTTTTAAAAACAGATTTTTGTTAAATTTGAGAGTATCTTTGCACAATAACATCAATTATTAGAATTATAGTACCTACTCTGGCACTTTTTAAAAAACAAAACAAAACAAAATAAATAATTACAAAACTCCTTAGCACATGAAAGAACTTGTAATGTACAGTCATAATTTAAGTGTAAATAGATGAATATAATTAAATTTATATTCTTCTAGGCTGCCTTTTCAGTGCTCTGATTAATATAAGAATTTGACTTATTAAATACTCTTTGACTTGGGCTGTTTGTTTACTGTAAGATGATAACCCATAACATTTCAATTTTAAGATGGACAAAGGATATTGCCTTCATTCTGCATGAGAGAAGAGGTAAATGAAGAAAATTGTTGAATTTAAGCCCACTCCACACGTAATTTTTTTGCCTGTTTATTAAAGGTGATTTTTTTTTCTTTTTTAATGTTGGAAAGCAGGACTATATATTCTGAAATTGCTTGTTCCTTATGTCCATTATGAGAATAGCTTTCACTGATGCAGGCAGATTTAGACTGAAACAACTGTGTCTGTATTGAAGACAACTGGAGAGATTTTACCACTTCATCTGCACTGGCATGGTTAAATCTACATGTATATAATTTAGCAATATGCTATAAAGTAAATAATGACATACTCGTCTGTGCACAAGTATAGACAAGATCTGTGTTTATGCAACCCAGTGTTGCTGTTTAGGATTTTTTATTTACATATGAAACCCTTGAACATTTCACATAATTAAAGTAGCAGGAAATATGTCTTTTTCTTAAGTAAAGAGTTTTTGACAACTCCTCATTAAATTATCCAGACTATTTATGACTTGCTATCATGGTCTTGACTGTTTATTTCACTGAATGTTATTTTTTAGCTAAGACTAGAGCAACAGAAATTATGAAACAGTCTGATGAACTTTTTTTTTTAATTTTCTTGGTCCATTCCACTCATCTTAATGATGACTTTGGCAAGCTGATGGAAGGGAATTAATGAAAACTAATATATAAATTAGATATTCTTTGGTTCTTGGGAAGTTTAGAGAAGACTGTCCAAAGCTAACAGCTGTAGTAAAGGCTCATACAAGCCTTTATGCTATTTTTACCTATTTGGCAACGTTGAAGACTGACATGGCTATTCTTGAAATGATAATGCCATGACATCAGAAACTTCTGTTACACAAGGTATGGCAGGTGTAATAAAATCAAATGTCCATTTTTAGTAAAATGGTCATAATGTTAAAAAAAAAGCTCAGGATTTTCAGGAATGCATGTTATCACAGGCACTGTGGCCACAGACTTTCTTCTCTGTTTTCCTCACCTCCCTATTATCCTTGAGATTCAGCTGCAGACTGGAAGCCTGAAGGCAAGAACACCTTGGAAATAACACCTTAGCAAGAACGCTAACTTGTATGCACACTCCCACTCACCAGCTGTGTAATCCATTGCAAGGGAGGGTTAATGTATTAATAGATTGATGGTGATGCAGAAACAGAGATCCCTGCCCAGACAATGCAGAATGCAGAGCCATGTGCATAGGTAAATGTTCTTGTCAAAACCATAGGGGATGCTGCCACTGTCACGGGGATA
This sequence comes from Netta rufina, assembly GCF_964035555.1. Classification (NCBI taxonomy): domain Eukaryota; kingdom Metazoa; phylum Chordata; class Aves; order Anseriformes; family Anatidae; genus Netta; species Netta rufina. Next base: position 108,594,907 of record NC_140124.1, read on the forward strand.
ACCTTTTTCTGGTTTCAGTGGTGTGCATCTGCTTTCAGGTCTTCAGTCTCTGCAACGTGTCTGTAACTCCTGCTGTAAGCTTCACCCTGCCCCAAACACTTAAGCTGCCTGGCTGCCAAGCAGCCAGGGCACAGCTGTGATGTGGCACAAGTGTGTAACCTTCATTCATACTGTTGAAAAAAAGCACCCAGGAAGAGCTGTGAGAAAGTCTGTATAGAGATAAGGAAGGTAAAAATTCAGGTTTGGGGATGGAATTCAAAGATTTGAAAGGGAAAGTACTGATATGAAAAGGCAAAGAATCCTATAATGAAGTAAAAGAAGGAATCATCAGTTTGTCAGGTCAAGCCATCAGTGCTATCTGCTTCAATGGAGCCAGTGAAGATGATGACTCAGCAGTGCTCACGATCTGTCCCATGCAGCTGTGGAGGCTGCCCCTTCCCCTCCTGCCTACCTGGCGAATATTCTGGTTGCCTTGGCAGGGATGGTCACTAGGCTTTGCACAACGGTTTGATGAAACCTGGCTATCTTTTGTGTGATCTAGCAAAAATAATAATTGTTTTATATTCTTGGAATGCATATAACCTGGCAAAACTTGTGGTTGGCTAAAGTACTGTAACAGGCTGACCCAGAAGAGAGTCTGTAACACTTCCAACTATCACCTTTATCAAATTAACCTTTTCCTCAGCAGAGTTAGCTAAGCCAGGGCATTGAGAATACCTACTTGATTTTTTTTTCTATTTTTTTTTCCGGGTAGGCTTCCCATCCTTCACTTAGCAACATATAACTGTCTTTTCACCAGGTTACTTCAAAACGAGCATTTATAGACATTTCTAAATGAGCAGAATATCTGAGTTAACAGGGATGTATATAGACCTATGCAAATGAACAGCCTGCTACAAGCTGAATAGAATTTATTTAGAGAAAAACCCTTTAAAAAATAAAAGAGTTTGATAAATTGTCTATAATTATGTCTAGGCTGTATAGCATACTTCTGTCTTCCATATGGCGATCCTGCAGGTTCGCTGTGTTCTAAAGCACTTACACAGCATCTGGGATGCAGGTGGCAGCCTGATAATCATCAGCCATGTCTGTCTTGCCTGATGTCAAGGAAAAGGACTTTCTGTTCTGCAGGACCCTTTTATAACCTCTCCCCCACCCCTTTCCCCCTTCAGGAACACGAGTCACTTCCGAGCTGTTTAGTGACACCAGCACTGTTCTCTGCAGTGGCCAACATCTGTGCCACAGCTTGGAAGTAGTCTGTTCTTATGCAAGTGCTCCCTCCCTGCCTGATTATTTGGATGGCAGTGATGCAACTGCCAAGGTGAAAGGACTTATTCCCACTTATTTTTTCTGGTTATCCTCTATTTAACTAGTTCTTACTTTCACAGGAAAGACTAATAACTGTATACAGTAGCATCACTTCCCTCACTAGATTGCATTCACTATTCATAAAATCATCACATATCATTGTGATTAGATTATAAAACAGCAGCTTCTTGTTCACCACAAATACATCCAGAGAAAAGACTCTACCTGTGTAGATTGAGACAGATTTCTTCCTGTGAATTCTCACTGGCGGTGCTTTATCATCCTAAACTGCCTGACCTTTGCAAATCAAAAGGGGCTAGAAGGTCAGAGCGTACTCTGCAAAACCCTCCAGATGCCTTCTCAGTTTTCTGCAGGAGTCACAATTCAGCTGCCTGGTGGTTTGTAGGCAAACAAAGGATACATACACTCTTTTATCACCTTGCTAGAAATTGTACTTTGTCTGGAATTCAGGAGTGAAACTTTTGTTTTGTTCTGACCAATGAAATAGGTAAGAAGGAGCAAAAATAAGGGTAGCTACTGTAGTGAAATATTTTTATTCAGTACAACACAGCAGTATACATGGAGAGCTGTTAAATTTTGGTTGCATGTTCCAAAATAGATTAAATATAATGATATTATGGCTGTAACAAATTTAGGATCTTTTGAGGTAAGGGAGGAAAGTGGGGAGTGAGAATGACTCTGAGTCATAGATGAGTCCTGATCTCAGAGGATGTGCACAGGCAATACTTTCATTGATCTCAGCAGAGATCATCACTTGCATAACAACTTCCGGATCAGGCCCATTTTGAGTGCTGAGTCAGCCTAAGCCTCCCAGATTTAGTTGTTTTATCAAGCAGTTAGTTTGGAAAGTGTGGGAAGATATTTTTATTGCTTGAAAATTTTGTGGCTTTTGATGCTTCCCCCCCACCCCCCCAAATGGATGTTTAAAGAGTGATAACTTAAAATGGGTAAAACAATTATACAGGAAATTAAGGTAAAAGAAGATGAATGCTATCTAATTCCATGTCTGTGTTTGCAGAGAATTAGAAGCCTCCTGGCATTACTGGGGTGCCGACATTCCAAACAGTGTTTCCTGACAAAGGTCACTTGCTTGGATTAGCAGTGCGTGCTTCTTTGCATTGGTAAATATTTTCTGTCAGTTTAAAATCTAAAAGGACATGTACTTGTCTGAGAAAAGGAAATTATGTGGGCAAAAGTACATATTTTAGTACGCACCCTTTCCTTACAAAATCCTAAGTCAGCTCAACAGATACTTAATGGTTCTTATTGGTCAGTATATTTCCCGCAGCATTTTGTCATAGGAGGGACCTACGTTAGTTCTGTATGCATACACTGTCCTTGATGCTTTCCCCAGAAATCATCATGAGCTTTGGAGTTCATGGCTGGGAGAGGTTTATGTCTGTGGATCCCTGTGTCTGCTATGGCTTGTATCCCACAGAGGATTCCAGCTGAAAAGCTGCTATAAAGAATAGGTATGTTTAGTATTAATGTACTTCCATATATATATATAAAGGAGATGCTGTCATTATTTTCCATTAATGGTGAATAAATGTTGTAGACGGAATAAGACCTTCAAAATGTAGAGGCTTTTGTAATATGTTTCTGTAATAAGAAAATGCACATGATTAATCAGTGAAGTGCAGTTGATTCTTTTACATCCATTAGAAAGGAGGGGAGTGCATGTTCTCCAAGCTTCCTTCATGAATATTTAACAACAGATTAGATCATTAGGGTTTGTAACTTACAAGCCATTGATTTGAATCAGATTTGCAACTCTGTTACAATGTTAAATTTATAATGGGCTGAAACACTGTCTTGTCCTAAAGTGGGAAAAAAAAAAAAAAAGAAAAAAAGAAAAAAAAGGCAAACAGTGAATATTGATTAGGGGATTTAAAATACAATACAAGAATAATACCAATTTAAGAATAGTTTTTTTAGAAGATCCTCCACATAAGTGAGAGATGGAAATGATAGATAAAGTCACGTTTACTATGTGAAATGATCTGTACAGAGTAGATAATACGCTTAAAAAATCGTTGTGGTTGGATTTTGCTAATGTCTTCATTCCATGCAAGCAATTTCAATCACTGAAAAATTCCTCTATTATTTGTTTCTGATTTGCTTAATTTCTCAAACTGGTTGCAAGCTGATTCCTTGCAGAAAACCTGAGAATCACTCAATTTATTAGAGCATAGAGATGGGTAGGAACATAACATTTGCAGAGCAGAGGTTTTCCTTTTCATAAATTTGATCTTTAAGACAGATGTATACTTATAGTCATGTTTTACTCACCCCAGGAAATGCATAAGAGGTTTTGTAATTTACTAAAATCTCTGGGCTAAGCTACACATTTCTACAGGTAAGTCTGACCTAGATTCATGCAACCTTGCATGCATTTGAACTCTGTTTTTTTATTTTTATTTTTTGGCTGGGTACGCATACATACATTTCAGCGAGCACCATTCATATTAGCCAAATTGAACAATTCATATTGTTCAAAGGCCAAAGTCTTCAGCTGCCCATTTTGC